>NC_037668.1:205478657-206078657 GCF_003255815.1 Theropithecus gelada | reverse complement strand
AGGACTCTTTGGAGAGTCCCCACTGGCAAGAAGTCTCTCACCTGATCCAATCCCTCAACCTTAAACTTCTGAGCCTCCAGAACTGTAAGAAATAAATTAGTTTCCTTTATAAATTACCCAGTTTCAGGTACTCCATTATAAGCAACAAAAAACGGAATAAGACATCTGACTAACCACATGATCCCAACACGACTGCAAAGAGTGTCTGGAAGTCTTCTAGTGTGCCTCGATGGAAAGAACCAGAGGTAGTTACCAGGAGTAAGTATGCTCCTTCCTGCTTAGCCCGGAACTACCTGCGGGCTAGGAGACACCAGTGGTTGCTTCTCTTTTCTGGGTTATCGATATACCTTGACTATGGCACAAAAAATAAACTTACTCTCGGTGTCTTGCAGAAAATGGAAATCAGCTAAGTAAAACTGAAAATTGATCCAATAATCTAAATAATAAAGACCAAGAATTTTATCCTTTCACTGAAACAGAGAATTGAAGAAAAGTAATAAATCCTTCAATTCCCTAGATTACTACTTAAATTATACACTTATCTTCACTAGTGTAAATCTGGCCTCTGCATCTGCCAAAGGATAGTTTACCTCTTCAACTAACCCTCCTGGAAGACCTGCTACTGTGCTAAATGCTGGAAACAAAGCTAAATCAGTCTGTACTTCTGGTTCTTTTTGTCAAGAAGAGAAGTTAAAACGAATATACAAATAGCTATAAAAAAGGAAGAATATGAGAAGCTCTAGGAGGTCAAATAAAAGAATGGGTGTACAAAACATGCTATTCCAGGCCGCATGCCCACAGCTGATTGGAGCAGGAACAGAGGCCTAATCCAGGAATTAACTTATGGCCAGGCTAGAAAGGACGGGAAGGACCAATGTGAATTCACTCTTGGCAGTTGAAATTAGAAAACCCAGAGACTGAGTTAATGAAAGGACATGTCCAGTTGAATGCTGCAGTCATCACTATAGTCCAGCAAGCTGAAGTTAGAAGCCTGGGAGCAAAGGACAGCACAGAAGCTGATAGAGAAGCAGATGCTACAAGAGAGAGAACATGCTTCTCTGTGTCATTCAGCAAACCCCTCCTGGCATTGGTTCCCAGGGCACCAGCTGCCCTGAAGTTTGTGTTCATGGAAGAACATGCCATACAAGTTACAAGCATAGTTCTGGAGACCCTAGTTCATATTTCAGTTTGGCACAACATAGCTGTGCAATAGTGTAAGATATTTAACCTGTCTAAGCCTCTGTCTTCTCAATTGGAAAATGTAGGACACAATTCATACGTTTGTTGCAAAGATTAAAAGAAATAATACTTGGAACACAGAAAGCACTAAAGTGCTATTATCAATGTTACTATTATTTCCATGAGCTCTCACCTTCACAATCCATGTGTGCCTTTGTAATAACCTACTCTCTCTATTTTTCCTCCTGAAGGAACTGAATGAGTCTTTGTTTCTCTTGACACAAAGATCCCAAATAAGCCTTTTGGTTTTATGTAAAATAGTTTCTGAGGGGGCAAGATTTGAGGCAGATCTGGGATTTTCCTTAAGTCGGAACAATACATTGGTAGATTATCTGAAAGATTTCTTCTAGTTCTAACATTTTATGATGCTCAACAAAAATCAGTTAGTGCTTGTTATTTCTGTAGAGTATTTAAGAATACTTTTTAACAGGGACATATTGAAGACCCAGAAATGTAAAAGTGGTTGTTTATGGATCATCTTCTCATATACTCATTACTGCACCCAATTGCACAGCACTCCATAAGGTAGGCATGGAAGATATTACTTTCACCTCATTCTTCAGATGAGAAAATAGAGCTCACACAGTACGTGTGACTTATCACAGGTTAAAAAGTGGCAAACCATTGGCTCAAAAATCCTGGTTTTCTGACACCTGCCTCCATGCTCTTTCTGCCGTTTCCTGCTCTCCTGCTTCCTCCGCCCCAAACCCAGAGTGTTGTATGAGGTTCTCCAGGGCATAGGAATGCAGAAAGAGAGACGGGCTGTAAGTGGAAGAGGGGGGCAGGAGGATGCATACAGGCCTTGAGATGACAACAGTGGACACTAATAATGGGAATTTAATCCACATTTATGATGCAGGGCAGGTGAGCTTCAAAAGTGGGGCTTAATCTGGGAGGGTTCTTGGCTTCACTCAGGAAAGAATTCAACAGCAAGCTGACAGTGGAGGAAAGTAGGTTTACTGAAGCAGCAGTGTACAGCAGAGTGGCTGCTTTCTGCAGAGCAAGGCTAACCCATAGGCTGTTGGGTAGCTATATTTATACCGACTTTTTAATTACATGCAAATTAAGGAGCAAGTTCTCCAGAAATCTTTAGAAAATAGGTGTTAACTTCTGCTGTTGCCATGGCATTTGTAAACTGTCATGGCACTGGTGAGAGTGTCTTTTTTATTTTTTATTTTTTTGGGTACATATTGTATATATTTATGGAGTAAATGAGATACTTTGATACAGACATGTGATGTGTAATAATTACATCATGGTAAATGAGGTATCTATCCCCTCAAACTTGTATCCTTTGTGTTACAAACAATCCAATTATACTCTTTAAGTTATTTTAAAATGTACAATTAAGTTATTATTGACTATAAGGCTGGGGGTAGTGGCTCATCCCTATAATTCTAGAACTTTGGGAGGCTAAGGCAGGTGGATCTCTTGAGGTCAGGAGTTTTGAGACCAGCTCGGGTAATGGCAAAGCCCTGTCTCTACAAAAAATAAAAATAAAAAATAGCCAAGTGTGATGGTGTACACCTGTACTCCCAGCTACTTGGGAGGATCACATGAGCCCAGGGAGGTCGAGGCTGCAGTGAGCCATGATTGCACCACTGTATTCCAGTCTGGGTGACAGAGTGAGACTCCATCTAAAAAAAATAAAAATAAAAATTATTATTGACTATAGTCAGTCTGTTGTGCTATCAAGTACTTGGCCTTATTCGTTCTTTCTGATTATTTTTTATACCCATTTACCATCCCTGCTTGTCCCCCAACTCCTCCATTACCCTTCCAAGCCTTTGGTAAACATCCTTCTACTCTCTACCTCCATGAGTTCAATTGTTTTAATTTTTGACTCCCCCAAATAAGTGAGAACATGTGAAGTTCGCATTTCTATGCCTGGCTTATTTTACTTAATGACCTCCAGTTCCATCCATGCTGTTGCAAATAACAGGATCTTATTCTTTTTATGGCCAAATAGTATTGTGTTGTGTATACGGACAACGTTTTCTTATCTATTCATCCACTAATGGATACTTAGGTTGCTTCCATATCTTGGCTGTTGTGAACAGGGCTGCAACACTCATAGGAGTGCAGATATCTCTTCTACATACTGGTTTCCTTTCTTTTGGTTATATACCTAGCTGTGGGATTGCTGGATCATATAGTAGCTCTATTTTTAGTTTTTTGAGGAACCTCCAAACTGTTCTCCATAGCGGTTGTACTAATTTACATTCCCACCAACAGTGTACAAGGGTCCCCTTTTCTCCACAGCCTTGCCAGTATTTGTTATTGCCTGTCTTTTGGACATAAGACATTTTAACTGAGGTGGGATGATATCTCATTATAGTTTTGATGTGCATTTCTCTGATGATCAATGATGTTGACCACCTTTTCATATGCCTGTTTGCCATTTGTGTGTCTTCTTTTAAGAAATGTCTATTCAGGTCATTTGCCCATTTTAAAACATATTTTAGGGTTTTTTTTTCCTATAAAGTTGTTTGAACTCCTTCTATATTCTGGTCAGATGGGTAATTTGAAAATATTTTCTCCCATTCTGTGGGTTGTCTCTTCACTTTGTTAATCATTTACTTTGTCATGCAGAAGCTTTTTAACTTGATGTAATCCCATTTGTCCACTTTTGCTTTGGCTGCCTGTGCTTGTGGGATATTACTCAAATTTTTGCCAGGACCAATGTCCTAGAGAGTTTCGCCAATGTTTTCTTGTAGTAGTTTCACAGTTTGAGGTCTTAAATAAAGTCTTTAATCTACTTTGATTTGATTTATGTATTTGGCAAGAGATAGGAGTCTAGTTTCATTCTGTGTATGGATATCCAGTTTTCCCAGCACCATTTATTGAAGAGACTCCCCAGTGTATGCTCTTGGCCCCTTTGTTGAAAATGAGTTTACTGTTGGTGTGTGGACTTGTTTCTGAGTTCTCTATTCTGTTCCATTGGTTTATGTGTCTATTTTCATTCCAGCACCATGCTGTTTTGTTACTACAGCTCTGTGGTATGATTTGAAGCTAGGTAATGTAAGTGTAAGTGCTGATGAGCAGTGAGGGCAACCAGAGGTTACCTTCAATGCCATATGCTGGTTCTAACCAGTTTCCTTATTTCATCCTGCTGGGACCAGGAAATAAGTCCTGCTAGTCTGCTACCTCACTAGGAAGGGCTGCAGGGAAGATGGCCACCATCTTTTCATCTCTCCTTCTTTTGGTTTTCCTTTAACCACAGCAGGAAGGCCTGTTCAACTATTCCAGGAAACGGTAGCCAGAGAATGGCAGAGAAAGTGAGGAAGGGGTACAAGTGGTCATTGTGATCAACAACTAGGATGTTAGGAAAAAAACAACAGCAAAAAGGGGATTCGGCTATGGTGTGCTGGTAAACTCCCTCACATTACCTGACTTCAAATCATACTACAGAACTATAGTAACAAAACAGCATGGTACTGGCATAAGACAAGACATATAGACCAGTGGCATATGTTTAACTGGCTATCCCACACCAAACACACACACCAAGAGATTTAGTATTTGCCAGTTTCTGTGGTGTAAATACTTCCAGCGAGGGACAAGCTACCAATCTGATTTTCCTGACTGTGAAGTTGTACAACCAGGAAGGTTTGTACAGTTATCCAGTTGTCCAGTTGTACAGTTGCATACCATTTCAGCATTTCCATCTTATAGGCAAGAGATGTAGATAAAGGCCAAGCATAGATAATAGTAAAATATAGCACAATGATTAGGAAATGAAGAATTTTGAGCATTTATTAATTTTGTTAAGTATATTTTATTTAATTGTAAGTTTGCATGATTCAATTCATAAAGGCAGTATTGAACAACAGGCTCACAAAATTTCTGAAAATTTAGCAATAAGCTCCTGAGAGCTGGTAAAAGCTGTCTCAGCATACCAGTGGAGTTAGCCGTTTGCCTTCAGCCCAACAATGAGAGGTACATAGAATATATTCCACTCCTCCTTCCTCTCCAGCCTGTGGGAGGTTAATGAAGTGGCAATTACTATTATCTGACCCCCTTGTCCCCCAACATGTCCGGCCTACCCTCCTCTGCCCTCCTGAGTCATTATTGAAAGAGGAGGGCAGTTTTTTTTATTGATCTCTTCCTTCACCTTCAGAGTAAGCTCTGTGATCCAGTATTGAGTGCAGCTTCTATAAACACTTGTACCGTGTGTTTATTGTGACACCTGGATATCATGAAGGCAGCTTCTATTAGACACTGAATGCTAAGATAAACAGCCAGTCTTGTCTAGTTGGAACCATGCAGACCTCGTGAATATAGTCTTATAAATTTTACAACACCCGTGAAATATCGCTCTGGAAGCGGGAACATTACAGAGATGGTTAAACCAGACCCCTAATTCCCCCGAGGACTATTTTTATAGCTATTAATCTCATATCAGGCACAATTTACAGCCATAATAGCTATTTCTTTGCTGGCATATATGTACATAAACCAAACCAGTATGAAAGAGAAGGTATTTAGATACAATTAAAGCAACGGATTTCCATGCGCACTTCGGATAGAGAACATAGATGACTCACTTCTCTCAAAAATGATTCTTTTGTATAATTTTGACTTCATTAAATTCTGCAAAGAGAATTTTGAAAACAGCAATCACAAATTCCCCAAAGCCCAAAGTAACTGATTCCACAATAAAGAGTGGAAGCGTCACACTGGAATGGCTAAGATAAATGTCTGAGAATCCCTTTAAATGCCGGAAGTCATAGCCCACCAGTATTCGCCTGTGGGGCCCGGGGGAATTTATGTACTGCAGCTAAATAAAACATAAAACATTATGATGTATATTTTCTAGCATCTAGACTGTTTGCTCCATATAAAAGTTTATTAATACCTTCAGGGATTCAGATAAATGTTGCAAATTCTCAAGTTCTACTGCTTGTGCTACAGATAGACTTTATTTGAAAGTTACCAGTTTTTTGCAGTATTTGTTTATTGGGTCATAGACTCTCCTATTTCTATTTGGGGACATATGAATATTTTCACAAGCTTCTATATGAACCAGGTTACATTAAGACCATCATTTTAAACAAATAAGATGTTGTAGTGTCTAGCACCAAGCTTGCAAATACTGACTCTGTAATGCGAGTTTCTAGGAGAGAGAGAGGAGGGGCCAAGGGACAGAATTGGACCTACAGTAGTTCTAGAGAAGACTGGTTATACGGCGTTCTTAGTTTTTCTCCATATTTAATCACCCAGAGTCAGGGCTTTTTCTGCTTTGATTACAAATATAACATCTAAGGCTGTAGCCCACAGAAGCCATGTCTGTGCATGGATTCATTCTGGAACCATTGGTTCCTCCCAGGAGAAATCATCACTTCCATGTTGAGCCATGCTAGAGCTGGTGTATATTTTGAAAAGGAATCAATGAGCAGGAGAAACCTTCCTGTTTCCAATCCCCCTGTCTGCACTATGGCAGTCCAGACTGAAGGGGAGGGAGAGGCACTTAGATACTGAGGTGCTTCAGCCTTGCGCACACACCTCCTTCTTTCCTCCTGCTTCTCAACACAGTGCAGGTGTCACCTCCGTCTTTCTTCTCCAAGATTTCTCCCTCCTCAAAATCTCATAACACGGTCCCACTAGGACACCCAGTTTATAGACTGATTTCATAAAGTTGTATATTTTTCTCCTGGTGTCTGTTTGCAGAATACCATCAAGTTCAGCCACTCACTACCTGCGTGACTTTGAGCAAGTTTCTTAACCTCTCTGAGCCTTTGTTTTCATAATGAAATGGGGCTGAGAAAACACTTTGGAGGAGTTTTGTGAGGATTAGATAGACAACTGGTGTCAAGGGCATAGTGCCTGGCATGTGGCTGTCTTTTCATATAGGCTAGTTGTTAAAATAACTGTTGCAATTTTTAAAAAATTTAAATAGAGCTTCATAAAAGTGAATTTGCTTGTGAAATCAGTCCCCGGACTAACAGATTATTAGCACTCCAGAAGCCCTTTCCTACCCTTCCCAGCCACTAACTACCTCTCTCCCAAGGAAAACCACTTATGTGATTTCAACATCATGGATTAGTTTTTGAACTGTATGAAAATAAAATCAAATTGCATGCTCTCTTTCCTCCACTCAGCATTATGTTTGTGAGAGGCATCCATGCTGTTGTATGCAGTTGTAGTTAGTTCATTCTCATTGCCATATAGTATTTTATGTTATAATACACAATTTATCCTTTCTACTCTACAGGTGTTTGGATTGCATTCAGCTCCTGGATATTACACCATTCTGCCATGAATACCCTTGTGTATGCATTCTAGGAAACCCGTGTGGTGCATTCTGAGAGGACGGATGGCTGGGTCGCTGGGCACATTCTGCCCGAGTAGATGTGCTGTCAACATTTGCCGTCAGGAAACATGCCCCACTTCTCATGCCTGAAGCACACCCAGAAGTTATACTGAGCAATTATTTATAAATTGATCCTGATACTGAACAAAAGGCACATTTGAAAAGCAAAGAGAGAAGCATTTGTAAATTATTTTACTAGAAAATAAAATTTTTTCTTAATAATGAAATACATTATTTACTCTGGAGCCATTTTAGATGATGATGTAGATTACAGGTCGGCAAACTATGGCCCTTGGACCAAAGGTAGCATGCTGACTGTTTTGTAAATAAAGTTTTATTAGAACACAGACACAAGCATTCATTACATAGTATCTGTGGCTGCTTTTACAGTACAGTGACAGAGTTGTGTAGTTGCAAGACCATGAGACCCACAAAGTCTAAATTATTTACTATCCAGCTATTTAAAGAAAAAGTTTGCTGAACCTCGATATAAAGAATATTTAAAAAGGTGTGAGAAAGATCATTCTGAGCTCTTCTATGCTCCAGGCAATGTCCTCAATTCCATGCATGCTCCTTTATTCTTCACTACAAGGCAGGTACTCACTTTGCTCTCATTTCTCAGTGATTATCTCTAGGTGGTAAGAAATTGTTACTTGGTCCAAAGATTTTATAAATGATCATATATCTTTGACATCAGAAAAAAATAAACAGGACCAAAAAAATGTTACAGAAAAAACCTATAAAATATGGCACTTAGACAAAAGGGAGCTGGCCAGTCAAGAAAGTCCAGAAAAATGACAACGAGAGAGGCTCCTGCTGGCAAGCGGCCTCCATCCTTGCTCAGGGGAGAGAGACCTGGCCCAAGCCGCTCTGCAGCTGGCGTGCCCCACAGGAAGAGCAGAAAGTCAGGTGGTCATAGATGAGTGACTTCTGCATGGAGAGTCATCCAAATCCCTTCTGCTCCTCAGACAATAAAAAATTCTAGTTTCAATTTAGTTTCCCCTGTAAATTTGCCTGCAGGGGTAGAATAAACTGAACAGCAAACATCAGAATCCAATCTGCTTGATGGTTTTATTTCTCATTATGGATGAATAAATTGACACTTTGTTTTCTACCAAATCATTGTATATTCTAAATGAGTGCTTTTGTTCTTGTTTAATATTCAGTGGGACTGAGGGCAACACAGGACATACAGAATGCATATTTCCTTTCCTTTGGCCTAAGCCCTTTGCATGTGTGTGTGTGTGTGTGTGTGTGTGTATGCTTAAGAAATGAGATGTGGTTATCATAACTTTATATGTAAAACCCACTGTGTACTCTTTTGCTTCCTTGTCTACTGAATCTAAATCTTAAACAATCAGCTTATGCAAAATTTACCTTCTGTATTAGGCAAGGTTCTTCAGAGAAATATGATCAATAGGAGATTACCTATGATTGATGATCAATCAATCAATCTATCTATCTGGTTATAGAATACAGGGAGATATCAAATGACATTCATTATAAGTTATTGGCTCATGAGTTTATGTGGCTGAGAAGTTCCAAGGTCTATAGCCGCAAGCCAAAGCTCCAAGAAAGCTGATAGGATATTCCCAGTCTGAGTCCTAAGGCCTGAGAGCCAGGAAAGTGGATAGTGTAAGTTCCAGTCTGAAAGCCAGCAGGCTCAAGACCCAAGAAGTGCCAGTATTTTAGACTAAGTTCAAAGGCTGAAAAAGACCAATATCCCAGCTCAATCAATTAGACAGGAGCAATTCTGTCTTACTTAGCTGTTTTGTTCTATTCTGGTCTTCAACTGATTGGATGGGGCCCACCCACATTAGGAAGGGCAATCTGCTTTACTCATTCTACTGAATCAAATGCAAATCTCATCCAGAAACACCCTCATAGACACACCAGAATAATGGTCAGCCCAATGTCTGCGCACCCTGTGGTCCAGTCAAGTTGATGCATAAAATTAGCCATCATGCCTTTCTAAATTGTGCTGTAGCCAGAAAATATACTTACTCCAATGAGCACTCCCATTTTGACTGATTAACTAGGCAGGAGTGACAGCCTCTATTTTGTAGTTGGGTTTGTATTCCAAATCTAGGCTGTGGTAATATCACATAACCCTTTTACCTCTGGAATGTCTTAGATAAATTTTTGCATGGAAAAGAACAAACAAAAGTTTACTGTTTCTCAAAGCTTATTAGTGAAAATATCTTCTATACTTTTCTGAGGAGGAACATGTGAGCCCAGACATTGACAGGCAACTTCTTGGTCGTGCAAATAACTCAGGTCTTTGAGATGGTGTGTTAGGCAGGTTTTCCTAGAAGCAGGACCTGAGACAATGATTCAGGTGCATGTGACTTATTGAGCTTGTGGTATCTGGGGAAGGGATGGGGAAGTAAGATAGAACAGAGGAAGAGGGCGATGGTCTCAATGTTTGTGTCCTTCTAAAATTCACATGTTAAAAAGTAATCACCAGAGTGATGGTATTGGGAGGTGGGGTCATCGGAAATGAGATTAGCGCCCTCATAAAATAACCCCAAGCAAGCTTGTCCACTTCTTCCACCATGTGAGGACACAGAGAAGGCACCGTCTGTGATAAAGTGGGCCCTTACCAGACACTGAGTCTGCCAGTACCTTAATCTTGGCTGTCCTATCCTCCAGACCATGAGGAATGAATTTCCGTTGTTTATAAACTCCTCAGCCTATGACATTTTATTATAGCATCCTGAATAGACTATGGCAAGGAGTTAAGGAAGGATATAAACTCGCCTGGAGACAACCACCAGCCTGATCCCATGGGGAGCTCTGGAGCAAGAATTGTACCATAAAATTGGTTCTACTTTGACCAGGGAGATTGGTCTTTTGGAACCTGCTCCTCCATCACCCAGTCATCCCCTAAGGATGAATGAGTATGGATTGCAGGAAGGTGTAGTCTCCTGGGCTAGGGGTTCCCATTTTTCCATGGCCATTCTTTAGAGAAGGGGCAGCTTTGAGCCATTAGCAGGCAACACTCACAGCAGTTGAGGGATGGGTGATGGCCAGGAAAGGGATCTGGATGAGGCAGAAATATTTTCCCCTGAGCAGGGAGGAATTGTAACCTATCTGAGTGAATGTGGGTCAGAGTGTCTCTGATAACATTTTGGAGGTCATATCTTTACATATTGTGTTAGTCCATCTCACACTGCTATGAAGATACCACCTGAGACTGGGTAATTTATAAACAAAGGAAATTTGATTGACTCACAGTTCCACATGGCTGGGGAGGCCTCAGGAAACTTACAATTATAGCAGAAGGGGAAGCAGGCACCTTCTTCACAAGGCAGAAAGAGAGAGAGTGTGTGCGAAGGAGGAACTGTCAAACACTTATAAAACCATCAGATCTCGTGAGAACTCACTCACTATCATGAGAACAGCAATGCTGTTGCCCCCATGACCCAATCACCCCCACTAGGTCCCTCCCTTGACACATGGGGAATACGGGGATTACAGTTTGATATGAGATTTGGGTGGAGATGCAGAGCCAAACCACATCACACACTATCATACATTACAAAATAAAGAACAACAACAAAAAAAGTGCTTGGTTTTGAGAATAACTGGAATCTGGATTGTATGTTTATAATACAAAAAAAAGGCTTTCAGGAAAAATGTGTGTGTGTATGTGTGTGTGTGTGTGTGTGTGTGTGTGTAGTGAAAAAAAAGCAAAATCCTTTCCTCTGCCATATTTAAGTTTACTATTATAAAATAAAATGTGTCCCTTGTCGATGTGAGAATTGCAGACGTGAGAATTAAAATTGTGTCCTAAATCCATCTGGGCACTGATGACATGTAGGAATTCATTATGAGAACTAACTCTCAATCCACAGTATAAATACCCATGGGTGAGTCTGCAATTACATGAGACTCATCTATTTTCCAGGAATTTCATTAATGGCATTAACGAAAAATATCAGCTTTGGCACTAAACTTGCATTAAAATTTCCTCTTTCCAAAATTGTCTTTGAGCATTTTAATTATAAATATGTAGATCTGGTGCTGCCTGATCCATTAGGCATACAGCATGTGGTTATTTAAATAGAAATTAAATAATTAATTATTAATTAATTATTCAAAATGAAATAAAATTAAGAATTGAGATTCTTGGTCACATAAAACACAATTTCATTGCTCAGTATTTCTCTGTATCTTGTGACTACCTGATTGGATAGCACAGAGATAAAATATTTACATTCACTGCAGAAAATTCTATTGGTTAATGCGGATACAGACATTCAGAAACCTGAAATGAATAGAGTCTTTTAAAAGTATAAAATATTTGTAAATAATTGTGTTTCAAATTTCTTGTCCTACACATTCTTAGAGTTATTGCTGCTGTCATTATCGTTGTTAGATTTTTTTTTTAATGACAGTTATGTAAATAGAAAGGACTTTGGAGCTGAGTAGCCCCGGGTTCAAATTTACTTACTATCTATTGATAGGGTAAGTCAGTTAATATTGCTGAGTCTCAGTGTCCCCTTCTGTAAAATGGGGAGAATAACATTTACTTTGAAAAGGCTTCATGGAAATTAGATACATTAGTGCCTCCAAAAACTTCAGCCTGATGTCTGGCACTTAGTAGTGACCTTATGATAATTATTATGGTTTTCTTTCTTTAAAAAAAAAAAAAAAAAAAAAGAGTTTGCTCTCTGCAGGCATGTTTTCATGAAATTTCTAGCTTACAGCATTAGAATTTCCCCCTATTCATTTTGATATATTTGTTAATTATCCCATCTGCACGTGCCTGAAATCATTTTTAAGTTATATAATTCTCTGGTTTCTCTTCAGACCACATACATCTTTCGCCTTATAACGGTTTTGACAGTGGCAAATGAGTTGATTTCCTTCTTCATTCTCCTCTTTTTGGTTAAGCTTCTAAGATAAGTTACTGAAAAGGAATTAGAAGAAATTAAACTAAACCTAGATTTTATTATTCAATATGAAAGATAGGATGGTTATAAATCTGGACCAAAGCCTACTCCTATTATAGTGAAGAGACTAATCTCTCTCTGCGAGGGTCCTTGAGAATCATTTATAGAAGAGGCTTTTGAGATGCTTTAAAACATCAGAAGGAAACTCATCCAAAAATGAGTTGGCTCAGGAGTGCCAATTAGTCCTGCATTTGATCTGTAGCAGATGACAGGCATTTTAGCCTGAAGAGCTACATGCAGACCGCTGGGGGTAAGCCCTCTTCCCATCCGGAAGCTGCCTAAGCCCCACCGAAAGGGCTGATGTTGAGTTCCAGGTTCTGCCTCCCTTGACTGAAACTCACTGAAGGACAATTCCTTAACTCCTAAAGATCCTGTGAGGGTATGCACAGTTATGAAGAAGACAAAAGGCAGGTTCAACAATACAGCCTTTAGGCGGCTGGCCAGGAATTTAAAAGCCGTGATTTAAAGAACTAAACAAAGTTCTCCTGGGAGACCAGGAAGCTTAGAAGATACCCCGGTCTCGCTCTCCATTGACAAAACAGCAAATGTAGAACGTGCCACTCCAAGTAAGGAAATTCCAGTCACTTCTGGGTTTTATTTCTTTTTAATGTATTAATCTGGTTTGCCCAGACAGCTGCTTTAGCCCCCAGTTTTGAATTTAAAAATCTATCCATGGATCCTCCAATCCACAATGACCCAATCCTGAGTACCTCAAGGAGGAAAGATATCTACAGTCACCGAAATTTTCATCCTGTATCTTAAAGAACTTCTACTGGAGGAGGAGTGAGATGATAAATTTGAATAATATATTACTAATAAATATTATTAATTATTAATATACTATTCGCTATATATTATTCAATTGTACATCTTATATATACTTCTATATATATATACACATATGCATATGTGTGTGGATTTTTTTCTGGACAGTGGGTGTTTTTAGCTTTCATGGACAGTGATTTCCTTTCAGAAGCAGAAAATGCATATTTGGGATTTTCATGTGGGGAATGCAATGTTCTGGCTCCAAAGCTGGTCCCTAGAGACAGGGAAACCGCCCCCCCCCCCACAGGCCCTCCCTAACAGGGAAATGGCCTGCCACTGAATACAGTTTGCAGAGAAGCAGCTAAGCCTGAGCAGCAGGTACGGAGTGGTTCCCAGGCTGCTGCTGCAGTTGCTGCTTAAAAAAAAAAAAGAAAAAAAAAACCAAACCATGCCTCTGCACAGATGTGTGACAGCTTTCGAAAGGAGTGCAGCTCCTGCCCACCTGCTGTGCTCTATTTCAGAATGGGGTTTTCATTTAAAAGACAAAGCCTGGTTAGCTTTTTACCTTTGAACCTTATTGCATCAATTGCCACCCAGATTGCAAGTGTTTTGATTGGGGGAGGAATTGGGGGGAGAGAGGAGCCTGGGAAAGCCTCTCCCTTCCCTTCAATGAGGAGAGGTCACCTCTTCAGGATGGCAGTGCAGTCACAGCCCAAGGGCACTTTCTTAAACTGCTCAGCACCCCGGGCTCATAAGCAAAAGCTTCTCTGCTAAGCACACAGAGAGGAAGCGGAGCCATCATCTCTACATTTGGCCCTGAGACAAATGACTCAATAAGGGACTCAAGCTATTAGAAAATCACTTGGGCTTAAATGAAAATTCAAATGGGAGAAATGGAGACCGAGATAAAAATGGGTTTTAATACGAAAAAACCAACCGGGACCAAGAAAATGAAATAACAGACACAAAGGCCAAAGAGAAGCTACATCAAACTGAGGAGTGTAGAAATTTGGAGTCGCTGTCCTGGGCATGGTGATATTCATGTTACAGAACCAAACTGGCGTCCACTCGCCTGGTGCAATGAAACCAGATGCTCACACTGAGGTTTCTGCCGTGATAGAAAGGAAGGCACTTATTGTAGAGCATCAAGCAAGGCGAATCAGGGCAGCTCATGCTGATAGACCCAAACTCCCTAATGGCTTGCAGGTAAGGGTTTCTAAAGGAGGGGTAAATTTCAGGAGAGATGACGCTACTGGCAAAATCATCAATCAATATATGAAAGTTACGCGTTGGTTTTGGACAAAAAGGGGGGATATCTTGAAGCACCTGCTTGCAGGGCAGAGGCAGATTTAAAGATCTTCTGATTTACAATTGGTTAAGGAAGAGAAGCTTTGTTTAAAAATTGTGGGTCAGTAGAAAAATGTTAGGGGAGTGACTGTCTCCAAGCCCCTTAGGAAGAACATTAGAACAAAGGGCAATAGTCAAAGTTTAGTCTTCGCTTCCCCCTCATCTGAGGTCTAAGTGCCAGCGGATCAGTACTGTGGGGGTCCCAGCCTCTGAAAGACAACTCAGGGACATATGTTAAGATGTTATCTTTAATTTCCATAGGGAGAGCAAACATCTCTGGGACTCTAACTTCTTTAGCTATTGTTTTAGGCTGCTTTTACCTTCTTGTTTAACAAATTACTTATTTACTTCTCAGGGCTAGCTAGGTGCCCAGAATTTCCTGTGAAGGAACTCAGGATTTTCCTTTATTTCCATGCTTGGGGTCTGTAGGCCCCTAAAAGAGGGGATCCCTCCTTCGTCTCACCCAGAGGTTTACAAGGATTGATTGGGTGATACAATTAGCTGGAGAGGGTCAGAGAAAAGCAAGATTATACTCAAAACAGTCATATCACCACCTTAGTTATTATTCTGTTTCGTATAAATTATGAACATAGACTGCATTTCCCTGCCTCTAATCTCTCTCCTCTCTTTTCTTCCTTCTCTTCTACCTTCCTGCCTTCCATCTATGCACCCATAAATCATTCAGAAAATATTATTGAGCATCTACTACATAACAGGCATTGTTCTAGACCCCAAGGAAAGAGTATTGATTGAAACTCATGGAGCTTACATTTTAGCAGGGGAGACAGACACCAACGAGGTAAAGAAATAAACTATGTAACATGTAAGGTGATGATAAGTAAAAGGGAGGGGGATGAGTGCAGAATGAGGCAGATTCTAGACAAATAAAACAGTGCCCTCTTTCTGCAGGATATAGTTTGGCCTTCATGCTCAGTCAAAGCACCCTTCCTCTGGGCAAAGCGAACCACACTGGGACATTCCTTGGCAAGTGGAGCAAGGGCTCCATTCACTACCTGCTTGTTCCTTGTATCAGGTATCACGATGCACTGCAGTCCAGCTATGAAGTGGGGAGAGTGTGTATGTGTCTGTGTGTGTGTGTGTGTGTGTGTGTGTGTGTGTGTGTGTGTGATGCAAAGCTCTCTTGACTCCAATACTGATGGCACAGTGTTCAACAGACCAAAAAAGAGACCTGGAGCCAGCAAACAAGACATAAGGTTTTTTGAGGACTTACACACAGGGTCATCCAGAGGCGGTGGGCTGGACAGGAAAACTGTTACTGTGTATAAAAAGCATGCAGTTTATATGGCGTTTTCACTTATCAACCTCTACCTAGCAACCTTCATTTCAACCAAAACAAAGGGCCTCAATCCCCTGTACAGCCTGCGTTCCAAGGGACGGGCCAGGGGCCAGGATGTTCTTCATAGATAAAGAGTGAATCTCTAGGTTGGCCACTCTTGGATTTCTTAGCTTGGAACTCCAAACACACATTTGTCTCAGATCATAGGGTCATTTTCAGGATATGCTTAAGTTACTGCTGTCCAGTGCTTCTGCCATACAGTGTGATTTTACAGAAGCGGGCCAGGGCAGTCCTCCCTGGGGAGGTGACACTTGAGTGAGGACCTGAAGGAGGGAGGTAGCCGCTCTGTGATAGGTGATAGGAGGTAGCCGCTCTGTGATAGGAAGAGCAGGCAGGGCAAGTGCAACAACATGAGGAGAGAGCCTGACAATGGGACGCAGAAAGGGCAGGGGGTCATGTGGATATATGAGCATGACCGCTGTGGAGGAAGCGAGGAGAGGGCAGTTGGGGGACAAGGTTAAGGGAGGTTGTGCAGGGATTAAGGCTGTAGAAAGAACATTAGCCTTCATGACCACAAGGGAGGCATCCTCGGAGGCCTTGGCGATCACACCTAACACATTTTGTCAGGATCTCTCTGGCTGCTGATTTGAGGCTCGGTTAAAGCAAGGCAAAGGTGAATGCAAGAGGCCCGGTTAGAAGGCTACTGCATCATCTAAGCAAGAGATGCCCAGTATGGGTCTTGTCTAATTCATCTGCAGTCAGCATAATCTTTCTGAAGCCCAGTTTGATCTGTTTCTTTTGGTAAAGAATCCTTCAGTGACTCCCCAGTGCCCATACAATTGCCAACTGAAAAATGATGAGGTTCATAAATTTAAAAAAGGGAGCTTTATTTCTCATAAAGGGTTGCAGCCTGCAGGTGGCCATTCTGGCAGAATGGGAAATGTAGCTTCTGGCCAGAAGCCAGAAGCCAGAAATAGGCACTCTGAGGGAGGGGTAAAGGGAAAAAAAATACCTTGAATGGAGTGGTCAAATATACATATTCAATAGGCTATGGGAGGGATCATGAATATTTATGAAAAGAGAAACATGCATATGTGCAGTGGAACTTCATGCCCCTTCATCGGTCCTATGTACAAATAATGGCAGCATTAGCATGATCTGAAGTTGAAGTTGTCAGCCGTCTGATACCAAAAGGTAAAGCAGAGGATGTGAAATTCTCTGTAGACTGGTCATAACTACTGGGTGGTTGATGGGCTCTTTTTTATTCATTTGTTTATTTTTTTCAGACAGGTATCACTATGTTGCCCAGGCTGGAGTGCTGTGGTTTTTCACAGGCACGATTCCACTACTAATCAGCACAGGAAATTTTACCCGCTCCATTTCTGACCTGGGCCAGTTCACCCCTCCCTATGCAACCTGGTGGCCCCATACTCCCAGGAGGTCACGATATCGATGACAAACTTAGTGCAAGCACCCAATTGGTATAGCACACCATAGCCCAGAACTCCTCGGCTCAAGGGATCTTCCAGCCTCAACCTCCTCAGTAGCTGAGTCTCTTTTTAGGCATAAAAGGAGGGGAAGTGTTAGACAGTTGGTTGGTATCAGCAGTGGATTTGAAAGGTATGGTTTCTGCTCAGCCTTTAGGGAAGAAAGTCTATTTGTGGCTAACAAAGGAGCAGGTATAACTAGGTCTGTCTGATCTCCCATCCCATCAAGGCTGAGAAGTCAGTTTTCAAGGTTGCTCTGTGGTCCCCTTGAGCAAGATATGGTCCTTTCAGTAGGTTGGGGGGCTTAGCATTTAATTTTATTTCCCAAAATGAATTTCCTTGTATTGGATAATGGACTAATCCTAACCAGGCCTTCCTCTTTCCCAGCCTCACAGCCAGGCAACTCCTCTCTCTAGCTCCTGTTTGACACCCCACTCTCCTGAACTCTAGCTACAGGATTTCAAGCTGGTGCTCCAAATACCTCCTCTGGTCTGCACTTGGAGTCTCAGGTGACAGATCAGTTCTATAGAGGCAGGGCCTGGGGCCTGGCTTTGGAAGATCTTCAGGAAACACCTGTGGAGCTTCCAAATTGGTGAACACATTGAGGTATTGGGAGGTGTCATTCACCCAGGGAGGCATGGGTGCCTGTTCCCCACACCTTGCCCTGTGCATCTCTTCCACCTGGCTGTTTCTGAATTGTATCACTTGTAATAAACCAAATCAAATGATGATTCAGAATGCATATGAAAGCCTCATAAAACACTTGGAAGAGAACAGGATTTTAGCATAGCACCTCACTTTGCACCTTAAAAATGGAAAGATATGGTAGAAGAGGCATGCCAGGCTCTATCTCTGCCTCAGTACCTATGGCCAGAAGGATCGGACATCTGGCATGTGCTCTGTGTTCCTTCATGTTCGTTGCCCTTGAGAATGCATCATTGCTTCTTAGGAAGTAAAGAGAACACAGCGTCTGGGCAGGAAGCTATGATTCACCAGGTGTGAACGGTGTAACTTCATTGGGTGGCTCAAGGGCTCTCCACTCTTGAAACACTCTTGGCTTCTGATGACCACTTTCTTTACTGGGAATTTTGCCCTTATTCTTTATTATTTATTAACTGGGAATTTTGCCCACTAATTTATAGGTATGAAATAACAAAAAAAAAAGAGAGAGAAAAATTAGAATCTATGTACATAAAAAATTATGTTATCTAATCTAATGTTTTTCTTAAAATACAATGTAAAGAAAATTTTATCTGGTGTTTTACTTATTCTGCCTAATTCTTCTAATCAGCAGAGAAAGTGAGGAAGAAGAAATGAAACAAAAGAAGCAAACTGGGAGCAGGGGACCCAATATTTCAGGGGACCCATGTTTCAAGCTCTTTATGGACCTGATGTCAGACAATCTTGTGACAAATTTGCGGTGTGGATATTCTTACCCTCTTTTGCCCATTCAGGACATCAAGAAAAAGACCTACTTAAAACCTACCTAAAATCACATGGTAAATGGCAACCTGGAATTTTACTAGGATGGCTGACTTCAAAACTTGTGATAGTTCCACTCTATAGAACTGTCTTGGAAAAAGAGAGAGAAACACCTATGATGGTGAAGGAAGAAATGTGCAGGCTGGAGAAGGGGAGAGGCAGAGCAGGGGTGAAGGGAAAGGCAAGCTGGGGAAGGGGAAGGAAGCCCGATGCTCAGAGCAGCTGGAAGATGACTGGCTGTGTTTGGGGCACCATAGCATCTGTTGCAATTGGCCCGAACAGTCTTTTTTTCTTTGAATTGGTCACCAACAATGAAAAATCAAGGAATTTTTTTGTGTGTGTGAAATCTGAATTGCTGATATCTTTTGAAAGCTCCAAGAGGAGGCCAAGCTGAGCCTGTCTTCCACAGGGTGACAGTTAGCTGGAGCTGAGGGTTGGTTGTCTCCTCTTCCCAGGCCTTGGCTGAGAGGTTTCCTGAAGCATCTCTGACAGAGTTAGGCTGACCCAGAACACCCATCATGGCACAGCTATGTTTGCCTTCATGTCCTATGTCTTTGCAAACTCTGCCCCAGCATTCTTGACTATTCTTTAAGACCCTAAGACTCTATTCAAAGGCTGCCTACTCTGTAGAGCCTTGTAGTACAGTCCAGACAACTTACTCATTACTTTGGAAACCGTTCTAGTACAGTGCACCTTGAAGGTAGGGCTGTGTCTGGGTCCTCTTTTCTTTTCTTTTTTTTCTTTTCTTTCCTTTTCTTTCTTTTTCCTTTCTTTTTTTTGATAGAGATGGTGTCTCACTTAGGCTGGTCTTAAACTCCTGACCTCAAGTGATTCCCTCACCTCGGCCTCCCAGAGTGCTGGGATTACAGGCATGAGCCACCACACCCAGCCTGTTTCCTATTTCTATACGAGCTTCTGGCACAATATCTGGCTCACAGCGGGGAAATCATAACCATTTAGATGAAATGAACTTATGTCAGATGAATAAAAACTTTGCAGAGTTACAAAATCTAGAGTATCTCATTGAAGAGAGACTCAAACTGCTAGACCTTTTCAAGACTGAGCACTACCAGCAGGACCCTTGGAGCTCGTTCTGCATCTGTCTGCCTGGCATTCCCACGGAGAGGTTAGGGTGGCATGTCCCCATCACACAGCCGGTGTGGAAGCCAATGAGTTCAAACAAAACGTGGCGTGCCCAGGTGGATTGAAAACATTTCCTCAGCAAGCCGCCCAGTTTTGATCCACGTTTAAATTTATTTTTTGCTACAACTCAGTACACACACTGTTACTCTAACATCTATCAGGGAGTGCTTATGTGAATGGGCCCCAAGCAGAAGGGAATGGAGTGGACGGAGATAAGCTTGCTGGGAGGGTGAAGAGGGAAGGCCTTGCAAAGTGGCCAGAGCCATCACCAGAGGACATTACTCCAGCAACAAGCATGAGTGAGAGAAGGGGAACAGTGAGTGCCAGAGAGGGGCCCAGGGAAAAGGTTTACTAGACCGATGGCAAGCCCAGGCCGCTTTGACAAAGACCATGAGCCCCTGGTAATTGCAGTACTGATGGATCTGTAACTGCTGCGAACCAAGTCTATGTTGTTTTAGCTTGTAATCCCTTTAGGTGGGCCCACACTTTTAGCATTCAAAAGTAGACTGCAAACAGAAAACAATTGATGAGTGTTTGGAGTGTCATAGCAACCCTGTAGATACTCATTTGTAGTTTGCTGTTAGCAAACCATCTCTATACATGTATCTTAGTTTGTTCCCATGGCACCTGCCCAATCAGAGCAGGTACGGTCATGTGATTTGGTTAAGGTCACATGCTAGTATGTAGTTGGGTTTGAACCAACATCTTATGACCCCAGGATCAGAGCTCGTTGCACAGTGTGAGGAGGAGAGGGTCTTGCCTCACCAGGGTGGACCCCAGGCTGTCAGCCCCGGCACCCAGGGAGGAGCTGGGGTGAGCCACCCCACTTCCTGCCTTCTACTGTGCTGCTTGGGCTCTGCTAACAGTTGGCACTTGGCTGGTGCCGGCTGGCTGGCCATTCATCCAGCTCCACCATCTGGCATTACGCCCTCCTTGTGCACCATCCTCTCTTCTGCCTGGGTGGCTGTGCCTGCTGCTCCTGTCTGGCAGGACCTGAGTGGCAGAGGGTTGACTGTGGGGTCCTGGGCATTAGCTGCCGGCGATGGCCTCATCCCCTGGAAGTCTGTCTGCCTCAGCCTTTGGCCCCAGGCTCCACACCCCCACCATTGATGAAATGTGCTCCTGCTGCCCAGAAAGAAAATGTCTAGGGCTCCAGTCCTGCCTGGTTGGCAGTATTCCCTCCTGAAAACCTTCCTTGCCTGTACTTTGTGCTATTCTGGAGTTCATTTTGAACAGCAGGACTGTATTAGCAGAGAAGGAAGGAACAGAAGAACCGGTCACATAAAGAAGCCCCTGTCCACACAGTTTGACCTTTGTCCAAATCTCAAAGTGGGCTACAGGGTCTGTTTGTTCCCTGCTCCATGGAAATTCTGTAACTCAGGCCTTTCCTAGGTTCACTGACAACTCCATGTTTATACGATTGGGATAGTTAGGAAAGAAGACTTAGGGCCACTGTGAGCAAAAGAAGAAGAGGTGTCTGCCATGACGGAGCATCCAGTTTCCTGGAATAATGGATGCACTCAAATAAACACACAGGAATATGTAAATCTGCATACTCACTGGGTGACCTTCAGCAACATTCTGGACTTTTCTGTGCCTCAGTTTCTTCATCTGTAAAGTGGGGGCACTTTGCTGGATGGTTGTGAGGGTTTATATGCATTATGCAAAGCACTTAGGATTGTGCCAGCACATAGTAATTCATCAATAAATATTAGCTATTATTAAACCAGGCAAGTGCCCTCAAAGAGAAGTGAGTGAGTGAGGCCATCCTGGCTTATAAAGGAAGGATTCGACTTAGTCATTTGGGAGACAAAAGAAGGCTTCCATGAGGAAGTGGCTTGGACTGAAATGTGAGGAAGTAGATTTTAACTTTGATGAACAAATCTGAGGAGCACGTTCTTGGCAGTGGAAATGGTGTGTGCAGAGTGGTAACAGTATTGGTGGAAGGATAGTCTAGGAAAAGTATGCGGCAGAGAGGAGATGGCGGCAGATGTGCAGACATTATAGTCAGTGGTCAGATCATATTGAGCCTTTAGAACCATGTTAAAGAATTTTGGGAAACCACTGGATGATACTTATTTTTTGTGATGTAACAAATTACCCCAAAACTTAGCAGCTTCAAACAACAAACACTGATTATCTCATGCCATTTCTGAGGGTGAGGAATTCAGGTGTGGCTTAGCTGGGTGGTTCTAGCTCAGGGTCCCACAAGAGGTTGCAATCACTGCACTGGGGGCTCCCATTGTGTGAAGCTTGACTGGGGCTGAGGATCTGCTTCCAGAATCACTCAGGAGGTCTCTCTTCCTCTTTGTGGGCCTCTCTATACAGCCACTCAGCATAGAACAGCTGTGTGCCCCAGAGAAGCTGTATCCCCCAGAGCAAGTGAGAGGGAGTGTGAGCCAGCCCAACAGGAAAGGGTTTTTATAACCTCATCTTGGCAGTGACATTCCATTATTTCTACCAACATCTATGGGAAACACAGACCTACTCTGATACAATGTGGGAGGGGACTACCAAGAAGGTGGATACCAAGAGACAGGAGCATTGGGGGTCATCTGAGAGGCTGGTGGGGGGGAAATAATCAGATTTGCCTTTGACTACCTCCTTCCTGCTATAGTGAGGATGGGGTGGACAGGGACTTGATACACACAGGGAGAACAGCTGGGAGACGACTGTAGCTCAGAGTATCCGGTGGTGGTGGGATGAGTTGGGACCTTTATATCCTTACACTGACCACTTGTTGAAGGTGGGCTTCTTTGAGAAGAGAACATGGCCTTGAGAAAGGTGGTTCTGAACTTCAGCAGAGGGCAATTTCTAAAGATAGCTGATATCTGAAGAATTTCATCTGGTAACACTCCCAGCAGCTAAGAGGTAAGTCCTTCATTGCTGAATGGAGAGCTCAGTGGTACAGCAGCAAGCATACCCGGCTACCAATGTGAGGTGTTTGCAAGAGGTTTCACAGACAGAAGATACATCACTATTCTCCTGTATTAGTTGCTAAGCAAAAATGTAGGCACTGGCAACTGATAGATGTGGGGATTGCCAGCAGCTCCCAAGGGTTCCTTGAAAATTATTCATTTGTGCTGCAGTTAGCTAAGATCATCAAGGATGGCCTCTTGTGACCACCCCACTTTAGGATTCACTGAAAACCTTCTCGATCTTCAATCTTCCCAACATATCCAATGGTTATAGGAACCTCTAAGTCCTCATATTAAGTTCTTCCTAGTGAAAAACTTAAAATGGTTTCTATGTTTCCAAACTAACACTTGCTGGTTGTATCATCAAGAGTTATTCTCCAAAATAAGAACCTGGGAGCACTTCTCAATAATCTCTCCAGTAATCAATTAATACAGGTCTCCCAAATGCCTCCCATTTTTTTAATGCAGTGATAGGTATTGAATGCTAGGATTGGCTAGCTAAAAATGCATTTAGAAATTTTAAAGAGATAATTATATAGAAGTACTGACCACAGGTGAACAATGCTTAGTTGGTGAGGGGAAGGTTACTAGTATCAGATAATTCAAAACTTGTGAGTTTGCGTGGCTATACCAGGCTTTCAGCAATCACTGAGGTTTGAAATTGGCCCTGAAAGGAAAACAGCTGAGACAGACAAAAAAAAGTTTAAACATCTTCAAATGTAGCACATGGACCACTCATTATCTGACAACTGCCTGCCTCCTCAGACTTTTTTCCTTGTGCTCCTTTGTCTCAACTTCATGTTCCAGGAATTCCAAGCTGCTTGCAGTGCTTCTGCATATGTCAAACTTTCTCCCGTCTTTTTTTTTTTTTTTTTTTCTGCCCAAGCTGTCACCTCTGCCACAACAAACCTCTCCTCTATTCACTCTTTAAAACTTAGTTTGGATATCAACTAAAAAATGACAAAATAAGATCTTCTGAAAATCTCATCCTTTATAAAAGCAGTGAGAACACTGGCAAAAATGGTAAGAATTCCCACTTCTAGAACCGTGGAACTTAACAAAACACTTGCAGCAACCCAGGGAGCATTTCTCAAGAAAAAGAACTGAATCTCAGTAAGAACAGTGAGCTTTGTGTTGCTCTAATTTGCCCTATTCCGATTATCCTCCCTCCCCAGCCGCACAATCATTTTGAAAACAAAAGCTCTCAATCAGGTGAAAAATAGCAGCCTGGCAGCCACTGGAGGGGACAAAATAGGGTCAGTCTAAACATTAAGTAGCTTGTCAGCCAAAGAGACTGGGGATTTAGGCAGGGACCAGACCCTAAAAGACTTTACATGTCCCACTATAGACTTTTCATCTTATCCTGAAAGTAACGGGGAGTCCTGCAAAGATTTTTGGCCTCAAAACTCCATTCCCAGATAATTGCTATTATTTGACCTGTTTTGGTGGCTCCTTAGGAAGCTGTTTTTGACTCAGTTCAGAGTTTTTTCCAGTTTCTTTTCTTTCCTTTCCGAGGAAAGGAAGTTTCTGGGGAGAGTACTTAATTTGGATGAATATAGGGGACTATGTTCACAGGAATGAAAACTGTGGTGAGGTAGGAATTTACTCTTTTTTTTTTTTTTTTAAGATGGAGTCTCACTTTGTCGCCTAGGCTGGAGTGCAGTGGTGCGATCTCGGCTCACTGCAACCTCCACCTCCTGGGTTCAAGCGGTTCTCTTGCCTCAGCCTCCCAAGTAGCTGGGATTACAGGCACCTGCCACCAAACCCGGCTAATTTTTTTTTTCTAAATAGAGATGGGGTTTCACCATGTTGGCCAGGCTGGTCTCAAACTCCTGACCGCAAGTGATCTGCCCAGTTCAGCCTCCCAAAGTGCAGGGATTACAGACATGAGCCAGCACACCCCCGCTGGGATTTACTCTTAATGCATTCACAACAAAGGCCTCAGCTAATCCTCAGGGACCTGGAGGACCCTTCAGAGTTGTCCTGCCTTACGGCCCAATGCCAGTTCTTCATATCAAGTGCCAGTTCTTTATATCTTCCTCATCAAGCAGTTACTGGATGCTCTCTGTCCCTTGGGAGAAGACCCAACCTTTTCCAACTAACAGCAGCTCAGCGAACAAATGAGTGCCTCAACCCTAGAGGCAGAGCTGGGCAGCGCACCCCTGTATTCAGCATCCAGCTGGGTTCCCATGTGGCTTGGCCCATGCTGCTCTCTCAGTGCGTGACCCCCTGAGAGGAGGCAGGAAGAGAGGCAACCGATGAGAGCAGACAATTGTGATTTCTACCCTGAGTCTTCTCCCTGCTAAATGTATGGCTTGGATCAGAATTTATCTTCTTTAGGCCTGTTTCTCCACCCATGGCAAATGATATTTCTACTTAAACACCGAACACATTGCTGGTATTCTGAGATAACCCGGAAATGGGGTCAAAGTTGGATGGACTACTTCCAGGAAGGAAATCCAGTACCTATGATTGCTGGGAAGGCCAACCACACTGTGCTTCTCCTTCTAACCTCCCCAGGATCTCCCACAGTTCTTGTTTCCATTTATTTATTTATTTATTTATTTATTTATTTATTTACTTACTTACTTATTGAGACTGGGTCTTGCTCTACCCTGGCTGGAGTGCACTGGCATGATCTCAGCTAACTGTAACCTCTGCCTCCTGGGTTCAAGTGAGTCTCCTGCCTCAGCCTCCCGAGTAGCTGGGATTACAGGTGCCCACCACCATGCCTGGCTAATTTTTTGTATTTTTGGTAGAGACAGGGTTTCGTCATGTTGGCCAGGCTGGTCTCAAATTGGATCTCCCATATTTCTGCTGCAAAAGTAAAAATGAGGTCTAGTAGCCTCTTCAGAGTACTGAGAAGTTGGTCTAATTTGTTTTGAGTTCCCTGGACCCTGATTAGGATTTTGCATCAGGCAGACATTCATTTTGTTCTGTTTTCTTTCTGACATTGGCCAATGAGAAATCATAATGAAAGAAAATTATGTCATTCTTTATCCTGGTATCAAATTGTACATGCATTAGTGACTTGGTAAAAAGAAAAAAAAAATGAGTCAATAATCTGCAGTAAATCACTATAAGCGTTAGGGAGAAACCTAAGAATCAAAGACATACAGGATCTTGAGTGATGTGATTCAAATCCCTACATTCAAACAAATGGATTCTCAAAGGCTGGAGGGGGAAAACTTATCAGAATCTCAGGGGGAAGGTAAGGCTCATGTAGTTTGAAAAAGTCTATCTACTTTCTACCCATAGGAAAATTTTGTACAAAATTATTGTCTCTTGGGGATATGCAGAAAATAGTGAGATATGCAGAAATAGTTTTAGGGGACAAAGGTTAAAAAGACATTTTAGAAGTAGCTTTGGGAACAAATGGCAGTATGATAATGTTACTCCTGAGAAGTTTTATCTCCATCAGCTGCATTTGGCCATAAAATTATACAATGGATCATTACAATGCCTTTAAGTGAAGGAATGCAGCCACCCCCTGCTACAAAAGAAAATTCCAAAACAGTGAGCATAATACCAAGGAGTTTTCTCAAAACTAAGGATGACAAAATGAAAATGGGCTCTGGAGTACGTTTGAGTTTTCCTCTTAAATTAAAATCCCCTAGATTTTTTGACAATTCCCATTGACCCTCGATATACCACCGAAGGAAGTGAATCACTGGCATCTCTGTGACTCTAATGATGCCCAAACTTTGCAGCTGATGAGCAAGGAATAGAATAAATAGCTCCATTCAGAAGGACAGATTCCCCTCAGGTGGGTAAAAAGATAGCATCATTCATAAGACCATTATCTGAAATTCTCTGACTCAATTACAGTCTCACTCTGAATCAGTTGCGGTGACTGACAGCACCCGACAATGCCAGTACTCACATTCCAAGCTGCACGGTAAAGAGAAACTGCAGATGAAAGCACATTTACTCACACTTCCAACAGCAGGATTTCTCAAGGTTTGTCGGCTTCGAATATAAATGCAGAATATTTCCTTGGTGTCAGCAGCGGCTCCAGACTGGATTTCAGGAGCAATTAATAGTCCACAGATTAACCCTTTTCTTGCAGACAGGAACATGAAAATAATTCCCATTATTGTGTATTTACTCAGTGTGTGTTGTGGGGGGGAAGAGATACAGGCATACACACACACACACACATATATAATATATACATATATGTACAGTCACATGGACATCAATACTATCTCTTAATGAAATGTATCATTTTGTACCTATGAAAATATTTCTTGCTAATTTTTTGACAAACTACCTAAATAGATTTTATGTTGTCAAATGCACATTAAGATCATGGGAACCAAGTTTAATTCCTTAGTTTTTCTTTCCAGAAGCTAGGCTGATATTTAACAGGCTGTCTCATGACCTAGAACAGGAGTCCACATCCTCAGCTTGCAGGCCAAGTCCAGCCCACCACTTGGTCTTGTATGGCCTGTGTACACTTTTAAGGGATTGAAGAAAAATCAAAGAACAGTAATAGTTAGTTCGTGACTCTTGAAAACTGTATGACATTCAAATTTTAGGTTCCAAAAATAAAGTTTTATTGGCACACAGCTACACCTTTTTTTTTTTTTTTGAGACGGGGTCTCACTCTGTCACCCAGGCTGGAGTGCAGTGGCATGAACTTGGCTCGCTGCAGCCTCGATCTCCCAGGCTCAAAGCAATCCTCCTGCCTCAGCCTCCCAAGTAGCAGGTACTATAGGTGTGCACCACCATGCCTGGCTAATTTTTGTATTTTTTTGTAGAGATGGGGTTTTGCCATGTTGCCCAGGCTGGCCTTGAACTCCTGGGCTCAAGCGATCCACCCACCTCAGCCTCCTGAAGTTCTGGGATTACAGGTGTGAGCCATTGTGCCTAGCCCCAGTATTGATTTATGGATTGTCTATGGCTGCTTTCTTCCCAAAAGGACAGACAGTTGAGCAGTTGCAACAGAAATCATACAGCCCAGGAAGCCTAAAATATTTACTGTCTGGTTCTTTACAGAAAAAGTTTGCCAACTTCAGGCCTAGAGCTAGTTGTTCTATGGCCTTTTTGGGTTGGTTTCTGCCCTGCTTAAGATAAGAGTACACAGATGGTTCCTGACTTATAATTCGACTTATGATTTTTAAACGTTATGGTGGTGCAAAAATGAAACGCACTCAGTAGAAACTGTACTTTGAATTTTAAATTTTGAGCATTTCACTAGTATAATACTATAATTCCTAGTATAATGCAGTATAATACTCTCTTGCAGTGTTGGGCAGCAACAGTGAGCCACAGGTCCCCGTCAACCATGCAATCACAAGGGCAAACAACTGATACTCTACAGCATACTGTGTTCCCCGTGTTGTTTGGAATATTGTGTTTTTAATTTTCACATCCCATCATGTCTACAAAACACCCATCTATATCTGGGGAGAAGGAAAAGCAGAGGGAATTACTCTTGAGCCAAAACTCAAAATAATTGCCCAGTACGGAGACAGCAAGCCAGCAATGGCCATCACACGTGAGTTAGGACTGTAGAAAGCCACGTCCATCTTAAGGAATAACAAGCAAATTTGTGATGCAGTGGAACCATCAACATCAGTCAAATCTACTGTTATCACAAAGAAAAGAGCTGGGCTGATTGATGATTTGGAAAAATTACTTATCATGTGAGTGGAAGACCAGACACAGAAGCACATACTGCTTAGCCTACTGATGATCCAGGCTAAGGCGAGAAGTCTTTTCAATACACTAAAAGAGCATGCCTGTGATCTTTCCCAAATGCAAATGTTTATAGCAAGTCATGGGCGGGTTCCAACACTTCAAAAGGCATCGTAACTTTCATAACGTGAAGGTCAGCAGTGAGGCAGCAACTGCCGATACTGAAGGTCTTGAAGCATTTAAGAAAAAGCTCCATAGGATAATTGTGGATGAGAAATATTTGCCAGAATAAATATTTAATGTCAATAAAATGAGTTTGTTCTGGAAGTGTATGCTGGTGCATACATATATTAACAGGCCAAGACAATGCCAGGATTCAAGGCATTCAAATATCCTGGAATGTTGTTTTGGGGTGGAAATGTTGCAGAGTTCAAATTAAAGTCTTCCTAATCTACCACTTAGGGAACTCTAGAGCATTTGAGAATGTGAACAAGTATTCGTTTCCTGTTTATTATTGCCATCACAAGAAAGCCTGGATGACATCAGCACTGTTTAAAGACGGGTTTGAAGTGTTTTATTCTGCAGGCAAGAGAGTACTGTAGGCAAAGCAACATCTCATTCAAGATTGCTCTGATCTTAGACAATGCTCCAGGTCCTCCATAGCTTATCCGGTGACATCCATCTTGATGTAAAGATTGTATATTCGCCACTTCTGAACACAACCGCACTCATTCAACTCATGGAACAAGGCACAAGAGCTGTGTTCTAAGCATACTACTTATCCACTCAATATTTGCAAAGGCTGTTAAAGAGACTGAATCTGACCTAACGCTCTGAGAGTTTTGGAAAGGTTTTAATATTCTAAATGCTGCCTGGAACATTGCTCCAGCATGAGAAGACACACAACAATGCATGAATGGCATTTGGAGGAAAGTTTTGAAGATGTATGTAAATGCATTTAAAGGCTTTAACAAAGATTCTGCTCTTAATGAAATAGTAACTAACAATATTAGTGCTTGGGGAACAGCCAGAATTGGAGGTTGATGAAGAGGATATTCATGAGTTTATTGGCATTGGGACTGAAGAGCTTCCTAAGGAGAAACTGATCAGACTGAAGAAGAAAGAAAGAAATTGAAGCAGAGGAAAAATAAGTTACACCTGAGGCACCAAGAAAGTTTGCAGCAAAGAAACTGGTGGAGACATTGGTTACCCTCAGCAGTGGCTTATGAACGGTGGAAGAAATGGACGTCCATTGCTAGAGATTCTCAAGAGCCGACAGGCAGATGCAGGCTGCTCTTGCTTGCTGTAGAGAAATATATAAAGAAAAGAAGAAACGAACTGCACGGTTAAAACTTAACTTCCTGAAGAACTCTATGCTTGCCAAACCATCAACAAGTGTCAATGCCCCACTGTCTTCCAACAGCTATTCTCAAGCCTCCACACGAGGGAGAGAAATTGATGGCCCTGTCACCATAGCATCCCCATTATCCAGCAATTAATTTTAGTTCAATGCATAAAACCCTCTTCACACCCAGTGTGCTTTAAGCTGTGTACATTAATAGTGAGTACCCAAACAACGATTCTCTTTTTCATTTTTAGTACAGTCTTCAATAAATTACATGAGATATTCAATACTTATATTTATAAAACAGGCTTCGTGATAGATGATTTTACCCAACTATAGGCTATGTGTTCTGATCACATTTAAGGTACACTAAGCTAATCTATGACTTTTGGTAGGTTAGGTGTATTAAATGCATTTTTTACTTATGGTATTTTTTACTTATGAGGGGTTCTTTGGATATAACCCCATCATAAGTTGAGGAATGTCTACATTGCTTTGCAAAGTTCTTGTAGAGGAGTACCTGGGACTATACCTCTATTAACACAATCCAGATCTACTTTTCATCACATAATCCCCATTAATGAATAAACAGCACTTTGTTATAATCACATTTGACCACACTATTTATTTTATAATGAAAAGTATTAAATTCTATTGGAAGGGAAATTCTCATCATCTAAAATCTTTTTTTGGGGACAGTCAGATTTGTATGTAATAGGTTTCTTTAAATAAGATTATAACTATTATCAACAGAAAAGATTTTTAGAAATGTTATGTTATCTTCTAATTGCAAGCTACTTGTAGAAAACAAAACAAGAAACAATGTTATTGATTCTCTTTAAATGTAAAATGTTGTTGGATTCAAGAGACACTGAATAGCTTTAGATATTGGGTGGAGTAGTAATGAATTCACCACTTCTTTTTTTTTTTTTTTTTTGAGACGGAGTCTCGCTCTGTCGCCCAGGCTGGAATGCAGTGGCTCCATCTCAGCTCAATGCATGCTCAGCCTCCCGGTTTACGCCATTCTCCTGCCTCAGCCTCCAGAGTAGCTGGGACTACAGGCACCCGCCACCTCGCCCGGCTAGTTTTTTGTATTTTTTAGTAGAGACGGGGTTTCATCGTGTTAGCCAGGATGGTCTCGATCTCCTGACCTCGTGATCCACCCGCCTTGGCCTCCCAAAGTGCTGGGATTACAGGCGTGAGCCATGGCGCCCATCCTTGAATTCACCACTTCTGCTCAGGAAGGGCACAAAACCCAAAATGGGCCAGGTGTGGTGGCTCACGCCTGCAATCCCAGCAGTTTGAGAGGCCAAGGTAGGAGGATCACTTGAGCCCTGGAGTTTGAGACCAGCCTGGTAAAAGAGTGAGGCCCCCATCACAAAATAATTAAAAAAAAAAAAATTAGCTGGATGTGGTGGCGTGTGCCTGTAGTCTCAGCTTACTCAGAAGACTGAGGTGGGAAGGTCATTTGAGCCTGGGAAGTCTCAAGGCTGTAGTGAGCCATAATTGTGCCACTGCAGTCCAGCCTGGGTGACAGAGCAAGACCCTGTCTCAATGAAACAAAAACAAAACAAAACAAATCTCTAAATGACAAAATTATATTGCATATTGTTCTTCAGTCTAACTCTGAAAGTTTGATGGAAGGGAGATCATTACGGAAGAAGGAGGGGCAGAGACCCTCAACTAGAGCAATGAATGATCAAAGAGTAAATATATGAGCTCTTTATTTTAATGCTTTGAAACAAAATTCTCACTTAAATATGATCAATTAGTATTTTTAATTAAACTTTTGTTTTGATATAATTGTAGAAAGACGTATAGTCATAAGAAATAATACAGGGAGACCACATGTCTCCTTCACTCAATTTCCCAATGGGAACATTTTTCAAAAATATAGTATAATATTTCAATGAGGATACTGACATTAATACAATTAGCTGACCTTTTTTAGGTTTTCCCAGTTTTATTTATACCTGTCGGGGATGGTGTTTTGTTGGGGTGTGTGTGTGTGTGTGTGTGTGTGTATTTGCTTCCATGCAATGTTTACTTCTAGGTTCATGTACATACCAAGACCTGTAAGATACACAACAGTTTCACAAGGATCCTTCCCATTTCCCTTTCAGAATCACACCAACCTTTCTCCCACCCCATCATCCATATCCCTATCCCATGACAACCACTAACTAATCTGTTCTCCATTTCTAAAATTTTTTCATTTCAAAAGTACTGTATAAATAACATCATGCAGTATGAAACTTTGTGGGATTGGCCTTTATCACTAAGCAATTCCCTGAAGATTCGTCCAGGATGCTGTGTGTCAATAGCTCTTTCTTATTTCATTGCTGAATAGTATTCTATAATATGGATTTTTGAATGTTGGATAAGCCTTGCATATATAGAGTAAATCTTACTTGGTCCTTGTTCATGATTGGGTTCAATCTGCTAATATATTTTGTTGTGGATTTTTGCATCAGATTCATGAAAGACATTGTTGTCTCATGAGAGTTTTTATTCTTTGTACTTCATTTGTCTGGTTTTAGTATCAGGTTAATACTAGCCCCTTAAAAGGAGTTGAGAAATTTTCTGGTTTTCTTTTTCGTGTGTGTGTGGGGGCGGGGGGGGGGGTAGCTGGGGCTACAGGCATGTGCCACCACACCTGGCTGATTTTCGTATTTTTTGTAGAGACAGGGTTTCACCATGCTGCTCAGGCTGATCTCGAGCTTCTAGGCTCAAGGAATCCACCAACCTCAGCCTCCAAAAATGCTGAGATTACAGGTGTGAGCCACTGCACCCAGCCTTATTCTCCCCTTTTCTATTTTGTGGAAGAGATTGCGTCACATTGGCATTAATTCTTCTTTATTTCTTCTACAGAATATCTGGTTAAGATTCTCTAATGAAGCCATCTGGGCTGGAGATTTCTTTTTCAGGAAATTTTAAATTAAAATTTCAGTTTATTTAATGACTATGTAACTATTCAGATTATCTATTTTATCTTGGTTGAGGTTTGGTAGTAGGGTTTCGTTTGAGGAATGGGTTAATTTATTCTAAGTTGCTGTATACATGAGTGTAAACTTGTTTTTTTCACTCATGATGTTCTCTTATTACACTCACAATAGCTGCAAGATCTATAGTGATATTCCCTGTTTTACTCCTGATATCAATGATACATGCCTTCTCTTTTTTAAATTTTTGTCAGAGTAGTTTACTCTTTTACTTATTTTTTTTATTTTTGTCAGGAGATTTGCTGATTTTATTGATTCTTTTTTAAAAAACCAATTTCTTGTTTCATTGCATTCCTCTCTTGTTTTCCTGTTTTGAATTACAGTAATTTATTATTATTATTATTATTTTGCCATTTTTACTGTTTCCTTCCTTCTGTTTTCTTGAGTTTATTTTGGTCTATTTTCTTCAAGTTTCTTGAGGTAAGAATTTAAATTATCGATTGGAGACCTCTCCTCATTTCTAACATTAATTTGCACTTTAATGCTACAAATTCTCCTCTCTGCACTGCTTTAGATGCATCCTGCAAGTTTGACTTTTTAAATATTCTTATTTAATTTTATATATTTGTTATTTCCTTTGAGATTTCTTGTTTGGCCTGTGAATCATTAGAAGCATATTGTTTAATTAACACCTGTTTAAATATTTTCTGTTGTCTTTCTCCTACTGATTTCTGGTTTGATTATACCATGATCAGAGAACAAACTCATGATTTACATTATTTTAAATTTGTTGAATTTTTTGTAACGGTCCAGGATATGAACTAGTTTGGTGAATGTTCTACAGAAAATTGAAAAAAGAAAAAGTATATTCTGTTACTGCTGGTTGGAGTGTTCTATCCATGCGCTTTAGGTCCAGTTGATTGATTGTGGTGTTCAGATCTCCTACATCCTTATTGATTTTTTGACTAGTCATTTCGTTACTTTCCAACGGGGCAGGGTTAAAATCCCCAAGTATAACTGTGGATTTATTTATTTCTCCTTTCAGCTCTGTCAATTTTTGCCTCATATAGTTTGAAAATCTGTTGTTTGGGGCATATAGCTTTAGAATTATTGTGTCTTCCTAGTGGATTGATTCTTTTATGATATAGTAATGTCATTCCTTTTCTCAAGTAACTTTTCTTTAAAATCCAATTTATCTGATATTAATATAGGATCTCCTGCTTTTTAAGAAAATTTGATGTTTGCATGCTATATCTTTTTCCATCTTTTACTTTTTATCTATCTAGATCATTGAAGTTGAAATAAGTTTCTTGTAAACAGCATATAGTTGAGTCATGTTTTTAACATTTTCTCTCTTAATCTCTGTCTTTTGGTTGACATATTTAGAGCATTTACTTTCAAGGTAATTATTGATAGAATTGCCATTTTATTATTTATTTTTTGTATATTTTCTCTAGGCCTCATTTTTCTGTTTATCTTTTATTGCCTTCATGTGGATTACTTGCATATTTTTTAGGATTACATTTTAATTCATTTATAGTTTTTTTTGTTTTCTTTTTTTTTTGCCTATTTCTGTGTGGTTTTCCTAGTGCTTGCTCCAGTTATCATAATAGACATGTGAAACTTATCATAGTCTACTGGTATCAACATTTTACCATTTTTAGTGAAGTTTGAACTTCACTGCTATTTAAATACTTTTACTTTTCCCATTGTTAAGTATCATTGTCTTTAGCATCCAATGGTGTTATAATTTTTGCTTCAGTCATCACATATGATTTTAAAAAGTCATCAGGAAAGGAATTGTCTGTTGTATGTACCTGTACTTGTGCTCCTTTCATTGTTCTTTCTTCCTTCCTCATGCTCTAAGCTTCCTTCTTTTATTGTTTCCATCTGATTGAAGGACTTTGTTCAGCCATTGCTTAAGGGTAGGTCAATGAGCAGCAAATTCCTTAAGTTTTTTTCATCTGAGAATTTATTTCCCCTTCATTCCTGAAGGATAATTTTATCAGATATAGAATTTGTAATTAAAGTTCTTTTCTTTTAGCACTTGAAAAAAAATGGTTGCATTCTTTCTTCTGGTCTCCATGGTTTTAGATGAAAAATCCACTGTCATTTGAATTGGTGTTCTTCTGTAGGTAATATGTCATTTTTCTCTGTCTGCTTTCATAATGGTGGAAGGAACATAGGGTTGGATCAGGCTGAATTTATTGATTTGGGCCCACTTAGTAGGAACTCTGCTTTTAATGTTGCAGCTTGAGGACTTAAAAAAGGTTCTAATAGTTTATTTGCTTGGTTAGCTGAAGTACAGATTAAAAGATGGCCCACTGTGAGTGAGCTGGAAATGCCGGATCTCCCTTGGTTTAATGTAGAGGAAGGGATCAAAAGACTTAGGGAGATTGGGATGGTGAAGTGGATTAGCCACTTTAGACCTACCTATCCCTGCTGGGAGGGTCCAGAAGATGTACCCTTGACGAATGCCTTGAGAAATAAATTTATGAGGGCAGCACCTGCATCTTTGAAGAGCCCTGTAATTGCTTTTTTCTGTATGTCAGATCCAACCATGGGAACCACAGTCACTCAACTACAAAATTTAAATACAATGGCAATAATTGGATCCCAAGGTGGCAGGGGCCAAGCAGCGGTACTCAGTGTCAAAGGCAAGGTGAGTGTAGCTACTGAGTGGACAGCCGAGGCAAAGTGGCTATCAGAATAGTCTGACTCATGCAGAGCTCTGGCATTGACTAATAAATCATGGTGTTCCTAGAAGTGACATTGATAGGAAGCCCACTGCATTCTTACTTAATTTATGCAAGCAGAAAATTTCTAGCTTGAATGGACAAAAGATGAATTTAAATCACAAAAACAGAGAATCATGGCCCCACAATCAATTTCCAGACTTGAGCCAGTTTACTGACCCAGAACCCCTTGAATAAAGGGGAGGCTGGGTCCCCTTGAGGAACAAGGAGACCTCCAGCCTTTTACCAGGATAACTATTCATTGGGGAAAGGGAAATGATCTGACATTTGGGAGCCTACTGGACACTGGCTCTGAGCTGACATTGATTCCAGGGGACCCAACACATCACTGTGGTCCTCCAGTTAAAGTAGGGGCTTATAGAGGTCAGGTAATTAATGGAGTTTTAGCTCAGATCCAACTTACAGTGGGTCCAGTGAGTCCCCAGACTCATCCTGTGGTTGTATTCCCAGTGCAGAATGCATAATTGGCATAGACATACTTAGCCGCTGGCAGAACCCCCACATTGGGTCCCTGACAGGTAGGCTGAGGGCTATTGTGGTGGGAAAGGCCAAAGGAAGCCATTAGAGTTGCCTCGACCTAGAAAAATAGTAAATCAAAAACAATATCACATCCCTGGAGGGACTGTGGAGATTAGTGCCACCATCAAGGACTTGAAGGATGCAGGGGTGGTGATTCCCACCACAACCCCATTCAATGCTCCCATTTGGCCTGTGCAGAAGACTGATGGATCTTGGAGAATGACAGTGGATTATCGTAAGCTTAACCAAGTGGTGACTCCAATTGCAGCTGCTGTATCAGATGTAGTTTCATTGCTTGAGCAAATTAATACATCGCCTGGTAACTGGTATGTAGCCATTGATTTGGCAAACACCTTTTTCTCCATTCCTGTCCATGAGGCCCACCAGAAGCAATTTGCCTTCAACTGGCAAGGCCAGCAATATACCTTTATTGTCCTACCTCAGGGGTATATCAACTCTCCAGGTTTGTGTCATCATCTTATTAGAAGAGACCTTGGTCACTTTTTGTTTGCACAAGATATCACACTGGTGCGTTACATTGATGACATTATGCTCATTGGGTCCAGTGAGCAAGAAGTAGCAAACACACTAGACTTCTTGGTGAGAGATTTGTATGCCCGGGGATGGGAAATAAACCTGACTAAAATTCAGGGACCTTCTACTTCAGTAAAATTTCTAGAGGTCCAGTGGTGTGGGGTCTTTCGAGATATTCCTTCTAAGGTGAAGGATAAGTTGCTACATTTCACCCCTCCTACAACCAAGAAAGAGGCACAATGCTTAGTAGCCCTATTTGGATTTTGGAGGCAACACATTCCTCATTTGGGTGTGTTACTCCGGCCCATATGTCAAGTGACCTGAAAGGCTGCAGTTTTAAGTGAGGTCCAGAATGGCAGAAGGCTCTGCAAAAGGTTCAGGCTGGTGTGCAAGCTGCTCTGTCACTTGGGCCATATGACACAGCAGATTCAATGGTGCTTGAGGTGTCAATGGCAGTTAGGGGTGCTGTTTGGAGCCTTTGGCAGGCTTCCATAAGTGAATCAAAGTTGAGGCCTTTAGGATTTTGGAACAAGGCCCTGCTATCTTCTGCAGATAACTACTCTCCTTTTCAGAGACAGCTGTTGGCCTGTTACTGGGTTTTGGTGGAAACTGAACGTTTGACTATGGGTCAGCAAGTCACCATGCAACCTGAACTGCCTATCATTAACTGGGAGCTTTCTGGCTCATCTAGCCATAAAGCGGATCATGCAGAGCAGTATTCCATCATCAAATGGAAGTGGTATATACATGATCAGGCTCGAGCAGGTCCTGAAGGCACAAGTCAAATGCCCATGGTCTCCACTCCTGTCACCTTGCCTTCTCTTCCCTGGCCTCATGGGGAGTTCCCTATGATCAGTTGACAGAGGAAGAGAACTAGGGCCTGGTTCACAGATGGTTCTGTACAATATGCAGGGACCACCCAAAAGTGGACAGCTGCAGCACTACAGCCTCTTTCTAGGACATTCCTGAAGGGCAGCAGTGAAGGAAAATCTTCCCAGTAGGCAGAATTTTGAGCGGTGCACCTAGTTGTGCACTTTGCATGGCAGGAGAAATGGCCAGATGTGCAATTATATGCTGATTCATGGGCTGTAGTCAATAGTTTGGCTGGATGGTCAGGGACTTGGAAGAAGCGTGACTGGAAAATTGGTGACAAAGAAATTTGGGGAAGAAGTATGTGGATGGACTTCTTTGAGTGGTCAAAAACTGAAGATATTTGTATCCCATGTGAGTGCTCACCAATGAGTGACCTCAGGAGAGGAGGATTTTAATAATCAAGTGGATAGGATGACCCATTCTGTGGACACCACTCAGCCTCTTTCCTCAGTCACCCTTGTCATTGCCCAATGGGCCTATGAAAAAAGTGGCCATGGTGGCAGGGATGGAGGTTTCATATGGGCTCAGCAACATGGACTTCCACTGACCAAGGCTGACCTGGCTATGGCCACTGCTGAGTGTCCAATTTGCCAGCAGCAGAAATCAAGGGCCAGCAGCCCTTGATATGGCATTATTCCTCGAGGTGATCAGTCAGCTACCTGGTGGCAGGTTGATTATACTGGACCTCTTCCATCATGGAAAGGGCAGACGTTTGTCCTCACTGGAATAGACACTTACTCCAGACATGGGCTTGCCTATCCTGCATGCAATGCTTCTGTCAGCACTACCATCTATGGACTCACAGAATGCCTTATCCATTGTCATGGTATTCCACACAGCACTGCCTCTGATCAAGGCACTCACTTTACAGCTGAAGAAGTGCGGCAGTGGGCTCCTGCTCATGGAATTCACTGGTCTTACCATGTTCTCCATCATCCTGAAGCAGCTGGATGACATTGACAGAATGGTGGAATGGCCTTTTGAAGCCACAATTACAATACCAACTAGGTGATAATACTTTGCAGAGCTTGGGCAAAGTTCTCAGAAGGCCGTGTATGCTCTGAATAAACATCAAATATATGGTCCTGTTTCTCCCATAGCCAGGAATAATGAGTCCAGGAATCAAAGGATGGAAGTAGAAGTGGCACCCTCACCATCACCCCTAGTGATTCACTAGCAAAGTTTTTGCTTCCTGTTCCCATGACATTTACATTCTGCTGGTCTAGAGGTCTTAGTTCCAGAGGGAGGAACTCTGCCCCTAGGAGACACAACAACGATTCCATTACACTGGAAGTTAAGATTGCCACCTGAACACTTTGGGCTCCTCCTACCTTTAAGTCAACAGGCTAAGAAGGGAGTTACAGTGTTGGCTGGAGTGACTGACCCAGACTATCAAGATGAAATCATTCTGCTACTCCACAACCTGGAGGTAAGGAAGAGTATACATGGAATTCAGGAGATCCATTAGGGCGTCTCTTAGTATTACCATGCCCTGTGGTTATGGGAAACTACAACAGCCAAATCCAGGCAGAACTGCAAATGTCCCAGACCCCTCAGGAATAAAGGTTTGAGTCACTTCACCAGGAAAAAAAACACAATCTGCTGAGGTGCTTGCTGAAGACAAAGGGAATACAGAATGGGTAGTAGAAGAAGGTAGTCATCAATACCAGCTACGACCACGTGACCAGCTGCAGAAATGGGGATTGTAATTGTCATGAGTATTTCCTTCTTCTTTTGCTAAAAACATGTTTGTGCATGTATACACTTGGTACTAAGAAAATATCTTTATTTCTTTTTCCTTTATCATGTGGAAACCTCAATAAACATCAACAAAACATAAGGTTTATTGACTTCATATCAGGATATTAAGTATTGTTAACCCTGTGTAACAGTATTTGGGCTGGGGATCGGTCCATTTCTGGTTGTACAAAGGAAGGTTGTATTATGTTAGGTGTAATTATGACCTTATTATTGTCTTTATTTGAAGGTTATGTATGATCTTAGGAGATGTGTATGGGTTCAAGTTGACAAGGGGTGGACTTGTGATGGTGAATACTGAGTGTCAACTTGATTGGATTGAAGGATACAAAGTATTGATCCTGGGTGTGTCTGTGAGGGTATTGCCAGAAGAGATTAACATTTGAGTCAGTGGGCTGGAGAAGGCAGATCCACCCTTAATCTGGTGGGCACAGTCTAATCAGTTGCCAGTGAATATAAAGCAGGCAAAAAAACATGAAAAGGGGAGACTAGCCTAGCCTCCCAGCCTACATCTTTTTCCCATGCTGGATGCTTCCTCCCCTTGAACATCAGACCCCAAGTTCCTCAGTTTTGGGACTCGGACTGTCTCTCCTTGCTCCTCAGCTTGCAGACAGCCTATTGTGGGAACCTTGTGATGGTGTAAGTTAATACTTAATACTAAGTACTTAATAAACTCATATATATATATATATATATATATATATATATATGGAATACAGGAGATATATATATATGTGTGTGTGTGTGTGTGTGTGTGTGTATCTTCTATTAGTTCTGTCCCTCTAGAGAACCCTAATATGTCTCCTGTAGGTAAATTATAAAGTAAATTATAAAAATCAATGCACTCTTATGTCTCTAAGATGTTTTACTTATGAGTCTTTCAGACGTTTAGAAAATATATGAGATTATACTTGCATCATTTCCACTTTGCTCATAGAATCATTCAAATTCTCTCCTTTCCTCTCTTTGTTTGCCCAAGGTCCCTATCTAAATGTTTCTAAATGTTTACATCACCCTCTTCCACAGTGCTTGCTTCCTTTACCTCACAACTCTTCCTGAAGTATGACCCACTGCTTACAAATGTTTATGTGCAATATGATCTTCGGGCACAAAGGCACTACACACCAGAGAAATGCTGAGTTAACCTGTTGGGCTGAACAAGGAGACACGGAGAACTGTTTTGTCTTTGAGCTCTCTTATGGAATGCATTCTTGTTTTATTTCAAAGGCCTTTTTAACAAAATCACACTCTTTGAAGGAAAAGAATTCCTCCATGTTCACTTTACTTCACACCATCTCATATGTTGCTGATGTTCTATTTAACACTTAAGATATTGTTCTTCAGAAGGTAGCTATCACTTAATATTCATCTACTGCATGACAGATACTTTAGGAATGAATAAAAATTTCTGGAATTTATTACTGCGTGCCATGATGCCAGCACTGTGTTAGCCATTTTAAACATATAGCTTCACATCTATAACAGCTGTCAACATTGCATGATATAATCCGTATTTTACAGATGAGAAACTATATGAGTAACTTGTCCAAGGTCATTGGCTTATCGGGGCGGCACTGGAAGATTGAATACATGTCTCTAACTCTGACCGTGTTTTTTTTTCCCATACAGCCTATTAATTATTAAATGATTTTCCAACTGGATTTAAGGCTCTTAAAGACAGAAATCATTTTATCTATCTTATGTCATTGGAAAGAAATTACATCTCCAGATTCTCCACCACATCCTGGAGAGGAAAGAGGTGCCCAGTGTGATTATAATCATTCCGTTTCGAGCAGTCATCTCTAAGCTTGAGCTGAATGGAGTCCTTGAGTATAAAGAGAAGCTCTGAGCCGAGTATAGGGCAGGGACTGGTGAAAGCTAGGCATACAAAGGAGGGCTCTGAGGACTGGAGATGGCAGAGATGGCTGACCACCTGATGGGTAGACAAAGCTCTTTTAGGCTATAGAGGTCTGATATTTAGTCATAAGTTGCTAATGTTGCTGCTGCTGAAACTCTTCCACGTAAGTTCACTGCATGCACAAAGACATCAGATGAGGGTTTTAAGTAATTCAAGAAAAGAATATGAGCCCCATATTTTTATCAACTCTAGGGTAGAAATAAAGACCTAAATGACACAAAGTGAATGGCAAGTATTCTGTTAAGATAGGCTGCTGGGGCCAAAGGCATCAGAGAAGGCAAAATCCTTGGGCAGCCACAAAATTTTAGGGAGGCAACCAACTCTCCATGGGGCTTAGATAAGGGCTTTGAGCTGATCTTACCTGAATCTCAGAAAGAGGCTTCATATGATCCCAGTCACATCTGTACCCCTCATAATGCCTGTGCATACTGTGTTTGTTTGAAATGGCCTCCTCCAATTTGCAGGTCAACATCCCTACTGGGCCCCTGCAGTTTTGAAAAGTTAATTTTTCCTTAATAAATAATATTCTTGACACTTAAAAAAGAAGGCAATTTGTCAATCAGGAACCTCCTGGAAAAAATTGAGTCCTAATGCACAACCTAAGGCATTCACAGTATGTAATAAGTTAATCTCTCTGCATCTAGAAGGTTCTGGCTGTGTAGTAGTTTTGGGAGAACTGAGGGAGTGGGCAGGCAACTCCATCTGTGTTCTGTGCCTCCAAGTCTAAGGTCTTTCCAACAGGATGACAGCCCCAGAGCTCCTCCAGCCATGCAAATCCATGTGATTTGCACAGCTTCTTTTCCTTGTGAGGCCTTCCCTGGTGCTCCATTGCATTTTCCATCCTTACCCAGCTCCTGACTCCACCCAAGATGAGGATCATGTTGGTAAATTCTGTCTCCTAAGTGCTTCCACTTAGGAGTTGTAGCAATATTTGCAGAACAGGCAGCAATGTGAAGCAAAGGCCTTGGTCATGGTCTTATTTTTCTGAACATAGTCCCTAACTCTGCTTTCTTTCATATTGCTAAAGGGAGATGATATGGCAAATGTTGCACCTAAGGACTTGTTGGTTCATATTGTTGACTCAAAATATGCCCATGCGGTTTTCTCTTAAGTACCTCATTAGCCTACCCCATGGCTCTTTTAAGACTTTTAAAAACATCGATTGGTGAACATTAGGACTGATTCCAAGAATAATACCATTTATTTCTGCCATGTTTCGGGCAATTGGGGGATGTATCTGACGGTCAAAGGGTTTCTTTGCCCACAGAGTCTCTCCTTAGACCTTTTGAAAACTTTAAATTTTCTTGATAGTTGAATGAAAAGGGAAACAGAGTAACAGACCCCTAAGGCCCTTAAGGAAGAGGATATGGGGAGGTCCTGGATCTGGAGGCCTTACTCATAACTGCAATCGTATTATTCCTCAATTCTGCATTGAGCTCTCACCCTGCCCACAGCTGACTATCCTGTATCATGGAAGGGTATATACATTGAAGGAGTTCAGGAAATGCCACCCCAAGATATGACACTTCAGTATGCTGCTTATTTAGAAGTGAGGGCACTTGGGGGAATAGCAGATGCAGGCAGTGGCTTCCCTGAGCTCCCCTTACCTGCCTAAAGATGATCCTGCAAAAGGAGCTCAATTGTCATGAATCCTTTCCCTAGGAATCTTCTCAAACAGAGAAGATGAACTCAGATCACAGAAGAGAAAGATTGGAGGTTGACACTATGCCCAACAAACCATCACCTAATCTTGTGAGGGCTGCTCAGAGACAACTTTTATTACCCCAAAGGCTTTTTATCTGCATAGCAGGTCAACCTTTGTTCACCATACATTTCCTCCCCTAACCCTTCCATAACTTGGGCCACCACTCCCACCACATAAGCCTCAAGACCCAATCCCCTAGTCCTTTCTGTAACTCAGGAAACTACATAAGCTTCAGTCATCTGACCCTCTTCAAGTCTCTTATTTGTGACAATCCCATACATATGCATATAATTAAATAGCTTTTTCTCCTGTTCATCTGTCTCATGCCAATTTAATTCGTAGCCCAGCCAAGGAACATAGAGGAGTGGAGGGAAGTCGTTTTTCATTTCCCTGCAACATACTGTAATTAAGAGTGGCTGGCCAAATGCTATTTGCTTTCAGAGGAAAACACTTTATAAGATTTTTATCAGTGATTGTGGGTCAAGTTTAAATAACTTGACATTTTCCAAAAGGAAAATGAACACAAAGCAAAAGGGCCTTCCATAACTAGTTGACCTTGAACTACCCACCTACACAGGCCATCCCAGACTCTAAGGCAGAGTGCAGCTCCCTGCACTGCAAGAATGCACCATACATACATGCACTCACAGGTACATGAATCAACCTTTTCTGTCTGTTTTTGTGTCCTCAGCCAAGATAGCCACCTGCCCTGGTATGCATGCTGTGTGACTCACAGACAGAGGAGAAGGCATGGATGAGGCTGTGGGAGTTTGAACCAGCAACAGAAACAGGCAAAGAAGAGACTTTCTTTTTATATAAAGGGTCTCGAAAAGCATTTTGGGAGGATGCCAAACCAAAATGCTTCCCAAAAACAATCTGGGAAGAAGCTGTTCAAAGACAGCCTATGTTTTTCCATTTCACCCTTCTGTCTGTACCACCCAGCTCTTTCTTCAGCAGTATGAGTGGCACCATTTCTGCAGATAGACAGACAGGCTCTGCTATTCACATACCTTGTAAACATCAGTAAGTTACATAACCTCTTTTTACCTTGTGTCCCCACCCGTGTGGAAGGGACCTAATGGAACCTGCCTTACAGTGAGGGGTAATCCAGGTGAAGCCCGTTGAACAGGAATTGGCAGAGTTTATTACATTTTAGCTATTGCATTAGTATCATTTCAAATGTTAGCCTCTCCAGAACTCTTCCTGACCTAGGAACCACTGTGCTAACCACCCCCTTCTCTTCTTACTGGGTCTCCACAAGTAAGTGACGGTCCCATGGAGGAAATATCCCAAAGCAGTAGAATGGACTGCTGGTTGCTAACATTATTTACCCAATCCGTTTCCTTTCACCATCTCCTCTCTGTGCTTCCAGGTTAATGCTACAGCAATTACCTGTCTTTCCCACCATCTCAGTATTCCATACTGAAATGGAAAAAGTTTCCTTGTCCCCCTCGCAGGGCATGCGATGGAGATGTGGCTCGCTTCTTCAGTGCCCCACTGCTCACAACCCCTAGGGAGAGCAGGTAGATGGGCAGATGACGGAGAGTGTGGGCTCCGACTCCACCGCAACCTCTAGGGGTGAATGTTTACAGCTCCTGAAGCCCCAGTGGGCTTGTTACAGTGTGCCCTTTTGGTTTCACCATCTGTAGGCAGCTTGGGTTAATCAGCTCAGTTCGATCCTCTGCCTTATGGCAAGGACAGAGGACTTTCTGTATCCTGGCTTCTTGCCTTGGATCACACGTGGATCACACGTGGACTTGGAGGATGGGTGCAAAATTTTTTATTGAGTGGTGGTAGCTCTCAGTGAGGTGGATGGGGAAGCCAGAAGGGGGATTGAGTGGGAAGGTGGTGGTTGTACCCTGGAGTCAGGCAACCTAGCAGCAGCGCTGTCCTCTGACCGCAGTGGCCAAACTGTGCGTCGTTCCTCGGGTCCATGGCTTGCCGGCATCTGCCAGTGCCTGTCGGTGTGTTCTTCTGCCAGTGTGTTCCTCTCGATGTCCAGCTGCTTGTGTGTCTGCCCTCTACAGTCTCAGGGTTTCATAGGCACAGGATGGGGGTGTGGGGGGCCAAGGTGGTCTTGGAAAATGCAACATTTGGGCAGGAAAACAGAAATACCTGTCCTTACCTAGGTCCGTGGGCACAGGCCCAGGGGTGGCAACCTCACTAGGGACTCCCGCCTTCTCCACTCATCACTTCCTTGCCCCCCTCCCATATCAATACTATCTGAATTTATCATCCCAGCCCACATAAAGCATTCTCATCGGTGCCTTTACTATAAGGTGGTATCCCCATAAAGTGGGCGTTCTCAGCAGCCCAAAGAGGGGGATCTGGTCAGAAGGGACTCTCATTCACAGCCAAAGTTTTGGAGCGCTTCTCCCTGGTGACGGTTAAGAGCTAGCTCCTCTTATGACTGATGGTGGCTTCTCTATCCTCTCTGCAGTTCCCTGGAATAAGGAGTATCGACACAAGGACATTTCTAGATAAGCATTTTTCCTGTTGTCTCTTTAAGAGTTGTAGAGCTTCCTGGATGGACATCATGCCGATTGCCCCTGTCCTGCCTTCTTTAACCAGATCTCTGCGTTTACCTCCTTCACTGCACATCTCTGGGAGGGATCTGGGATAGATATTGTGTTGAAGCTAAAAGTAAAAGGCAAAAGTAGGGGGAAGTAATAAAAAAAAAAAAAAAACATTGAGTCTAATCACAGTAAGTTTTCGTTTTGAAACTATCTGAATGTAGAATGAGGAAATAGTGAGGAGTGTACAACTCATAGTGACCCTAGGCAAATATATTTGATGCTTCTGCTGTTTGTACCTGAAGGGAGTGATTGATGCAGTGCAATTGGAGATCACTAAACTAGATGAAATAAAGAAATCTGACAATTTGACCCAGATTTAATAGCAACTTTAATCCTTGCTGCAATGTAACCTGAGAAGCTTTCAGTGACTCCCTGCTGCCTACTCAACTAAGTTGAAGCTTTTAGTTTATCCCAGGCCTTCATCCTCTCTCCTTGAACTGTTTTGCAGTTCTTATCTCTCTTGATTCCCCTTATATATATATATAGTTTCCTGAAGCCAAACTTGAACATCACTAATTTTCTTGAGTCTGTTTCTAATCCTCATCCCACACAGGACCACCACCTCAGTATTTTGCCTCATGATGTTCTTTCTGCCTTGAATAATTTCACTCACCATCACTCCATATTGAAATTTGACTTATTTTTTTTAATAGACCTCATTTTTTAGAGCAGTTTTAGGTTCACAGCAAAACAAGATGGTGCAGGGACCCCACTTAGAGCCCTCCGGATCCCCCCAAGCATGAAAATAAAGGAAAAATCTTTAGTCCCTTCAAGGGAAATTCGAGGCACTTAGATTGGAATTAAACTCCAGGCACCTAGACTTGGGAAATAAGTGAATAACCCATTAAGCATGAAGGTATTTAATAATAAACTTAATACCCACTCAGGTAAAGTAGTCACAAGATGTTTGGTTCCCTATAGAAGCTAAAGATAACATCTTAACATACATCTTACAGTTGTTTTTCAGAAACCAGGACCCCCCACCAGATGGAAAATGCTGACTGCCGTCACATAGATCTCAGATAAAGGGGAACTGAGGACTGAACTCTGACAGTTGTTCTTTGTTTTAAATTTCTTCTGGGGGGCCTGGAGAGAGTCACACCCCCAGGCCAGACCTTAACGTTCTTTTCTGCTGACCCCAAGACTTTAGACAAAGCCTCGCCTCCTTAACCAATTGCAAATCAAAGAATCTCTGAATCCACCTATGACCTGCAATCCCTTGCTTCAAGATATCGTGTCTTCTTAGACCAAATCAATATATAACCGCCACGTATTGATTTATGATTTTGCCTGTAACTTCTGCTTTCCTGAAATATACTCTTCCCTTTAAAAACCCTTGCTTGTAAGCCATTGGGGATGTTGGATCTCAAGCATTAGCTGCCTGATTCTCCATGCTTGGCATTCTGCAATAATTGCCTCAGTTTCTCTCACTGCAAATCCAGGTGTCAATATTTAATTGTTTCTGCATGCTGGGCAAGCTGACCTAAGTTTAGCGTGGTAACAAAAATCGAATGGAAAGTACAGGGAATTCCCATGTACACTCCGTCCCCACACACTGCACAGCCTTCCCTACTATCAACATCCTCCACCAGAGTGGTCCATTTGTTACAATTAATTAGCCTACCTTGACACGCCATCACCCACAGTGCACAGATTTCATGAGGGTTCACTCTTGTTGTATATGCTATGCGCTATAATGACATGTATCCAGTGCTTCAGTATCATACAGGATAGTCCGCTGCCCTGAAACTGACTTATTTTTCAGATCAAAAACAAAGCCTTCCTTCTTTAATTCAGCATTCATTCAGTAAGCCTTTAGTGAGTGCTGACTCTGTGGGCACGAGGGACACAAAGCTGAACAGGATCCAGACTCTGACCTTAGGATATAACAGTGGAGCAGGAAAGAGAGACAGAAGCATGATACAGTAACTGTGTATACAGTATACGATGACACCTTGTATCCAAGAGAACATTAGCTGGAACAAATATTCCCTTAACAGTTTCCAAGTATTTTTACTCTTTTACACACACTATAACTTTTGATCCATAATGTAATCTGCCTCTTGTACTTTCTATCTGGAAAGGGAATGATGTTTCAGATAAATGACCAGCGCCAGTTCCTAGGCTGATCTCCCAATATCAGTGAATAAATTAGTCTTTTGAAATCAAAAGCATTGGACTGCTAAGTCCTGTATCTTCTGAACTGACACACTAGTCTTGGAATTTAGCGGTCCCACCAATAAGCCTGGAGTTCCAGGGGGGCACCTCAATCAAGGTACAAGACTCCCTTGAGACCTTTCTTCCAGCTATAAATATGTAAGGAAACCTTTGAAGTTTACTGCCACTACAGATTCCCTAGGGGACATATGTTTATGCAATCAATATGTAGATAAGTGGAAAATGAGGGTTCTCCATCAACGTGGAGTACTGTAGAACTGCGATGAAGCTGAAAGAAAATCTGACTTTACCAACAAGGTACAGAGGGCTTGTTAGCTACTTAGCTTGGAGTTTAAAGGAAGGCGGTTTCATTAGTCTTTAGTCTTGCTTCTCAGATCTCTGCATGAATCACAGTTCCGACAGAGCAAATTCCAGTAATTTCATTTCAGAGTGAGTCCCTGACTTGCTCAAGTCCCTTCTCAACCTGCTTAATTGCCACCCCCTGGCAAAAGTGCCGCAGCCTGCCGCCACTTTCCTCACACTTTATGAAATCAAAGTTAAATGGATGGCCCGTTAACATTCTTGGTGTTCACTGCAGAAAATATATACCTCTAAAAGAAAAGAACTTATAGCATGGCAAAAAATATTATCTCCCCTACTAAAGACCCGAATTACTGAAACATTGTGGCCTAAAGGGGAAATTTTGGTGAACTGAGGTAAACGTCATGCTTTGAGAATAACCACACCCGAGGCTGTAGTTTTATTAAAATTTCCTACTTAACTTTGATCTGTAAAGTATTCTGGTGAAAGGCCTGGAATTTTGGACCCTAGTAACCAACTTAAGAGGGGTTTGTTTTATAGACTTGGAAGAAGAGCTTCTTCTAAGGGGGTTCTTCATCACGGACAGGGTCTCGCTTTTGTCTCACAATTCCATCATGCAGTCGTGGCAATCACACAGCCAAAGGGTGTTCCATGTAACAGTCTTTGAATGATGATCTAGCTATTGGCCAAACCAACTGTGCATCTAGTAGATATACAGCCTAGTGCATGCAAAGGATATTTTAGAGCGTACAGTGAAGAGAAGCAGTGCTTGCAGAGAGCATGCCACCCGCTGCCCAGTATCAGGCAGGACATGAGAAGCACAGAGAAACCCAGGCACCACCTTTGACTCCAAATCTGACAGTCCAGATAGTAGAAGCTTCACTAAAATCTTGAGTAAATATTACTCTGATTAAGGATCCTAGTAAAAATGGCTACTCTCTTGCTCGTTAGGAAAGTGTGGATTCCGTATTAGAGGAGGTGGGCCCAGAACTGAGCTGAAATTGAGGAAGATGTTGCAGTGTTTTGAATGGAGGTGAAAGAGATTATAGCAACCTTATGGGAATGCATGCAGACCAGACTGGGCAGTAAAGAAGATGATGAGAAAATTAACTAGAATGGAGAGAGAGCCATAATAATCATAAAGAATGCTTATATGGGATAGTGCTTGCTATGGGCCAGGCATTGTTCTAAGAACCTTATACATATTGAATTCATTTAATCCTCACAGCAGCCTTATAAGTATATGCCAAACATACTCTCCTTTTCAGGTGGGGAAACTGAGGTCAGAGGTACTAAGTGACTTGCCTGAGGTCACACAGGTGATAAGTAGCAGAGATGGGATTTGAAACCACCCCACTGGAGTGAATGCTCTCAGCACCCACGTGACACTGCTTCCCGGAGGACCAAGAGCAGAGAGGTACAAAGAGGCTGTTAGAGTGGATGGCGGAACAGCAGCCAGATATCACATGCGACCCCAGGCGGGCTGAGAGCAGAGAAGCAGCAGAAGCATTCTGATTGCTTAGTTACCCTAGGGGGACTCAGGAGGACAGTGCCTTGGGAAGTTTTCTAAGAGCCCAGGCAGGTCCAAAGAGTAGGAAAGGAAAGATTCCAGGATGCAATCTAAGATTTGTGGGGAAATAGCCACTGGTCTCCCTATTTCTACTCATTCCTCTCTACTTCTCACCCCTACGTTTTCTTTCCTTCACAAAGTCTTATATTTTGCTTAAATAGCAGGGGCACTAGTTTTCTAACCAAGAGCTCTGACTCATATTTCCATTCATTTTAGGAGATAAACGAGAAACAATTATACCCCTGGGAGATGATTTTTAGTTTTTATTTTAAATTATTTATTTTTTCTGGAGACAGGGTCTCACTCTGCTGCTCAGGCTAGCATGCAGCGGTGTAATCATAGCTCACTGCAACCTTGATCTCCTGGACTCAAGCGTCCTGCTGCCTTAGCCTCTCAAGTAGCTAGGAGTACAGGAACACTACCACGTCTGACTTATTTTATTTTATCTTATCTTATCTTATCTTATCTTATCTTATCTTATTTTATTTTATTTTATTAGAGGCAGAGTCTTACTGCCCAGGCTGGCCTTGAACTCTTGAACTCAAATGATCCTTCTTCCTTGGTCTCCCAAAGTACTGGGATTACAGGCATGAGCCAATGATCTTGGTCTCCAGTTGGCTTTAAATCTGTTGGATCTAGGTCTTAGACAAGCCTGGTGAGGAGGGACTGAGACCTAGAAACTCAATAGCCCTTTGCCAGGAGCAAGTTGGAATAGCCCCAAGGTGGACTGGGTGGGGAAAATGGTAGAAAGCAAGGCCAGGTGGGTAGAGGGTGGCTCTAGAGGCCGGCTACTGCACAAGGGACAGTCCAGGCAAGTGGTGAGAAATTGGGGACCCCAAAGGTGGTATCATGTCACGTAGGCAGGGCATGGTGACAGGGGCACCCAGCAGACAGCAGGGTCAGCAGGGTTCAACGTCTACAAAATCTGTCTACAAAAGCAGACTCTCTTTCCCCAGGGAGAAGTTTTTGGAAGATAGGAAAGTAGAACCTCAGCCTTGGGGAAACTAAAGACTGGGCAGACTATCAAGAAGGAAACTCAAGCCTAGGAATCAAGGCAGGGGCCACTTACCAGAACCCTGACTTAAGATGGGGGGGTTTGTCATGAAAACAACACGGGAGCCCTGTTCGTTTAACCGAGATTCTAGTGAGGTTGGGTGACATGAAGCCGGTTGGATCACCTGTGTGGCTGAACGGATGTTGCAGGTGACCACAGCCGCAGCTGGAAAAGGGGTTTTTAGGAGCAGCATCCCAGGTAAGTGGATTCCAGCGACTCTTCCAAGACACGCTCAGCACATCACACAGCCCCTGCCCAGGAATGCAGCTGCAGCTGACCCAGAACCCAGAAATGTCCACTGGCTGCCTATGACCTCTGGACTCAAGGAGTAGGCGCGGAATCAAAGGCTTCCCTGCCGTGGGAGGAGCCCAGAGGTCATGGGTGTGAACTCCCTTGGCTCTAGTTGGGCTGTGGTGGGTGCAGGAGTTATTTCCTTCCAGATGCTTCTTCTGTGATCTGAGGATTGGAGGAACCGTAAACCTGAACTTCAAACAAATAAACTGGATTTTTGAACTGGTGCCTTTTTTTAACCTTATTTTTAGGGACAACAGGGAAGATGCCCAGATGGACTCGATCTACTTCTCAAAGTGTGGCTGTGGGGCACCTGATCAAAATAAACTGGACGACAACAGGTTAGGGACCTGGACTCGACTGAACTGGAAGCTCTGAGAGTGAGGCCTAGGAAGCAGCATTTAACACCCGTGCTGCAGGGGACGCTAAGCCCACTCAGGACAGAGAAGCTTGGCTTAGGGAGTAGGCACATCCCAGGCCACCACACTGATGTGGTTCCCCTTTCACCTGTTCCTCAGTCCAGGCAATGGAAATGCAGGGCAGTTCCGCCACTGGGAGTGACCCCACGCCTGGGGTGAGTATTTTGGATCGGTGTTTCCGCTTTAGCTGCCAAATGTGAGCAATTCCAGGGAGCCTGTGAAGTTCCCTCTACAAACCGCATCTGGGGAAGCAAAAGGAATCAAATTATCCCCACTTAGCTCTGCATTAAATAGAGCTCAAAATATTTCCCCCAGATCCACCTGTTTAAGGGAGAAGCATATAAATAAAGGCTATTGTTTTCACTTCCACCCACTTCCCAGTTTACATCCCTTTCTGGGGCGATGCCATCACAGATGTTGGAGACATGTAGAATGTCACGAAAGCATGAATACTGATGTCAGCTGATGAGAGGGAAGTGATTCTGCTGTTTCCTTTCTTTAGGAACTGAAGCAGGCATTGAGAGAAAGCATGAGCATGGGTGTGTGTCATGCCTGGTGTCCCAGGCTCTCTCCCCGTGCTTGGCATGTGGGGAGAATCGGTGAATGCGTTCTGGATTAAAGTAGAAGGAAAGCTTTGTGTCATCTGGGGCTCCAGAATCCCACACTGGCCTGCTGCATTGGCAGGGTATAGGGTGTCTCAGTCCAGAATCACTTGGCACAAGAACTATTCTTCCTAGCTCGGGGCAAAGTGGATTTATTGGAGGCTACAAGGGTAGCTCAAAGAACCCAAGGACAGGGCATGCAGCAGGCCCCATATGGGACCACAGCTGGGATCTGGAAAGTCAAGGACGGGATATGTTGAGCCACTTGATCCAGGGCTGCTGAGCTCATCTCTGCATCTCTGCCGCCATCTTTCTTATGTGTGTGTGTCTCTCTGCAGACACAATGTCCTCAATTCTCTATGGAGGATCCAACATGGCTGCCCACCTCCCACCCATCTCTGTGTTAAATCCTTTCATATTTTAAGACCCCAGAGGAAATTATGTGAGTCGCTTGGTTCAAATTCCACAAAAGAGGATGAGAGAGGCCCATCTCAATGGGGATGGGGGGAACTCAGTGTCCAACCTGGGTTCAATCAACTCTAGGTTGGGGCAGGCTCCCTCTTCGGTCTATTGTCTGTAGAGGACTCCCTGAAAAGGGGTCTGGCAGGTTCTGAAAGAAGGGGACGAGCAGTCAGAGGGAGACACCTGCCTGAGAAAGTGAATAACATCTCTTGAGCACTCACATATGACTGCGATGCTCAACAGAGCCTACACCAGTCCTGGCTGTCACCGGCATCTCTTCATAGAGGAGAGGCAGCCAGTCTCACACATGTTAGAACACGTGTTGCTCTGTAGAATAGAACATCATGTCATATTACTCTTTCCTCCCCATCACTCTCTCCTCCCTGCAGCCTACCCCCTCTGTTGGATTGTGCTAGACACTTGGAAACCTGGGCATGGTCTGAAGTAGGGCTTGCACCCTTTTTTAAATCCCTGAACATAGCTTTAGGACAAAGGTTTATGTGTCATTTTCTTTTTGGCTGAGACCCTGCTACGTTTTGTTACAAAGAAACAGAACAGTGTTTTAAAACTGCAAGTGATGCCCTTCCCAAAGTGACCATCCATGGCAAGTGCTTGCTTCTGCTAATTCCGGCACCGTTGGACCTGCTCCCATGGCTGGAGTCCACACACACTGGAGCCCACTGAGCCGGATGAGAGTCAGGAATGAATGGAGGTCGGGTTCCATTGTACTCTCCCCTGCGCAGAACCTGTCATGGCCATTTGGTTTGTGTTCTGCAGCCTCGGTGTTTCAATATTTTATGAATGACACCTTCCAAAACTTGCTGGCCCACTCTGAGACCGCCTGCCTCCCTGACATCCTGATGTACTCTCGGGAAGGGGCACTGCACATGGAGAAGCCCAGATGGTACTGGCTCCCCTCCACTATCTCCAGTGCCTTGCCAAGCTAGACAAATGCAGGTTTCTGACCTCATGAAAGTAGGGTTATTAGGTATTTTATCTCTCTGTGGAACATTTGCATGCTGCCACCCGCCACCCCCTACTCTTCCATCAGTGATGACCTCCACTGACAACATGCTAACTGTCAGTGCCTGACCTCCAAGGCTACCTAGAGCTCACGGGCCTTGATGAAGCGTTCACTCCCATTCACTTTTCAGCAGTTATGGACATTTCTATAAAAGAAACATGCCTTCTAGTGGTAGTCGAATTTTACAAGGCTTTTGCAACCACAAGGCTTCAGAACTGCCCAGCATCTTGTGATGAAGCCAATGCAATGGACAAAATGTAGGATCAGTGTTTCCCATGCCTTCCCATATCCCCTGAGTTCTCTCCTGGAGCAGGGCTGCCTGCCCTTGGAAAAGATCCTGGCCACTGAAGCACATGTGGTCCTGGCATCTGAGTACAATCCAGAGAGGGGTCCAGAGCTTGTTTCCAAAGGGAGTGCGCCCACTCCAGGGGTGCACAGTCCCAAGGGCAAGGGAAGAAACGTTAGAAAGTCGCTAGTTTTTTCCTATCTTCCTGCTCTACTGACATTGAATGTACATAGTGAGAGTTGCACATGTATGAAATTAATTTTTAAATTTTGCTTCTTTGTCTCTGACGGAGAGCAAGATCCAGAGCACTTGGAGACGAGTGTTTCAGAGCAGAATCCTGGAAGCAGAGTTTGCTATGAGTCTCAGCTCTGCTGCTCTGTAACTGTGTGGCTCTGGGCAAGGGGCTTATTCCCTCTACATCCTCATTTCCTCATTAACAGAGTGAACTTGGCAGAAGACCCTTGCTCATGAGACTGCTGTGGGGATGACACGAGATGGTACAGTGTGAGCTCAGTGCCTGGAACACTGGAAGCCCTGGATAAACGTCAACTGTTGTTATCATTGTTACTGTCAGGTCAATTCCGCATCAAACAGCAGAAGCTGAAGCTCTCGGGATGACTCCCAAGCTCTGCTGGAGGCTATATGTGGAACTTCTTCACCCATTTCCAGTTCCTACTCCAGGGTCCTTGAGTTAGCGTGGAGAGTCCAGTGAACACGTACCTTTTTAGGAAGACTGCCCCATCTATGTTTTAATCCAAAAAAAAACCCCAAAAACAAAAACAGACATTGTCTGCTGGCCACACTTCTATGGACCTCCTGTCTGGTCCCACCTGGAAGTGGGGTTGGTATTAAGTTTCAGCACAATGTCTCACAGCTTGGATGCTGACCCCAGAGGGGAACCCACAGACTCAGAATAGTTATCCTGTGTCCACTCCTTGGGCCAGCCCACATTTGTCCCATTACAATAGCATTAGGTGCGAAGACAGACACGCAGGCTGTATGGGCAGGGGAAGCCCGTCGTACATGAGACCTGCATTGGCAGGATGTGCACCTGATTGGCCTGGGTGTTCCTCTGGAGTTGGGCAGATCTGAGTTTATCTCCAGTCTTCCCACTCACTGGCCGTATGGCTCGTCAAACTTATTCCATTTCTCTGTCCTAGTTGGGATAGTTCTGCCTGCTGTAACAAATGAACTTCAAAATCTTGGTAGCTTGGCATAATAGAAGTTTACTTTTTATTTGCATTTACATTTTAATCCAAGTGCTCCTGGTTGGAGGACAGCTTCCCTCGACACCCTGATTTGGGGGATCAGTCTCTCTGGTCTTGTGGCCCCACCATCCCCGAGGGCCTCTGCATCTTCGGCATCCAGCGAAGAGATGAGGCGAGAGAAAGTGGAGAAGGATGCAAGGAAAGCTGGGAAGCGTAGTCCTTGGACAGGCAGCCACTTGTCAGAGCAACTGAGAACTCTCTTCTAGAAAGTGGGGACAAATTCTGGTGGAAAGTAACCTAGCTGCCACACTTTGTAGGCCACAGTGTCTTCATCAGTACACTGGGGATGATGACAGTAAATGAGGATCCTGCAATCACAGTAAGCTGCTGCTGTTAGGATTAGGATTTAGACCGTGCTATCATCATTTGCTGAAGCTGAAAGCAAAGCAGCACCTTGAAAATGGATCCAGGTTCCTTTGAGGGCTGACTTCTGGATCTTCAGCAGAAATTCAGATGCACAGCCTTGGTCTGAGCCCAGAGCTCAGTTCACCTGGCTGTTCTGTTCTCCCACTATTTCCCACCAGGATGTGCCTCACGCAGTTGCTCCACACTGAACCCCCACACCTCCCCTTCCCCGCATCTTCATCTCTGGCGCTGCAGTCCGAGGACCTGAGTCCTGGCCTCAGCCATGTGTGTGCAGCTGCAATATCCCCAGCCCTCCTGGCTTTGCCTCTAACTCGCCTGGACACAGCCCTGCCCTCAGGGACAGACCCTGTAGGACACAGGCAGCCAGTTCATTGAGATGTGTGAATTCAGTAGGAATTCAAATGTGACTTTTTTTTTGGTTCTTATTCACTCCCTTCAACTATGCCCTTTCCCATCACTGAATGACATTTGGGGCAGATTTTATAACATTCTATTCACTTTCAGTAACTGAAACAGCCCAGGCCTATTTCAAGTGTCTATTTATTTCATATCCAGTTCAATGACCAATTCCTCCTTCCCCCACCCTCCCATGGGCCAGGCTATAGCCAGGAAGCCTTGGTACAAAGAGCAAAGGAGGCTGCTCTCCTCTCCTACCTACCTCTCTCTTCCAGGTCTCTCCTTCTTTCCAATTTGCTTGGGAACAAAGGATTTGAAAAAAGACTGTTCTCCCTTGTATATCTGGCTGCCTCCACTCTGTCCCTGGCCAGGACGGCTCGCCTGAGGGTGGGGGACAGGTGCTGGCTGGCATATAGAGCACACAAGGAAGATCCACCTTACTCCCCCACTTCCAAACCCCTCTGTTCCCACCCTCAGCACTGCCCCCACAGCCTGTTTCTCCTGGGGTGCTTGCTCCCACAGTAGACTTCGCCAAAGGCACACTGGTGAGTCAGTCAAACCAGTGACCTCTGCAGCAGCTGTGTGTCCCCAGGGGCCCACACTTGGCCATGCCCATCTGTGGGAGCACCAGCGGTCCCAGCCATGCCTCCTTTCTCTACTCTGCCCTTTGCCTCACGTCTCCTCTCCACCTGCTCAAACAGCAAGTCTGCTGCCCATGCAGATGTTCATCCAGCTAAGGAAATGCCCGTCTTCTCTTTTGGCCAGCAGCCTTTCCCTGGGAGGAGTTCCCTGTTTACCCTCCCTTGCTGGGGACAAGGCAGAGCATGGCAGGGGACTTGGCCTGACAAAGGACACAGTGAGATGAGTCCTTCAGGGCAGGGCTGCCGGGAAACAGCCAGAGCTGTGCTGGAAAAAGAACAGGAGACAATGACAATTGATCGAAGCCTCCAGCCTTTCCTGGGAGAGTTTGGCTGTTTCTCTGGCCCTGTCCTGATCTTCCCTGGCCTTACCTCTGTCATCCAACCGGATCTGCAGTGCTGGCTCAAATTGCTACTTGAAACCAGGGCCAGACCAGGCATTTGGGCACCTCTGGCGAGCTTGTAAGTTGACATGCCATCAGAATAGGGCACTTTAAATGTTTGCACAATGAAAACTTACTGGGACCAGAGAGAAACAACAAGCAGATTTCCTTTACTATTCATTTTTCATTGGCCAAGGAATTCGTGTCCAAAAACATTTTTAAATCAAAATATCTCGTAAAACATGCTCCATTGTTTTCAGTAATTCTCCTTCTCTTAAGATCTTTTTCCTGTAGTTTCTAAAAGGAGGTAACTCTTAGGAGGCAAATACAAGAATTTGAAATATAAACAACAAAACTCATTCTTAATTCATAACACCACATTATACTTTATTTGTTTCCAAAATCTCAGCTGACCTCAGCTGTCAGCTTTTAGCATATGTAAATGTACGTGAGCACAATTAATGCTCAGAGGAGGATGGGAAGTCTACCTAAGTGAGAAAAATGAGTGGACTCTCTCTTTCCTCTTTTTTCCTTCCTTCCTTCCTTCCTTCCTTCCTTCCTTCCTTCCTTCTTTCCTTCCTTTCTTCCTTCCTTCCTTCCTTCCTTCCTTCCTTCCTTCCTTCCTTCCTTCCTTCCTCCCTCCCTCCCTCCCTCCCTCCCTCCCTCCCTTTTCTCTTTCTTTCTCTCTCTGTTGTCTTATCTGCTTGTTTTGTTTGTTTGTTTACTTACTCCAGGTCTTACCATGTCAGAGTAACGTCATTTATACCCACACAGTAAGGTGAGGAAGGATTTGGGGGACCTGAGTTAGCCAGGTTGATACTGGTGACAGTTTTGGGCCATCAGACAGCTGCCCAGCAGGCACATCCCCTTCTTTATCTGTTTTAGATGAAACTTCCTCCCTTTCCTTCCACTCTGGCTCCACCCTCACCCATGACTCTTCCTCTTCCCTCTAATTCTTGGGCAACTGTGCACAGTCTGGGCATGTCTCCTATGATGAGTTCCTGAACCCATTCTTGCTACTTCAAAAGCTATAAAGTGTGTATTTGGGAAGCAGAAATGTTGTATACCTGGATTCAGACTGGTGCCGCCTGAATCCAGGCTCGGCTTCCTCCTAGCTGTGTGGCCTTGACAAGGCATGTAACCTCTCTGCACCTAGGCTCAGTCAGCTGTATGGCAGGCAATAATTCCCTGGCAAAATTATCCTGAGGATCCCAGTTAGCACAGGCACAGTGCCTGGCACTTAGGAGGCTTGTAGTGTAATCACTTGACAGATTTTTCCTGCCCACTGCACAGACAAAAAAGGTTGACTGAGAATGTGGTATTGCAGTCAACAGTTTATTTAATGCAAGGCCAGCCATACGGATGAACAGGAGTTATCACTCAAATCAGTTTCCCTGAAGGCTGAGATGCTAAGGTGTTTCAAGGATGGTTTGGTGGGCAGGGGACTCGGGAATGGATGCTTCTGACTGGTTGGGGATGCAATCACAGGGGTGCGGAAAACAGCCCTCATGTGCTAAGTCTGCCTCTGGATGGGGGCCACAGAACTGATTGACTCATGAGTCAACTCAATGAGTCCAGGTAGGGTCAGTCAGTTACCAGAATGCAAAGGTCTGAAAAGCATCTCAAAAGATCAATCTTAGGTTCTACAATACTAACGTTTTCTATAGGAACAGACCTCTGGCCACATAACTCCTTAGCAATAAGGGTTTATAGAAACTACGCCTATGTTTTAGCAGAATTCAGGCCTCTCCCATAATCCTAGTCTTGTGACCATTTTTTTTTTCATCTTTCAAAGGTGATTTTGGCTCCCAAACAAGAACGGGAGCAGCTTTAGGGAAGGACTATTTTCACCTTTGCTTCAAAATTAAATTATAAACCAATTTCCTTCATGGTTAGCTTGGCTTATACCCAGGAATGAGTGAAGACAGGCAGCTTGTGAGGCTGGAAGCAAGATGGAGTCAGCCATGCTAAGTTCTCTCACTGTCATCATCTTTGCAGAGGCAGTTTCAGCAACATATGGGTATCACTCTTCTTATGAGTTCTGTGGTAGTCTTCTTTGAAAATAATATCAAAGTTCCTCTCTGTTTATGTGACAATCTGAGGCTCGTAGGCCTATGATTGCGAGACATCAGTTCTTATTTTCCACCTTCAGTAGTTATTGTCTCAGAAAAGTCAGGTCAATCCCTTTAAGTGGAATGAATAATAAATGGTTTCTAGTTGGTGTGAAATGTGGATAGGGACCCAGTGCTGTGCACACCACCCAGAGCCCCATCTACTGCCCTGATGACATCATGCCAAACACACCAAAGGAGAAGGGAGACAGAATTGTTGGAGCCCCACACTCAGGATGCACACACAATGGTTAACCCTTTACCAGCTGTTGGATCTTGGGCAAGTCACCCAAACCTGTACACCTCATGTCATCATCTTTAATGCCAACTTTTGTGAGGATTAAATGAGGTGATGGATCTGGAGTGCTCAGCCCATGTCTAGCTGGCAGTGTCCCCAGGGCCCACACAGGGAGCTCTGATGCTCAGGAGCAAACCACACCTCTCCCCAGGCTTTTCAAAGAGGAGCTGTATTAGTCCATTTTCATGCTGCTGGTAAAGACATACCCGAGACTGGGTAATTTATGAAGAAAAACAGGCTTAAAGGACTCACAGTTCCACGTGGCGGGGGAGGCCTCACAATCATGGTGGAAGGCAAAAGGCACATCTTACCTGCCAGCAGGCAAGACAGAATGAGAACCAAGTGAACGGCTTTCCCCTTATAAAACCATCAGATCTCGTGAGACTTACTCAGTACCATGAGAACAGTATGGGTGAAACCACCCCCTTGATTCAATTATCTTGCACCAGTTTCCCTCCACAATACGTGGCAATTATGGGAGCCACAATTTAAGATGAGATTTGGGTGGGGACACAGCCAAATATCAGGAGCAAAAGGAAGCTTTCCTTGGCGATGGTCCTGAACCTGAGGAGGATGGAAAGCAGTGGAGGTACAGGACTGGAGGAGAGGGTGGGAGGTCTTGGGTGGAAGGAGGAGGATTAGCTGCTGGTGGAATCCCCCTCCCCTACTCTGCGGGACAAAGGGTGAGGACGCCTGTTTTTCTCTGTCAATCTGTAATGCAAGAAACATTGCTCCTATCACGTCATCACTTCACTGCTATTTTTAACCTTTCACAACTCCCCATTTCCTCTTCTGTCATCTTTTCCGTGTGTGAATTCCCTCTCTTTTCCACCTCCCACCGAATCTGCCCTGTTGCTGATACTTCATCTGTATCTTTCAGCTTAGGCTGTGAGTAAATTGAGTCAACTATCTTTTGTTGTTTTTAGAAACAGGGTCTTGCTCTGTTGCCCAGGCTGCAGTGCAGTTGTGCCATCATAACTTACTGTAGCCTCAACCTCCCAGGCTCAAACCATCCTTCTGCTAAGACTAGAGGTATTGCCCACCACACCCAGCTAATTTTTAAAAGTTTTTGTAGAGATGAGGTCTCACTATGTTGGCCAGGCTGGTCTAGAACGCCTGGCTTCGAGTGATCCTCCCACTTCGGCCTCCCAAAGTGCTGGGATTACAGGCATGAGCCCACGGTGTCCAGCCAACAGCCCACTATTTGACCAGGGTTATTTCCTAGAGGGTGGGAGGGGTAAAAGAGGACATCACTATTTTTTAAGAAGCATTGCAGGAGGCTCAGAGCCCTCAAGCAGTGTCATTGTGGGCTGGCCAGTCTCTTCTGGGAAGCAATTCGGCTCAGCTCCTTCTAAGATAGTAATCATGGCGGGGTAGAGATGTCCCAAAGGAGGAGCACATTCTGGGAGGGCAGACCTGGGCTGTGTGCTTATGGAAAGTTATGACCAGACCCTTAGGGGACCAGAACAAGATGCCAGATAGCTGGGAGCAGGAGATACCTTGGGAGGGACAAGGGAAAAGGCTGGGGGTAGATTTTATCAACATTTCTCTCCATTTTGTCTTGATTCTGCCTTAGGGACCCTGAAGTTAAATTGGGTCTTTGTAACAGTTGTGGCTTCTGTATCTTTATAGACGGTGGGAAACAAAGGGGCCAGAGAACACTACAGACAAGCACCCCTGCTGTTCAGGCCTCTTCATTCCAGGGTTGGAAGGAAGAGGCTCCACAGTGATCTTCAGGGCAGAGCCACCCTGCAGTTCTGACATCCATCAAGCCGGGCCTGACTTCTCAAGATTGCTGGCTGTCCCAAGAGAACAGGTGGTACAGGCAGCGTCCACAGGTCCAACTCTCTCCCAGGAGAACAGATTAGAAGCAGGGACCTGCCACCTTTCGAATAAGCAAAGGAAGCAACCAAAGCCTGTGAGGAAGACCAAACAGTCTACTAGGATAATTAAGGTCAGAAAGATCACAATTCCACCAAGGAGAGAAAACATAAAGACCCTTGAAATATGTGCTGTGATTTGGGGAATGATTTTGTATAGATTTTCTCGTAGGAAAATCCATGCTGAGATGTAGAGAGAAGAGAATTATGAACAGAAAAAAACATGTGTGACTTACAAGGTAGTGGCAAAGATAATTCTAGTAAACAGGGTTAAAAATAATAGAAGAGCTTTTGACTAATACACCGGGGAAAAGAGATACCGAAGTGAAAACGGGTCCACAAATAAATCAGGCTGGGCATGAAATTAATGATGGGTCTGAAATGGCCGAGATATTGAACTCATTCTTCAAACCCCGTCTTCTGCAATAGAAATGAAAAGAAAAATACAGACAATGAGGAAGCGATAGAAACCTTCTGAAAATAACTCCTGGCACGAGCAGAAGCACAGTCCCTCAGAATATCTAAGTGCCACCGTGAACAGGTGTAGACATGCCCCTTGGGGGATATGAGGAATTGAGTAGGATCTACTGTACATTTAGAACAGTGTCTGAAAATGGGGCTATGGTGCTATTATTGTTATTTTAAATAAATAAAGTTAGAGATGGTTCTGAAAGAAGATGCCCAGTATTTTTGGTGGAAACATTAAAAGGAGAGAAAAGGAGGGGGTCAAAAGAAATAGTGATCCCACTTGTTCAGTTTGATATCAATTACTGGGGAAGATCAGGACACACGCAGTGAGGGTCGTGTCAATGCTGAAAAGGCTAAACAATCATTGTATTTGTTTGAATAAGTTGTGTTTTTAAAAGTGGCTTCATCTCCCCTTCCCCTGCCAAAAAGACCAAACTAAGGAAGACAAATGCTGGTAACTAGATCTGTTTGCATTGTCAGTGTATCTCTATCTGATCAATTCACAGAACAGTGTGATCAGAAGGATCCCATAACAGTTTCTGCATCCATGCCATAAAAGGTATACCCACCATTGACAGCCACTGCCCAGGTCCTGAACCTCTTCCAAATCAGGGGTTTGCATAGCTTCTGTTTCCTGCCTCCTTTTGGTTCCTGCTTTTCTCCTCTTTATGCAAGCACATGTGTTGTTCTGCTTTATCCAACCATTCCCTCATACACCTTTCCCTTCCCCAGGTCTCCCTTTCGCATCCCTGCCCAGCGCTGTGGGTTGAGCCTTTCTCCCATCTTACCCTCTTAGGGCCAAGCTTGCTATGGAATGCAAACTGAATTATGCTAAATAGTGAATGAGTTAATGTGCCAGAGCTAGCAAGGCTCTGACATGAGAAGTCTTAATCTAAAGAAATAATTCATGGTGGTAGTTCAGAGTCTATGGCAAGGTAATGGAGATGGTTTAGGGACTGTGAGCCTGTTGATAAGCTCTTAAGTTAGAGACAATTGCTTAGCAGTTGGGTTGATCCTACCCAGATGACAGCATTACTTAGGGCTCGACCTAGAGCAAGGGTTGTAGCCTTCTAGCCAAGGGCTACATGAACATATATTAGGAACACAAGGAAGTCTGACTTAATATCTCTATTAAATCCTACTGTATGTCACAATGATCTCATTACTGATCTTTCAAGGGGAGGAGGTGGCAGTGAGATAATCTCATTTGTATAAATCCCTACATAATTATCACTAAAAATTACTGGGTGAGGTAATGCATTTATTTGGTTATACATTATTATGGAATTAATTTTGCTAAAACATAATTGGGTGTGCATGTAAAAGCTATATACACACTGGAGGTTATTTACTGATGAAAATTATTATATGTAATAGATATACTCTTGAAAGGTTGTTGATGAATATAAATGTGGCCAAGTATAGTGGCTCATGCCTATAATCCCAGCACTTTGGGAAGCTGAGGCAGGAGGATCTCTTGAGGTTCAGGAGTTCCACCAGACCAGCTTGGGCAACATAGCAAGACCTTGTCGCTACAAAAAATGGGAAAAACATCAGCCAGGTGTGGTGGCACATGTCTGTAGTCCTAGCTACTTGGGAGGCCGAGGTGGTAGGATTGCTTGAGCCTGGGAGTTTGAGGCTGCAGTGAGCTATGATTGCACCAGTATACTTCAGCCTGAGTAACAGAATGAGACCCTGTCTCTAAAAGTAAAAAAAATATATATATATGTATGTTAATAAATCAATAAATATACATGCATTCCATTTTCAAATGCACAAAGGGTTACTGCTATTTGAAGAAAGCCTGTAATGACACCTATTGAAAAATGAGAGCTCTTTATGAAATGATTAATCATCTCTAAATTTTGAATCTGTAGACTCTCTGTTACCTTTGGTAAAGTTTACTTGATCATGCAAATTGTGTACTTTATACACATAAGTAATATGTAATATTATTCATGCATATGTAATAGCCACATATACTAAAACCAGTCTTTTTTTTATCCCTGTTGCAACCTGGAGCTATGAACAACCCAAGTCCTACTGAGGCCAGTGTACTTAGCCCATCGACCTTCCATAGGCAGGATGCTTCCCATGGCCCATGTCATGCCAACACAGCTATATTGCTCCCCATGGTAGCGCCTTCCAAAGAAATAGCACCTTCTGGAAACTGAATCTTTTTGTTACAACATTTCCTTCTCTAAAAATTGTGTTTCTTATTTTGCTTCTGATATTGTCTGGGACCAGGGAGACTTGAGCAGACCTGTTACAGGTGGAAATGTTGCTGGTTCAGCTTGGTTGAAAAAAGGGAAGACTGTAACCTCTGACTGCAATTTCCTGCCCAACTTCCTGAGCAGCAGCTTTCAGACTCCTTTTAGCCTGGTTATTTACTATCTGGGCTGACTGTATTTGTAGGTCATTGATGGTTACTTTATTCTGATGCTGTCTTTATGAGCAAGTCCAAGAACTTCTAGTCTTAAAAATGTGAGACGATTACATCTGTAATTTCTGGACCAGCTATAACTACCATATAAGAAAGTGTTTTAGGAATGCTTTTAACATAGAATTCAGATGTTTAATTTCGAGAAAATACTATGTGACAATCACGAAGTCAGCAGAGGAAAAGAGAGAAATTGCTGGTTCCATTCTTAGATAGTTCCTTTTGTTTCTCTGTTAACTTAATGCCAATATCCTGGCAACACTCTTCGACTTTTCTCTGGACCTAGTCTCTGGGCCCTTGAGAGATATTTTCTTCCTACTAAGTTAAATTACTTCCCCTGCATGTTATTCCTTGTGGCCCTCTATGAAAAGCCACCCTCAGCGATGTTGGCCATTGTCACGAACGTCAGAATCTTTCTCATCTACTTACATATGCCCTCCATGTTGGTCATCTAAAATCCTACATCTTAGTAGTGGCCAATGGTATGAAATCAAGGAAGCTTTTGTATAATATACCCTGAACAAGATTCAGAAAATATATTCACAATTTTTTTTTTTTTTTCCTGAGATGGAGTCTCGCTCTGTCACCCAGGCTGGAGTGCAGGGGCATGATCTCGACTCACTGCAACCTCTGCCTCCCAGGTTCAAGCGATTCTCCTGCCTCAGCCTCCCAACTAGCTGGGACTACAGGTGCCCGCCACCAAGTCAGGCTAATTTTTTTATTTTTGGTAGAGAGGGTGGTTTCACCATATTGGCCAGGTTGGTCTCGAACTCCGGACCTTGTGATCTGTCAGCATCGGCCTCTCCAAATGCTGGGATTACAGGCATGAACCACCGTGCCCGGCCTATTCACAATATTTATAAGCAAAGAAGCTCGACATTACACCAAAAATGGGAGTGTCAGACACACGCTCAAGCAGAGAGACATGTAGCTCCCTGGACTCACATGCAGGTACCATGATGTCAGCTTGCTCTGCACCGCTGTCTGCAGTGACACCAGATGACACTTACCAATGGCCCCCTCCAGCTGACTCTCTTAAACCAACACTGGAAACATGCCTGGGGTTACATGCTCCTCAGAGTAGAAAGAAAAATTTTCACCTTCTCATTCGCATATCTACGAAGATTCCCCGAGGGCTTCTAATATAATGTTCCGAGTAAGAGGGTAGAAAAACTAATTGGATTTCTGTTCATAAATTGTTGAGCTGGTGCATTTATTTGTATGATAAAGTTAAAATGTTAATGATATTCAACACGTATGGCATGTAATGAATTTATAAATCATCTCATTTATATTTCATAAGCATTGAATTTTGATCCTTTCTTCCCAACGGTCTCTCCTTGATCTAAAAGATCTATAATGGAATGACGGGGGAGAATCCTAGCATTGCCACTGTAGTTTCCCATTTTAGATACATGTATTGATTATATTCTAATGCATACTGCCTTCTTTATATGGGCAATTCTCATTAAGTAGAAGTATTTGGTCATAATAGTGGCACTCAGATGTTTACACAGCATCTCCTGCTGGTTCAGCTAGGTTCCTGTACCAAAGAGACAATTCAGGATATGGAATATGATAGGGATTCAGAAAGAACGCTGAACTAAGAGGTAAGAGTCCAGGTATGAATTGTGACTCTACCAGTAATTCGATCTGTAGCTCTGAACTAAGTCATCTCAGTTTCGCCATCTGCTAAATGAGGGGTGGGAATAGATGGCCTCTAAGACCTCTTAAAGTTCTAACATTCTCTGTTCCTATGACGTAGAAGTTCTGATAGTAGGATAAATGAAGAAAGTCGTGGAAAAAATGTCATTGACTTCCTTTTAGGGGACAAGGAAGAATTGAGTAAGAGAGCCATCTGGCCAAAGTAGAAACATCTTGGGGACAAGCTAAATCAGGAAGATTCACAAATACAGTTCTTACCAAGGGGAGTGAAGGTTTTGATGAGAAAATCTACAGTAAGCAACAAACCAAAACTGGCAGTACAAAAGCAAATGGACTATTGGTCAGTAGCTGAGAGACCCATAGCAGATGGCATCAAGCTTGAGAAATGATGCCTGGAGTATGAATCACAGCAGAGATTGTGGATGATGGGTGTATCCTGGGGCTCCCCCTTTAAGCAGTTCCAGGTTGGTTATCTGGGCATGGACATCACTTCTCAACAGAACTGCAGGTGCTGTACAGTAATATCTTATTTTTTGAAATCTAAAATGACAATGCCAACCAAGGCTTTCAGGGAATGTTTCCAGAGCAGAATTTCAGCATGGGTAGCTGACTGCATCAGTCTTTTTGTACCACTTCGTCCTTGGTGATGAAAGCCATATATTTAACAATTAGTCTTTTGAGGGAAAAATGAATTTTTCAATAAATGATGCTAAGATTTGGGAGAGAAAGCCTAAGCATTTGGGGAAAAATTAGATTCCCTACTTTGTATCACGTACCAATATAAATTCCAAGAGAATTACACGTTTCTGCGGGGAAAAAAAAAGCAAACTGAAAGAAAATCTTCTTCCTAGAGGCCAAGTTTAATATCTTTAATATACAAAATCTGCCTATAAATAGATTAACAAGATAAGAATCCCCTAGTGGAAAAAGGAATACAAAACAGAAACAAGTAACTCATAAATGAAGACATAAAACTGACCAGTAAACGGATGAAAACATGTTGAAGCTCATAAAGAAATCAAAGAAAATGCAAATTGAAACATTTGAAATACCACTTTAGCACATCAAAGATTTTATTTTAAATGGTACTTGGTGTTGATGAAGATTTGAGGGAAGAGTGAATCCACTCTGTATGGATTGCTCTTTGGGACTCAGGGCTGCTGGGTCACTCAATGGACTTTCAGCTATTACATTTCACAGGTTTGCTTCAAGAGAGATGTGGCCAGGCAACCGAGTTTTGGCCAAAGGGATGTGAGCAAAAATGAAGCCCACCACTCTAGGCCTACCCATACATGCCAGGCATGTGACCCCCTGTGCCTCCTTCTTTGTTGGTTGATCAGAGGCAGAGGACACAGAAGAGGACCGCAAGACCCTAGGAAGCCATGATAGAAAAAGTTTGAATAGAGCAAGCCCCCCCACCACTCTATTGCCATTTTGTGCTTCATAAACAAGAAATAAAATTCTTTTGTGTTAAACCACTGAAAGTGGAGGTTTATCTGTTATATCAGCTGTGAGCATTGCCATAAGAGGTTTTCAAGAAATGATGGCTTAAAGTGAGGTGCTGCTGTAAAAAACACTTAAATATGTGACAGTGGCTTAGTGGCTGGGTGACAGGTGTGAGGGGAAATACATCAAGCAGGCTGGATAGCTAGAAAGCCCTGTTAAGTCATGGCAAATGAGTGGCAAACCTGTTACCTTAAATGTCTTAGAAGGGAGACTGCCCCCACCCCGCCCCCCCGGCCTCCTGAGACCATAGCTCCAGGAAAAGTGGTGGTAGAAGCTAAAGTGATCAACTAAATCTATAGATGCCTTTAATAAGGTAATACAAGTGTCATCCAAAAGACCACTAGGATGACTTAATAGTAGAAAGAGGAGCTTTATTGGCCACATCAGTTTGCAAGCTGGGAAGACAGAATCTCTGGTATGAACTGGAGGTGCTCTCTCTTTTAGGAGGGGAGGGGCAGGTTGGTTTTTATGCCTCACAGGGCCTGTGTTACACAAAAGAGTCATACATATTCAGCAGGTTTGGGGAAAAAGCTATATATATTTATGAGGGGAGCCAAGCTCATGCACAATAGGTAAACATATATATAATAAACATCCCATGTTCACTTTGGGGCAGAGTTTTAGCATTAAAATGAAGTGGAATTGGCCAGGCGCAGTGGCTCAAGCCTGTAATCCCAGCACTTTGGGAGGCCGAGACGGGCGATCATGAGGTCAGGAGATCGAGACCATCCTGGCTAACACAGCGAAACCCCGTCTCTACTAAAAAATAGAAAAAACTAGCCAGGCAAGGTGGCGGGCACCTGTAGTCCCAGCTACTCTGGAGGCTGAGGCAGGAGAATGGCATAAACCCAGGAGGCAGAGCTTGCAGTGAGCTGAGATCTGGCCACTTCACTCCAGCCTGGGCGACAGAGCGAGACTCCATCTCAAAAAAAAAAAAAAAAAAAGTGAAATTTGGCTCCGTAATATCAAGAGTTGAACTGTAGGACACAAAGACTGTGCAGCCTCTATAAGCTGCTGAAACAGACATGAAGTCTGCAGGTGCTTATCAGAAAAGAGTGTTTGTAAGGCCCGTCCTCTGCCCAGAGTTGTAGTGGCCTGGGTTGTAAAGCCAGCTTAGGAGGGATCTGATAACTCCTACTGTTAGGGAGTGTATCAAGAGTGTAGTTTTTCTTGTAGTCATAGAAATTTAGAAATATGCCACTCCAGTTGGGCCCTGAACCCTCGACCTGCAGGTAACCTTTGTTTTCTAAACCATGGCATCCATCTTAGTGGACAAGGTGGTGTCCACTTTGGTCTCTCAGATCACACAAGAGAGATAGCCTCTGACAACAACTGACTGTTTTTTCTTTTTAGAGGAGATAGAAGAAAAGAGAAAGTCCACAAATAAAAGACCTCCAAGGTGGAAAAACTGAGCACTTCAGGACCCCAAATAACAATTGTTAAGACTGGAAAGGTCTAGTCAACCTTCTCAGTTAAGCAAAGTGATTTGTGTCATGTCAAAGAACCAATCACCCAAGGCTCTCTGTTTTTGTTTTTTTAAATTGCACATAGGCAGTCACCATCAGCTTGCAAGAGGGAAGCTGTGGTGAGGAGGCACAGGGAAAAGACAGGCAGGAGGGTCCCGCCTCGGGGAGACCCTCCGTGAGGCTGCTGCATGTGGGACCGGCTGGAAGAAGACCATCAGAAGCTATTAAATATTTAAGGGAACTATTCTGCCATGGAAACAAGAAGACTATAGAGGCCTTTCATTTGTTGAGATTAAAACAACACTTGTGTCTCCAAATTTGTGTGAGCAGCAAGTAGACTATAAGAGTTGGAGAGCTCCTGACTGGGCACAGTGGCTCACGCCTGTAATCCCAGCACTTTGGGAGGCTGAGGCGGGCAGATCACAGGTCAGGAGTTAGAGACCATCCTGGCCAACATGGTGAAATCCCATCTCTACCAAAAATATACAAAAATTAGCTGGGCATGGTGGTGCGCACCTATAGTTCCAGCTACTTAGGAGGCTGAGGCAAGAGAATCACTTGAACCCAGGAGGCTGAGGTTGCAGTGAGCCAAGATCTCACCACTGCACTCCAGCCTGGGCAAGAGAGCAAGACTATCTCAAAAAAAAAAAAAAAAAAAAAAGTTGGGGGGTTTCCCCTTTTAATCCCTTTTTTTTTTTTTTTTTTTTTGGGGGGTTTTTTTTTTTTTTTTTTTTTTTTTGAGACGAAGCCTCACTCTTGTCCCCCAGGCTGCAATGCGATGGTGCGATCTCGGCTCACTGCAAGCTCCACCTCCCGGGTTCAAGTGATTCTCCTGTCTCAGCCTCCTGGGTAGCTGGGATTACAGGCACCTACTGCCACTACCGGCTAATTTTTGTATTTTTAGTGGAGACAGGGTTTCACCATGTTGGCCAGGATGGTCTCAAACTCCTGACCTCAGATGATCCACTCACCTTGGCCTCCCAAAGTGCTGGGATTATAAGCATGAGCCACCACGCCTGGTCTTAATAATGTTTTTTAAATTTTCTGTATTTTGATGCTTTAACATCTTTGGGCTTTGCTGACTCTGGAGGGACTGCCCCTCCCAGGTTAACCAATTCAGACAGAGAGAGAAGGGGGGAGAGAGAGAGAGAGAGAGAGAGAGAGAGAGAGAGAGAGAGAGAGACTGAGTACACCTTTCATATGCAAAGCAAACAATCCAGAACCCATACTCCCAACCACTTCCTCTACAGGGTTCTCACACTCTAGGCCACTATCCTTGTGCCCTGGCCAGGTGCCAGACAAGTGAGGCCAGCTCTTATGCACCAGAGTCCACTGAAATTATTCAAACTAGCCAATCCTAAGCCTGCTTACCTTACCTTGCCAGTTTCTTCCTGCAGAAACCAAAATAAAAGCTCTTCCCCACAGTTCCCCACCTCCCTCTGTCTCCTGACTGACCCTGTTGTTTCCATATATCCCCATTCCCCCACCCTGCATGGTATCCCCCCGCCTCTCAGGAACTGAGTGACACACTGTTTTTTCTATGGTAACCATTTTGTGTTTTGTTGGCCTTGCTGTACGTTATTTTTTAAAACATTAATACTCTCTATTTTAAAATAACTCCAGGTAACACAAACTCATCATTACCTATTTCAGATGTTGCCATGAAGAAAAATAGACACAGGAATTCCTTCCATTGAACAAAATCTGCTCTAAGCAAGGAATCTTTCTTGCTCCCAGGTTAGGGAGACTGTCTGGTACAATTTCAAAATCACTGTAACAAGTAGCTGCTCGGTTTCCCATTCTTCCCTCTTCTAATGGGAATGTTATTGTTATTTTATGTCTGACCCACAGTCGTATATTGGGAAGGGTGGACGCAGATAACCTGTGTTTTAAATTCATAGGCTGTTGGATCACGAGAAGCAGCGTAGGGCCCTGATAGATAGGAGTGCTGATTATCCAGAGATCCTGAACTTCGACAATTGGATGGGGGTCTTTTTGTTGTTGTCTATGGCAAGGTTTTTCCATGTGGAAAAGGAACGTGAGTAACAGTGATCAGAAGAGTGAACCATGGCCTAGGTTGCTAATTCCTTCCAAGATCTTCTGGGCTCACAGCTCATCTGTATGTCCCAATCTCCACTAGCAATAGGCATGACCAGGTGCTGGAGTTCAGGCAAGGGGATGCGGTTGAAAAGATGCATACAACTTTCAGCCCTAGCCTGGCCTCCTCACTCTCTTCCTCCTAAGTGGCAAGAATTAATACATGCAAAGGATGATTCTGGATGGGCCCTGGAGATAAAGAAGTGTGGGTGAAAGAAGCCTGTGTCCCTGAATGACTACCTGAAACAGAGCGCACTCTCCTGCCAATTAAACCTTGTGTGAATGAAAACATTATTTCTTTTTTTTTCAATGTATATACATTTTTAAAGTTTTTAAATGTTTTTATTTCAATAGCTTTAGGGGTACATGTGTTTTTTTGTTACATGGATGATTATATAGTTGTAAAGTTTGGGATTTTAGTGTACCTGTCACCCAAGTAGTGTACATTGTACCCCAACAGGTAGATTTTCATGTCTCTCTCCTCTCCCACCCTCCCCACTCTGAGTCTCCAATGTCCGTTATACCACTCTGTCTGCCTTTGTGTACCCGTAGTTTAGCTCCTACTTGTAAGTGAGAACATGCGGTATTTGCTTTTCCATTCCTTTTGCATTTCCACTTTACCTAGAATAATGTCCTCCAGTTCCATTCAAGTTGCTGCAAAAGACATTATTTTGTTCTTTTTCATGGCTGAGTAGTATTTCATGGTGTGTGTATATACACACACACACACACACACACACGCACACATCTTTTTTATCCACTAATCGGTTGATGGGCACATAGGCTGGTTCCGTATCTTTGCAATTATGAATTGTGCTGCAATAAACACACAGGTGCAAGTGTCTGTTTGATATAATATTTTTTTTTTCCTTGGGGTAGATACCCACTGGTGGGATTGCTAGATAGAATGGTAGATCTACTTTCAGGCAAAAACATTATTTCCCGTTAGTGTTGTGACACATGACATTCCTGATGAGGATAATCTGGAAATACACTAGTTTTATTAGTCTACTCAGGCTGCCATAACAAAATACCACAGACTAGGGGGCTTAAACAATATAGATTTATTTTCTCACAGTCTGGAGGCTGGGAAATCTGAGATCAGGACGCCAGCCTGCTTGGGTTCTAGTGAGGGCAGCTTCCTGGCTTGCAGATGGCAACCTTTTTCCTGCATCCTCACTTGTCGAAGACAGAACTCTGGTGTCTGTTCCTCTTCGTATAAGGGCACAAGCCCTATTGGAGTAGGACCTCACCCTTCTGACCTCACTTAACCTTTACCACCTCCTCATAGGCCCTATCTCTAAATTCAGTCACATTCAAGAAAGGGCCTCAAGGTAGGAATTTGGGAGAAACACATCCAGTTCATGACACCACAAGCCTTACCACTGATACATTATTTGATTCACTGAGCAGTGGTTGAGAACACAAGCTCCAAAGCTCATCCTGCCACATGCTAGCTGTGTGACCTTGAGCAAGTTACTCAATCTACTTTGAGCCTGTTTCCTCACTTACACAGTAGGTATTCTAATAGCACATAGTTCAAAAAGTTATCTTGAAGATTAAGTGAATTAATATTTGTAAAGCATTTGGAACAGGGCTAGACTCCAAGTTACTATATTAAGCATTACCTTTTATTTGAGTTAGCAGTTCCACTTCTAGTATTATCTTAAAGTAATAATTATAGAGTTATTTACTTACTCAACAAACATTGAGGGAGCTCTGATAGACATTCCGTTAGTCACTAAGTAAATAGTAGTGAAAGAGTGGTGTGACCAAAGGTTTGTAAGTAAGAATCTCATTGCCGGTCGGGCGCGGTGGCTCAAGCCTGTAATCCCAGCACTTTGGGAGGCCGAGACGGGCGGATCACGAGGTCAGGAGATCGAGACCATCCTGGCTAACACGGTGAAACCCCGTCTCTACTAAAAAATACAAAAATCTAGCCGGCCGAGGTGGCGAGCGCCTGTAGTTCCAGCTACTCGGGAGGCTGAGGCAGGAGAACGGCGTAAACCCAGGAGGTGGAGCTTGCAGTGAGCTGAGATCCGGCCACTGCAATCCAGCCTGGGCAACAGAGCAAGACTCCATCTCAAAAAAAAAAAAACAAAAAACAAAAAAACTCATTGCCATATTATTTGAGACAAGAAAAAACTAGAAACAACTTGGATGTCCCCAAATAAGAGATTAGCTAAATAAATTATGCTGTATCTATAGAGCAGAATAAAATGTTGACACTGAAGGGGTAAAATAGAAAAAGCTTCTAAATGCGTAACTACATGGAGAGATAGTCACAGTATAAATGTCTGCCTCAGGGCAATTTATTTGCTGTTCTTTCTGCCTAGAAAAGCTGACACATAGTAACTGCTCAATAAATAATTGTTGAGTGAATGAAACAACTGAAAAAGATAAGTTGTAAAGTATTATGTACTATATAATTCTATTTCCCAAATACATACAGAGAAGAGAGACTTCAGAGCTTATACCAAAATATTATAATGACTATGATTGGTCGATAAGATTGTGGATGGCTTCTACTTCATCCCTTTTGCTTATCTGTATTTTCTAAATTGCATGTAAAAACCATGTTTATTTTTATTAAAAGGGCAATTTATTTTTAAAAAGGCAATTTAAGTGGGAGTTTACGTATAAAGAATTAAATATAGTTCACTAGGTAAAAATATTAATATAGACCCCAGAATTATACCAATGTGACATTTATCAGATGCTGACGGTGTGCCAGTCGCTGTTTTAAGTGCTTTGCATACATTATTTACATTGCCACAATCTTATATGGTAGTTGCAACTAATATACAGTGGAACCTGACAGCACCCACCCTGGGATTCCTATTACTGGGATAACTTGTTCTCCCCAGAACTATGCCAATTTGATCTTAGTTCATGGTCCAACAACTTTTTTGACTTTTAAAAATTGTGGCAACATATACATAACATAAAATCTACCATTTCAATGATTTTTAAGTATAGTTCATTAAGTACATTCACTTTGTGGGGCAAACATCACTGCCATCCATCTCCAAAACTTTTATATCTTTCCAAACAAAAACTCTATACTCATTAAACAATAACTCCCCATTCCCTTAACCTTCCTGCCCCCACACAGCCCCTGGAAACCACTATTCTACTTTCTATCTTTATGAATTTGCCTATCCTTGGTACTTCCAATAAGTGGGATCATACAATACTTGTTCTTTTACATCTGGCTTATTCACTCAGCATAACATCTTTCAGGTTCATCCGTGTGTCAGAATTTCCTCCCTCTTTAAGGCTGAATGATATGGGTTAGCTGTGTCCCCACCCAAATCTCATCTTGAATTGTAGTTCCCATAACCCCCATGTGTCATGGAGGGACCCGGTGGGAGGTAATTGAATCTCATGCTGCTGCTGTTCTCATGATAGTGAGTGAGTTCTCAAGATATCTGATGGTTTTTTAAGGGGCTTTTCCCCCTTTTGCTCAGCACTTCTTGTTGCTGCCATGTGAAGAAGGACGTGTTTGCTTCCCCTTCTGCCACGATTGTAAGTTTCCTGAGGCCTCCCCAGCCGTGCTGAACTGTGAGTCAATTAAACCTCTTTCCTTTATAAATTACCCAGTCTCAGATATGTCTTTATTAGCAACATGAGAATGGACTTAAACACTGAATAATGTTTCTTTGCATGTATAGACCACATTTTGTTTATCCATTCACCTGTCAGTGGACACTTGGGCTGCTTCTACCTTTTGGTTATTATGAATAATGCTGCTGTGAACATGGGTATACAGACATCTCTTCAAGTTCCTGCTTTTGATTCCTTTGAATACATGCCCAGAAATTGAATTGCAGGATCATATAGTAATGCTGTTGAAGTTTTTGAGGAACTGCCATACTGTTTTCCACAGTGACTGTGCCAAAGCGCCGGAACTCAGAGGAAGCCAGTCTGGTGCCACTTTCCTTAATACCTCTCTTTCTTCCCTATCTCAACTCTCCTTGTTTTAACTCTTTAGCACCCTACTACTTCCCATCACCTTTGGAGAGGGTCATAGAGGAGAGAGGAGGACGCAGTGTGAAGCAGTTGTGGGAGCTCAATGCCAAATTTCAAGTAAGACATTTTCATGATCACTTTCTTCCTGCATAAAGGGGCCAAGATCTTTGGGTACCTGAATTGTTTAAAATGATGGTCAGGTTGAGATTCTACTATAGAATCTCATATTTTTTTGTGGATCATATTTGTGAAACAATGGAAACAATTGTTGGGGATTCATATAGTTGGGATATTTGTCCCTTCCAAATCACATGTTGAAATGTGACCCACAGTGTTAGAGGTGGGGCCTGGTGGGAGGTGTGTGGGTCATGGAGGTGGATCCCTCATGAATAGTGTGGTGCCCTCTCTGTAGTTACGAGTTCATGCAAGATCTGGTTGTTACAAGAGCCTGGCACCTTCCCCCCCACCCTCCCTCATTCTGTCTCCCTCTCTTGCCACATGACCTACCTTTTCTCCCTTTGCCTTCTGCCATGAGTAAAAGCTTCCTGAGGCCTCACCAGAAGCAGATGCTAGTGCTTTGTTTGTATAATCTGCAGAAATGTGGGCCAAATGAACTTCTTTTCTTTATAAATTATCTAGCCTCTGGTATTCCTTCATAGCAATGCAAAACAAACGACAGGGATGATGAAAAAGTTCTGGAGATGGATAGTGGTCACAGTTGTACAACAATGTGAATGTACTTAATGCCACTGAACTATGCACTTCAAAATGATTAAAATGGTAGATTTTGTTATGTATATATTCCAACAATTAAATATGTATGCATATATAACCATGTAGCATCTCCTGGGAAAAATTACAACTTCAGTTTTCTTCTCTATAAAATACTTTTTCTTTCTGATTCTCAGAACTGTAAGTTGATTACTCTAGACATACACATGCTTAGATAAAAATAAAACATTATGCCAAAGTGTTTTGATTTTGGTGAAATACTATTTTTAGCAAGCGATATTGTCTCACTGTTGGGATAATATTCCTGACCACAGATTTTATCCATCAGGGGACAACTGGGGTAGTGACAAAACCCAAGGTTCCTTTTATCTGACGTCCACTGGCTACAGGAAATCTAGTGTGTTCCAAATGTTTTTCTTTCCTTTTAGTAGGAGGATTGCCACTCTCCATTGCACATGACCAGATGATGCCTTAAAAGAGTAAACTTCCGAGAAAACCCATGTAAAGCAGCTGAATTAGAAAAACAGCAACGATGGGTCAGGCACGGTGGCTCACGCCTGTAATCCCAGCACTTCCGGAGGCTGAGGCAGGCGGATCACGAGGTCAGGAGATTGAGACGACCCTGGCTAACACGGTGAAACCCCGTCTCTACTAAAAATACAAAAAAATTAGCTAGGCATGGTGGCGGTCGCCTGTGGTCCCAGCTATTGGGGAGGCTGAGGCAGGAGAATGGCGTGAACCCGGGAGGCGAAGGTTGCAGTGAGCTGAGATCGCGCCACTGCACTCCAGCCTGGGCGACAGAGCGAGACTCTGTCTTAAAAAAAAAAAAAAGAAAGAAAGAAAAGAAAAAAGAAGAAGAAAAACAACAACGATGGACCTGGGAACCTAAAGGACAATTCTGCCTCCTTTTTAGCTAATTGGAGGCAGGTTTCTTGTATGATCCCTGTGTCTCTTCGCCTTTCTTCACTTCTCCTGAGAGATGAAGCTACACTGCCTCCCAGGGACTCGCCATCCCAGTCCCGCAAGAGGCCAGGCATCCTTTCTTCACTGCAGGGGACTGATGAGTTTGTACGACGTTAGGGGAGGAGCACCCCAATGACCTCAACAGATGAACCTGGGAGATTTCCCACAGACTGTCCAGCCCCGGAAGGGGCATAACTTGGTTTGTAATTTCTCTTACAGATGTTTATTTCACCGATTTACTGAGATTGGTTTTTGGAATGTGCAGCCGCCTGAACCGTGCACACTTTCAGAGCTCGATGTAAACCAGATACACCCTGCCTAATCCATCACCTCAGATTTACATTAACATGGAGGCAAATCAGGCGGTAGCGGCAGCCCTCTGTCCCCCCTCCTTTTATGCCATTGTTTTGATTTTATGCCTCTGCAATAAGTTACACACCCACCTTTTCCCTCACCCCCTATTCAGCCTTGTTTGCACTCCAGGCACAGAGAAAGAGAAAAAACTGTGGTAGATGGAAGCTAACACCGTGTAAACCAGTCATTCCTAGTTACCTGCTTTTAATACATCACTCCTTTGCTGACAATTTCCACTGATTCTCCATTTTCATAGATGACAATGTCCTAATGACAGAACCTGGACTTGAGGAGCGTATTAGTCCATTTTCACCCTGCTGGTAAAGACATACCTGAGACTAGGCAAGTTACAAAAGAAAGAGGTTTACTGTACTTACGGTTCCACATGTCTGGGGAAGCCCAAAATCATGGGAGATGGTGGCATGGCAGCAGCAAGAGAGAGAATGAAAGCTAAGTGAAACGGGTTTCCCCTTACCAAACCATCAGATCTCGTGAGACTTATTCACTACCATGAGAACAGTATGGAGAACCGCCCCCATGATTCAATTCTCTCCTGCTGGGTCCCTCCCACAACACAACTCCACTCTCAAGTAGGCCCCAGTGTCTGTTGCTCCCTTCTTTGTGTTCATATGTACTCATTGTCTAGCTCTCACTGATAAGATTTGGCTGGGGACACAGAGCCAAACCATATCAAGAGACTACTTTAATTGGCATTTTCAGCTGGATCCCACCCCCTCTCCTATTTGACTTGACCATAGGTTCTACAGTGGAGGGCCCTATCTTTCTCATCACTGTGTGCATAGCACGTAACACATAATGGATGAATGGTTGTTGGGAAAATAAATGAAGCGCCTATTATCTCAAATTTAGTACCTAGTAAATCTGAAGAGGGCCCGGAAGGAGATGTCCCTGCAATGGTGAGCAGAGACTTAAGAAATCAGAGTGCTTGAACTCCCTTTCCAGTTGTATTAAATGGAGTGCCCTGTGGTCCTTTATGCCGGCCGGTGAGAAGAGAGGGTCTGGCTTTTGCCTGTGGATGTTTCCTTCCCAGAAGCTCATAAGCTCTTGCCAATCTTATTAAACTCAGCCGTAAGCTTCACAGTAATGACGGCTCCCAATTTTGCAGGTGGTCTTCCTGCAGGCAGGCAGGCAGCAGATGAGGCTGTGCAGTGAGATCCCATTTCATTGGCTCCAACTCCTTTCTGAGCTGGAGGAAATGAACACGTGTGTCATCACTACTCATGTTTTATAAATGCTAATATCACAGTATATCATACAAGATGTAAAACAAATGCACTTACCTGTGATAATGCATGCATTTAATTTAGATGCTAAATACAAATGAATAATGTGATAAACAAGGTGCTGAATGATTAAAATGAACCCTTAATTTCTCACAATTGTTCAAGAAGGAAATTACAGGAAAATATTAATGCTTTTCATAATGATCACCTCACTGGAGGTAAGCAGAAAGTCACTGTTTCCTCCTAGGTTATCATTTGTCCCAATTCAATACAATCAATTCAATTAAAGGCCCTAGTGTCACTTAAAAACCATTCTTTCTTTAACTTTCATTTTAGGTTCAGGGGTACACATGCAGGTTTGTTATACAGGCAAAGTGCACGTCATGGAGACTTTGTATACAGATTATATTGCCACCACTTAATAAGCATAGTACCTGATAGGTAGTTTTTCGATCTTCACCCTCCTCCCCAACTCCACCCTCAAGTAGGCCCCAGTGTCTGTTGCTCCCTTCTTTGTGTTCATATGTACTCAATGTGTAGCTCTCACTGGTAGGTGAGAACATGTGTTATTTGGTTTTCTGTTCCTGAGTTACTTCACTTAGGATAATGGCCTCTCACTCCATCCATGCTGCAAAGAACATAAGCTCATTCTTTTTGATGGCTGTGTAGTATTCCGTAGTGTATGTACCACATTTTCTTTATCCAGTCTGTCATTGATGGGCATTTAGGTTGACTCCGTGTCTTTGATATCATGAATAGTGCTGCAATGAACATATGCATGCATGTGTCTTTATGGTAGAATAATTTGTGTTCCTTTAGGTATATACCCAATAATGAGATTACTGACTCGAATGGTAATTCTGCTTTGAGTTCTTTGAGAAATCACCAAACTGTTTTCCACAATGACTAAACTCATTTACATTCCCACCAGCAGTGTATAAGCATTCTCTTTTCTCTGCAATCTTACCAACATCTGTTCTTTTTTGAGTTTTTGATAATAGCCATTCTGACTGGTGTGAGATGGTATCTCACTGTGGTTTTGATTTGCATTTCTCTAATGATTAGTGATGTTGAACATTTTTATATGCTTGTTGGTCATGTATATGTCATCTTTTGAAAAGTGTTCGTATCCTTTGCCCACTTTTTAATTGGGGTTTTTTGTTTTTGCTTGTTGATTTGTTTGCATTCATTATAAATTCTGGATATTAGGCCTTTGTCAGATGCATAGTTTGTGAATATTTTCTCCTATTCTGTAGGTTGTCTGTTTACTCTGTTGATAGTTTCTATGGCTGTGCAGAAGCTCTTTAGTTCAATTAGGTTCCATTTGTCAATTTTTGTTTTTGTTGCAGTTGCTGTTGTCATGAAATCTTTGCCAGGTCATATGTTCCAAATGGTATTTCCTAGGTTACTTTCCAAGGTTCTTAGAGTTTTAAGTAAAAAAAAAAAAAAAAAAAAAAAAAAAAACTATTCTTCTACCTAAATTTTTAGTATACAGACAATATTTTTACATTTTCATGTGGATTCATGGAGTTTTAGAATTAGAAATAACCAGAATGGCCATATAGTTCAATAGCTATCACAGGTGAGGAAACAGAAGACAAGACAGTTAACAATTTTCCTAGAAGCATTTGTATATATTTAGGGAAAAATGTTTAGAGAATTGATTTTCTTTCCTGGTGCATATGTCACAGAAAATTTTGGCAATAAGAAATGAAAATATTTTCTCTGGTTTAATCAACCTTTAGCCAAAAGTTATCTTTAATGTGGTACCACACAGGACTTATTTCTTACTTGCCTTTCCCAGGCCAACTTCCTCACACAAAGTTACCAGATTGGATCTTTCTTTGACGCCCTCAAAGAGTCAAGGACTAAGGCGGGGTGCAGTGGTTTACGCCTGTAATCCCAGAGCTTGAGGAGGCCAAGGCAGGAGGACTACTTGAACCCAGGAGTTGGCGGCTGCAGTAAGCTATGATCCCACCACTGCAATCCACCTATCAAAAAAGATAAAGCACTAAGTCTGGGACTTAGTCAAGTACCAGGACTTTATGGAAAGTATTCCTCAGGGAAAGGAGATCAGCAGCGATAAGAAACTGGAGCGTGCTTTCCAGCTTCTTCACGTCTCGTGCTGCATAGACTGCTCTATGCGACACACCAGTGTATGCTGACAAGGCTGCTGCTGACAAGGAGCAGCTGATCCTGGGACTTCAGCTGCTCCAGGGCCCACCTGGCAGTCCCAAGAGCTCAGCACATCTGTACCTGTTCCTGAAACACCATTTGGATAGCCTGGGTCTACAGGAGGCACAGCCAACAGATGGAGCCCCAGCAAGTGAGACCCAGTCTGAGGGATCACCCCAAGACACAGTCACTGAGGCGTGTGTGGTATGAATTTATTTCCTGTTTCCTGTCTGTCTACATTTAGCTATCAGAAATTTAATTAAGGCTTAAGCGTAATCTTTACTTAACCAGAGCTGAGCAATTAAACTCATGCGAGGTCGTGTCCAGAACACCATTCTGAGGCTGACTAGATTTAAATTTTTTTTATTTATAGTGACCTTGGGTATGTAGGAATTACAGCCAGGTGAAGGCACAAAAAATTAACCCTGTGGGAGAAAAACTGGACAAGCAGCCACCACAGAAAGGTTGATTTCATTCCCCTCTTGATTCCTTTGGTCAGCTATATCTCTAAACACTTTCTCAGCTGAGTCTAGACAAAAGAGACCAAAGGTATTGCAGATTTCATTTGACGTAGCCTAAAAGAGGTGGAATATTGAAAATATCCGGCATGACACATGGGTTCCTCATAGGCACTCTATAAATACAAATTTCCTGCCTTTCTTTCTGTCTGCCTCTTTACATAGACTTTTTTTTTTTTTTTTAATACTTTCAGTTCTGGGATACATGTGCAGAATGTGCAGGTTTGTTACATAGGTATACACGTGCCAAGGTTTGCCACACCCATCAACCCATCATCTGCATTAGGTATGTCTCCTAATGCTATCCCTCCCCTAGCCCCCCTGCCCCATCCCCTGACAGGCCCCAGTGTGTGATGTTCCCCTCCCTGTGTCCATGTGTTCTCATTGTTCAACTTCCACTTGTGAGTGAGAGCATATGGTGTTTGGTTTTCTGTTCCTGTATTAGTTTGCTGAGAATGATGGTTTCCAGCTTCATCCATGTCCCTGCAAAGGACATGAGCTTATCCTTTTCTATGGCTGCATAGTATTCCAGTGTGTATATGTGCCACATTTCCTCTATCCACTCTATCATTGATGGGCATTTGGGTTGATTCCAAGTCTTTGCTATTGTGAATAGTGCTGCAATAAATACATGTGTGTATGTGTCTTGATAGTAGAATGATTTATAATCCTTTGAATATATACCCTGTAATGGGATTGTGGGGTCAAATGATATTTCTGGTTCCAGACCCTTGAGGAATCGCCACACTGTCTTGCACAATGGTTGAACTAATTTACACTCCCACCAACAGTGTAAAAACATTCCTATTTCTCCACATCATCTCCAGCATCTGTTGTTTCCTGACTTTTTAATGATTGCCATTCTAACAGGCATGAGATGGTATCTCATTGTGGTTTTGATTTGCGTTTCTCTAATGACCAGTGATGATGAGCTTTTTTTCATATGTTTTTTGGCCACAAAGGTGTCTTCTTCTGGGAAGTGTTTGTTCGTATCCTTCACCCACTCTTTGATGGGGTTGTTTGTTTTTTTCTTATAAATTTGTTTAAGTTCCTTATAGATTCTGGGTATTAGCCCTTTGTCAGATGGATAGATTGCAAAAATTTTCTCCCATTCTGTAGGTTGCCTGTTCACTCTGATGATCATTTCTTTTGCTGTGCAGAAGCTCTTTAGTTTAATTAGATCCCATTTGCCAATTCTGGCTTTTGTTGCCATTGCTTGTGGTGTTTTAGTTATGAAGTCTTTGCCCATGCCTGTGTCATGAATGGTATTGCCTAGGTTTTCTTCTAGGGTTTTTATGGTTTTAGATCTTAGGTTTAAGTCTTTAATCCATCTTGAATTAATTTTTGTATAAGGTGTAAAGAAGGGATCCAATTTCAGTTTTCTGCATATGGCTAGCCAATTTTCCCAACACCATTTATTAAATAGGAAATCCTTTCCCCATGCTGATCTTTGACAAACCTGATAGATTTTGTTTTTTTGAAAAAAAAAAAAAAATCCTTGTCTTAGGGTCCTCAATGTATCAGGAACTATATAGCAGTAAAATAGGTCAGGTCAGTCAACTAGGAAAAATAGGACATAAAATATTTCAGAACTTGTTGAAAGTTTGCTACCACGATAGTCACTATTCAAGATACTGTGTATGCTGCTGCAAATATGGTCATGCAACACAGAATCACATTTTAAATCAACAACAACCACATATGTGATGGTAGTCCGATAAGATTATAATGGAGTTGAAAAGTTCCTGTCGCCTAGTGGCATTGTAACTTTTGTGATCTCACAGTGTAATTACTTTACCGTAGCCTAAGTGTTTATGAAGTCTATAGTCATGTACAGTAATGTCGTAGGCCTTGCTGAACCTGATTCTAAAGGGTGATGAGCTACAAAATTCTTCCCCTGCAGAGGAGCCCTCAATAATCCAGTAGACTAGACGAACGTAACGGAGTCTCTTTTCCCAGACATTCTAGTGCTTTCCCAGTAGGTTTATGAGTAAAGCAGCCAAAGAGGCAGAGACAGAGGTTATACATGGGCTCTAATACTGAACTGAACTTCTCCAAGTCTTCTCTAGATACTACCCAGCAGAAATAAAATTGAGCCCCAAATACACCACCATAGCACATAAGGCCTATCAGCTAACCTGGGGCAGGTTGTTATTTTTATTTCTCATGGAAAAGCCACATTTTCTAGACTTAAGTTTGTGTTATCTTGCTGCCATGCTTCTGCAAGGAACGCAATCCCTGCAGTTATTATTCACCATGATAGCATCTTAGCCGACTTTGCTTTTATTCAAGAATGTGGTTTTGCAGTGAGCAAATTAAGGCAATGGGCTGATATGAAGGGTGTTTTAAAATGCAGGTTTTATTATTACTCAGGTATGGTGAGGCCAACAGCTCAGGCGATGTTAGCCATTGAAAGCATAGCTTGTTACAATTCCTAAGGCGTGGGAGCCATGCCATGGCATTGGGGTGGGAGGCACACCAGGAAGCACCAAGGTCAGTCAAGAGGCAGAGGGAAAAACAAGTGCAAGAGCCCTTATTTCTACACGGAGGGATAGCGAAGGCAGGGCAAGCAGGCTAAGGCTTGGCTAGTGTGAATAATTTCAGTGGGCTCTAGGGCCTAGGGGCTGTCCTTAGCTGTCTGGTACTTAGCTTTGGGGTGATTAGGGCAGGTGCATAGTAGACCAGAGTGTGAGAGCCAGCTAAAGGAGGCATGGGGGTGTACACTTTGGACTGGTTAATTTGCACATGAAAGGCATGCTCCCCTCTATCTCTGGGGCTAGTCAGGATGGTCCTTGACTATCTAGGAATTGGCTAATCCTGGGAATCCAGTCCCTCCACGGCCAGCAAGGCCTCAGATGCCAATAAATCAGAATACAGAAGATAAAAGATACAATTAATACAGATGGGATTCTCTGCTCTCAGCATGCATCCCTTTGCTCAGAAAGCCTTGGAGAAAACATAAAATGAATGTATCGAAGACTCAGTAAGACTTCTTTCACAAGGAAACACCTTGCGAATGTGGAGTGCTGTCCTCCAGGATGTACTGTATGCTCTTTACTGCTGTTTCTTTTACAGCCACTATACATTGTTCAGGAACAAAGGGGTGAAAGTAGAAGTGGCTTCTTGCACTATTACAACTAAGGATCCACTTGCAAAATGTTCATTTCCTATTCCCATGACTTTAGTCACTCTTGGGTTAGAGTCAAAAGATGGAATTCATGCCCTGGGGTCCACGGTATAGTTTCTGTTGATCTGGAAGTGGACACTTCCACCAAGTCTTTTCACCCTCCTCCTGCCATGGAATGAAAGGCAATAACAGATAGGCTGGTGAATCTCACAATCAAGGGAAATTGGAGCTGCTGCCGTACATTAAGGACATGGACCAGGATGCCTGGAACCAGGGTACCCTTTGGGGTGCCTCCCTGTAGTGCCATGTTGACTTGCAAAATTTATCAGATGACTACAGCAACTTACACAACGAAGACAACCAAGGAACCAGATCACTCAAGAATCTAAGTTTTCGTCACTAGGTAAAAATCTCAACCAATTGAGGTGGTAGCTGAGGGCAAAGCAAAAACGGAACGAAATGGAGAGGACAGAAGTTATAAATCCCAAATAAAGCCTTGTGACCAGTTGCAGAAGTGAGGACTGTAAAAAAGAAAGACCCACATTTTCTTCCACCGCCCCCCCCACTTCCCCCTACTATTTCATAGAGGTATGTTAGTAGTGGTTCAGTTATCAATTTTGTTCATAGTTAAAAGATATCATGTAGGGATCATAGTTAAATCAGAGGATAAGTGAACATCACCAGACATGAATGCAAGGACCAATGAGGCATTGGACCCCCATTTTGAGGGAAAGGTTGGGAGATTTTTCATCCGTATGAGCAATAGTTAAGCAAGAGCATATTGGTCTATAACCTTAAGAATGGGAAGGAGTATGACTACGAATCGTAAGAACCCAAAAGTACAAACTGTGCCGCTATTGCTCAGTGGGTACTTATTATGACCCCCTTCTATTTTATCTACCTATAATATAGACGCAGGAAAGTTTGTAAAGCACATGTTCTACACTCCCTTGCTGCTGAAATTTTACCTGTGACCAGCGCTTTCTGAGAAGTCTTGCGGGTGGAAGGGAGCAACCTGGGATGGTGACCCGCATGAAGGGGTTGGATCACCTGACATGCATGTGGGCAGTTACAATGAAGTTTCGGGTCTCCAATAGTTACTACAGCAGTGGTGTTTACACATATGATACGGTTGGGACTATTCACTCTATAGCTTCTAAGCCTGGTTCCCTGGCTCTGAGATGTTCTATAGGAAACCTGATATCTTTTAATAAACATCGCTTTCTGCTAAAACTAGTTAGAATAGATATCTTTCTACAACTAACAGCCTGATTCCATTCAGACTGACCCTCACAGTAACCATAAGAAGAAGGCTCTACTGTTGTCATTGCTGTCATTTTACAGATGGAGAAACGGAGGCATGGAATAGTGCAAGGCCCTCAAGCTAGTCAGCTGAAAGGCAGGACTTAAATTTAGGTTATTTAATCCCAAAGCCCTATTATCATCCTCTGTGCTATGTAATATCCAAGGATCTAGCAGACCAGGAGTAGAGGATGAGGGGGAAGGAAAGTAAGAGTAGAAGCAGGTAAAAAAGATCCTCAGAGAATTTTAAATAATTTATTTGTGTAGACAAAACTGTAAGTGACAGACACTTGGTTCAAACACAAATTTATGGATTCAATTTCTGTATTCTTTTCACTATACCATGTGTAAACTACTAGCTGTGTTTATATGAAATTAAGAGCTTATGAAGATGAGGAATTTTAGCACTGTGGGATGAACTGGCTACCTTTGACTATGCTGGAAGGCTTAATGAATGAAAATGACAAACTCAAGGTTTTAAATTCTTAGTTCAAGACATGGTTTAAGTAACAGAGAATCGAAGATATTCACTCTCCATATGTGTGCCCGCTTGCAATTAATTTATTGAAAGTATGATTCAACCACATTTAGGAATATTAGATATGATTAAATTTAGACATGTTTCTTATAGGGATTACATGAGATTAAGTTATACCATGGGGACTATTATAAGGATTTGTCTAAATATTTGCAGTACTTATGCTTAACATATATGGATTGACTCATACCACTGTAAGTATATATATGTAAATGTTAGGTTTGTTTCAAACAAAAATTCAGAAGATGAAGAGTATAATTTTCCATCTCAATTCCTTGTATCACATTTAAGCCTATATCCCATCTGTTCTAATATATTCAATGATTCTTCAAACTTTTTGGTCCACAATTGGGATTTTTAAAATGTATTCTAGCATTATGAATGTTTCACTTTTGAAACCCAACACTGTATCATTTATTAAGGTGAACCTTAAGATGGTGGGAAAATGGATGGGCTCCATCCGTCATCTTATATTAGAAACATCATACCCAGCCATCAAGAATGTATTCTTCCCTGGCATATAAATATTTTATTATTAAAATGTCGTGGCTCCTGAGAATTTGAATAAATATGTTATTTAAAAGCATATCCAATTATTTATCTATATCAGTTTAGACTCATGGATTCTCATATTATTGTGGGTTATATTAATAATTTATTATTATTATTTATTTTTCTCAAATTTTCACAGATTTAGCCATGAGGAGTCCTTTCACATTGAGTCCACATATGTGTTCCCATCATTTTTCTGAGATCTTCCTTACTTTCTGGAACCTCAAAATGTTTCAGGCTTATCTGGTACTTTCCTTGCCCCAGACCTGGAATCAGAATGCAATAGAAATTTTAGGTAATAGATGTGCTTATTGATATTGGGGTGTGATTGCTTCCAGGCCCTCTCAGTCAATGAAACTAGGAGTACATCTGTGATTCCGTACTGATATAAAGATATAATTGTAAAAAGAAATAAATGGGGGAAAAAGAAAGCTCTTTGTTTGGTAGATTTTTAACTACTAAATGTAAAAGATATGATGGAAATAGAATATTACCATTTGGTAAACACCATAGAGATCATTATCTCAATAGAGTCTAAAATTAGCGAGCAAAAGTATTAAGCATAATGAGAAACAGAATATTCACATAATCTCAATGTAACTCCTCACAAGACACTTATTAATTACAAAGAGAAAAATAATCTCTTTACAGTGCAGGAAGCTGGCAGACACACAACGTAACCAAGTGATCAAAGTCACCATCACCAGGAATGGCATGGGCAAATGGGTTGTGTGCTCCTCGTGTGATGCACTGAGAAGTACACAGCAGGACTCTGGGGTGTGTCTGGCAGAAGTTCTTACATCATCTGAATCTAATCACAAGGAAGCATCGGGCAAACCCAAACTGAGAAATAGTATCCGTAAGAACTAGCCTGCATTCTTGAAAAACGTCACGATCATGACAAACAAAGGAAGACGGAGAGACTATTCCAGACTAATGGGAACCAGGGAAACATGACAACCAAATGCCACATGTGATTGTGAATCAGATCCTAGATTAGGAAAAGGGTTTCATAGGACAATGGGTGAAATTTGAGGAAGGTCTGCGGATTACATAATAGGATTGAGTCAGTCTCAACTTCCTGATTTTTGAGAGTTTTCCTGTCATTTGGGAAATATGGGTGAAGGCTATACCAAAAATTCATTTAGTATTTTGACAACCATTTTCTAAATCAAAAATCATTTTAAATGAAGAGGTAAAATGTTAGAAATATTTTCTAAAAGCATACCCAGAAACAGTTATGTAAAAGGAACCAAATGTCTAGCCATGAAATATTCCTGGCTGCCTGTTAGGTAGCTGCTCTCAGAAAGACCAGGAGAGCACCCGGTCTTTCTGAACTAAGACCGGTTATGACTAACCCTTCTCTCACCCGAGGCTACGCTTATTAGCAGCAAAAGGTCAATGACCACAGCAGCCTCTGGAGGCTGGACTTTCTAGAAGACCAGATAGGGGAAGGTTCTTATATATCCAAAGTGTACCCTATGGGATAATTACATTAGAAAATGGAGTAATTATTGGCCAGGTGCAGTGGTGGTTCACGCCAGTAACCCCAGCACTTTGGGAGGCCAAGGCAGGTGGAACACCGGAGGTCAGGAGGTCGAGACCAGCCTGGCCAACATGGCAAAACCCCATCTCTACTAAAAATACAAAACTTAGCCGGCTGTGGTGCTGGACCCCTGTAATCACAGTTATTTGGGAGGCTGAGGCAGAAGAATCGTTCGAACCTGAGAGGCGGAGATTGCAGTGAGCTGAGATCGTGCCATTGCACTACAGCCTGGGTGACAGAGACAGACTCTGTCTCGAAAAAAAAAAAAAGAAAGAAAGAAAACAGAGTACTTTTTAATTTAAAAAATATATTTAAAAGTTGTATACTAAAAAATTGTTGCTACCGTCTTCAGCTACCCAAAAAACCACTTGTGACATTATATATTTCAAAGTTATATTGAAATGCACAATTAATGCAGCTATTTTGATGAGCTGTCAGTTGTTTGTTTTTCTTTTTTGCAATTTGGATGCTATGGTCTGAATACTTGGTAATATCTGGACTAAGGGATATTTGGATTTCAGGCACTGGTTAAATTTACATTACGAATAATAAGCACTTTTCTCAGCATGAGAAAATGTTTTCTGAATTCAGGCACTTGTAATAACATGCAAAATTAGTGAAACAGCAATATCTGTACTAAATTCTTGAGTGGTGATGACTTTAATGACTCATACTTTACTCATGACATTCAGCACAGAACTTGACTCATAAAAGATTTTCTAACAGATTTTTAAATGATTTAATATTTGTTTATCCTCAAAATGTATTTGTTTTAGAATATTTGCCTACACATTGTCTTTTTTTGCAGGGCAAGGAGGAATATCTTCTTTGGTTTGTGTGTCCTCTTTGGAGGAAATAACTAATTCATCTCCAATACTAGCTTATTTTTAAATTTAGAGTTCATTATCTTCACTTTAAATAGTCTTTCATGATTGCAATCTCCATGAAGCTCCATGCTTCTCCATGGCAAAGCTCCTACTGCTCTGGCCTCTTCTTGAACCCTCGTGGGTGGGACTAGGGTTCCAGACATTCCCTCCTTCTCCAGTATGTCTAAACGTACTCAGAATATCATTTTTTATCTTATAAAAAAGAAGCCCTCTGCTATGCTGAGTATACTTAACAAGGTCTGCAGGGCAAATGTTAATCTACATGATATACACAGGATGTTTAGAATATGTTTGTATATTATAAACCATATAGCCAATATACCATGTGTATTCACTCATGCACATATACACACTGCATGCAATTCTGTGTGTTTCTAGGCATATAGCTAAGAATGAAGCAGTTTTAGCTTGCATGGAGGAGGTGGAGACCTTGATAAAATCATGATGTGTTAGCTAATAATATAAGTAGTAAAATCTCTGACCCCCCACAAATGCTTCAGTTAGAACAAATGTGCATAATACATTTAAGTGACTGATACATTTTAAATGTTAGAGATTGGCACTGTCTAGGGTAGTGGAAGGAATGTTCGACTCAAATTTAAAATATACAAATCCTAATCCTAGCTCGATCACTTGTTACAGAGTCATCTAACTTTTCTAAGTCTCAAGGGTTTTTTATTTATAAAATGAAGTAAATATGCCTATCTTCCAAATACGAGCAGATTAAACAGAAAATGGATGTGGCCACTTTTTGTAAATATTAAACTGCTTTATTCAGGTATTCCTCAAATATGTATTGAGTGCCTCTGCATTAAATGCTGGGGACATAGCCATAAATAGGTCAGCTCTTGTCCTGCTCTGATGGACTGTCTCTTCTGATGGAAGGCAGACGTTCACCAATGCATTACACAATGTGTAGTTTAATTGATTCTGAAGCCTTTACCAAAGGGACCTATCCTGGCTCAGTCTGGGAAGTCAGAGAAAGCTTTCTTGTGTTGGTGTATGCTGAACTGAGTAAGAATTACAGATGGTAGTGGGAGGAGGGAAAAGAACATTCCAGGCAAAGGAAGCAGCATGTCTAGGGGCTCAGTATCTTGCCCTCCGTGGTGCTAACAACGCTAATGCATTTATCTCCAATGCAATGGGAAGCCATTTAGTGTTATGTTTCCTTTTCAGTAGCCTCTATTTCTTAAAGCAGTTCTAGGTTCACAAAAAATGACAGCAGAAAGTACCGGGAGTTTCCATATACCCCCTAATGTCCTCCGGTAGCCTTTTCGACTATTGACATCCTGCACCAGAGTGGAACATTTGTTACACAATCAACAAACCAGCATCGTCACCCAACATCCATAGTTTCCATTAGAGCTCACTCTTGGTGTCTTATGTTCTATGGGTTTTGTACATCCTATGCAGAGGACATATATCTGTCACTGTAGTATCATAAAGAGTTGTTTTACCACCCTAATAGTGATTTTGATAAAGGGAGAAACATGTTCAAAATTACCTTTTGGCAGGATCTCCAGTGGCAGCATGGCAAATGAACTGAAGGTTGCCAAGAGTGAATGTAGGAAGTTAACCTAGACTAGAGAAACTTTAGAAATTTGGGTTAAAATCCTTGAGGGTCCATGGAGAGATGAACTCAAGACAAATGAGGAGAGGAGACTAGAGCAGAGCCTAGAATGGGACAGCAGGAAGTGGCCACAGGGAGAAGGTAACTGGGAGTTCCTAGACAGAGTTCGCCCTCACTCTAACCAGAAATTCAATGAGCTCCCTGTCCCTGAGAGTTCAACCAAAGCTCATTGTCCACTTGGCTTCTTTATGAGAATAGCCTTGTGTCCACTCACTGAAATGTCCATGACTTCATCATGTCTATCAGGACTTAACGTGTGTAATATTATAAATTTCCCATGAGCATGTCCTTGTGTTTAGTTTCTGAGACACACGATAAGACAGAGATTGGAAAGCTCCTCAGCTTTTCTTAGCTTGACTTTTCCTCCTCAATCCCCGGGTCAAAACAACTGTCCTTAAGAGTGAGGTTTTTCTTCTTTACAGTTTAGCTTCCTAAGAAAGCAAGGAGGGGTGGCAAGGTCCTACAAAAAAGAAGGCAGTCACATTTAGCCAAGGAGGAAGAGAGGGAATATAATCCCAAATTCGGAAATATTTTCATGTTGAATTTGAGATTCTGTAAGAAAAATTCAAAGTTGAGCAGATAGGTGTGTGACAAAAACTGCAAAACTTTATAGCTAATGGGCAAAAGTTGGCTTTTGGAGGGAGTCATTCGCTTAACAAGTATTACTGAGTGCCTACAAATGTAAACTAGGCAAACCCTTTCAATTTACCCTTTATCAGCTTTCCTAAACTCGAGCAAATGTCAAAGGGCCTTTCTTTCTTCCTTCTTTCCCTCCTTCCTTTCTTCCCTTCTTCCTTCACTTCCCCCTTCTTTCCTTTCTTCTTTCTTCCTTCTTTCATTCTTTTCCTTCTTTCCTCTTTTCTTTCTTTCTTCCTTCCTTTCTTACCTCCCTTCCTTCCTTCTTTCCTCTCTCCCATCTTCCCTTCTTTTCTTCCTTCTCTCTCTTTCCATCTTTCTCTTTCCTTAAGTTTATTCAAAAGTACATGGTGTTTTAATGTTTTCTCCTACTTGAAAACATTCAACTGCTATGTTCTCAACCAAAATGTTCCAAAATGACCTAAAAAGGATCATGTAGAGAGGTGAAGGGTGAGATATAGAGTCTTGAGGGAATTCGTCATGTGAATAAGTGTTATTCATTTCCCTGACTTTATTGCTTCATTCTCAGTTGCCCCATTGGCCACTAAAAGATCTTTAGCCCTTCCTTTTACTTCTTCAATTGGAGAGATTTGGAAGGGAGGTGGGGACATTTTCAAATAGAGAAGACATGAAAGGAGGAGAAAATACTTGAAAACACTTGCTTTAAAAAATGTATAGGACACTGACTACAAGTAGATTCTGGGGTTCAAATGCTTAGATTCAAACTCCTGCGTCCTCCAATGGTCAGCTGTGTGATTTGAGGCACATTGCTCAATTTCTCTGTGCCTCCGTTTATTCATCAGTAAAATCAAGATGCTTTGACAGGTTGCTTGTCTGGTTAGCAGGACAGTTCTGGGCACATGGTAAATAGGCCCTTCCATGACCACTGCTGGAGAAGTGGGGATCACCACTTTAGTGAACTGATCAAAGTAGCAAAGGGTAAAATCAGAGCAAGGAGATGCGTCTTCTCCCTCCAAATGCAGTGCTCTCCCGCCACCATTCTCAGCTTCTGCCTAAGCGGAATCCCCCAAGAGTGAAGTTTATATTCAGAATTCTGAATACTCCCTAGAGTACTTAGCCACAGATGCACATTTCAATTCCTCTCCTTTGGATCACCTTTTCCTTATTATATTTTAGGTTTTCACATTCAAAATTGAAATGTGTTTTCTACCTAAGTTCCCCTCAGTTAAAAAACATCATGCAGTACATCCCACTGTGGAGAAGAAATGTATCTAGTTCATATAGTCAGAAAAATATGTGGTTAAAATCTTTGAAAGGCTGTGTAAGCAGAGTGTCTACTCATTAGATGAGCATATACATCCATTTGTAACTCCTTTTTATTCATTCATTCATTCATTCATTCATTCATTCATTCAGTACTGGTTCCAGCAGTCTGGAAGAATTACTTTTTAGTTTGCGTCTTAGAGAAAATATGAGAGGGAAAGAAGAAACCGTGGTAATGTGCCAATGACTGCAAACATAGTGGGACACTGGACCACCCCGATGCAGTCACCCAAGGTTCAGGTTCTGGGGGAAGCATAACAAGACACTGCACCAGCTTCCAAAGAAACAATTCATACAGTCAACCTAACCTCACGTTTATCTTGTCTTGACGATTATTGAGTCATTAATCTTCCCAGTGTCAAGGCATTGTCATCACTGAACCCAACTAAATGAGTATCCATGGCAATAAATAGAGTAGAGTATACATGAGTGAGAAAAACCTTGGCAGCAATAAGGACAGCATCGCCTAATGAATTACCAGGAAAGGTTTAGTAAAACCAGCAGGCAGAAGAGGAGAAGCAGGAAGCGGTGATGCCGGGATCTCGTGACTGCTCCCCACCCCATCATCTTTGTTGAACCAAAGCTACAGTATGGTGAGGAGAACCTGTGCTAGTTTAACCAGAGGCAGATCCAGCAATGTTTACAGCAAATCAGGGGCAAACACGCACTCGCATGTACGCACACACACCCACCGAGTCAATATTTTTGGGATAAAATTTGATGCAGGATATTAAAAAAAATTAAAGTCATCAAAAAGTCAGAATTTTGATCAATTTATTACACCATATTTTAATTATGATTGGGAGGAGAGGGTGTTCTGCCAACTTCTTTTATTTTTTTTTCTTTTTTTTTTTGAGACGGAGTCTCACACTGTTGCCCAGACTAGAGTGCAGTGGTGCGATCTCAGCTCACTGCAACCTCTGCCTCCAGGGTTCAAGCGATTCTTCTGCCTCAGCCCCCTGAGTATCTGGGATTACAGGCGCACCCACCAAGCCCAGTTAATTTTTGTGTTTTTAGTAGAGACGGGGTTTCACCATGTTGGTCAGGCTGGTCTTGAACTCCTGACCTCAGGTGATCTGCCCGCCTCAGCCTCCCAAAGTACTGGGATTACAGGCATGAGCCACCGCACCCAGGCTTCCCAACTTATTTTCTGTGTGAGACCTAGAGGCTTCTTCTGGCCCTAAAGAGAATGAAAAGAACACAGAGTCAACAGAATGGCAGAGCAAATGAAGGCTAAGGTGTTGGTGAGTACTTGGGTGGTTATTATGACTCTAAAGGATAGTTATCAAGGCCCTGAGTATGCTACATGCTAATATGGCATCACATCTAACCAAAGGATCCCCGTCAGATGACATTCTGGGTAATATTTAATATTATGGGTTGGATGCTCTAAAGACTTGACATCAAGGCCAGGTCATCCCATCCACTCCTTCCAGGCCCCAAGAAGCTGCTCTCTGGCCTACAGGTGTTCAGCCCATCAGCTGTACCTCCTTATCCTGCCTCCACCCAGGGGCATGTACTTCAGGGCACACGAGTCTGAAGCAGTCGACGGGATCCCAAGTTTTCTGAATGTGAAGCCCTATTAGTGAAAAACTTTTGAGCATGTGTTCCTTATGCATTGTTACACATTAGTATATTACATTATATACATTTGCTCAAAACCAGAAAATTTAACAGAATGAGATATTACTTATTTTCTGTGTAGGTCCTATACACAGAAAATAAGTTGGCAGACCATCCTCTCCTCCCAATTGTAATTAAAATACGGTGTAATAAATTGAACAAATTTCTTACTTTTTTGATGATTTTGATATTATTTTTATAATAACCTGCAAAGATGAACCATTTTATCTTTCCTCCCTTCTAGGTTATGTTCCCTGGTCGCAGGCAGAGATTGTGGAAGCCACGGCTTTTGTGAGTGCCATTGGGCTGGACCTAGGCTCTGCTGTGGCTCCCATTGTGCTGGGTGGTCTGAAGTCTGGCCCCTGAATTCTAGGATAGGAAGAACAACTGGGGGAGTTTAGGTATGAGGGGCGAGCCCAAAGGGGTGCTGAATGAGTCAAGGCAGATGCATTTAACCAGGTCCAGTATTATCATAGATTTATTTGTTTGGGGAGGAGAAATACAAAATTTTTGGAAAAATGTATCACATAACCAACGGAAAGATTTGCAAACTGCTGTCTATGTCACATGAGTTGCTTCTGAAAAGAACTTTCGTTGTTACTGTTAACTTGTCACCTCCACGTTGTACATGAATGTGTGTGTTCCTGTGTATATCTTTTGCTTTGTTTTCAAAAAACATCAGTGTTCTAGTGACAAGAAAGTCCTTATTACATATTTTCCAGATTTGGCACACTTGCCTTTTTGTAAATGAAAAGTTTCTAATTCATCATTAAACTTTATAACTGTACTTTATTTGCCCTGAGATAACTTAGGAGCCTCTAAGAGGCACAAATTACTTGTATGGTCATTCCTTCACCTCATTACGAAATGTGACAATCATCCTGTGTTCTTAGACGATATCTGCAGGGATGTGGACAAAGACTCTCTTCTTGACCAAATTCTAGTCAGGCTCCACTGAGCCCCGTTCTCCACTAGGCCTCATCCTTGGCCTATAAAGGCTTGAACAAACACAAACATAGTTTCTAACAACTCAAAGCCGCATCCTTAGCATGCCCCTAACCTCCTTAAAGTGCCTGCCTGAGAACTGCAGGGCTGCCCAAGGAAGTTACTATTTGTTTCAGCCAAAACCTCAAGGTAGGTACCCTGTCTCCCAGCCTCCAGCTGGAGAAGGTAAGTACCCTGTCTCCCAGCCTCCAGCTGGAGAAGGAAAGTACCCTGTCTCCCAGCCTCCGGAAGGGCAGCATTTTGAGAAGAAGCACTTAGAAAATCCAGACGGTTTCCACATGGACCAAGCTTCCTTTTATGGTTTTTTACTTCCCTGATTCTCCTGAGTCCCCACTCACTCCCCTCCTCATTCCCTCATTCTCCCTTTAAAATGCCCAGTCACTTCTGCACAAATCAAAGTGCTGACTGAAGTCTGTTCTTACCACTTTAACTAGTGCCTGGCTTTGTTTATTTCTGACACTGTTTAAGCCAGAAAAAGGTTAACTGCCCCATGTCACAACACAGAGGGCATAAAACAAACGTGGGAGGCTGGCACCATCGATCCTATTGCCGTGGAATACGATGAACCCATCCAGGGTTCGTTTCTTCATGGAACTCACAGGGAAAGACAATTACCTACTACAGTCTGAGTCAAGACACCAGTATCAATCTGCACATTACCTATCAGTATAACTTAATTTCCTGTTTGTTTCCATTAGATCAAAAACTACATGTAGATTCGCCTTCTAGCATTTTCCTTGTACTTCCAGTGGGCCATCTTGCATATACCCCACATTCGGGACCAGGGATCTGAAGAGCAAACTTATGTAAGGAAAGTGGAATTGGAATTCATGCCCCACAGTCCACGCCCCGTAGGAGACGGATTCCACACAGGGTGATTCAGACTTTACCCTGGTTAGCCCTGGCCCAGAAATGCCAGGCTCTTGCATGTGCGGGGCATTATCTGTACAGATGGTATCCCCATCTGACAAGCAGGGCTTTCTTGGATCCACGGGCACTGTGCCCAGTAGATGAAAAATGCGAGCAGCACAGATTCAAGCCACTCTTGTCTTCTTAAAATAAGCAATTCATTTTTTAGGGAGCTATTTTTAATAGCATTAGTTCTTGGCAGCTGTTTCCAAAATGGCTTCCACAATTCTAAGAAGCTGTGATTCATCCTTTGGCCTGGCAGTGTCCTGGGTACATGGAAATTCCAGGGGGAGTTATAAATGCCACTTTTCATGCTTGGAGCTCACAAAGTCCTCTGTGAGGCCGAAAGTGAGATTCGGCAAATTCCATGACAATGAGAAACAAGAACCAGTATTCAGTTGATTGTTGGTCAAACACTCCTGTGTTACCAGTGTGGGAATCACACACATTAGCAACTGAAAGCCATGGAGGTCTCTCAGTCTGTTCCCTGTCATCCGGATGGGATCATTTCTTCACGGTCATTTTCTGGATCATACTTATTTCCACATTGGCTTGTATTACTCTTTTCTGTTTTTTATTTTTACACTATATGTATTTTACAAAACAGTAAAACATGCATAACATTTTTTGGTTTTTAAATGTTCTAATTATTTTTATGTGCTTTCCATATTTAGTAAAAATAAAAAATGTCAAACAATACAAAAGTATGGAAAATGAAAAGTAAAAGACCCCAACTCATAACCCCTTTTTCACTTGGCAGAATTAATCACTATTTTGGTTTGTTTTACTTCACTATTTATACATGAATTTATTATACCATATTTAAGATAGATTAGGTAACTAACATTGCCATTTAGTTAGATATGCTGCCAGCAATTTTCCAAGTAAATGCAGGCATACACATGTATTTTCGTATTTACTATTTTTATTTAGATTTTTCTGTTTTCACTGGGATTATGCTATGTATACTGATCTTCATTTCCTGTTTTGCATGTTTTCTTTTGCACTTCTTTTTACATTGGCACAATTGCCTTTATAATGGTTGCACAGCATTTCTCTTATGAAATCATCAAAATTTATTTAATTGCTCCACATGAATGGAATTCAGCTTGCTCCAGGTTTTTACTATGACACTGTGGTGCTCTCAACGTCCTCATACTTAACAATCTTAACAAATTGGTTGATTTCTAGCCATGGGATCTTTCATATGTGAATTGTAAATTGACTAAATAGAACCCCGTCGCATTTGGAGAAAATTTTACCTTAACAGTGCCACCAATCGTCATTGCTGTCAGCATTGAGAATTCTTTTAATGTATTTTTAAGTGTTTTAAGTTGTAGCAAAACACACATAACACAGAATAAACCTTCTTAACCATTTTAAAGTGTGTAGTTCAGTGGCTTTAGTATTATACATTCATATGGTTTTGCAAGCATCAGCATCATCCATGCACAGAATTCTTTTCATCTTCCCAACCTGAAACTCTGTTCCTATTTTTCATTTTTGTTTTTCTTGTTTTGTTTTTTTGTTTTTGTTTTTGTTTTCTTCAAGACAGAGTTTCGCTCTTGTTGCCCATCCTGGAGTGCAATGGCGCGATCTCAGGTCACTACAACCTCTGCCTCTCAGGTTCAGGCGATTCTCCTGCCTCAGCTTCAGGTAGCTAGGATTACAGGCGTGCACCACCATGCCTGGCTAATTTTTGCATTTTTAATAGGGATGGGATTTCACCATGTTGGTCAGGCTGGTCTCAAACTCCTGACCTCAGGTGATCTACCCACCCCAGCCTCCTAATGTTCCTGTTAACACTAACTCCCTCTTCCCCCTCTCCATAGCCCCTGGTGACCACTATTCTACTTTACGTCTCTGTGGATTTGATTCTCTAGGAGTCTCACAAGAGTGGGACCATATAGTGTCTGTCTCTTCATGACTGGCTAGTTTTACTTAGCATAATGTCCTCAGGGTTCCTCCACAGTGTAGCATGTATTAGAATTTCCTTCCTTTTCAAGGCTGGATAATATTCCATTGTATAGGTACACCACATTTTATTTATCCATTCATCCACAGAAAAATACTTGTTTAATATATTTTAATATTGACTTAGTTGCAAATTTTCAGATCCTTCAATAGTCTAATTTAAAATCAGGAAATTTGAGGAAAACGCACATGTATGAGTCCATCATAGCTCTACGGTCCCACTGCATGACCTTATAGGTGAGGAGGCACTGACGGTTTGCTGTCCTCCTCTGCAAGTACCTCTGGAAACTTTGTGCAGGTGATGCTGTCACCACCCTCCTCAGCAACACTAGAGGGGTCAGCCTGCAGCCCAGCCCCTCACGGCAGGCGCAGCCCTGCTGCTTATCGGAGGGATGCATCGCAGGCATTGCTAACACACAAGAGGAGGTGACTGAAGAGCGCGATTGTTCTCCTATTGTGTTTTTGTACGGTTCTTTTTTAATTCTCATGAAACTTCGTGGAGAAATTTCAGACGTGTAATCAAAGTATCTGCACTTAAGTTTAGAGCCCATTGCATGTCTTTGTGAGAGTCTGTGGGCTTCTGCTACCACCTGACTCAGACGAGTTAGATTTGGCGAGTTCGCTTCATCAAAATTTCCCTGGCATTTTGTCTGAAGAACCTAATTTTCTTTTTAATACAACTTTCCTCCAAAATCCTTATAAAACACAGAATCTTGATTTATTCTCACTTACTGCCCCAAAACTCCCAATTTCATCTCATGACAAGACTAGTAAAAGGCAAAAAGTGAGATGGAAACCAAATTACAAATGTATTCTGACTGCTGAGTGATGAAAACCAACACATGTAATTTTAAAATAAAGCAAGGACAATTATTTTTCAATAATTTCAACAGAATTAATAGAACAGGAAAGGAGTCCTGTTTATGTTATTTTTGTTGTTCTTGAAGCTCTGATTTTCCTACAGACAAGGCCTCAAGAATCTTTCAACAGCACCCTGACATAGATGAGGTGCACAGGGTGGGAGAACTATCAGGTTTTGGGTAGCACCTGGTCTACAGTCGATAATACAGGACTTATTCAAAAATAATTTTTAGGCAAATAGTAAGGGTAAAAGTTCTCAGTGGAAATTCTCCTGTAAGAAACAACCCTCAAACCATTTCTTTTCTAGGCTTTAAGAGCCAGGCTAGCAAGCTTTAATATGCAAATATAGGCGACTAAAAACTAGGTCCACCCAACATGGCCAACATGGCAATTCCCGCAGTCTTCTCCTTGTCACCACCTGTGCCAAGTGTCATGGCCGCCTCCAACTAACACCTCGTGTTCCGAACATCATGACAACCTGCATTTGCATATTAAAGGAATAAGGTGGGAAGGTCAGGTTTTTCTCGGGCCATGTAAATAACACACCTGGTCAAACCAATCCCCTGGGCGCTATGCAAACCAAACACCACCTCCTCTAGCGTCCCAATATAAGCAACCACTTTTCTGCTGTGCAGGGGGTTTCTCTTTGCTCAAATCCCCACTCCCTCTGTCTCTGTACAGGGAAGCTGTTTTCTTCTTTCTTGCCTACTAAATCCTCCGCTCCTTAAAATCACTCCATGTGTGTCCGTGTCATTTTATCTAAATCGGTGCAATGCCAAAAACCCTAGTGTTCCTCCAGTCATCAAAACTGTATCATCGGCAGGCACTAGAAAACTAGTTGCTGGAGAGAAGAGTGAAACACGTAACAAGTCATGTTACAAACCGCGAAAGTTACTCAGTTCTCTACAAATCTTTCTATTTAAAACCACAGGCTTTCACACACATATATTTTGCCGAAACAGAACACTTGGGGTAGTTACATTATTTGATTAAAATCAGTTTATAAAAAGTGTTTATAGAAACGAGCCTCTTAGGGCATTAAGAACATTACTTCTTGTAGTTTACATACAACTTTTCCAGAAACAGAGCTAGTGTCAAAAGTGATACACAATTACATCACATTTCCTCACAGATTTCCTGTTTCATTTTGTTTTGTTTCTAGTTGCCATTTTAGTCCCTTATTACGAAGTTTTCCCAGAAAAGATGATGGCCCTTCTTTCAGGGAAATGAACAAAGTGTAATATTTTTTAAAAGGTACAGGACAAAGGAAATTAAGAACTTCCTGGATGAAATTAGGAAGTAATTATTTAAATACATGGGTAGAAAATAAATCCAGAAATTCTGAGGAAAGTGGTTTTTAAGGTGCACAGGTGTCCTGGGGTTGGCTAGCGTGAGGTAGGCAGAAATAAGACAAAACTACTAGATATGAATCTGCCCGATGCCGCAACAGCCAATCCCCGCCCCTGCTCAGTGCGTCTGCACACAGGTGCACATACACAGTACCTATGTGACTTTGGATATTGGCCACGGTTTTCCAAAGTAGCTCCAGAAACGTTATTCCCCAAAACTCAGAACTGAAGCAGGAGTTGGGGGAGGGAGAGGGGCAGGATGCAGAGAAGTGGGTCTGGGATTCTGTAGACCTATTTCTAAGCCAAGTGCCCAAAACAGAAGAGCTTTGCGAAACACCAATTTAGTAGAATTTTCCTCCCTCCAGTCTCTTTGTGGCAATTCAGAGATGGCCTAGCTGGCTGGTCTTTGGTGGTTATGGAATGGTCACAAAGACAATGAAATAAAAGAGAAATAGGAAAGGCCAGCTTCTATATCTACTACGTTTTGCCTACACTTTAAGGCAACTAATTTTTTTTTTTGAGTAGCTGAACAGTTAAAGGCAATTAAGAAGAGTTGACTCACAGTCTTATTTTTTATATACATCATGGATGGATCAGGCATTAAGGCAAAAATAAGAAATGAAATAATGACATTAAACAAGCAGGTATTCTTTTATCTCTATAGTGACAATCTTTGGGGAACCATGAGCCACAAAGAAAGCAGGTGCTGTACCACTGACAACGCTGGGCAGGAGGGCTGCGAGCAGACCCAGTGTCCACTGGGAGGTCAGTGGAGGGGAGGTGCTCTCCTTCAGTCCTGGGTCCTTCACTGCAGGAGTTTTAACTGTGGACTCTCTCCCGTTCTTCCACTGTGAAGACTTCAGCTACATCTCAGCAAGAAGGAAAAAGTGTTCGTTCATCTTCAACCTGCAGCGTGCTGCGCTTGCTTCTGTTTGGATGTCAGTTTTGCTCCCTCTTGTCTTCCTTAGACCCTGCTTAAGTTTGCACTCTCCAGGAGACACAGAAACAACAGAAGGCAAGGAATGGTCTTCTCCCTTCCAGCCCGCACGAGGAAAAATAAACATGGTGGCGTTTCTGCAAAGCAAGTGATCAAATTATGATGATTAGACACTGCTCTCAATAGGGAGGGCTGAAAATAGCAGGTTTGCGAGGTAAGCCCTCATGCAAGAGAGAGCACAGCACAGCATCCCCAGTGACAGTGATTATGGTGCAGTTCCTTGGAGGGAAATGAGCTAATCTAGGCTGCTGGCACAGTAGGTCAGTCTTCTGCCTGGCACCTCCTTTTTTCCCCTAGATAATGGAAAATAGTTTCGTTCAGCACACCGGAGACACAGCACAGCACTCAGGGCTTCTGCAATTTTTGCCCCCTAATAGAGTTAGGTTTAGCCAAGTAGGAGGGAAGGAAGGCTTGGCTGTGCTGGGTCTTTCAGAACAGGACTCCACAAGACAGCAGTACCCACCGGGGCAGAAGCTACAAGCCCTCTATGTTGACTGACCCTCCTCCAGGACAAGGTGAATTTGGAATTCTGGAATTTGGAAAATTGGCCCAGTGTAGATGCTCAGGAACCCAGTGAGGACAACAGAGACCTTCTAAGTGGTGATAATGTTTTCTCAACTTTTTCTTTCAGGATTTTATTTGCATCTCAGAATATTGTGTTAGGCATGTCTTTCATTTCCTGTATTTTGATGCTTTGACTTCTGGGGGCTTGCTGACCCTGGAGGGACAATACCTCCACCACCTCCATCCCAGGCCTAGGTAATTCCTAGAGACAGCAACCAACTCTCCCATATGCAAACCAATCAATCCATAGCCCATATCCACACCACCTCCTCTAGCTGGCTGTCACACTCAGGGCCATTGTCCCCCACCCTAATTGCCCCAAGACCAGATATAAACAATGAGGGGCAGCCATTAGGGCCCAGAACTTGCTAAAATTACTCAAACCCATTGTAAACTCATAGCCCTGCCTTTCCTGTTCCTTCCTGCATAAACCACAATAAAAGCTCTTGCCCACAGCTCTCCCCTCTCCCTCTGCCTCCTGGCCAACCCCAGCGCTTTCCCATGTGCCCCTACCATGGCACAGCATACTTCCTCACTCCTCACCTCAATTCCCCACCCCAGCCCCAGGTCCCATCTCCTGGAACTGTGAGTAATAAACATCTTTTCCATGGCAAGCATCTCCTTATATGCTGGCCTTACTGCATATCAAATTTTCTGCTAACACCCTATATTTTCTTAATACCCCAGGTAGACAGATTTATCAATACCCATTCCAGATGTTATCATGCAGAAGTCATGGACACATGCATTCCTTCTAATGAATAGAATCTGGTGTAATCAGGGAAACTTACCTATTTCCAGAGTAGGGACCCTTTAGAATGCCTGCCTAGTGGGATTTCAAAGTTGCTATGAAAAGAGACTGTTTGGTAACTAATTTTTCAATGCTAGTCATCAATCATTGCCTGATTTGTAGGGCTAAATATTTTATAGTCTCAAACAAATGTCAGCGAAAGAGTGTTGCTGAAGACCACTACAGGGATTCTACAAGAGCTGGATCTGGTCTCAGTGTGTCTTAGTTTAAAATCTGGGTCTCCAGATGACCAACACTGAGTGAAGAAAAACAGGAAATAAACAGGGCCCAGCACTCAGAAGGGGCCCAGGGTGAACCTGTCATGCACCTCAGGACCCAGCGCTGTGGGAAGTTCTGTTGTTCTACTGTAGGACCCGTGTTTTATTCATGGGGCCCAATCTGCTTTAGACAGCCCTGGACTCCCCCCAAAAATATTACAAAGAAGTTTTTAAAAATTATTATTTTCAAATTTTCTTCTATAGGTTTGTTTTTTGGTTAATTATGTTTGCTTTGGGTGTCTTTAAGTCAACTTGGGTGCTCCCATGGTGTTTGCCATGGCTTTCACACTATGATCTTCAGATTTACAACACCAGCCCTGTGGAGGATTTTTTTTTCTTCTTTTTTTGTTTTGAGACAGAGTCTCGCTCTATGGCCCAGGCTGTAGTGCAGTGGCACGACCTTGGCTCAAGGCAAGCTCCGCTTCCCAGGTTCACGCCATTCTCCTGCCTCAGCCTCCCCAGCAGCTGGGACTACAGGTCCCCACCACCACGCCTGGCTAATTTTTTTGTATTTTTAGTAGAGACGGGGTTTCACCGTGTCAGCCAGGATGGTCTTGATCTCCTGACCTCGTGATCCACTGGCCTCGGCTTCCCAAAGTGCTGGGATTACAGGCGTGAGCCACCGCGTCCAGCTTCTTTTCTTCATTTTTAAATTCAGTTCTCCTTTCCTTTCTTTTTTCTTTCTTTTTTTTTAAACAATAATAAATTTTTATTAGATAGTATAATTAGCAAAAGTATTGTGTAGCAATATGCCAGTAATTAAATGTGTTCACTCTTGTAGAAACTGGGACTTCTTGGTTAATATTTGCCTGCAGATCCATTTATTTTTCACAACACTGTAGATGTAATGTTTCTTTCCCGGGCTGGTATTGGAGATCTTGAGGTGTGCTTTTTCTGTCTGTAGCTTCCCGGCTACCTGAGCTTTGGAGCAGCAGGGGAATTGTCCTCAGGACTTCGTGTCTCCAGTTCCCATTCCTAGGTACTGCAATCTCTTTTTCAGTTAATTAATTTATTTTTAATTGTCAAATAAAAATTGTATGTATTTATCATAGAATCAGTGGATGATTGGATAAGGAAAATGTGACATATGTACACTGCGGAATATTATTCAGTCTTTAAAAAACCAAAATCCTCCTTTCTTTCCAACATTTTTTTTAAATTTTGAAAACTAAACATTTTAGAAAAGTATAAAAATCCCAAAATAAATAAGTGTGTCCACTTCCCAGATGAGAAATTATTGTTTGTCATGTCGACTTTTTTTTAAATAAAAAAATGAAACATTTACAAGTAAAACTGTTACTGGTGGAGGGTGGCCAGTTTCTTATCTTTTGAACAAAGAATTGGACAAAACACACAAAGCAAGGAAAGAATGAAGCAACAAGAGCAGAGATTTACTGAATACGAAAGCACACTCCACAGGGTGGGAGAGGCCCGAGCAAGTGGCTCAAGGGCCTGGTTAGTTACAGAATTTTCTGGGGTTGAAATACCCTCTAGAGGTTTCCCATTGGTTATTTGGTATATGCCCTATGTAAATGAAGAGGATGAAGAGAGGTTACAGAGTTATTTACCCCTATGCAAATGAAGAGGATGTTTCTTGTCATAGCTGAAGTAGAGTTACAAAGTTATTTACTTGGTCTTAGAAAGTTGGGATTTTTCCCATTGATTTAGTTCTAGGAAAGCCTTGGGTTCCCTGTCCCCAGACCCTATTCTCCTGCCTCAAACCTGCATATGCCTTTGTCTGCTATGCCCAGGCCTGTCACCCCGCTTTTTTCTAAAAACTATTTACTCTTATCAACTTGATATATGTTCTAGTTCACTTTTTATAACTCTGCATTACATATACATAAATCCATAAGCAAGATAGGTATTATTGGGCTTTAAAATTGTATATAAATGGTTTCATGCTATAAACAGTATTCTGTACTTTGCTTAGGTTTTTAGATGTATCTGTCTATATCACTGTATGAATGTACCACATTTATTTAGCCAGTCCTCTTCTGATTCTGCAATGAATATTCCTCTATGTGCCTCTCAAGCAGGCATACTAGGGCTTCCCTTGAATACATTCACAGAACTAGAGTTTTCTGGGCCTGAAATTATGCATGTTTTAAATTTAAGTAAACACTGTCAACTTGCCCTCCAAATGGGTTGTGCCCTTTGTTTTTTCTCCACGAAATTGCTGCAAGGTACATATCTATTTGAAGAAGATTGTTAGGAAGGCCCCCAACATTTTTAGAAAAGAGGGAAGCAAGTATTTTTGATAAATGTCCAAAGTTTTATTAAAATAATGACAGAAAGCATTAACCAGTTATTACGACTACCTTTTATTATGTAAACTTACAAGATATAGTGCCCTGTAAGGTTTGAGGTGTAGGATATCTGTCATTGCCTCCAACTCTTACCCATAACCACTTCGCTCAGGTTTAGCTTTCCATCTTTTCTTAGGGAAAATCCTTACTTTTCCATTCTCTGTCAAATCTAGCAGCCGCAGGACCTGATTCTAGTAACTATACACAACTCTTTAGTAGAGATTCCCTTCTGGAAGCTTCTGTAAAAACCCCATTGTGTAGCTGTGACCACATTGGCCACTCTGGGCTTTGAGACATCATACCTTTATGGCTGTCATTGCATGACTTGTTTAACTCTTCATCCATGCCCTTAAATCGCCCTTTGAGACTTTCTGCCTCATTCCTATCCTCATGCTTGAGGCAACCATGAAGAAAACAAAGGTAGTATTTCTCTAAAAAGTAGAGTAATCCTAAAATGCTGTTTTTCCAATCAGAAAAGAAGTACCTAATGGGACTTCTACCTATTGATCACCCAGTCATCACTCACTGAGCCAAAAATACAGGGACATTAAAAAAATATATATATATACGTGAGTTACTTTTGGGGTCCAACATTTTAGAAATTGTAACTGCTCTCTCATATAATTCTCCTAACTCTTAAATTGGATGTCTTTCCATTGTAGTGGAAGATTTTAAGTTCATTTGAAGTGAACAAATATATACAATTTTAAACGTTTTTAATATTAAAAAAAGTTAACAGATTATAATTTCCTCAAACTTTATTTTACACTTTGTATTCATTAAATAACTGACAAGACTCTCAGAAGAAAGCCCCAGAAAAAAATTAGTCTTTTTGGAATCCTTCAAGTGCCTACAACTTATTAGATGGTTCTGAATGAAAAAAATAAACTGTTCCTTTTTTCTTCTCTCATACCACAACAACCAATACAGAGGACAAGCAAACAATCAGTGACTGAGTGGATACCAGCTGGGTGTCCTCCCATTCGATTATGATGCAGTCTACCTAAAAACAGCATCAGATCCCACAGGTTGAGGATTTACTCAACAAGCCTGTCTCTCTTACTTCCTATGCAATTGCAAACCCGAGGTTTTTTTGCCTGTTCTTCTGACAGACCAGCTATAAATCCCAGGATTTCTTATTTGGATTCAATTAATTTGCTAGTGCAGCTTACAGAACTCATGGAAACACTTGCTCATGTGGATCAGTTCATTATTATAAAGGGTGTTACAAAGGATACAGACGAAGAGATGCATAGGGCAAGAGATGCACGGGGGAAGGAGCACAGAGCTTCCATGCCCTTCCTGGGTGCACCACCCTCCAGAAACCTCCTTGTGCTCAAGTATCTGAAAGCTCTCTGAACCCTGTCCTTTCGGGTTTTTATGGAGGCTTCATTTCATAGGTATGATTGATTAAAACATCGGCTATTGGTGATCAACTTAATGTTCAGTCCCTCTCCCCCTCTCTGGAGGTTGGGGGGTAAAGCTGAAAATCTCAATCCTATAATCATGCCTTGGCTTTTTTTTTGTGAACAGGCCCCATCCTGAAGCTGCCCAGGGGCTGCCAACCATTAGTCAACTCATTAGCATACAAAAAGACACATCACTTTGGGAGATTCCAAGAATTTTAGGAATTGTATGCCAGGAGATGGGGACAAAGACCAAATATATATTTTTCACAGTATCACACATGGAAATCTGCTAAGCATTCTAAAGGATGCATTTTCTTTCTATGTAAAAAAAATTACATTTTAAAAAATAGTTTATGGTGTCTAGAAAATTCTTAATTTTCCAGGGAGCACAGATATAAATCTGTGTATAGAAAATCACAGACATGGTGCTCGACTGAAACAGTGCTAATCTGTGGTTTGCCTGGCCTGCCCTCAGGTCCCTGGAAAGGAATTGGCTATAAACTGCACATTGCAGACACTGGGTGCCATAGCTGGTCTGGTATGATTCCCACAATGTCCTCTCTCTGCTTTTTCCTGTTTGGACTTCTTTATGTCTGATATGCTGTGATCATTATGCATGCCACAGGACCTTTGCTTGGTGTTCTGGTGATACACATAGCTATATGTATACAGTCTAGCAGGGTCAAATGTGTGTTGAAAAATGCTGTGGGTATGGCATACTGTGGCCCAGAAAGGGCATCCCCAAAGCAATAGTATTGGTTCTTTTAACTTCTGGCCCCCAAAAGAAATAGGTATAATATTTGGAGTGAATAAGACTCAATGACTTTTTTTGGTATATATGTCTTCATCAATTAGATCCAACCAGAGAGTTTATATTAAAAAGCAGGATATTTGTAACATGGGCCAGAAGCCTTTGTTCTATAGGTCTCTCTCTCTCTCTCTCTCTCTATGTGTGTGTGTGTGTGTGTGTATGTGTGTGTGTGTGTGTGTGTGTGTATATATATATATATATATATATTTTTGGCCTTCACAATAGAGTGACCAACTGTCCTGGTTTGCCTGGGACTGAAGAGTTTCCTAGTGATGCAGGACTGTTTTGCAACTTAGCTCAGCTAGGTGTGGGTTCTTGTCTCATGGCCAGGAAGAATTAGGCATGCAGACATCAAAGAGTGAGTGGAGTAGAATTTATTAAGCAAATGGAAAGCTCTCAGCAAAAAGAGAGGATGCAAGTGAGCAAGTGTCCCCTCACAATTGAATACCTGGGCTTAAGGCACGAATTCCTGGCAGCTCCACCCCATCCTTCTAGTGCACATACAGGCTCTTAGACTGAACTTCTTTATATTGATTTATTTCCCTTACTCTGCATGTGTTAAGGAATTCAATTTTCCACTGCAGGCATGTTTAGGCAAGCCCCCTGTGCAAGTTCCCTTATCTAAACAAAACATCTGGTGTAAGCACTTGTGGGGCGGGTAAGAGGTTCTCCGGGGCCCCTTCCCTACTGTTTGCCTAAAGCAAGCTGGCTAACTCCTTTCACTAGGACATGGAATTTCCAATGTTTTTGTTGTTGTTGTTGTTTTTAAGAGAAAAGATTTCCCTATGTTGCCCAGACTGGCCTTAAACTCTTGGGCTCAAACTATCTTCCTGCCTCATTTCCCAAGTAACTAGGACTACAGTTGCACATCACCCCACCCAGCTAGAATTTTATGTTTTAAAACTGTGACAGTTCCAGGCAAACCAGGGTGAGCTGGTTACTCTATTTATGTGATTATAAATATGATTATGAAGTGTGACTACCCCCAACAGAAGAAAAAGTTCAACCAGGAATAGATGGGGGGGAACAGTTGGTTACGGAAGCTCAGGGGAACATTCAGCCGATGAGTGAGGTCAGCAGTCTGGTTTTAAGGCCTGAAGCAAGACCAGAAAGTGTGGGGCACATTCAGTCAAGATGGACTGAGAATGAGAGTCAAGGTCAAACAAGAGCTAGGTGTGCCCAAGGTGTAGGCCAAAGAGTCCCAGCATTTTGAAGAGTCTCAAATAGCATTTTGAAGGTCAAACACTTCTACCTCAAGGCTTTTTTGTTTTTTCTCTTTTTCTTCTCTCACCTATGGACATGCTCTCAAACAGCTTGGATAATTAAGCCAGGTGGGTTGACGTGGCAAAGGAAGGTCATCTGGGCAATTATACTCCAGAGCTAGTCTCATATAGGACATTAAACTGATTCATTCTTGGAAAATGAGAATTTAGATCATTCCCTACCAGATTCTGCCAAATTTTTCAAGGTCTCAGAAATCTTGTAGTTGGGATACTCATGGGCTTTAACGACAACTGGTAATATCTTTCATTTGCCTAACACTTTCAACTTCTCAAAGTACTTCACATCTATGTCTACCTACTATTTGCTCTATAGCTCCTAGAAGTTCATAGATAATTATTACTAGCTCCTTTTTGTAGGTGAAGACAAAAAATGCAGAGATAACGATAAGCATTATTAAAATCTCAGGGCTATAAACAAAAGAGCCAGCCTGGAATCTGTGTTTCCTAATTCCCAGTTCTCTCCTCAATTAGGGCTATACACTTGGTAAAATTACAGATAATATTTTTATCAGAAAAAAACTAGAGATGGTCTAATGCAATAATTTTAAATGTTTAACATAGCAGAATCATATTGCCAATATATGCAAATTCCATCAATTCTCCCTTAATCCCCATAAACTTCTTCCTAATGCCTAATCTCCCTGGAACTCAGTTTGGAAGTCACTGATGAAGTCTATCCCGTTCATTTTCTATACAAGGAAACAGCCAGAAAGACCTCCCTGGGATGCGCCTCAGGTTACTCAGTTGGTTAAAGGAAGAACTAGAATCCTGCCCTAGGGCTCTCAATTTTCAGTTTATTATAAACTATCCATCATTGCTTGAGTTTTTATAGTCTTTTACAACCAAGCAACTATCATAATCTGCATTTTGTTGTTTAAATTCTTTTATTTTCCTGGCTTCATTTGTGATTGCTTATTTTTTATAGTGATAAGTTGACAATATAAATCAGAAAATTACTTCACAGTTCAGTATTTTAGTTTGTTCGTGGAATTCTTATCAAGCACTTAAAGAATCATATGGATAAGTTACCAGTGACATCATAAACATATTATAGCTTGCAATGTGAGCCTATCAGTATCAGCATGTGGAATAGAGAAAAATCTTATCAAGAGAAGTATCACAGAGTAACATCAGCAAAATGACAGAGCAGAGTAAACAGCTCCAAGCTCATGTCCCTCCACAGAAACAAAGAAAAACAAGCAGAATTGCCAGAACCAACTTACAGGACTCTGTAAAACAGTCAAAGCTTTACAGAAGCAACTGAAAGCTGAATCCAAACAAACAAAAGGCAAGTTAAGAATGGTAGAAAAGTTTTGTGGCATTATTTTATTTTCACTTGCCCCAAACCCTCCCCAGCTGAGAAGAGGTCTTCAGGATGGCAGCCTGCATCCCTAGCATGGGATGCTGATCCCTGGTTCCAGAGAGAGCAGAGCAAGACTTATGTGTAAATCATTCTGTTTGTCTGCTCTCACTTGTTGAGGGCTACCTGAAGAACTGATGCAAGGTGCTCATCTCTGTTTTGCCTAATGTGGAATTACTCAGGACAAAAAAGTGGCAGGCATTGCTCAAAATCATTGCAAGATAAATGAGAAACTCACAGTTGCCTTGAGCAAAATATTACAGTCAAGGTTTACAATAGAACACCTAAAGCCTGGGAGAAAAAATGAGCAATAGTTTATTTTGGAAAATTGGGCATTCAAAAGCACCTGTGTATACTGGAAAATCTAGAAAGACACATGGATGCCCAAGGAAGAATGCATTCTCAGAAAACATCTGAGAGGACCCTAAACTTTCACCTTTGATCTCTAGACTCAGTGCAAGCAGGAAAGAAAGGTTGAGGTAGTGTTGTAAAGAGCCTGACTACATGTTGAAGCATTGAAGAAGAAGTACACCAGCGTAGAGTCATCTACAAAGACAAGAAGAGGCAGAGTTTGGAGTTTTTTGTTCCGTATTTTGACTTGTTTAATATTTTTACCTCTTGGTGTTCAAGGAAATCTGTATCAAAACAACAACTGAACACAAGCTAAAGGAACAGAAGTTTCAGGGACATACAACAAGGAACACACAGTCTTCGCAAAAACAGCCTGAAAAAGTCATTAAAGAAACAGATGTCTGTATCCTTTAACAATCAAAAAGAGCACAACCTGGGGAACGGGAAGAATCTGATTTCCAGAATTAAACTATTGTAATATTCAAATGTCCATGTTTCAACAAAAAAAATTATAAAACATACAAAGAAACAAAGAACTCTGGTCCATTTTCAAGAAAAAAACAAATTCACAGAAACAATCCCTGAAGAAGTGAAGTCATTAGCCTTACTATACAACAACCTTAAATCAACTGTTTTAATTATTTTCAAAGAGCTGTAGAAAACCACATAAGAACTCAAAAAAACTAGAAAAAATATATATGAGCAAAATGATGATATCAATAAAGATACAGAAATTAGAGAAAGGAACTATATAGAAATTTTAAAGCTGTAAAGTAAAATAATTGAAATAAAACATGCAGTAGAGTTTTTCAACAGCAGATTAAAGCAAGCTGAAAAGAGACCAAGTGAACTCAAAGAGAGAACAACTAAAATTATCTAGTCTAGGAGCAGAAAGAAAAAAAGAATGAAGAAAAGTGAGTAGAACATAAGAATCTATGGGCCTATCAAGTGGACCAACTATGCATTATGGAGTCCCAGAAGGAGAACAGAAAGATAGATAGGGGAGAAAGAATATTTGAAAAAACAATGGCCAAATCTTTGCCAAATTTGATTAATGACAAGAATTTACATATTCAAGAAGCTCAAAAAACTCTCATATAATAAACTCAAAGAGAATCCCACTGAAACAATCAAACTGTCAAACCTATATACAGAATTTTAATCAGCAAGAGAGAAATGACTTGTCATGCAGAAGACATCCTCAATAAGGATAATAGCTGATGTCTCATCAGAAGGCGTGGAGGCCACAAGGCAGTGGGATGACCTACCTAAAGTGCTGACAGAAAAAACTGCCAACCAAAGACTTTAAAACTATCGTTCAAAGGTGAAAATATTAGGATACATGCAGATTTTTTAAAGCTGAGAAAATTTGTTACTTGTAAACCTGCCCTTCAAGGAATGTTAAAGGCAGTCCTTCGGGTTGAAACAGAAGGACACCAGGCAATAACTTGAAGTGATAAGAAGAAATAAATATTTACAATAGCCGGGCGCGGTGGCTCACGCCTGTAATCCCAGCACTTTGGGAGGCCGAGGCGGGTGGATCACAAGGTCAGGAGATCGAGACCATGGTGAAACCCCGTCTCTACTAAAAATAGAAAAAATTAGCCGGGCGCAGCGGCGGGCGCCTGTAGTCCCAGCTACTCGGGAGGCTGAGGCAGGAGAATGGCGTGAACCCGGGAGGCGGAGCTTGCAGTGAGCCGAGATTGCGCCACTGCACTCCAGCCTGGGCGACAGAGCAAGACTCCGTCTCAAAAAAAAAAAAAAAAAAAAAAAAAATATTTACAATAAAGGTTACTAAATAGATAAATATTAAAACCAGTGTTCTTGCATTTTTTGTTTGTAACTACACTTTTTATTTCCTACATGATTTAAAGATAGTTGTATGAAAATCATGGTAAATCTGTTATCTGTGTGTGTGTGTATATATATATATCATAATATATAAAGATAATATGTATTATGAAAGGAAAAGAAGTCTTGGGGCTCCAAAATCACTAAACTAAAGGGAAAAGTCAAGTGGGGAACTGCTTAGGGCAAGTCTGCCTCCCATTCTATTCAGTCACCCCTCTGCTCACTGAAGTAAATGCATATCTGATTGTCTCATTTGGAGAGGCTAATCAGAAACTCAAAAGAATGTAACCATTTTTGTCTTATCTACCCGTTACCTGGAAGCCCCTCCCTGCTTCAAGTTGTCCTGCCATTGCCTCAGGTTTTCCCACCTTTCTGGACTGAACCAATATACATCTTACACATATTGATTGAAGTCTCATGTCTCCCTAGAATGTATTAAAACCAAGCTGTGCCCCTAATACCTTGGGCACATGTCATCAGGACCACCTGAGGTTGTGTCATGGGCATGCATCCTCAACCTTGGCAAAATAAACTTTCTGAATTAACTGAGACCTGTCTCAGATTTTCAGGGTTCATGATATCTTTATATTTTATGTTAGGCACATAATATATAAAGATATAATTTGTGACAATAACAATAATATAAAAAGGGATAGAGATATGTAGAAGAAGAGGTTTTTTTCTTTTTTTTCCTATTGAAGCTAAATAGGTGTCAGTTCTAACCGTATCACTATAAACTTAAGATGGTAAATATAATCCCCCTGGCAATCCCTGAGACCATGTTTAAAAAAACATACACAGAACTCAGCAAGCAGGGGATCAAAATGGTGTGGAAAAAAAACAACTAACCACAAAGGAGGCAGTAATGGAGAAAATGAGAGTCACAAAAGGAATAAAACATGCAGAAAACAAATAGAAAAATAGCACAAGTGAGTTCTTCCTTAACTTCCTCAAAATTAAATGAATTAAACTCTCCAATCAAAAGGCAGAGTTTGAGAGAATAGATTTTTTTAAAATGATCCAACTGTATGCTGTCTCCAAATGACTCACTTTAGATCCAAATAGACACAAATAAATTTAAAGTGAAAAGATGGAAAAATATATGTCATGCAAACAGTAACCAAAAGACAGCTGGAGCAGCTATAGGTATCAGGCAAATAAACATTAGCCAAAAACTGTCAAAAAAGACACAGAAGGGCATTATATATTGATTAAAGGTTTAACTCATCAAAAAGATTTAACATTTATAAACAGATATGTACCAAACAACAGAGTCCCAAAATATATGAAGCTAACACTGACAAAAGTAAAGGGAGAAATAGATAATTCTATAATAACAGCTGGAAACTTGAATATACGACTTTCAATAATGGATAAAACATCTGGACAAAAGATCAACAAGAAAATAGAGAGCATTAACAATAGTATAAACAAACTAGAAACAGACATATACAGAATATTATACTAAACAAGAGCAAAATACACATTCTTCTCAAGTGCACATGGAAAATTCTCTAGGATGGACCATGTATTAGGTACAAAACAAGTCTCAATAAATTTAAAAGAATTGAAATAATAAAAAGTATCTTCTTTGACCACAACGGAATAAAGGTATAAACCAATAACAGAAAGAAAACTAGAAAATTCACAAATATGTGTAAATTAAACAACACACTTTTAAGCAACAAGGGGTCATAGACAAAATGACAAGGGAAATTAGAAAATATTTAGAAACAATTGAAAAGAAAAATACAGCATGCCAAAATGTATGGGATGCGGCAAAGGTGGTATTCATAGGGAAATTTATAACAGGTAAACATTCACATTACAAAAGATGAAAAGTCTCAAATCAATAACCTAACTTTACACCTCAAGGAACTAGAAAAAGAGAATAAGATAAACCTAAAACCAGCAAAAGGAAGAAAATAATGAAGATTAGAGCAGAGATAAACACAATAAAGAATAGAAAATCAATAGAGAGAATCAATGTAACTAAAAATTGATCTTTAAAAAGATCCATGAAATTGGCAAATCTTTAGCTACATTGACAAAAAAGGAAGAGGACACAAATAAGTAAAATTAGAAATAAAAGTGGGAGACATTATTACTGACCTTACAGAAGCAAAAAAAATTTAAACAAATGCTACAAACAGTTATGTGCCAGCAAATTAGATAATGTAAATGAAATGAACAAATTCCCAGAAACACACAAATTATCAAAACTGACTCAAGAAGAAATACAAAATCTGAACAGAATTATAACAAATGCAAATATTGAATCAATAATAAACCTCTCAACAAAGAAAAATTCAGGGACAGATGACTTCACTGGTGATTCTACCAAGGATGAACATCCATTCTTCTCAAACTCTTTCCAGAAATGAAAGGGGAGGGAACACTTCCTGATTCATTCCGTGAGGCTAGCATTAACCTGATACCAAAGTCAGGTTTCTTGTAATGAAAAGAAATCACAAAGAAAAGAAAATTACAAGGAAAAAAAAAATTACAGATCAACATCCTTTGTAAAACAAAAGTACTAACAAATTGAATTCTGCGGCACATTAAACAGATTATTCACTACAACCAAGCAGTAGTTACTCCAGGAATGCAAGAGTGATTCAATACCACCACCAAAAGCAATGACAACAGCAATAACAACAACAAAAGAAACAATGTGCTACAACACATTAATAGAAGGAAGGGAGAAAAATACATGATAATCTCGATTGATGCAGAAAAAGACATTTGACAAAATCTGACACCCTTTCTTCATAAAAATACTCAGAAAGCTAGAAATAGAAGGGACTTTCCCTATGAAAAACCTACAGATAATATCATATTCTATGGTTAAAGACTGAAATCTTTCCCCTTACAGTGAGGAACAAAACAAGAATGTCTGTTTTCACCACTGCTATACAACATTGCACTAAAAGCCCTATGCAGAGCAATTAAACATTAAAAAAGGCATCCAAATTAGAAAGAAATAAGTAAAACTATTTATTTCTTAGACAGGTTCTTACTCTGTCACTCAGGCTGGAGTGCAGTGGCACAAACATGGCTCACTGCATCCTCAACCTCCCAGGATCAAGTGATCCTCCCACTTTAACCTCCAGAGTAGTTAGGACCACAGGTGTGTGTCACCATGCCTGGCTAATTTCTTTCCCTTTTCTTTTTTGTAGAGACATTTTGTATGTTGTCCAGGCTGGTCTCAAACTTCTGGGCTCGAGCAATCCTCCCACCTCGACTTCCCAAAGTGCTAGGATTCCATGCATGAGCCACTGTGCCAGCCCAAATAAGTAAAACTATTTCTACCCACAGATTACATTATTCTATATATATGAAATTTCCCAAATAATCCACCAAAAAAAGCTAATGATGCTAATGAATGAATTCACTTATTAGCTGAAAGCTGAAAGGCACAACATCAACACACAAAAATCAGTAGTTTCTGTATAACAGTAATGAACTATCTAATAAAGAAATTAAGAAAAAAATCAATTTACAATAGCATCAAAAAGAATACAATACACAGAAATAAATTTATCCAAGGAAGTGAAAGACTCATACACTGCAAACGAGAAAACATTGCTTTAAAAAAATCAAAGGAGACCTAAATAAATGAAAATATTCCTATGATCATGGAAGACAATATTTTTAGGACATCAATACTACCCAAAGCAATCTATGGAGTGAGTATAATCCCTATCAAAATTGTAACTTCCCTTTTTTGTGGAAATGGAAAAGTTGAGCCTCAAATCCATATGGAATTTCAAGACTTGGAATATCCAAAACAATTTTGAAAAAGAGAAAAGCTGAAGGATTTATATTTCCTAATTATACAACTTTCTATAAAGCTACAGTAATCAAAAGTGTGGTATGGACATAATAATAAACATATAGACAAAATGAATATAATTGAGGTTCCAAAATATTCATTTATCTATGGCCAATTGATTTTCAACAAGGGTGCCAAAACCATTCAATGGGGAAAAAGCTGTTTCTGCAACAAATGGTGCTTAGACCATACCCACATGTGAAAGAATGAATTTGAACTTCTTCACACCATGTGCAAATGTTAACTCAAAATGAATCAATGATCTAAATGTAAGAGCTAAAATCACAAAAATCTTAGAAGAAAACATAGGGTTAAGTCTTTGTAACTTTCGATTTGGCAATCTATTCTTAAGTATAATACCCAAAGCACAAGCTACAAAGGAGTTGGACTTCATAAAAATAAACAATTTTGTGCATATGTGGGCATAATCAAGAAAGTCAAAAGCCATTGTACAGAATGGGAGAAAATATTTGCAAATTACAGATCTCTTAAGAATTCATTACTGAGAGTGTATAAAGAACTCCTACAACTCAACAGCAAAAGGAAAACCCCATTAAAAAATTGGCAATGAATTTAAATAGACATTTTTCTCAAGAAGACATACAAGTGGCCCATAAGTACAGTAAAAGATATTCAGCCTCATTAGTCATTAGAAGAAATGCAAATCAAAACCACAATGAGGTAGCACTCCACACTAACTAGAATTGCTAAAATCAAACAAAACACCTGTAATCCCAGTACTTTGGGAGGCCGAGGTGGGCGGATCACCTGAGGTTGAGAGTTCAAGACCAGCCTCACCAACATGGAGAAACCCTGTCTCTACTAAAAATACAAAAATTAGCCAGGCATGGTGGTGCATGCCTGTAATCCCAGCTACTCAGGAGGCTGAGGCAGGAGAATCGCTTGAACCCGGGAGATGGAGGTTGCGGTGAGCCAAGATCATGCCATTGCACTCCAGCGTGGGCAACAAGAGCAAAACTCCATGTCAAAAAATAAATAAATAAATAACATAAAATAAAAAATAACTCACCAAAAGTATTAATGAAGATGTAAAAAAATTGGAACCCTCATATGTTACTGGTGAGAATGTGAAACAGTGCAGCTGCTGTGGAAAACAGTTTGGTGGAGCCTCAAAGTTAAACACAGGGGGCCAGGCGCAGTGGTTCACACCTGTAATCCCAGCACTTTGGGAGGCCGAGGAGGGTGAATCACCTGAGGTCAGGAGTTCAAGACCAGCCTGACCAACATGGTGAAACCCCGTCTCTACTAAATACAGAAAATTAGCCAGGCGTGGTGGCGCATGCCTGTAATCCCAGCTACTTGAGAGGCTGAGGCAGGAGAATCGCTTGAACTCAAGAGGTGGCAGTTGCAGTGAGCCAAGATTGCGCCATTGCACTCCAGCCTGGGCAACAAGAGCGAAACTCTGCCTCTCTCTCTGTCTCTCTCTCTCTCTCTCTCTCTATATATATATATATATATACCCTCAAAGAATTGACAACAGGTACTCAAACAAGTACATACACACATATGTTCATGACAGCACTATTCACAATAGCCAAAAAGTGGAAACAGCTCAAATATTCATCCATGGATGAATAAAGAAATTGTGGTATATACATATAGTGAAAAATTATTTGTCCATAAAATAAAATGAAGTACTGTACATGCTACCATGTGGATCAAACTTGAAAACACGCTAAGCGAAAGTAACCGCACACAAGAGGTCACGTATTCTATGAGTCTATTCATACGAAATATCCAAAATAGATAAACCCAAGGAGACAAAGTGCAGGCTGGTGGTTGCTAGGGATGAGACAGGAAGGAATTGGGAGAAACTGCTTATTATTTATGGGTTTTACTTTGGAGTTATGGAAATATTTGGAACTAAATAGAGATTTGACTGCAAAACATTGTGAATACATAAAATGCCACTGAATGGTTCACTTTAAAATGGCTAATTTTGTATGAATGTCACCTGAAAAAATTATTTTTTAAAAAAGAAAAATGCCACTCTTTTCAATAGTTTATTTTAAAATTAGTTGAACTTTTGTTTCTATCCAGTCTGCAAAAGGAAATAAATAATTTCACATTTAGCTGGCTAATGTTAACATCATCTATTAGCCAATGTGGACATTCTCTGGTTGCATTTGGGTAATATATTTTTCTTCATGTCATAGGGGACCTCAGTTAATAATTTTGATCACCAGATAAACCTAATTGTAGCTAAATCTGACAGCAGATGCCACAGCATATCTTTTCTTTGTTCCATAATTGGTTAGCTCTGGGTTAGGCACAGAGTAAGCATAATCTGGGAATATGTCTTAAAATAATTATCTAAAACCAGGACAATGCATTAACCATGTGCCTTTTCATTTCTCGTAGGTGTCGTTTGTGAGCTTGGTGTTTCATCTGCTTGTATGTTCTCTATAAATTTCATGGAATAAAAGTATATGTTTACTACATGTTATCAACGGAGAGATACTCTGACTTTATTGCAACTAGTATGACCAAAAAATCGCAGAATGAGCTATGTGGGGAACCTTGATAGGTAAATGGATGCTCAAGCCTTTGGCATCTTGTCACCTGAGCCTGAACCCATGACCTGCTCTGTTGTGTGCATTGAGAGTTGAGTTAATGCCATTGGCAAGCAAGGCATTGAATTAGATCATCTCAAATGATAACTCTTTAATCTCTTTATGAAACAACTGGTCTTGTCTAATTGTTTCCCTATTAAATGTCATAATCAGATTCAAGATGGTGAAAAAATATTGACTTGGTAGCCAGGATGCTAAGTCTAAATTGTATTATTAATGAACTGCAAGTATTACATCAGGAGTCAAAAGGGTAGAGTTTACTCAGAAGGTGACAATGAACAAAAATGCTCAGCAAATTGCTTGAGCTTCTCAACTGGTGTTGGAATATCTGATAGTAGATAATAACAACAATAATAATTGGTTATTAAATTCTTACGGAGTACTAGACCCTGGATTAAATGATATATCTAGACTGATTTCATTTTTACAAGGAGAGAAACAAAAAGGTTAAAGATCTTATTTTTATTTGGCAGATCCATGATTCAAATCCAAGTTTCTGTGACTCTACAGTCTTTAAATGCTTACGTACGACCATGTTCCAGACCCTCTCAAACCATAACTTGGAATACTCTAAGTCTCCAGAGAGATCAGGTATGAAATGGAGTGAGACTGTCTTTCTTGCTAATTTCAATTTGATTTAATCAAAGATAGGAACTAAACGGGTAATTTATGCAACTAGCTAGAACTTTTAAAACATAGTTGTGCATTGCTTAATGATAGGGATACATTGTGAGAAATGCATCCTTAGGTGATTTAGTGGTTGTGAAAACGTCACAGAGCGTACTGAGACACACCTATACGGTATAGCTCACTCCACACCTAGGCTATACGGTACAGTCTGTTGCTCTCAGGCTACAAATCTGTAAGTGTGCCTATACTCAATACGGCAGGTAGCTGTATCACAGTAGTAAGTAATTTTGTATCTCAACATATATAAACATAGAAAAGGTATACAATAAGTATAAAAAATAAAGTATGTGTACAAAATAAAAAATGGTCACCTGTGTAGGGCAATTACAGCTTGCAGGTCTGGAAGTTGCTCTGGGTGAGTCAGTGAGTGGGTAGTGAGTGAATATGAAGGTCTAGGACATTACCGCACACTACTGTAGACTTTATAAACACTGTACACTTAGGCTACACTACATTTACTTAAAAAATAAAGCAATTGCACTACAAGGTTGCAAAAGCTACATCACTAGGCAATGGGAATTTTTCAGCTCAATTATTGTCTTATGGGACCATCTGTATATGTGGCCCATCATTGGCTGAAACGTTATGCGGCACATGACTGTATCTCACCAAGCTTCTGACAAGTTATAGACAAAGAAAAAAACAAAATCCTTCACTTATACTGGTAATTGAGCCTCATGTTCACCAAGTGTTTCATTTTTAAATGTCGATGGGCTGCATTTTTACGCCACAACGGGCCAGTTTGAGATATACATTAATGATTCATTGGCTCTACAATACCTCAGTGGGTTGAAAGAAGAGAGGCTCACTTGAGCTTTGTTTTTTTTTTTTTTTTAATAATTTCAAGGTTTAGAACCAGGGAGTACATGGGCAGGTTTGTTATGAGGGTGTATTGCATGACACTGAGGTTTGGGGTATGAATGATCCTGTAACCCAGGTAATGAGCATAGTACCCAGTAGGTGGTTTTTAGATCCTTACCTCTCTCACTGTCTCTCCACCTTAGCAGTCCTCAGTGTCTGTTGTTCCTGTCTTTATGTTTATGTGTACCCAGTACCTCCAACTAATAAGAGAGCACATGCAGTATTTGGTTTACTGTTTCTGCATGAATTTGCTTAGGATAATGGTCTCCACCTGCATCCATGTTGCCGCAAAGGACATGATTTCATTCTTTTTATGGCTGCATAGTATTCCATGGTGTATATGTACTATATTTTCTTTTATACCCAAAAGAAAATAAATTGCTCTACCAAAAAGACCCATGATCTCATATGTTCATCACAGCACTAGTCACAATAGCCAAGTCATGGAATCAACCTAGATACAGCCTAAGAGCATCTTACTCCCTGGCCCAATTCATGCCAGATAAAGAACAACTTTAACATTAACATATGACTCCAGCATTTCTGCTATGAAAGCCATTGAGTGAGGGATCTAATTCTCAATTCACTTCAACTCAATTCTAATATAATCCAACTCAGTAAATTTTCATTCTGTGCCTACTACAGCTTGGCATCACACAGAATACAGACATAATAAGAATAATGTCCCCATTCTAGAAGAACTCACAGGCAAGTATTGAAGTCAGTTGAGTCAACATGAATATCACTCCGGGATACAGGGGCTGAGACAGAGGCAGAACGTACCAAGGGAAGAGTGTTGATCCAACCAGGAAAAAAGGAGGGATTCCTGGAGAAGGTCCTCAGTGAGCTGAGTTTTGCAGGGTAAGTCTTATCTTGAATGGATAAGAAGACTGTCAAAGGGAACAGCATTTGCAAACTTGAAAAAGAAGCAAGTCAGGCCATAAGCACTCCCAATTCTTTTGCCTCCATAATAGTCACCTAGTCTGGACTGGCCTCTTAGCAGAACAGTTGACCCAGGGGCAAGTGCTATGACATAGCAGGGCTGTTCAGGAAACTATAAGTAGTTCTAGAAAACGAGTCTAGCCACACGGTCCTAACCCATCCCTTCAACTTCGATTTTGATTCATCTACCTCCCCTGCATCTGTGTCTCTCCCTACCCACAATTCCTCCTTGGCTGAATTCATCCACCACCATTCATATCTACTCACGGTTTAGAAAAGGACTAATAAAGACCCAGGGCTCACAATGTGGGACCGGAGAAACTGAGAAAAGGTTTACCTTCTATTTTTTCTGACTAAACTAAGATAAAACGTCTTTCCCAGCAAGATACTATTATTATTCTTGGACAGTTCTCTATTTTTAAAATTTGGGCCAGATTGTGCTTCTTGCTTTGGAGTTAGGTCAGCAAAGATCATTCTCCTTCCCAGCCCACTTTATTTTAAAAATCTCCATCTGTATTGAATTTGAACTTGAGCAGGGTCTGTTTCTGAGATTATCTTGTCACAGTTGACAATGCTCTGGTGCCCTCTCCCTTGATGTTGGTCGGTTTATAGGGTTTATTGCCAGGTTTAAAAGCTAACTTTCTGGGCTTTCATCTTTGTATGTTCTTATAACAGAAACTCAGGGCAAAAAGGGGTTTTAAAAAAGGTCCCAGAGAGGGCAAAAAATAGATGAACAGACGATTCATCTAAATATGCTTAGTCTGATATCAAATAAATATATATTTTAGGGGAAAGAATTACAGTATAAACAGAAACATCTCAACCATCTGTCCGAAGTTCTTCCAATATAATTACATCACACTGTGGCTAATGGCTGGTTGTTGATCCAGATATTTGGCAGAGAGGGTAATACCCTCCTGGGATCTCACAGCCATCCACGGCTTCCTGCCTCATGACCACTTACCAGTTTTATATCGACAATTAGGATTAGTGAAGAATCCAAAGCTTTCACTGGGAGAAACAGTCTCTGACTTAGTAAGTTAAATTAACAACTGAGAATGCCTCAAACCTCAGCCTACATGGTTTAAATATCTCTTTCTTAAGATAACAGTAAACAAATTCAACCAAAAAAACTGCCCAGGGAAAATGTTGGAGAAAAATCTTCCATGATGACAAATATTAATCATCAAACTCAAGTGTTTATGTGCTTCAGGCCTCAGTCAGCCTCCTCCAGTTATTAACATTCAAACTTCCTTTCACTCTAGTCTGCATGCAAGAAGAAAGCATTCAAGTTTCAGGCTTTTATCGATGAGTTAAGACAAGAAGATGGCAGACTCTTGCTTTTTCCCCCGAAAGTGAAAACTACTTTCTCTATTCACCTTCCGGAGTTTCTGGTGGTACATATATCTTCCTTCTGTAGAGTCACTGAGCTGAACACCCTCCAGAAACTCAAAAAAGAGGCAAGTCAGGCCCTAAGCACTCCCAGTTCCTCTGTCTCCATGATAATCATCCAGTCTGGCCTGGCCTCTTAGCAGAACAGTTGAGTTTATTTATTTGATCATCTTCACCTCTTTCTTGACAGCTGACTTATCTGAAGCGTTCCTCCTAGGTGATATTTCTTGTACTGGGTCAACAAAAAGCAAGGGGCAGAATTTCAGCCCCTTCCAAAGCCCCAGAACCCAAATCATTAGGTCTCCCCAAGTCTGTTTATGTTCCCCCTTGTATAAACACAGACGCAGCATGGTAGTGGTGTGGAGTTGATGACAAAGGCTTTCCTTTCTCACCTCCTGCTAGGTTTTTGACACTTTATCCCTAGCGTTCTGCAGCCGAGTGCATGGATTCACAGCTGGGAACTGGGAATACAAATCGCTCAGAGAGCTGAGAGGTGAAAGGGCAGCTAGAGTCTCCATGGGGCTCCCAGAATCTCACTTCCCATTCCCCTCTTCTCACTCCCCTCCCCCAGGGCTGTCACCAACATTAGCTGCTACTGGTAGCCGTAGCAGCTCAGAGTCAGCGTTTGCCACCCCTGTGCCAGGCCACTGAGTCAGCGAGGACTGCAGATAGAGGGGGCAGTGGGGGGCACACTGATCTACTGTGCAGAGGCACACTTGTGAGCGGACTGGCTGCGGATGAGGGAGAGGAATATTGACATTCTCCCCTTTGGAGGGGAAAGGAATGGTCTTGAGGTCTGCAGGAAGAGATCACAGCGCAGGCCCCAGTCAGTTCCCTAACTCAAGCTAAGTCAGTTGTGTTCAGGCGCAGTTCAAGTCTTACCCAGCCTTGGGGTCAAGTTTTTTCTGATGTTGCATTTCTTGAGGCTAGACTTGAACGGTAAGCATCATTCTTCCAGCCCATGTGGGGTCCAGATGTATATGGCTGAAGGGGAATTCTTTTTATTGCTTCTAGAGGTTCTGGGTGGATAGAAAAATTACTTCACATTCCAGTGTGTTATTTATATGCATTCTTCAGCACTCCATGATAACGTGACAAGCGCCCTGAGAATTGGGAATAGAGTTTGTAAAGGAGTTGAGCTGACTCAAGTAAAACAGTGAAGAAAAAAGAGAAATTGGAAACAAATTTGGAGGACTCAACAGAAGGAAGACAAAGAGAAGTCAAAAAGAACTGAGGGCTGGATTTAGGAAGACCCTTGGTTTAGTCAGCTGTTTGTATGATCATCGTTAATGAGCAGCATTCATTCAATGGGAAGACGGGTAGAAAAATAGTTTAATTGGCTTGAGAGAACTCAGGCAGCCTGTAAGCATGACCATCAGTTATCTTTCCCTGATGTCAACAATGGTAACGACAGTAACAGTATTAGAGAAATAACACATTTTCCTAGAAATCCCACTTTCAAAGAGTCTTATCTCACTTGTTTCTATAGACTTTCATGGGCACTATTTCATTTGCCATCTTCAGTTCTCCATCCCCTCCCCAGGGTTCAGAAAGAAGGCGGGGCTTATGGAAAAGGCAAAGGCTGAGAAACAGACAGATCTTGGTTCAGATCTCCACTGTGTGACCTTAGACAAATTACTAAATTCTGACTATCTTCACGTTTCTCATCTGTGAATGGAAGGAGACAATGTGCACCTCATATTTTGTTGGGTGGCCTAAAGGAAGCATGCATTAGCATTCAACACATGGTAGCTATTTTACACACCGGGAAGTTTATCTAACATCACCCACAACTCTGTACTCCAAGCCAAAATGGCTTACTGATGTCTGTTGCCTTCCAGGCTGCAAATTAAAATAAAATGGGATCTGAGGAGCATTGCAGTATAGTGGAATGCATGATGGCACGGAGGGAAGAGACCTTGATTTGTCCTAGCCCTTCAAGTGCTTAGAGAATTGAGATAATGTATATGAAGCACTTAACATGGTGTCTGGTACATCAAACACACAATGTCTAAGTGTTCTTTCTCTCTTACTCCACATTCAGTTGGATGGGAAATCTCACTGGCTCTACCATCTAGATATATTCTCATATATGTGTGCATGTGCGTGTATGTGTGAGGCATGGGAATGAGTTATGCCAATATAGGCAGGAGGAGACAATTTATATACACGTACATTCTACTCCTTCCCCAACCCCCACTGCTACTGTCTGATCTAAGACACACCATTTCTGGCCTGAATGATTGACTATAGCCTCTTAAACATGTTCCCTATTTGTTCTCTACTTTCTGCTATCTATACTTAGCAGCCAGGGTAATATTTTAAAATATAATTCAAACCATGCCATGCCTCTGCCTTGAGCATTTCAAGGGCTCCTGACTTCATTCAGAACAAAAGCAAAAATCCTTAAAATGCCCTACAAAATCCAGCCTCCCCGCCTCCCAGCCCTTACTTCTCTGAGCTCTGACACACTTCTCACTACCCTCCCACACATATCTGCATGACTCATTCCCACACTTCCTTTGCATCTTAGCTGAAATGTCACCGTATTTAAAATTGTATCTGCTCTGGCTCCCAGCTCTCCTGGCTCCCCTTAGCCTGCTCTCTATTTCCCACTGCATCACCACTAACCTACCAGGTAAGTGACTTATTAATGCTATACGTTGTCTGTCTCCCTGCTGAGGTGTAAGCTCTATAATGACAGAGATTTTTGTTGTCTGCATGTTTATAGCTATATCCTAAGTAACCCAACCAGTGTCAGCCCATAGTAGGGACTCAATCGGTATTTGCTGAATAAATTAATAAATGGTCATCATCTTTGGAGGGAAAATCTCAACCTCTAAGGGTCTACAACTCTCCTTTTTCTTTGTTTTACAAATATGATGGGGAGGAAAAGAAAAAGTGTGACCTGAAAATTTCTTTCAGGTCTGGAAGTCAATTTAAATTTACTAATGGATCAATTTATTCATTCATTAAAGGAACATTTATTGAACATTTACTAAATGCTGAGAATACCAAAAAAGTGAATGCAATAGATTCCCTAAGATTCCTAATTTTGTGAGAGAAGTAGCCTTGTAAACCAATAAGTGAAGGATACTTAGACAGGTGTTATAGAGTTGAGTGAGCGTGGATTCAGATAAAAGTTTCTAACTTTTCTGGAGTGAGGAGTGAGAGTTGGAAGGCAGAGGACAGAGGCAGATGAAAAATTCATTTGAGAAGACTTCATGGAGATGTATCAGTTGAGGCTGGAAAGATGGATAAGAATTTGTAGGTTGACAAAGAGGGATGATATTCTAGGCAAAGGCATGAGGTTCCTGAAGGAGTGGGGTGGGGCGGGGTGGGAATGGTAGGCTTGGGGTAGAGAGGGAACTAAGGCTTTATCTGCCACTCATGGGAACCTCTGGTTTGATATTAAGTAGGGCAATTATATAATCATACATAAATTTCTAATACCTCACTATGATGTGAGAAATTGGAGGTGGGGGGAATAAAATGGAAGGCTACCGCAATGCTATGGTCATCTCATGTGAGGGTCTTGAGCCTAGGGGTCAAGAGTCAAATACTTCGTAGAGGTTACATACTAAATATATTACTTTGTAATCCGGTTTTCTTTCAGTTAGTATAAACATCTTTTCATGTCCATCTCTATATACAGATGGACATGAAAAGATGTTTATACTAATCTGTATATACAGATATAGATTAACCTGAAAAAATGTTTATATTAACCGAAAGAAAAAGTTACCCTTAATGACTGCACTATATTCCAGTCTCCAGTGTATCTAATGTATTTAACAGGGCCCTTATTGCATATGAAGATATCATATGTTTTTAGTATCTATGTCTACATTCATTGTTTTGATTATACCTATATTAGAGTGCAGTCTAAAATAGTCTTAAACAACTTTGACAGATAGTAACTTAGAAATCAGTCTTTATGGTAGACATCATCTCCATTTGATGGACATGAAAACCAAGCTTTAATGGAATAATTCCCTTGCCTAAAGTCACAGGGCTGCAAGGGGCCCACCGTGATTTCAACTCAACATATGTGTGGCCTTTGAAGCTCAGCTTATTGGATTAACATTTTGCATAAATTCTCATGGAATCCTGTGGCTGGAAAATACTTTATAGTTGCATAATCCATTCTGACTCTAAGGTTTTATAAGGTGGGCAAGGCTCTAACTGGGAATTTAGACCTTTTGTATTTTGACCTCCTTAGTAGACTAATTTTACCCTAAATTAGGGAGCCAGTGACCAGCCCCGAGCACAGTCACTCCTAACCCTCAGGCAGATGGATGCCTTCACAAGGAAACACACTCTATCAGCACCCTGACCGCAGAGGCCCTGATCTTCTGTCCCAGGAATATGTGTGCAGGTGGGCTCTTAGCAAGCCCAGGCTATGAGCTGAACCATTGCTTGCAAGTGTCTTCATCAGGCACTGTGCCTGGTACACACAATTATACACAGCACTTGTCCCCCCCTCTTATCACCCACAAAGTGCTGCAGATGAATATTCCATCTGATCGCAGCAGAAATCAGGAATTTGAAGTCTGGAGCTAGATGACATCATACCCTGAAATGGGAGGAGGAAAAGGTCAATTTTCATCTACTAAATGTCAAGCAAGCAGCTTGACTGATTGTTTTTACTGACTTGACCAAATCGATATGTTGTTAAGTCATCGTGTTGACACTGATTAAATCAATACAGTTTGATTTGGAGGGAAGAAGCAGGTAACAACCACAAACATTTAAGCAGTGAGCATTCAAATGCTTATGTGGTGTATCCTCTAGTGTTTGTGCATCATCAGAATTCCTGTCCATTCTCACATTAACCCTGTGAGTGGGCACTCCTCCTATGAATATCTCCATCCTCACACAAGAGAGAGCTGAGTTTGAGAAAAGTTACACATCTTGCCCAAGATCATCTGGGTAGTGACCAGGCCAGAACTTGAGCCAAGGACTTAGCTATTGCGCTCTACTGCTATTGCTAATGGCTTGAAAAATGCTGCAGGACCCAGCTCTTGGTGGAGGTGGATGGCTCCACTGCAATCTCCTGCTCTGCAGGTGAAGGGCAGCAATGGGGCCAAAGTCTTCCGTGGGCCCCCTATCAATAGTGAGCAAATAATTAGCCAGACCACTCTTGCTGTGCTGTCTCAGGGTTTTCTTTTGTTACCTAGTGACAAAAGAGTGTCCTGGAAGTTGCACACAAAGCTAGAGTGAGTTTCTTCATTTGGATTTTTATGCTTCGATGCTTTGAGGTTGGGGGTGGGGAACAAAAGAGCCTAAGCCTGGAAAAATGCACTCTGTTGGGCGCCTCACGTGCACAGCTCTGGCCGATGTGTGTGTTTGTAGATATTTATTTCCTTGCCTGTGTTGGAATCATTTGAGCCCCCTGTGCTTTGAACTTGAAAGGATCTTCAAAGAGTGACATCCTCTCAGAAGTCTGGACACAAAGCTTCTTTCTGCCTGCTCTTCCTCTGGTTGCTGAGCATCACCGTGGGTTTAGGTGGATTATCTTTTCTCTCCCTGACTGTGGCCTAACCGTTCTTACAGCTCCGAAATGTCTTAGTGTTCAGTACCTGTCATGGATCAAACTGTCCTGAGGTCTGGTACGCTTTAAGCAGAAAGAAAGAAAAATGTTGGGTGTTTTAAAAACTTTCATTTACCTCTTCCTTGCTCACGATTTTTATTTCAACAAGCAAATATGTAGTACTTCTGAAAAAGCCAGTTCCTGTTTAACATCTAGGATGGCCATTTTAATTCTTGTCTGTCTTCCGTCTCCCACAAAGATACATTGGTAGAAGAGGAGAGAGGGGAATCACTGTAAAGAAACAGGGGGTTCTGGGCATGGTGGCTCATGCCTGTAATCCCAACACTTTGGGAGTCTGAAGAGGGTGGATCACCTGAGGTTGGGAGTTTGAGACCAGCCTGACCAACATGGAGAAACCCTGTCTCTACAAAACTACAAAAAGTTAGCCAGGTATGGTGCGCATGCCTGTAATCCCAGCTACTTGGGAGGGTGAGGTAGGAGAATCGCTTGGACCTGGGAGGCAGAGGTTGTGGTGAGCCAAGATCGCACCATTACACTTCAGCCTGGGCAACAAGAGCAAAACTCTGTTAAAAAAAAGAAAAAAAAAAGAAAGGAAGGAAGGAAGGAAGGGAGGGAGGGAGGGAGGGAGAGAGGGAGGGAAAGAAACTTAGGGGGACGAGCAATTTGTCACACATAAAAGGAGTTCTAATCCTATTTCTGCTCAGTAGGAAGTCCAGTGACAGGTAGAGGGCTACAACATGTGATGAGAAGGACAATCACCTGAAGCCCTGGATGACTGCCCTACTTTGGAGGAAGCCTGCTTTGGAGTATTGCAATGAAAGAATGAATGAGCAATCCACCCCCCTTTGCAGGAAACATCGCAATGGGACACACTCTGCAGCCAGACCCAAGGCCACAGCCAGAAACAAGAAAGGATACACAATTTGTGGAGTCTTACTGTGAGAGGAGGCGAGCTGCAGCAAGCATAGTAATGAACCAGGAGACAAAAGACCCGGATTTTGCTTATTGCTCAGCAGTCCCCGCATCGGCTAAATGCAACTGCAAAGCAAGATCATTCAAAGAATATTAAGAACTTGAGAGTTGAAATCTCAAAAAATAGAAGAATCAAAATTACCAGTGTGGGAAAAGTCAAAATTTTGTTAGACTTCTTCATGCTTACTTTATGATTTTGCATTGCATTTATGTTTATTTGTGTGCTGGGGAGTTGAGTATTAGTAGTTGGCATGCAAACTTTTTGATGCCTAGGACTTCTAAAGGTCAGTTTCACCTGGACTTTATCCGAGAAACTACCATCTTCCATCTAATTCTTGGCAAGTCTGAGGCTCAGTTTTCTTCTTTGATGTTGGACAAGGTTTGATGGAGTGAGGGGTATGACATGGGGATCAGATGAGGTTTAAACTTAAAAAATCTGGGATCTCAATTCATTTAGACTCTTATATGCTTCCTCCAAGAAAGAGAGATTGCTGATATACACAGTATATGGATTGGTTAAAAGAAGAGCCATATTTCAGAAGACTAGCCTAACTGAAAAAGTCTTCTCCCGAAATCAGAAAACCATTTTAACTGTAGGCAGAGGAGGCTTTGTTGGTACTTGGAGTCTACAAAGTGTGAAAAGAGAATTAGGTGGGTCTAACCTTAGGAACTATTCCCAGAGATCTCTTAATACTTCTTGTTAGAGATGTGGGAAAGATTGTTTAAAGTATTTCCAGTGAGAACATCATTGCAATTTCAGGTCTAGAAAACAAAGGAATGCTTGAAAAAAGAACGAAACACACAGATCCACAATTGATTTTTGTAAGCTTTGGTGTTCTTACACCTAGAGGCAAGACCTAGAGGAAATGGATCTTCCGTGCTTCATGCACCACGTAGGAGAGCCAGGCCTCTGTTTCACGTTAGATCACTGAGGCAGAACCATGGTGTAGAGGTGTGTTCTCCTTCTCATTGGACTTTCATTTGTGTATTTTATGTAAAGACTCTGCTAAGACCTCAACTCCTTAAAATAGGATTTCCAGTATCTTCCACCAAGAGGAAGACATTTATGCCAATCCTTTTCTGCCTGGCTAGTTAACCCTGGGGAAAATCACTCCACCTATACACACTTGTGAAACTAACCAAGGAGTCCCTGCAGCAGTCAAGAACTCAGAAAGAGCTTGGTGAACTTTGGTTCTCATTTTATTGTTATTTAAGAAGTTAACTAGAATAAAGTAAAGCTATAACAGTTGTCACCACTTGCCATAAAATATCCTTCGTTATACACATACACTCTCATTGGCAACAAAACCACAGCCTCTCTAGGCTTACTGTCTTTACTTAGTGTCTCTTTCCAAACTGAATGCTGGGTTTTGCACAGTTTATTTACCTATTTCATAAATACAAATTCCATAGTCCCGCAGATATAATTACCTTCCTCATTCAAGGAAGTGTGTCTTGTGCTTTTTCAGATGGCCTCAAAGAAACGTGCACGAGGCTTGGTATGTACCAAATACTAGCTGAGATGAAGAATTATTTAGAGCTGGCAGTGAGAAAAGGTTTTGCTAGAGTTCATGATGAATAATTTTGGTAAATGCTCCCAAAGCTAATTAGAACTTAATTAGATACCACCGCACATTATTTGCTGATTGTTTAATGTGTTTATTTATCGCTTCCTTACTGCTTTATAAGTTCCACGAGGGTAGGTTGGGCGCGGTGGCTCACGCCTTTAATCCCAGCACTTTGAGAGGCCGAGGTGTGCGGATCACAAGATCAGGAGATCGAGACCATCCTGGCTAACATGGCGAAACCTCGCCTCTACTAAAAATACAAAAAATTAGCCAGGCATGGTGGCGGGCACCTGTATTCCCAGCTGCTTGGGAGGCTGAGGCAGGAGAATGGCATGAACCCTGAAGGCAGCATTTGCAGTGAGCCGAGATCACGCCACTGCACTCCAGCCTGGGTGACAGAGCGAGACTCCAGCTCAAAAATAAATAAACAAATAAATAATTAAATAAAAAAATAATAAGTTCCACAAGGGTAGACATTCTTCACACATATTTAGGTCCACCTTACCTACTACATCTATGTAACATATATATAATTAAGTAAAATAGTTAAGTAAATTAAGTAAATGGTTAAGAATAAAGCCCTTTATCCCAGCGTCCTAGACTTACCACAAAAAAGCTTGTATTAGGCCGTTCCTGCATTGCTATAAAAGAATACCAAAGGCTGGCTAATTTATAGAAAAGAAGTTTAATTGGCTCATGGTTCTGCAGGTTGTATCAGCATGACTTCAGCACCTGCTTCTGGTGAGAGCTCCAGGAGCCTTATGGTCACGGCAGAAGGCAAAACGGGAGCAGGTGCGTCACAAAGTGAGAGCAGGAGCAAGAGAGTAAGTGGGAGAACCTGCACACTTTTAAACAACCAGATCTCTCACGAACTCACAGCAAGAACTCACTTATTACTAAAGGGATGGTGCTAAACCATGCATGAGGTGTCCGCCCCCAGGATCCAATCACCTCTCACCAGGCCCCACCTCCGACATTGGAAATTACAATTCTTATTTTATTTTATTTTATTTTTTGAGATGAAGTTTCGCTCTTGTTGTGGTGAGTTGAGGCTGGAGTGCAGTGGCGCTACCTCAACTCACCACAACCTCCGCCTCCTGGGTTCAAGCAATTCTCCTGCCTCAGCCTCCTGAGTGGCTGGGATTATAGGCATGCGCCACCGTGCCCAGCTAATTTTGTATTTTTAGTAGAGACGGGGTTTCTCCATGTTGGTCAGGCTGGTCTTGAACTCTCGACCTCAGGTGGTCCATCTGCCTCAGCCTCCCAAGTGCTGGGATTACAGGCATGAGCCACCATGCCCAACCTGGAGATTACATTTCAACATGAGATTTGGAGGGGACAAATATCCAAACTATATCAATGTCTAGTAGCATCCTAGTAATTTAGAAAAGACCCGTTTGAATTAACCAGCTTACCAAAAGAATGCAATTGAACTCTGTGCTCACACACAGGTAGACAAGCCTGCAAGTAACCCATCTGAACATTGCAGCACCTGACAGCTGCATGATTTCCTTGAGGTCCTAACTTTTGTCACAGCTCTGTTTGGAATAAATGTGTACGTGTTATGGCAAAATATCAAGTGAAGGAACCAGTAAAATGAGAGAAATCATAAGTCAGAGGATGTAAACACACACATACTATTGTTCAACGTACTTGGCTTTAGAGCTGCAGTCTGAACGTAAAGCCAAGGGAAAAATCCTCTTCTACAGTGAAAGTTTCATCAGAAGGTCCCAGGCAAGAGGCTTAAGTTGCCTTTGCAATGCTCTCATGCCAAAACTAAGGGTATACGTTGAACAATTGATGTCTTTCATTACGGAGTTTTAAAACAGTGCTGGTGCATTCTAAGCCATATGTTTTTATCCTCACAGGAGTTCCACAAAGTAGGTTTTCTTATTCTGCTCTCTAGTTCACACTGAGTTGCTTTCACACTGAAGTGCAGGATGCTGCTTCACTCGCCCAGGGTCACAGGGTTAGCAGGTGGAGGGACAAAGGTCCAACCTTTGTCCGTGCACCTTCAGTCATCTTTCCAAAATCTTTTCTAGCCTCTTCTCTTCTACCTTCCCCCTCTCACTTATCACAGGCCCACCAAACAGCTTCCTTAAGTGGAGATAGAAGGAGGCATACCACCTGCTCCCATGTGGGACATTCCGATTTCATCTTCATCTACATAACATTTTTCCAACTCTGCAATGCAAAATGTATTCTAAAGCTATTTCTTGGAATAATTATGCTTATCTGACAGTCAATCCACTCCTCTTTTACAAGGGATCGGGCTACAAAAAGTGAGATATTTTCTTCAAGGCCTTTTGCTCTTTTCTGCCTGTGATGGTGCAGATTCTGAAGGGAATGGTACCATCAAGAATGCTGTCAGGGTGATCTAATCAGTTTCCCAAGGGAGACAGTAGACATCTGTGTTAGGGGCTGAATGTACCTGGGTCCCTCTTAACCCTGTTTCCTTGACATTTAGGGATCTACCAAGGGTGAACGGATGTCCTCGTCACTCTTCCGGGTTTTGGAGTGAAGGATGGTAGGCATCGCTCTTTGAATATCGCAGTCATGCTGCAAAGCTCCTAATGCAGATGCTGATTCCCCTCTCCATCTGCACGTCCCTTGTGGTTCACAATGTGTTCTTAGCTCTACAAACTAACACACTGAGAGGTCCTCAGTGCCCCTTGAAGAGTTTGACAACACTGGCTTGAAATTCCCAAAGCCCTCTCCAAGTGCTCTTCAAATTCTCCAGCAGCTTTTCTTCTCATGGCTACACTGGACTGTTTCCAAACACATTGTCCCACTAAGCTATTTTCGACTCAGATCAGGAATCAAAACTCCTGCTCAGTTTCCACAAGTAAGACTTATCTCTGACAGCACCCAAGGCAGCCAGGTGCTGAGTTGAACAACTGAGGTTTGAGAGGAAGACAGGCTTACCTCTCAGCTATAGTTCTTCAGAGGAAGCCTGCTCAGTGCTACCCCGTCACTTGTGATTCACCCCTTCTCCAGCCTCCATCACCCTGCATCTGCGAGCTCCCCCTTCCCCTTCTCTCCTTCTTTCCTCCACTCAGGTCCATTTTGCTTTTATTGATTGATTTTTTAAAAATAAACTTCTTTTTTTTTTTTTTTGAGACAGAGTCTTGCTCTGTCGTCCAGGTTGAAGTGCAATGGCACAATCTCAGATTACTGCAACCTCTGCCTCCCAGGTTCAAGTGATTCTCATGCCTCAGTCTTTTGAGCAGCTGGGATCACAGGTGTACACCACAATACCGGGCTGACTTTTTGTATTTTTAGTAGAGATGGAGTTTCACCATGTTGGCCAGTCTGGTCTTGAACTCCTGACCTCAGGTAATCTGCCCACTTCAGCCTCCCAAAGTGCTGGGATTACAGGCATGAGCCACTACACCCAGCCAAAGATGAACTTTATTTTTTAAGGGCGGCTTACACTGCCCATCACAGAAAAATTAAGCAGAAAGTACAGAGATTTCCCACATACCTCATGTCCCCGCCTCCCCCACCCACACACAATCTCTCCCATTATCAACATCTCAACCAGAGTGGTCCATTTGTTACAGTGGATACACCTACACTGACACATCATTATCACCCAAAATTCATAGTGAACCCAATTTACATTAGGGTTCACTCTTGTTGCTGTACATTCAATGGGTTTGGACAAATGTATAATGACCTGTATCTACCATTACACAATCATGCAATCATTGCACTGCTCTAAAAATAGTAATACTCTGCCTATTCGTTCCTTCCTCCCTGCAACTTTGACAACCCCTGCTCTTTTAACCCTCTCCACAGTTTTGCTTTTCCCAGGGTGTTAAATAGTTGGAATCACACAGCATATTGCCTTTTCAGATTGGCTTCTTTCAGTAAATGCTATGCAATGATGCTTCCTCCATCTCTTTTTGTGGCTTGATGGCTCATTTCTTTTTATTGCTAGATAATATTTTATTTGTCTGGATGGACTGCAGCTTATCCATTCGCTTACAACAGGCCTTCCTGGTTGCTTCTAAGTTTGGCAATTACAAATAAAGCTGCTGTAAACATCCTTGGTGTTCAGTTCCTTTTAATAGCAAAATATCAAATCATTCCCCCTTTCTTCTGCAGAGCCCCTTCCTTTCTCCTCTAGTGGTTTGGAGTCTGCTGACATAGGCATTCTCAGGGTCTTACCCATCTTGTGGGCTTTTCTGTGAATGTTTTCAAAGATGCTTTCCCCCAAAGAGGATACTGAAGGCAGCCATTTCGATCATTCTTTTTTTCACTATGTGACACAGATGCACTAATTCTTATAATATCACCCTTGTGCCTGACTTATAAATGAGGAAATGAATCTCCAGAGAGCTTGAGAAAAAACATGCAGAGTGGTGGATGCTGCAGGTGGGGGCCTGGTACACATACTCGTGGAGCTCACTCTGCCCAGGTCCCCTTAGGTCCTGTCTGTGGCTGCAGCTCCCAAAACCCTGCTTCTGCCAGCTTTGCTACCATGAGCCATACCTGTAACTTTAGAGAGTCCACGCTGGGTGCTAGAGCAGCCTTACCCCGTATGTCCTTCATGTCTTCCTTCCTCCCCCAGGGCAGCCAGTAGATGTTTTGTGGGTGGTACAAAAGCCCAGCTCCTTTGCCTTGATGCAGAACAAACTCTGAGATGTCATTTGCCCTGCAGAGCTCCCCATGAACTCAGGCCGAGCCTAGTGCTTCACCAGAAAGCTCACTTGTGCTTGGCCTCTTCCTCCTTTCTGACTTGTACCCCTCACTCTCAAACAGGTTTCTCTTGGGAGCACTTCTTCAATAAAGTGTTCTTATCCTAAAGCCTTGCCTCAGGGTGTGCTTCTGGGCGAACCCAACCTCAAGCAGAATGAGGTTCACCTTTCTTTTAGGCCCGTGAGGAAGGGGTATGGCCTGGGAGTGCTGCATCCTTGGGAGGAGCCCTTGGCATTCAGGCCCCTGAGGTTATGACACTGTCCATAGGCCTGCCACGTGCACAAGGCTGCTGTCAGCATTTCTCTTGCTTCATTCTTCAGAAGGACAGGAATGCCAGATGACTGAAGACCACAAGATATTCAAGAAGTCAAGACCATAACAGGACCAAAACAAACAAATAGGGGAAAAAAGGACATTGGAATAAATGAGTTAATGGAAGGCTCAGAAAGTAACCAAAATAAGTATAATTCCCAGGGATTCAAAAAGTTACTGTATCCACAAATGACGAAGAAATGCAATCAGAGGGTGAAAAGGTTTTAGAATTTAACAAATATGAGTGCCAAAATAAGAGCAATTTAGTATGAGGATTGCAAGGTAAAATCAAAGTCATCTAACAGAAAGTAAACCCAAATTATCAAGAGGTGGGACAAATAAGAGAAGTGATTAAGAGATGTGGGCAGGGGGCGGTGGCTCACATCTGTAATCCCAGCACTTTGGGAGGCCAAGGCAGGTGGATCACGAGGTCAGGAATTTGAGACCAGCCTGGCCAACATAGTGAAGCCCCGTCTCTACTAAAAATACAAAAAATTACCTGGGCACGGTGGCGGGTGCCTGTAATCCCAGCTACTCAGGAGGCTGAGTCAGGAGATTTGCTTGAACCCAGGAGGTGGAGGTTGCAGTGAGCTGAGATCGAGCCACTGCACTCCAGCCCAGGGGACAGTGCGAGACTCCGTCTCAAAAAAAGTGTGAAGATGACCCAAGACCCCACTATTAAAAGCCAAGTGTTGATGAGTGGATACAAAAGTGCAGCTAGATAAGAGAAATAAGTCCTACTGCCCCAAAACACTACAGGGTAGCTCTTACAAACGACATCTATTACATATTTTCAAATAGCTAGAAGAGCAGATTTTGAATGTTCCCAACACAAAGAAACAATAAATGTTTGAGGTGATGGATATGCTAATTACTCTGATTGGCTTATTACACATTGCATACATGTATTGAAATACCGACTGGGGGCGGTGGCTCATGTCTGTAATCCCAGCATTTTGGAAGGCCAAGGCGGATGGATCACCTGAGGTCAGAAGTTCGAGACCAGCCTGGCCAACATGGTGAAATCCCTTCTCTAGTAAAACTACAAAAATTAGCCAGGCATGGTGATGCACTTCTGTAGTCCCAGCTACTTGGGAGGCTGAGGCAGAAGAATCACCTGAACCTGGGAGGCAGAGGTTGCAGCGAGCCGAGATCGTGCCACTGCACTCCAGCCTGGGCAACAGAGTCAGACTCCATCTCAAAAACCAAAAGAAAAGAAATATCACATGTACCCTGTAAATATGTACAATTACTGTGTGTCCGTTTAAAATAATGACATAAAAAAAGTTCCAGGAAGAGACTGCCAAGGAAACAAATACTTTATCAAGAAAATGACACAAGAAAAACCCCCAAGCACAGGAAAGACACAAATTTCTCAATGGAAAGTCATATAGATGAAAAAGACCCATGTCTAGAAACGTCATATGAAATCCCAGGACACAAGGGATAAAGACATGATCATAGAAGCCTTGAGAAAGAGAAACAGCGAGGAAAAAATAGATCTATACTTATAGAGAAATGAGAATCCAACTGACGTTTGCTAACAGATGTTGGACAGAATCAGAATGGCATCAAAAACTGAGGAAAACAGTGATGACAAACTGTCTAAGAAAGATAAGGTCTAAATATCACATGGTTTTCAGTAAATCATGAGGAGTAGGAAAAGGTCCTTTTTAGCATCCTGTGGCATAGAATGTTGACAATGGAAATGCCGGGATGTGCACATAAAATCGTGCAAACGATTTCAGAAAGCAACTGCCATGCAGAAAGCCATACCAAGGTTCCAAGATAAAGTCTCTGTCACAAGAAGACTCCAGGAGGATGGAGAGAAGGAGGCTGTTATTGCAAGTCACTTATTATACTGCAATTTCCTTACACAGGCACATGGTCAAGCTTTAAAAATCTCTTTGTAACGATACTGCAGGGAATTAAGAGTAATATGTATTTCATGCCTGACAGTGCTGCAGTGAAAGGCAGCTTTCTCTCTCTCCTCTAGATTCAACTATTTGGGACCAATGTTAGAGAAGGTCCGCTGTCCTCCCCGAGGCCTCTCTGATCCTGAAAGAGTGAGAGGTCAGAAGAGGAGAGTGCATTTAGGCTAGAAATTAGCAGCATAGTTCACCTCTGTATCCCTGTAAGGACATTTTTCCCCCACTGCCAGCCTTGAAAGTACAGGTTTTCACGTTTTTTAAAAAAATAATTTATGCAACCAGACTTTGCTGAGTAGCTACTAGGCACCAGTAGTGTTAGTAGGCAGGAGAGGTTAAATACTGAACAAGAAAAAATTCCTGCCCTTCTGTAGATCAAAGAAGAAAAATACTATAATTATCCCAAGGATATGGAAAAAGTATTAAATAAAATTCAAAACTCTTTCATTTATTGTAAAAATTCATTGCAAACTAAAAGTGGAAGAGAACTGTCTTACCATGATAAATTACATCCATCAGAAACCTAGGAAAACATCATGCAGAACAGTTAGACTTAGAGGTCGGGAAGACAGAGACCGCACCCACATCACCACTTTTAGTCAGCACTGCCCTTGGAGGTTCCAGCTGTACAGTTAGAAAAGAAACAAGAGGTAAAAGAAAGAAAAAGAAAAATATTTCCTTATTTTCAGTTAAAATGTTATCATAGATAATAAGAGAAACATTAGGCAATTTATCCAGATTAATATGAGAGTTTAGCAATACGGTTAAATGCAAAGTTTGATGTTATGCAGTAGGGAACCCAGAAACTGACCTAAACATACATTGAAATATGATACAGGGATAAAAGTAGCATTATAACTTATAGGTGAAGAATACATTTTATAATAAAGATGCTGTGATCATTGATTGTCCATGTGGACTAAAATAAATTTAAATTTCCTGTCTGACACCACAAAATCCTAAATATATTAAAGACCAAATATGAAACATATAACTTTAAGCTTCTGAAGAAAATACAGGGGAATATTCTGTCACTTCTAAATAAAAAAAAAGGGTTTCTTAAACAAAATGGGAAAGACTGACATATTTGATTGCTTTAAAATTTTAAATATACTTATATTAAAAATCATCATAAAGCAAAAAGATAAGCCAAAGCTTGTCATGTAGTATTCTCATACAACTGGCAAAAGATTAGTACTTAAGATATATAAATATAGATATAAATATGCCCATATATAAGATATACACATAAAAATTTAAATATATAAAGTATGTAATTATAGTATTTAAGAAATACATACAATTCATTTTAGATATATATGTATGTATGTATAGGTACATATCATGGGAAATGAACAAACCTAATAGAAAAAAAAGGGCAGAACAAATGTTTCACAATGAGAAAGCCCAAATGCCAATGAGGATGGGGAAAAATGAAAATTCTCATGCAGGTAGACCTGTAAATTTGCACAAATCCACATTGGTGAGTAATTTAGCAATACCTAGTAAAGTTGGAATATGAATATTCTTCAACCTAGCAGTTCCACTTCTATGTATATGACCTAAATAAACGTTTGCACGTATGTACAAGGATAAGCATAAAACTGTTTACAGCAAAGCATTGGGGAAAATCTAAATGGCCATTCCCCCTTCACAGATTGCATAACTAAATTCTCAGATATGCATATAGTGGAATACTATACAGCAATACAAATGCATAAAGAGGAACTGAAGCTATAAACATGGATAACTCCAAAAAGAGAATGTTGAGTGTAAGAAGCTAGTTGCAAAATGTCAAACATTGTGTATAACATTTATATAAGTTCAAAATAAAGCAAAACAATCTATATTATTATTTTCATCATTATTATTATTTCGAGACAGAGTTTTGCTCTTGTTGCACAGGCTGAAGTGCAATGGTGCTATCTTGGCTCACTGTAACCTCCACCTCCCAGGGTCAAGCAATTCTCCTGCCTCAGCCGCCCAAGTAGCTGGGATTACAGGTACCCGCCACCACGCCCAGCTAAGTTTTGTATTTTTAGTAGAGATGGGGTTTTGCCATGTTGGCCAGGCTGGTCTCAAACTCCTGACCTCAGATCTGCTGCCTCGGCCTCTCAAAGTGCTGGGATTACGAGCGTGAGCCACTGTGCCCGGCCTAAATTATTTTTGATACTTATATGTAATAATAGTATAAAAACTGTGTGGAAATGCAAGTAGCAAAGTCAGTTACCTCTGGGAAGAAAGACAGAGGCATCTTCAAGGCCTTTGAGACTTCTGCCAACGTTATCAACGTTATCCAGCTTTCACTAAAATTCTTTTCGGGATCCTTTAATCCTTCATTGACAGTCTCCTCAAGGCTGCCTGGTCCCAAAGCCAATGCTACAATGTTTTAGCTTTTTTTTGGTCACGGTAGCACCCCAGTCCTGGTACCAAAATCAGTCCCAGTTACTGTTGCCATATAACAAGCCACCCCGAAACCTAGTGGCGTACAGCAATCCCTTTATTATGCCCGTAGAGTCTGTGGGTCAGGAATTCAGCTAGTGCACTGCGTTCCACAATGTCTTGTGCCTCAGCTGGGAAGGGCTTGAAGGCCATAAAGGAATCAATGGCTGGAGGCTGAAGTTCTCTGGAGGAGTCTTCCCTCCTGTCTGGCAGTTGATGCGAGCTGTTGCCTGGGACCTCAGCTATTGACTGGAGCAAGGTCACACGTCCTCTCCACGTGGTCTGGACATCACAGCACGGCAGCTTCAGAGTAGCTGGACCTCTGACTGTGACAGAAGACTACAAAGACATGGGCTTCAAAACAACCAGGTAGATTCTCAATAAAAATTTGCTTAGCTGGTAACTCTCATTAAGATATTTCATCTGCTCTTTCTTTGAGCAAAGTGACACGATTTTATTGAGTTTATCTTTAAAGATTTGATTTCTCTGGATCAACATCTCACTCTTCACGACTTCGAGAGAGGGGCTGGCCGAGAAGCAACCTAACACAGTAATCATCCAAAAACGTGTAATGTCTTCAGGGAGAAACAGTGTTAAATAGTTAAAATGATATATGGTAAAAGATTGTGAATAGTTTATTTCAATTTTCTTTCAATAATAACAATAACTCAGGTATAAAATGCTGTGAAGTAAAAGTCCTCTAAGAATCTACTATAACGAAAAGTAAAAATGCGTGGTAATTAGAGTTTGCATAGAGTTTCAAAAACATTTGTTCTCTGAATGGATGGATATTTTTCTTAAACTTGTAAGAATATTATGTGCTTCATAAAGCTTTGCTTGTGCTTAGCATTTTAACCAGGATCTCGCTAGAACTATTTCATATCCAGACATAGCAACTGGTACAGAACCACAGCAAGGCAATGTCCTACAAGAGAAATAAAGATGATTATGACAGTGTAGCACTAGTCTATTATTTCATATCCTACTTTCAATATGATCAAGGAATGCTAGGTTCTTACTGGCAGTCTAAGCCTTTGATGGAAGATTTTTTAAAAGGAGGAATGGAAAATATGAAGAGAACTGTAAAATAGGATGAAATGAAAAGTTGGCAGGAAAGAGAGAATCTGAGGGAGGAACAGAATAGAATAGAGAAAAAGATGAGGGGAGAGTGAAGGGAAAGAGAGAGAGAGAAAAAAGCAGGTAATTGAAACATGATTATAAAGGGGTCAAATTGTTTCTGGCAATGTTTGAAGGGAGAAACATCTGTCTCCATGTGACAGAATGTACTTTTCAGAATGCCCTGTGTATTAAAATTAAAACATGACTGCATGTTATTGTGATGTCCCATCAGAAATATTCTTTGGAGATAACAGTTTATTGGACTAGAGAATCCCACTAATCCTCTCACATCCAAAAAAGCATCCGGTGGAAAATAGCCTCAAAAGACATTCAGAACAATCTGATATTTCTACATAAGCTCCATGAAAAGGGAGTCTTTCAATTAGTGACAGGAATTACATTTGTGTTACTGCAGATTGTATTCACAGTGTGGGAGTGATTACCATGTAGTATGTGTCCCTGAAAGCCAAACGACTGCTCTTTTTAGTTTCTGGTATCAGAAAAAAATAGCAAAACTGTCCAACAGATAATCCCCAAATCATGACGAGTAATAAATCTGCCTGCTGAAAAATCTTTAAGAAAACTTCCTCTGAGGGGAAGGAGGAACGTGGGAGGTAAAACCACATGTGCAGAGTCGCTGATATCAAAATCGTAATATTGCTTCCAGCTCAAATTTCATATTTTATCCTTGTTAAAATACAGAAGTGAGACAATGCTGTGAAGGCATCTTTACCGAACTTGAATTTTTAATGCAGCATGGCCTGTGAACCAGACTAAAAGATAACAGCTGGAAGCTGGTACATTCTGGGCAATTGTTATTTTTGAAAAATAGTGGAAGCAATAAGACATCAAAATGGTCTTTTAAATTCTGTCTTCAGCATGAAGCTTCTACCCTGGAGTGGGGGAATATAAAACTCCAACTGACTTTGTTGATTAATGGAAATTTATAATCATACACCGTCACCCCTAGGAAGAATGGGCACGGCTTTGCGGATAGCAAAAGGGTAACTCGGTTAACCAAATGGAGAAGTTTCCTGCTACTTATGGCTGGGGAGGCAATGTGGGGAAAAACAGGGGGTGTTGGTTTATGGATATAAAATATGAGTACCCACCCTTCAAGGATTCTATCTCTGGTACTTCCTGACACAGATTTGGGGTTGGGTAGGGAAAATGGAACAGGGTGCTGTACCTTATTTGACCTCTCTGTATTATTATTATTATTATTATTATTATTATTATTATTATTATTATTTTGAGACAGTGTCTTGCTCTGTTACCCAGGCTGGAGTGCAGTGGCGTGATCCCGGCTCACCGCAACTTCTGCCTCCCGGATTCAAGCGATTCTCTTGCCTCAGCCTCCTGAGTAGCTGGGACTACAGGCATGCGCCACCACACCTGGCTAATTTTTGTATTTTTAATAGAGACGGGATTTCACCATGTTGGCCAGGCTGGTCTTGAACTCCTGACTTCAGGTGAGCTGCCCACCTTGGCCTCCCAAAGTGCTGGGATTACAGGTGTAAGCCACCATGCCTGGCCTCTGGATCTTCTTATGAATCAAATGTTTACCATGAAGCCTCATAGTTAATTCTTATGCTTCCTCTTCAAACAGTTCTTAGGGCTGGGTGCAGTAGCTCACGCCTGTAATCCCAACACTTTGTGGGAGGCCAAGGTGCGTGGATCACCTGAGGTCAGGAGTTCAAGACCAGCCTGGCCAACATGATGAAACCCTGTCTCTATAAAAATACGGAAATTAGGTGGGGCACAGTGGCTCATGCCTGTAATAATCCTAGCATTTTGGGAGGCCATGGCAGGCAGATTGCCCGAGCTCAGGAGTTCGAAACCAGCCTGGGCAACACAGTGAAACTCCATCTCTACTAAAAATATTAAAAAATTAGCCAGGTGTGGGAGCATGCACCTGTAGTCCCAGCTAGTCGGGAGGCTGAGGCAGAATTGCTTGAACCCAGGAGGAGTGAGGTTGCACTCCAGCCTGGGCGACAGAGTGAGACACCATCTCCAAGAAAAAAAATACAAAAATTAGCCAGGCATGGTGGCACGTGCCTGTAGTCTCAGCTACTTGGGAGGCTGAGGGAGAAGAATCACTTGAACCCGGGAGGCAGAGGTTGCAGTGAGCTGATATGGCGCCACTGCACTCCAGCCTGGGTGACAGAGCAAGACTCTGTCTCAAACAAACAAAAAAGCAAACAAACAGAAAAAACAGTCCTTGGGCTGGGTATAGTAGCTCACACCTGTAACCCCCACACTTTGGGAGCTTGAGGTGAGAGGATCACTTGATACCAGGAGTTCAGGACTAGCCTGGGCATATACCAAGTGAGACGCTGTCTGTACAAAAATGTATAAAAAAATTAACTGGGCATGGTGGTATGCACTTGTATTACTGCAGCTACTTGGAAGGCTGAGGCGGGAGGATCACTTGAGCCCAGGAGTTCCAGGCTGCAGTGAGCTATGATTGTGCCAGTGCACTCCAGCCTGGGCAACAGAATGAGACCGTCTTGCTATATATATATATATATGTATGTATGTATTTAGAGTAAGTCTACAATTATATCCATGTGAATCTGCAAGTCTCACACTTCAAAGAAAATAATACAAATCTATTTTCTGCCTTACAAACCCTGTCCTCTTCACCACTACTCCTTGTCCCTCTTTCAGACACACCTCAAACCTGAAGCTTCCCTTAAAGTCCTCTCCTCTAACCTTCACAACATTCATCATTTTGTTGGGGGTTGCCTGAAGTAGCACCCGCCGTATCTTTTAAATGTTTTTGCTGCACAAAATTCACACCATTTCCTCATTCTGTGAGTAGAATTAACCTGTTTTACTCAGTTTTCGCCAGGAGGGTGTGGCATATCTATACTGCTGATTGACTTTTCTGGACACCCTCCCAGGTCCCCCTCATGTCTCCATGCTGTAGTTTGAAAAAAGTAGATTTAGGTAACCCTTTGTTCTAAAGATGGCTAAAAGACAACTAGACTAAGATCCATACAACAATGAAGTTTTCTGAGAAAATTCAGGTAGGATACATCCTTTAGTGAGTAAATGTTTATGAATGCTTCCAAGGACGGCAATAGGTACAGACTCTTACTAGCAAATACTCACTCTAAACCCAAGGCTTAGGCTCGAGAGTGAGGAGCACTGGTTACTGCAGGAAAGCTGGAGGAAGGAATTGCTTTTTAATTGTATAATGTTCACTCTACCAATAATGTCTGTGGAGCCTCTTATTTACCACACAGAGAAAGTTCATGAACATTTTCTTAGTTAGAAAAAAAAACTTTCAAATTAAGATGAACCTGCCAATTTTGTGCCAATGCACAAAGTGAAGGGCAGTATTTAAATTAAATTTATAAAGATGGATTTGTGTATTCTACCTCCCCTGCACTTACACACACACACACACACACACACACACATCTATTACCTTCTATTATTCTATTATTCTCTCTTATGGGAAAGACAGGTAGGCTAAGACCCTAGTGGATGCTTGTTGATGTTAGAGATTCAGAGGTCAAGGTGGTGGTCATTCCTGGTGTCCTACAGCCAGCTGCCTGAGGAGAGAGGGCAAGGCATGTCTGCACCAGGCAGCCTTTGGACTTTGTCTGGAAAGCAGTGAGGGAATCCTGGTAGCTTCTCATTCTGTTGACCTCATAAGGCATTCCTCATGGGTCTGGAGTGCTGACCCTGAGTTGCTGTGGGGGCCCCACAGGGCTTGCTTCGGAGGAGATTTCGTAATGCTGAGAGTCTTCCATGCATGGCTGAGCAGTGTGGGGACGTGTTCTCTCCTTAGAAGCCACAGCCTGCTGATACGGTCTTTTCCAGCAGCCAAGTCCAGAAGAAGGAAAATGAAGATGGCTTCTGATTACAAACCACCACCATGGTCCTCTGCTTGAGCAGAGCATTGACTCAGACATGAGGCTCCTCCTAGGACAGGGCGCACACCAACGCTTGCCTGAAGCAGCCAGGCTGGAGACATGGGCTCAGAGAGGGACAGAGTCATTGCATGATCTTGGATCCTGCTGAGACTGAACTAGAGCTGAAGGGACTTGAGTTAGGAATTAGAACTTCCTGGCTGAAAAGGTCAACAGACATTAAAAGTGGCTGTGGTGTATCCTTCTCTAGAGATTTTGGGAAAAAGGACCATTTTCTCTGGGGAATAGCATGAATTATAATCCAGCCCCAAATATGGAAATGCTTTTAAGGTCTCTCCTACCATTTTATTTCTACCCTCGATGACTCACCCAGGAGTACATAAAAACAAATCTGAGGCTGCCCAGGGCTCTGCTGACAAGTCTGAGGACTAGGCACTTTGATTTGTCTAGGAAGTAATGAATTTCCACTGTTTTGAAATTAAGATGAGGACAGTGGCTCACACCTGTAATCCCAGCACTTTGGAGGCCATGTTGGGAGATTTGCTTAAGCACAGGAGTTTGAGACCAGCTTGAGCAAAACAGGGAAACACCTAACTCTACAAAATAAAAGAAATTTAAAAATCAGCTGGGTGTGGTGGCATGTGCCTGTAGACCCAGCTACTTGGGAGGCTGTTCCGGGAGATGGCTCGAGCCCAGGAGGTTGAGGCTGCAGTGAGCCATGGTCAAGCCACTGTACTCCAGCCTGGGTGACAGAGTGAGACCCAGCCTCAAAAACACAATGAAATAAAGAGGATTGTCATGTGCTGTGAATTGTACTACAACAAACTGTACCTTTTAATAACAGAAGATCTGCAGGCTTGGAGTGTTTTGAAAGAGAAGAAAGGTAGAAGATGAGGTTGGAGAAGGGCTTGGGGCTAGATGATGAAGACTATGGAAGGGGCTTTGAACTTGAAGCAAGGAAAGCAGTCCAAAAATAAAAGTCCAGGTGGAAAATATTTTGACTTGGACTAAGGTTCCTGCCAGAAGATGAAGAGAAGAGGCTGCATTTGAGGTCGTTTTTGAAGCTACAGCATTCCTGAACTGCTGGTGGATTGGATATTGGATCTGGGAGGTGAGGGAGAAGAAGGAATCAAGCATGGCTTTAGGATTCTGGATTAGGTAACAGTGTGGATGTGTGTACCAGAGACAAATGGAGAAATGGGTGTGCTGTGAGTGTGTGTGCAAACACGTATGTGTGTTGGGGTTAGATTGACAAATCTAATGACATGTCAAGTATGTGATGGGGTGCAGGAAATGCCACCCCAAAATGTGATGCCTTGGAAATTGAGAAAACAGCAGAAGCTGGAAGGCCCCTCTGACCTTCTGTCACTCCTTTCTCCCTTGAAGTGGGACATAGAAACGAACATTCTCCTCACCCCTTCTTCCCTAAAGCAGACCATCAAACCTAGGACGGTGACTCTGATCTTCTCTTTTCCTCCGAATACCCTCACGTACCAGGTATCCTGTTCTATCCCTAAAGGAAAGGAATGCCACACAGGGACCCCAGGAAGAAACTGAACAAACAGGCCTTCCTAAGTTCCCCCCTTTAGATCACACCTTTTTTTTTCTCCAATCATACTTCTGCACCGCTGTCCATAACAATACACATATCTTCCCATTCCTTTGGTTCTTCATTTCTGAGGGTACTCTTGCCACATAAAACATAATAAAATAAATTTATATGCTCTTCTCTTTTTAACCTGTCTTCTGTTATAGGAGTCTCAGCCATTACTCTCATATTGGGTGAGGAAAAGATACATTTTTTCTTCCCTCCATATGCAATTGTATTTTCTGACCTGAATATAAAGGAAGAAATTAAGGCTGGAGGTGAAGATAAGAATAGACTCTGCTTATCCATAATAACTGAAATCTAAGGTAATGATGAAATAGTCCAAGCAGAGACTAAGGAGAGAGAAGAAAAGGAGTAGGGAGCTGGGTCAGATCCAAAAGAAAATACATAAGGGATGGAAGCAGAATAGAAGACCCCATATGATACTAAGAAGTGGTCCGAGTGGAAGAAAAAGTCAGGAGAATGTGGGCTCACAGGTGAAGGTGAAGAGTGTTGAGAAGGAGAGGTGATCAGGAATGAGGGTACTGGGAGAGTTCAGCGAGGGTACTGGGAGAGTCCAGGGAAGTAATAAAGGAACCCAGTGAGAACTGCTGCAGAGAAGTGCAGTGGGAAGCGCCCTGGGCTTCAGTGGAGTTGGGACAGTGTTAGCGTGAAGGGGCAGAGACGATGCTATCTGGAGGGGAATGTTTAAAAGCGTAACTGCAGGCCTGGACACACAGTCAAGGGGAGAAGAACACGTGTTGACTGAGTTCGAGGAGATTCCTTTTAGAAGCACAGCTGGAGCTGAGCCTTGAGTGATTTTAGGATTTCACTTAGCTGAAGGGGAGGAGAGAGATTTTACACATGGGGAATGAGCCTGAACAAAAGACTGGACCGACACTTCCAGCACAGTAGGCACGAGCCACTTGTAACACAGGTTCTAGATGTATGCCTAATTCAAATGGAGATGCACCCTCAGTGCAAAATACACACCAAATGTCAAGGACTAACTATGAAAAAAAGATTGTATAATATCTCATTTTCAATTTTATGTGATTACATCTTGAAAAGGTAATCTATTGGATATGCTGGGTTACATAAAACAGATCATTATAATTAATTTTATCATTTTCTCTTTTTACTTTTTACGTGAGAGTATTAGAAAATTTAAAATTACATTCACAGCTTGCCGCCTGTTTCTATCAGACAGCGCTGGCCAGAGATGGAATGAGATTGCGTGACACGAGGACCACCAGAGGAGAGTGTGTGCTCCGGCATAAAAGAAGATGAGTTTGGATCATTTTAGTGGAGTCTAAGTGGAGAGAATCTCCAAAGGCAAGCAGAGATATGCCAGGAGAAGGCTGTTGGAATTTCTTAAGCAGGAGAAGGGCTCTAATCTATGGGAAATTCAGGCATAGGGGAGTCTGTGTTTTTAAATAATGAGAAAACTAATAGAAGGAAGGGTCCCACGAGCCTTCCTTCTATTCAGTTTCTTTGTCTTCCAGCACTTCAGTCAGCAGACAATCCAGAGCTTGATGTCAGAGGCTGGGGCTTGGAGGTGAACAGTGAACTCACTAGAAGAGAAAGGAGAGCTAAGTCTGTTGGTCAACTCCTGTGCACATAGCCTGGCAGGAGGTGCCTTATGTCATGGAGTAAGATGGTCAGGCACAAGGACTTTGGAGCCAAGCAGCCTGGGACGAAATTCCAGCTGCCCCTCTTACCTACTGTGTGACTTGAAGTAAGTCAGAGAGCCTCTCTCGGCTTGGTTTTCTCTTTTGTTTAAGGCCTTGAATACTGTACATAGGGCTGCAGTGAGTTCTAATGAGGTCATGTATGAGAAATACATAGCCAGATATGTATGTACACAGGAGCACTGTGACTTTCAGTTAACATTCATTGTTATCATCGTTGTATCCATTTAACAGCTCTGTAAGGTGGGGAGGGGTGTTGAGATACCATTTTATAGGTGAGGGTGCTGGACAAGGGCTATAATCAGAGCATCTTGATATCAGGCTCTCCTCAGTAGCACCATGGACAGATCACAGGTCACTATGAAGTTTAACCTGTGCTCACAACACATTGGGCCAGCTTGGGGATGATAGCGGGCTGGTCCATCTCTTCCAGGGTAGATAGCTCACGAGAAACAATTGCACTTCCAAACCTTGCTTCTTAGAACGTCCCCTCCCCACCTCTCCACTCCTCTCCCTCTTCTCTCTCCCTAAAAACCTAGAACCGTTTCTTAAAAACTGGTATCTTTTTGTTCCTTCATTTGTTTGTACTGCACATCTCATGAGTCAGCACAAAGCTTTTTAGTGCATCAGGAGATGTTTATATTACCCCCTCTCTATGGGAGATTAGGGACAAAGAAGGCAAGAGACTGGGCTTTTTGTGCATTTTTTAGACACTCCTAAGCAGAACCTCTGTAGACAGTGTGAGGTTCCTCATCTTTAAACATGTATGGTAACATTTGAGAGAAAGCAATTTTTTTAGTGTAGAAGCATAAGTATGGCAGTGAGAGTGGAGACAGTGTGTAAGAAGAGAGAATGACCAAGGGCAATGATGTAAGTGTGAACAAACCTGTTAGCAGGTGAGTTCCTGCTTTCTGGGCAGTCCCTGAGACTCTGAGAATGACCCACTAAAGACAGCCAGGCCTCTGGGAGACCCGGTTTTCAAAGTCACAGTGTGTAAGGGGGGTTGAAGTCACTGAAAACACTCTCACCCAAATCTTTATCTCTCCCCACTTGCATTGCATCTGAAATCTCAGCATTACAGCTTTGTTTTTAGAGGTAAGGTTTTATTGTTACTTATGAAGATTTGTTAAAAAGCACCAAACTGTTCACAATAGCAGATAAAAGACAGCCAGCGTAGTGATGTTGGTTACATAAAGTATGACACATCCCTCCCATGGCATACTACACATGCCTTAAAGATGGTGATGATAGAGATCTCTGTTGATATGGAAAGACATTCAGGATATAGTGTGTAAAAAAAAGAAAAGGTATAGAAGCAAGATTCCACTTTTGCTTAGGAAAAGTCTTCAAATATACAGGCGTACATGAGATGTAATTCAATTTACTATTGAATTATAGATTTTTTCTTTTTGCTTATCTGTATCTTCCAATTTTTCTATTCAGAACAAAGATTTATTCTGTGCCTTAAAATATTTTAAATGCAAGCCATCTAGTTGTCATTACGTACAAGTTAGTAGGCATTAATTAATAAATAAATTATCCTATTGAGTTCTTGTTTAATTGGCATAGAGTTTCAGTTTTCCAAGATGAAAGAACTTCAGGATATTCACTGTACAACAACCTGAATGTACTTGACATTTCTGACTTGTACACTTAAATATGGTTAAAATGATAATTTTTTTTTTTTTTTTTTTTTTTTTGAGATGAAGTTTCACTCTCTTTGCCCAGTCTGGAGTGCAATGGCGCGATCTTGGCTCACTGCAACCTCCGACTCCTGGGCTCAAGCGATTCTCCTGCCTCAGCCTCCTGAGTAGCTGGGATTACAGGCATGCACCACCATGCCTGGCTAATTCTGTATTTTCAGTAGAGACGGGGTTTCTCCATGTTGGTCAGGCTGGTTTTGAACTCCTGAGCTCAGGTGATCCGCCCACCTCAGCCTCCCAAAGTGCCGGGATTACAGGCGTGAGCTACCACGCCCAGCCGATAAATTTTATGTTATGTGTATTCTACCACAATTAAATATTTTTTAAACCTAAGAAAAATGGGGAATAAAGACAGCTGAGAAGAGTATAACAGGGCCAGCAGTGGATTAAAGGCCTCCCATTCTCCCATCTCATCTGCAGAAAATTCTTGTCCATAGTTCTTTTTTTTTTAACTGTTTCATTGAATGATCTAAACATCATGGACTTTATTTTTCTTAAACTATTGACTTTTTAATTTTCTTAATTAAACTTTAAGTTCTGAGGTACATGTGCACAACGTGCAGGTTTGTTAATATGTATACACGTGCCATGTTGGTGTGTTGCACCTATTAACTCGTCATTTCCATTAGGTATATCTCCTAATGCTATCCCTCCCCCCTTCTCCCACCCCACAACAGGCCCCAGTGTGTGATGTTCCCTACCCTGTGTCCAGGTGTTCTCATTGTTCAATTCCCATCTATGAGTGAAAACATGCGGTGTTTGGTTTTCTGTCCTTGCGATAGTTTGCTCTGAATGATGGTTTCTAGCTTCATCCATGTCTCTACAAAGGACATTAACTCACCCTTTTTTATGGCTGTATAGTATTCCATGGTGTATATGTGCCACATTTTCTTAATCCAGTCTATCATTGACGGACATTTGGGTTGCTTACAAGTCTTTGCTATTGTGAATAGTGCCACAAGAAACATGTGTGCATGTGTCTTTATAGCAGCATGATTTATAATCCTTTGGGTATATACCCAGTAATGGGATGGCTGGGTCAAATGGTATTTCTAGTTCTAGATCCTTGAGGAATCGCCACACTGTCTTCCACAATGGTTGAACTAGTTTACAGTCCTACCAACAGTGTAAAAGTGTTCCTATTTCTCCACATCCTTTCCAGCACCTGTTGTTTCCTGACTTTTTAATGATCGCCACTCTAACTGGCGTGAGATGGTATCTCATTTTGGTTTTGATTTGCATTTCTTTGATGGCCAGTGATGATGAGCATTTTTTCATGTGTCTGTTGGCTGCATAAATGTCTTCTTTTGAGAAGTGTCTGCTCATATCCTTCGCCCACTTTTTGATGCAGTTGTTTGTTTTTTTTCTTGTAAATTTGTTTGAGTTCTTTGTAGGTTCTGAATATTAGCCCTTTGTCAGATGAGTAGATTGCAAAAATTTTCTCCCATTCTGTAGGTTGCCCAAGTTCACTCTGATGGTAGTTTCTTTTGCTGTGTAGAAGCTCTTTAGTTTAATTAGATCCCATTTGTCTATTTTGGCTTTTGTTGCTGTTGCTTTTGGTGTTTTAGACATGAAGTCCTTGCCCATACCTATGTCCTGAATGGTATTGCCTAGGTTTTCTTCTAGGGTTTTTATGGATTTAGGTCTAACATTTACTTCTCTAATCGATCTTGAATTAATTTTTGTATAAGGAGTAAGGAAGGGATCCAGTTTCACTTTTCTACCTATGTCTAGCCAGTTTTCCCAGCACCATTTATTAAATAGGGAATCTTTTCCTCATTTCTTGTTTTTGTCAAGGCTGTCAAAGATCAGATGGTTGTAGATGTGTGGTATTATTTCTGAGGGCTCTGTTCTGTTCCATTGGTCTATATCTCTGTTTTGGTACCAGTACCATGCTGTTTTGGTTACTTTAGCCTTGTAGTATAGTTTGAAGTCAGGTAGTGTGATGCCTCCAACTTTGTTCTTTTGACTTAGGATTGTCTTGGCAATGTGGGCTCTTTTTTGATTCCATATGAACTTTAAAGTCGTTTTTTCCAATTCTGTGAAGAAAGTCATTGGTAGCTTAATGGGGATGGCATTGAATCTATAAATTACCTTGGGCAGTAAGGCCATTTTCACGATATTGATTCTTCCTATCCATAAGCATGGAATGTTTTTCCATTTGTTTGTATCCTCTTTTATTTCACTGAGCAGTGGTTTGTAGTTCTCCTTGAAGAGGTCCTTCACATCCCTTGTAAGTTGGATTCCTAGGTATTCTATTCTCTTTGAAGCAATCGTGAATGGGAGTTCATTCATGATTTGGCTTTCTGTTTGTCTGTTATTGGTGTATAAGAATGCTTGTGATTTTTGCATATTGATTTTGCATCCTGAGACTTTGCTGAAGTTGCTTATCAGCTTAAGGAGATTTTGGGCTGAGATGATGGGGTTTTCTAAATATACAATCATGTCATCTGCAAACAGGGACAATTTGACTTCTTCTTTTCCTAATTGAATACCCTTTATTTCTTTCTCTTGCCTGATTGCCCTGGCCAGAACTTCCAACACTATGTTGAATATGAGTGGTGAGAGAGGGCATCCCTGTCTTGTGCCAGTTTTTAAGGGGGATGCTTCCAGTTTTTGCCAGTTCAGTATGATATTGGCTCATTCAGTATGATATTGGCTGTGGGTTTGGCTGAAGCCCACTTGATCATGGTGGATAAGCTTTTTGATGTGCTGCTGGATTCAGTTTGCCAGTATTTTACTGAGGATTTTTGCATTGATGTTCATCAGGGATATTGGTCTAAAATTCTCTTTTTTTGTTGTGTCTCTAACAGGCTTTGGTATCAGGATGATGCTGGCTTCATAAAATGAGTTAGGGAGGATTCCCTCTTTTTCTGTTGATTGGAATAGTTTCAGAAGGAATGGTATCAGCTCCTTCTTGTATCTCTGGTAGAATTCGGCTGTGAATCTGTCTGGTCCTGGACTTTTTTTGGTTGGTAGGCTATTAATTATTGCCTCAATTTCAGAGCCTGCTATTGGTCTATTCAGGGATTCAACTTCTTCCTGGTTTAGTGTTGGGAGAGTGTATGTGTCCAGGAATTTTTCCATTTCTTCTAGGTTTTCTAGTTTATTTGCATAGAGGTGTTTATAGTATTCTCTGATGGTAGTTTGTATTTCTGTGGAGTCGATGGTGCTATCCCCTTTATCACTTTTTTATTGCATCTATTTGATTCTTCTCTCTCTTCTTCTTTATTAGTCTTGCTAGTGGTCTATCAATTTTGTTGATCTTTTCAGAAAACCAGCTCCTGGATTCATTGATTTTTTTGAAGGGTTTTTTGTGTCTCTATCTCCTTCAGTTCTGCTGTGATCTTAGTTATTTCTTGCCTTCTGCTAGCTTTCAAATGTGTTTGCTCTTGCTTCTCTAGTTCAGTTAATTGTGATGTTAGGGTATCAATTTTAGATCTTTCCTGCTTTCTCTTGTGGGCATTTAGTGTTATAAATTTCCCTCTGCACACTGCTTTAAATGTGTCCCAGAGATTCTGGTATGTTGTATCTTTGTTCTCATTGGTTTCAAAGAACATCTTTATTTCTGCCTTCATTTCGTTATGTACCTAGTAGTCATTCAGCAATAGGTTGTTCAGTTTCCATGTAGTTGAGCAGTTTTGAGTGAGTTCCTTAATCCTGGGTTCTAATTTGATTGCACTGTGGTCTGAGAGACTGTTATAATTTCTGTTCCTTTACATTTGCTGAGAAGTGCTTTACTTCCAACTATGTGGTCAGTTTTGGAATAAGTGCAATGTGGTGCTGAGAAGAATATATATTCTGTTGAATTGGGGTGGTGAGTTCTGCAGATGTCTATTAGGTTCACTTGGTGCAGAGCTGAGTTCAATTCCTGGATATCCTTGTTAACTTTCTGTCTCTTTGATCTGTCTAATGTTGACAGTGGGGTGTTAAAGTCTACCATTATTATTGTGTGGGAGTCTAAATCTCTTTGTAGGTCTCTAAGGACTTGCTTTATGAATCTGGGTGCTCCTGTATTGGGTGCATATATATTTAGGATAGTTAGCTCTTCCTGTTGAATTGATCCCTTTACCATTATGTAATGGCTTTGTCTCTTTTGATCTTTGTTGGTTTAAAATCTGTTTTATCAGAGACTAGGATTGCAACCCCTGCTTTTTAATTTTTTTTGCTTTCCATATACTTGGTAGATCTTCCTCCATCCCTTTATTTTGAGCCTATGTGTGTCTCTGCACATGAGATGGGTCTCCTGAATACAGCACACTGATGGGTCTTGACTCTTTATCCAATTTGTCAGTCTGTGTCTTTTAATAGGAGCATTTAGCCCATTTGCATTTAAGATTAATATCATTATGTGTGAACTTGATCCTATCATTAAGATGTTAGCTGGTTATTTTGCTCGTTAGTTGACGCAGTTTCTTGCTAGCATTGATGGTCTTTTGCAGTGGCTGGTACCAGTTGTTCCTCTCCATGTTTAGTGCTTCCTTCAGGAGCTCTTGTAAGGCAGGCCTAGTGGTGACAAAATCTCTCAGCATTTGATTGTCTGTAAAGGATTTTACTTCTCCTTCACTTATGAAGCTTAGTTTGGCTAGATACGAAATTCTGGGTTGAAAGTCCTTTTCTTTAAGAACGTTGAATTTTGAATCTTGGCGATTATTCTGAGTTGAGCTAACCTTTATAGTTAGGCAATGAGCCACCTCTGTTAGAGTTACAGTGGGTTCCTGCATTTTGGCAAAATTTATTTAGATCAACAACTAATACTAGCTTACAAACTTTCCTCCACAGTCTGCATTGCTCTCTAAATGGCAAAGCTGTTTAACTTGTGCTAGAGAAAATTTGATTTGGTATATTAATGTTGATCTGCTTCATTGATTATTCAGCCTCCTTTCTCTAGAGCCACTTTTCTTTCTAGAGCTTTGTAATATTATCCATCATCATACACACTTTGTGAATAAGCAATATTCTCCTGAGCCATTATTAGAAACAATAGTATGAAATGAGTAAAGAATTCCAAAATTACACTAAAAAGCCAGAGCAACTGGTAGTGCAGAACCATGTGTATTTACATGGAAAGTAAATCACAGAGCAGTATGTGAGTATGGGGAGATGAATGTTCTTGTTTAAATCAGGTGTTACTGAATTGCTAACACTTCTGTGTTACTAACTTGCTAACACTTCTGTGATCACGTGGACCCACAAATGGATTCCTTCCAGCACCACCTTACATTAAGGCTTCCACACCACATTTTTCTCTTAGTCTCTGGCTGGTTTTAACTCTTCTCTAAACCTATTGGTTAAGCCTTTAGAACTTTCTTTTGATATGCTTCCCTTTTCCCTACCCTCCCATTTTGAATCCTGAATACGAAGAAAACAAATAAACACAACAACTACAAAATAGCTCTGTAGATATGTGACTGGTCCCTGATCAGCTCAAATTCAATAATATACCTGAACTCTATCCAGCAATTATTCTCAAAGACTCCTAAGCCTTGATGAGCCATCCTTAAAACTCCACATGATTTGTGCTTATTAATGAAATTTTAAAATTCTTCCTTTCTGTTTATTTACCTGGCAATGTTTCTGAAAATTCAGAGCCCTGGCTGTTCAACATTATTTTTAGTGTTGAAATCAGATGCTCACTAAACTCCATATCAGCTTCTGTAACTTAAAAGTGTATAGGAAAAAAAAAAGTGTTCATCTAATAAGATACTTTGGGAGGCTGAGGCACGGGGATCACCTGAGGTTAGGAGTTCGAGACCAACTTGGCCAACATGGTGAAACCCTGTCTCTACTAAAAATACAAAAAATCAACCAGGTGTGGTGGTGGGTACCTGTAATCCCAGCTACTCGGGAGGCTGAGGCAGTAGAATTGCTTGAACCCAGGAGGCGAATGTTGCAGTGAGCCAAGATTGTACCATTGTACTCCACCCTGGCACAACAAGAGTGAAACTCAGTATCATTAAAAAAAAAAAAAAAAGAAAAAAAGATACTTGAAATTAGGCAGAAAAAAAAAATCTTCCAAATCCTGCCAAACTTAACAAAGTTACTTTAGTTTGTATACATCTTGAGATATTTCTTTCTTTCTTTCCTTCTTTCTTCCTTTCATTTCTTTTTTCTTTTTGAGACAGAGTCTTGCTCTGTCACCCAAGCTGGAATGCAGTGGTGCAATCTCAGTTCACTGCAACCTCCACCTTCTGGGTTCAAGGGATTCTCCTGCTTCAGCCTCTCAAGTAACTGGATTACAGGTGTGCACCACCACACCTGGATAATTTTGTATTATTTAGTAGAGACGTGGTTTCACCATATTGATCAGGCTGGTCTTGAACTCCTGACCTCAGGTGATCCATCTTGGCCTCCCAAACAGCTGGGATTACAGGCTTGAGCTACCATGCCTGGCTGATATTTTTCACATGTAGATTTTTTATAACTATAATCAGAGTGTACAAATAATTTAATATGTCTCTTTTTATTTAATACTATATGAACACTTCTCATGTTGTTTCAAAGTTTGCAAAATATAATGTGTAATGCCAATGTACTATTTCATTAAGTGAGTTAACTGTAATTTACATAACCACGCCTATATTTCAGTTATTTGGGTGACTCCTAACTTGCATTTGCTACTATAATAACTTGGTGCATGTATATTTTTTCTACATTAGATGATTTGAGTAAGATGCATTCTTAGAAATAATTTTTTTGGCTGGTACAGTGGCTCTTGCCTATAATCCCAGCACTTTGGGAGCCCTAGGCAGAAGGATAGCTTGAGATCAGCAGTTGGAGACCAGCCTGGGCAACATAGCAAAACATTTCCCCCCGCCAGCCGACTTCTACAAAAAATTTTAAAATTATCCAGGCTTGGGGGTGGGTGCCTGTAGTCCTAATTAATTGGGAGGCTGAGGCAAGAGGATCACTTGAGCCCAGGAGTTCAAGGTTGCAGTGAGATGTGATCATGCCACTACACTCCAGCCTGGGCAACAAGGGACACCCTGTCTGTAAAACAATGAAAACTAAAAATAATAATATTGGGGGACAATAAGAGAGGCTTATTTTTGTAGCTTTTGATAGATCTTACAAAACTTTTCTAAAATGATTGTACCATAAGCCATGAGTAAGTAATATGAGTTTATTGCCCCTGTCATTTATAAATTTACAGCTGAAAAAATATGAAGTGCCATTTTTAGACCTTAGACAACAGGTGGCATAGGTCTGTGATTCCTAATAGAAGGGGGCAATTGAGGTGAGCCTCAACCTTACTTTTGGAGATACTTTCGGGATGGTAGTGAATAGGAAACAAAGCTTGAACAGAGCATAGTGATTTCACTGAACTGAGAAGAAAGATACTGGAATTTGGAGTACTGAAGCAGCTAGAATTTGCAGAGGAGGGTAAAAGAGAGAAGAGAGCTGTGGGAAGACTGAACTCTAGAAATCTGTACAGGAATATTCCTGAAGCTTTGGTTAAATACTAAGTATTCATATACAGAGCAAGAAACTACTAGTTCTAGCAAGTAACAACCTTTTGAGATAGAACCACTAAAGAGAGAATATTTACTTGGAAGCTGTGAAATAAACATTTGCTAGATTTTGCACAAGCAGGGAGACATTCAAGACCTCCAGCCAGAGTGTAGAACCTCCTTGAATGCCCTGAGCATTCAATAGAGACTCCGGCAAGATCACATCATAGGAGTAAATTAATCTAGCTCCAGGGAAAAAGCTGTTTTAGACCCACCCTAACAAAGTTTTAAAAGCACTCCTTAATAGGATAAAATTTATCTCCAAGAGTGAATTAACAGTCTGCCAGAACGAAAGTTGACACTTATTAAGGATGACAAAAAAAAAATCTAGACAACAAACAACAGAGCATTTATAATGCCCAGCATATTACAAAAACACTGCCAGATATGTACAGAAACAGTTAATGGTGGAAAAATAACAAAAAGAAAAAAATGTGTTAATAAAAAATTATCCTGAAATGACAAGGTGTTTGAATTAATAGACAATATTATAATTATGATAAAGGATTATTACAAATACAATAAAGGATTTAAATGAAAATGTAAAAGTAATGAGAGAATAAATAGGACTCAAGAGAGAAATGGGACCCATACAAATAGAAATTTTAGAACTGAATAATACAACATTTAAAATAAAAATGTATTTCATGGGCTTAATGGCAGATCAAACACAGCAGAAGGAAGGAACTGTGAATTTGAACTCAAGGTTAGGAAAACTATCCAAACTAAAGCAAAATTAAAGCACTGACTTTTTTTTAATGCTGGTTAAACAATGAAGAGGGACTAATTAAACGGTAAGATAATAGAAATAAGATTAAAATACATGTAATTGGAGTACTAAAAGAAGAAATGACATGGGAGAGAAAAATATTTGAAGACATAATGATCAAATATTTCCTAATTTAGATGAAAGATTCAAGAATATCAACAAAATGCAAGCAAGATAAACATTGAGAGGCAAAGGGCCGGGGGGCGGAGCAAGATGGCCGAATAGGAACAGCTCCAGTCTCCAACTCCCAGCGCGAGCGACACAGAAGACCGGTGATTTCTGCATTTTCAACTGAGGTACTGGGTTCATCTCACTGGGGAGTGCCGGACGATCGGTGCTGGTCAGCTGCTGCAGCCTGACCAGCGAGAGCTGAAGCAGGGCGAGGCATTGCCTCACCTGGGAAGTGCAAGGGGGAAGGGAATCCCTTTTCCTAGCCAGGGGAACTGAGACACACAACACCTGGAAAATCGGGTAACTCCCACCCCAATACTGCGCTTTAAGCAAACAGGCACACCAGGAGATCATATCCCACACTTGGCCGGGAGGTTCCCACACCCACGGAGCCTCCCTCATTGCTAGCACAGCAGTCTGTGATCTACCGGCAAGGCAGCGGCGAGGCTGGGGGAGGGGCGCCCGCCATTGCTGAGGCTTAAGTAGGTAAAAAAAGCTACTGGGAAGCTCGAACTGGGTGGAGCTCACAGCAGCTCAAGGAAACCTGCCTGTCTCTGTAGACTCCACCTCTGGGGTCAGGGCACAGTAAACAATAACAAACCCAGCAGAAACCTCTGCAGACGCAAACGACTCTGTCTGACAGCTTTGAAGAGAGCAGTGGATCTCCCAACACAGAGGTTGAGATCTGAGAAGGGACAGACTCCCTGCTCAAGTGGGTCCCTGACCCCTGAGTAGCCTAACTGGGAGATATCCCCCACTAGGGGCAGTCTGACACCCCATACCTCACAGGGTGGAGTACACCCCTGAGAGGAAGCTTCCAAAGCAAGAATCAGACAGGTACACTTGCTGTTCAGAAATATTCTATCTTCTGCAGCCTCTGCTGCTGATACCCAGGCAAACAGGGTCTGGAGTGGACCTCAAGCAATCTCCAACAGACCTACAGCTGAGGGTCCTGACTGTTAGAAGGAGAACTACCAAACAGGAAGGACACCTACACCAAAACCCCATCAGTACATCACCATCATCAAAGACCAGAGGCAGATAAAACTACAAAGATGGGGAAAAAGCAGGGCAGAAAAGCTGGAAATTCAAAAAATAAGAGCGCATCTCCCCCGGCAAAGGAGCGCAGCTCATCGCCAGCAACGGATCAAAGCTGGACGGAGAATGACTTTGACGAGATGAGAGAAGAAGGCTTCAGTCCATCAAATTTCTCAGAGCTAAAGGAGGAATTACGTACCGAGCGCAAAGAAACTAAAAATCTTGAAAAAAAAGTGGAAGAATTGATGGCTAGAGTAATTAATGCAGAGAAGGTCCTAAACGAAATGAAAGAGATGAAAACCATGACACGAGAAATACGTGACAAATGCACAAGCTTCAGTAACCGACTCGATCAACTGGAAGAAAGAGTATCAGCGATTGAGGATCAAATGAATGAAATGAAGCGAGAAGAGAAACCAAAAGAAAAAAGAAGAAAAAGAAATGAACAAAGCCTGCAAGAAGTATGGGATTATGTAAAAAGACCAAATCTACGTCTGATTGGGGTGCCTGAAAGTGAGGGGGAAAATGGAACCAAGTTGGAAAACACTCTGCAGGATATCATCCAGGAGAACTTCCCCAACCTAGTAGAGCAGGCCAACATTCAAATCCAGGAAATACAGAGAACGCCACAAAGATACTCCTCGAGAAGAGCAACTCCAAGACACAGAATTGCCAGATTCACCAAAGTTGAAATGAAGGAAAAAATCTTAAGGGCAGCCAGAGAGAAAGGTCGGGTTACCCACAAAGGGAAGCCCATCAGACTAACAGTAGATCTCTCGGCAGAAACTCTACAAGCCAGAAGAGAGTGGGGGCCAATATTCAACATTCTTAAAGAAAAGAATTTTAAACCCAGAATTTCATATCCAGTCAAACTAAGTTTCATAAGTGAAGGAGAAATAAAATCCTTTACAGATAAGCAAATGCTTAGAGATTTTGTCACCACTAGGCCTGCCTTACAAGAGACCCTGAAGGAAGCACTAAACATGGAAAGGAACAACCGGTACCAGCCATTGCAAAAACATGCCAAAATGTAAAGACCATCGAGGCTAGGAAGAAACTGCATCAACTAACGAGCAAAATAACCAGTTAATATCATAATGGCAGGATCAAGTTCACACATAACAATCTTAACCTTAAATGTAAATGGACTAAATGCTCCAATGAAAAGACACAGACTGGCAAACTGGATAAAGAGTCAAGACCCATCAGTCTGCTGTATTCAGGAGACCCATCTCACACGCAGAGACATACATAGGCTCAAAACAAAGGGGTGGAGGAAGATTTACCAAGCAAATGGAGAACAAAAAAAGCGGGGGTTGCAATACTAGTCTCTGATAAAACAGACTTTAAACCATCAAAGATCAAAAGAGACAAAGAAGGCCATTACATAATGGTAAAGGGATCAATTCAACAGGAAGAGCTAACTATCCTAAATATATATGCACCCAATACAGGAGCACCCAGATTCATAAAGCAAGTCCTTAGACACTTACAAAGAGACTTAGACTCCCATACAATAATAATGGGAGACTTCAACACTCCACTGTCAACATTAGACAGATCAACGAGACAGAAAGTTAACAAGGATATCCAGGAATTGAACTCATCTCTGCAGCAAGCAGACCTAATAGACATCTATAGAACTCTCCACCCCAAATCAACAGAATATACATTCTTCTCAGCACCACATCGTACTTACTCCAAAATTGACCAAGTAATTGGAAGTAAAGCACTCCTCAGCAAATGTACAAGAACAGAAATTATAACAAACTGTCTCGCAGACCACAGTGCAATCAAACTAGAACTCAGGACTAAGAAACTCAATCAAAACCGCTCAACTACATGGAAACTGAACAACCTGCTCCTGAATGACTACTGGGTACATAACGAAATGAAGGCAGAAATAAAGATGTTCTTTGAAACCAATGAGAACAAAGATACAACATACCAGAATCTCTGGGACACATTTAAAGCAGTGTGTAGAGGTAAATTTATAGCACTAAATGCCCACAAGAGAAAGCAGGAAAGATCTAAAATTGACACTCTAACAGCGCAATTAAAAGAACTAGAGGAGCAAGAGCAAACACATTTGAAAGCTAGCAGAAGGCAAGAAATAACTAAGATCAGAGCAGAACTGAAGGAGATAGAGACACAAAAAACCCTCCAAAAAATCAATGAATCCAGGAGTTGGTTTTTTGAAAAGATCAACAAAATTGACAGACCGCTAGCAAGACTAATAAAGAAGAAAAGAGAGAAGAATCAAATCGACGCAATTAAAAATGATAAAGGGGATATCACCACCGACCCCACAGAAATACAAACTACCATCAGAGAATACTATAAACACCTCTACGCAAATAAACTGGAAAATCTAGAAGAAGTGGATAATTTCCTGGACAATTACACTCTTCCAAGACTAAACCAGGAAGAAGTTGAATCCCTGAATAGACCAATAGCAGGCTCTGAAATTGAGGCAATAATTAATAGCCTACCAACCAAAAAAAGTCCAGGACCAGATGGATTCACAGCTGAATTCTACCAGAGGTACAAGGAGGAGTTGGTACCATTCCTTCTGAAACTATTCCAATCAATAGAAAAAGAGGGAATCCTTCCTAACTCATTTTATGAGGCCAACATCATCCTGATACCAAAGCCTGGCAGAGACACAACAAAAAAAGAGAATTTTAGACCAATATCCCTGATGAACATCGATGCAAAAATCCTCAATAAAATACTGGCAAACCGGATTCAGCAACACATCAAAAAGCTTATCCACCATGATCAAGTGGGCTTCATCCCTGGGATGCAAGGCTGGTTCAACATTCGCAAATCAATAAACATAATCCAGCATATAAACAGAACCAAAGACAAGAACCACATGATTATCTCAATAGATGCAGAAAAGGCTTTTGACAAAATTCAACAGCCTTTCATGCTAAAAACGCTCAATAAATTCGGTATTGATGGAACGTACCTCAAAATAATAAGAGCTATTTATGACAAACCCACAGCCAATATCATACTGAATGGGCAAAAACTGGAAAAATTCCCTTTGAAAACTGGCACAAGACAGGGATGCCCTCTCTCACCACTCCTATTCAACATAGTGTTGGAAGTTCTGGCTAGGGCAATTAGGCAAGAGAAAGAAATCAGGGGTATTCAGTTAGGAAAAGAAGAAGTCAAATTGTCCCTGTTTGCAGATGACATGATTGTATATTTAGAAAACCCCATTGTCTCAGCCCAAAATCTCCTTAAGCTGATAAGCAACTTCAGCAAAGTCTCAGATTACAAAATTAACGTGCAAAAATCACAAGCATTCTTATACACCAGTAACAGACAAACAGAGAGCCAAATCAGGAATGAACTTCCATTCACAATTGCTTCAAAGAGAATCAAATACCTAGGAATCCAACTTACAAGGGATGTGAAGGACCTCTTCAAGGAGAACTACAAACCACTGCTCAGTGAAATAAAAGAGGACACAAACAAATGGAAGAACATACCATGCTCATGGATAGGAAGAATCAATATCGTGAAAATGGCCATACTGCCCAAGGTAATTTATAGATTCAATACTATCCCCATCAAGCTACCAATGACTTTCTTCACAGAATTGGAAAAAACGACTTTAAAGTTCATATGGAACCAAAAAAGAGCCCGCATCTCCAAGACAATCCTAAGTCAAAAGAACAAAGCTGGAGGCATCACGCTACCTGACTTCAAACTATACTACAAGGCTACAGTAACCAAAACAGCATGGTACTGGTACCAAAACAGAGATATAGACCAATGGAACAGAACAGAGTCCTCAGAAATAATACCACACATCTACAGCCATCTGATCTTTGACAAACCTGAGAGAAACAAGAAATGGGGAAAGGATTCCCTATTTAATAAATGGTGCTGGGAAAATTGGCTAGCCATAAGTAGAAGCTGAAACTGGATCCTTTCCTTACTCCTTATACAAAAATTAATTCAAGATGGATTAGAGACTTAAATGTTAGACCTAATACCATAAAAACCCTAGAGGAAAACCTAGGTAGTACCATTCAGGACATAGGCATGGGCAAAGACTTCATGTCTAAAACACCAAAAGCAACAGCAGCAAAAGCCAAAATTGACAAACGGGATCTCATTAAACTAAAGAGCTTCTGCACAGCAAAAGAAACTACCATCAGAGTGAACAGGCAACCTACAGAATGGGAGAAAATTTTTGCAATCTACTCATCTGACAAAGGGCTAATATCCAGAACCTACAAAGAACTCAAACAAATTTACAAGAAAAAAACAAACAACCCCATCAAAAAGTGGGCAAAGGATATGAACAGACATTTCTCAAAAGAAGACATTCATACAGCCAACAGACACATGAAAAAATGCTCATCATCACTGGCCATCAGAGAAATGCAAATCAAAACCACAATGAGATACCATCTCACACCAGTTAGAATGGCGATCATTAAAAAGTCAGGAAACAACAGGTGCTGGAGAGGATGTGGAGAAATAGGAACACTTTTACGCTGTTGGTGGGACTGTAAACTAGTTCAACCATTATGGAAAACAGTATGGCGATTCCTCAAGGATCTAGAACTAGATGTACCATATGACCCAGCCATCCCATTACTGGGTATATACCCAAAGGATTATAAATTATGCTGCTATAAAGACACATGCACACGTATGTTTATTGCAGCACTATTCACAATAGCAAAGACTTGGAATCAACCCAAATGTCCATCAGTGACAGATTGGATTAAGAAAATGTGGCACATATACACCATGGAATACTATGCAGCCATAAAAAAGGATGAGTTTGTGTCCTTTGTAGGGACATGGATGCAGCTGGAAACCATCATTCTTAGCAAACTATCACAAGAACAGAAAACCAACCACCGCATGTTCTCACTCATAGGTGGGAACTGAACAATGAGATCACTTGGACTCAGGAAGGGGAACATCACACACCGGGGCCTATCATGGGAAGGGGGGAGGGGGGAGGGATTGCATTGGGAGTTATACCTGATGTAAATGACGAGTTGATGGGTGCAGCACACCAACATGGCACAAGTATACATATGTAACAAACCTGCACGTTATGCACATGTACCCTACAACTTAAAGTATAATAATAATAAATAAAAAAAATTAAAAAAAAATTAAAAAAAAGATAAACATTGAAAACCACACCTAAGCACATTATACTCAAACTGCTAAAAACCAATTATGAAAATTAAATATTAAAAGCAACTAGAAGAAAAAAGTTTCATTAAACTCACTTGAGACACAATAAGAATGGTTGCTAACTTACTAGAAATAGGGCAAGTCAAAAGATGATGCAATGAGATTTAAATTGCTGTAAGGAAAAAAACTTTCAATCTAGAAATCCAGCAAAAACATCTTTCAAAAATGAAGATCACCAAACCAAGATGCAGTAAAAGTACTTCTTCGTACTCTTCCCACCAAGTTCTTGTAAAACCCAAACCAAGCGAAAAACTCACCCCCACTAATAACAAAAACTGAATATCACATATAAAACAAATATGAGAAGACTTTGAAAGGTGGAGAGAAGAAAACAGATCAGCATGAGATCTCAGACCCTAAATAATGACATGGTAGTGAGTCCTTGGTTTCTTCCCCCACTTGTATATCCTACATCAGGTGCTGGAGAAGTAGGTAATGTGAAAACATAAAGCTAGAAAAGACAAAAGGAGCCTCAAGAAAAAACCTGCTGTTTCTAGCCAAAGGACAAGGAAAAGGGGAATATAGGAAAACAGAAAACCCTTAGACAAAAATTGCCCTACTGCAGCTACCCCTGCCGGAGTGCTCTCAGAATGGACTGGGTGAGGAGCCAGTAATTTCATTTCTACCAGCAGTAATCAAACACCTCCATACCTGATATCATTGGGGAACATTATGGGGATTCTGGACCTTCCGTCTGCAGTACTGAAGTGCCCCCTCACCATCTTTGCCTGGAATAATATCAGAGGAGGCCACGTGGGAAGCCAGAACGTTCACCGCCATCCAGATTGTTCCTGAACAACCAATCTTATGTAACTGACATTAAGAAACACTGCATCCAGCAACTGTAGAAAACAGTCTTTCCAAGCATATGTGAAACATACACGAAGATTGACCATATGCTGAGCCATAAAATAAGTCAACCACACCCAAAAAGATTGAAATTAATATTACTCAATCAAAAAAATTGAATAAGAAATCAGTAACAAAAGAACCCCAGAAAAACCCCCAAGTATTTGGAAATTAAGCAACACACTTCTAAACAACCAGTAGATCAAAGAAAAAATTAAAAGGTAATTAGAGAATATTTTGAACTTAATAATAATAGCACATATCAAAATTTATAGATTGCAGCTGGAGGGAAATTTATAGCTCTAAATGCTTATATTAGAAAGAAGAAGGAATTTAAACCATAGGTTTAAAATCCATCTTTAGGGGCAAAAAGAAGAGCAAATTAAATCAATGTAAGCAGAAAAAATGGAAATTAAAAAGAAAAGAAATCAGTGAAATAGAAAACACAAGACCAATAGAGAAAAGTAACAAAATCTAAGTTATTTCTATGAAATTGGTAATGAAAACCTAACACTGGAGGTCCCAGATTTAGAAAACAACTACTATTAGACCTAAGAAATGAGATAGACAGCAACACAATAATAGTGGGGGACTTAACTACTCCACTGAAAGCACTAGACAGGTCATCAAGACAGAAAGTCAACAAAGAAACAATAGATAGAAACTATACCCTAGAACAGACATATATATTTACAGAACATTCATCCCAACAACTGCAGAACATACATTCTTCTCATCAGCACATGGAACATTCTCCAAGATAGACTATATGATAGGTCTCAAAACAAATCTCCATAAATTTAAGAAAATCAAAATAATATCAGTATCTTCTCAGACCACAGTGAAATAAAACTGGAAATAACTTCAAAAAATCCTCAAAACTATACAAATACATGGAAATTAAATAATTTGCTCTTGAATGATCTTTGGGTCAACAATGAAATCACAATGGGAATTTAAAAATTCTTTGAACTGAACAATAATAGTGACACAACCTATAAACCTCTGGGATACAGCAAAAGCAATACTAAAAGGAAAGTTCATAGCATTAAATGCCTACATCAAAAGGTCTGAAATAGCACAAATAAGCACCCTAATGTCACACCTCAGGGACCTAGAGAAACAAGAACTAAACCCAAACCTAGCAGAAGAAAAGAAATAACAAAGATCAGAGCAGAACTAAATGAAATTGAAACAAAAAAATAAAAATAAAAATACAAAGAAAAAATGAAACAAAAAGCTGGTTCTTTGAAAAGATAAACAAAATTGATAGACCATTAGTGAGATTAGCCAACAAGAGAGAAGATCTGAACAAATTCGGTTAGAAATGAAACTGGAGATACTACAACCAATGCATAGAAATACGAAAGAGCGGCTGGACATGGTGGCTCACACCTGTAATCCCAGCACTTAGGGAGGCTGAGGCGGGTGGATCACCTGAGGTTGGGAGTTCGAGACCAGCCTGACCAACATGGAGAAACCCAGTCTCTACTAAAAATACAAAAAATTAGCCGGGTGTGGTGGCGCATGCCTGTAATCCCAGCTACTTGGGAGGTTGAGGTAAGAGAATGGCTTGAACGAGGCGGAGGTTGCAGTGAGCCGAGATGGAGCCACTGCACTCCAGCCTGGGCAACAAGAGCGAAACTCCATCTCAAAAAAAAAAAAAAAGAAGAAGAAGAAAAAGAAATACAAAAGAGCGTTTAAGGCTACTATGAACAACTTTACATGCACAAACTAAAATATCTAGAGGAGATGGATAAATTCCTGGAAATATAACAACCCTCCCAGATTAAACTAGGAAGAAATAGAAACCCTGAACACATCAATAACAATCAGTGAGATTGAATCAGTAATAAAAAAAATTCCCAACAAAAGAAGTCCAGGACCAGGTGGATTCACAGCTGAATTCTATCAGACATTCAAAGGAGAATTGGTACAAATCCTACTGAAACTATTTCAAAAGACAGAGAGAATCCTCCCTAAATCATTCTATGAAGCTAGTATCACCCTAATACCCAAACTAGGAAATAACATAACAAAAAAGAAAACTACAGACCAATATTCCTGATGAACATTAATGAAAAAAATCCTCAGCAAAATACTAGTTAACTGAATCCAATATTGTATAAAAAAGATAATACATCATGATCAAGTGGGTTTCATACCAGAGATACAGGGATGGTTTAACATAGGCAAGTCAACAAATGTGATATATCACATAAACAGAATTAATAACGAAAACCATAGGATCATCTCAGAAAAAGCATTTTATAAAATCCAGCATCACTTTATGATAAAAACCCTCAATGAAATAAGCATATAAGGGACTTACCTCAAAGTAATAAAAGCCATATATGACAAACCCACACCCAACATGGGGAAAAGTTGAATGCATTCCCCTGAGAACTGGAACGAGACAAGGATGCCCAATTTCACCACTTCTATTCAACATAGTACTGGAAGTCCTAGCCAGAGCAATCAGACTAGACAAGAGAAAGAAATAGAAGGCATCCAAATTAGAAAACAGGAAGTCAAACTGTCGCTTTTTTGTTGATTATATGAACATATACCCAGAAAACCCTAAAGATTTATCTAAAAAGCTCCTAGATCTGCTAAACTAATTCAGTAAAGTCTCAGGATACAAAATCAAGGTACACAAGTCAGTAGCACTGCTATACACCAACAATGACCAAGTTGAAAATCAAATGAGGCACTCAATCCCTTTTACAACAGCTGCAAAACCAAAACAAAAGAAAACAAAACAAAAAACACTTAGGAATATAACTTAACAAAAGAGGTGAAAGGTCTCTACAAGAAAAACTACAAAACACTGCTGAAAGAAATCGTAGAGGATACAAACAAATGGAAACACATTCCATGCTCATGGGTAGAATCAATATTGTGAAAATGACCATACTGCCCAATGCAATCTACAGATTCAAAGCAATTCCCATCAAAAAGCATCATTCTTCACAGAACTAGAAAAAACAATCCTAGAATTCGTCTAGAACAAAAAAAATTCTGCATAGCCAAAGCAATACTAAGCAAAATGAACAGATCTGGAGTCATCATATGGCTAGACTTCAAAGTATACTATCAGGTTATAGTTACCAAAACAGCGTGGTACTAGCATAAAAATAGGCAAGTAGACCAAAGGAACAGAATAGAGAAACCAAGAATAAAGCCAAATACTTACAACCAACTGATCTTTGACAATGCATACAAAAACATAAATTGGGGAAAGGGCACCCTACTCAATAAATGGTGCTGAGAAAATTAGTAAGCCACATGTAGAAGAATGAAACTGGATTCTCATCTCTCACCTTATACAAAAATCAACTCAAGATGGACCAAATGCTTGAATCTAAGACCTGAAACCATAAAAATTCTAAAAAGTAACATCAGAAAAACTCTTCTAGACATTGGCTTAGACTAACAGTTCATGACCAAGAACCCAAAAGCAAATGCAACTAAAACAAAAATAAATACATAAATGAGACTTAACTAAAAACGTTCTGCCTAGGAAACAAAATAATCAGCAGAGTAAACAGACAACCCACAGAGTGGGAGAAAATATTTGCAAACTATGCATCTGACAAGGGACTAATATCCAGAATCTACAAAGAACTCAAACAAATCAGCAAGAAAAAAACAAACAAATAAACAATTCCAGCCGGGTCCGGTTGGTGGCTCATGCCTGTTACCCCAGCACTTTGGGAGGCCAAGGCAGGCGGATCACTTGAAGTCAGAGGTTTGAGACCAGCCTGGCCAACCTAGTGAAACCCCGTCTCTACTAAAAATACAAAAATTATCTGGGTGTAGTGGTTCATGCCTGTAGCCTAGCTACTTAGGAGGCCGAGATGGGAGAATCACTTGAACGTGGGAGGCAGAGGTGGCAGTGAGCCGAGATCATGCCACTACACTCCAACCTGGGTGATAGAGACCCAGTCTCAAAAAAAAAAAAAAAAAAAAAAATATATATATATATATATAAAATATAATAAAAAGAATACCATCCAAAAGTGGGCAAAGGACATGAATAGACAATTCTATTTTTCTATGAAAAAATGCTCAACATCACTAATTATCAGGGAAATGAAAATTAAAACCTCAATGCAATACCACCTTACTCCTGCAAGAATGGCCATAATTTAAAAATCAAAAAACAATAGATGTTGGTGTGGGTGTGGTGAAAAGGGAACACTTTTATACTTCCAGTGGGAATGTAAACTAGTACAACCACTATGGAAAGCAGTATGGAGATTTCTTAAACAACTAAAAGTAGAACTACCATTCGATCCAGCAATCCCATTACTGGGTATCTACCCAAAGGAAAAGAAGTCATTATATGAAAAAGACACATGTGCTCAGTTCCCAGTTGCAAAGACATGGAACCAACTTGAGTGCTCATCAACCAACGAGTGGATAAAGAAGATGTAATATATATATATATATGTTTTATATATATATATATAATGGAATGCTACTCAGTCATAAAAAGAAATGAAATAATGTCTTTTGCAGCAACTTGGATACAGTTGGAGGCGATTATTCTAAGTAAAGTAACTCAGGGATGGAAAACTAAATATTGTATGTTCTCATACATACAATGTGTATGATATGTTCTCTCTTATAAGTGGGAGTTAAGATATGAGGCTGCAAAGACATAAGAATAGTATAATGGACTATGGGGACTCAAGGGGGAAGCCTGTGATGGGGCTGAGAGATAAAAGACTACATATTGGGCAGAGTGTACAGTGCTTGGGTGACAAATACACTAAAATCTCAGAAATCACCACTAAAAAACTTGTCCATGTAACCGAAAGCCACCTGTACCCCAAAAACTGTTGAAATAAAAATGAACATTTTTAAAAAAGAAATGTTCTGTATCTCGATGGGGGGGGGGGTGGATACAGGGGAGTATGTGGTTTGTCAGAAATCACTGAGACTTGTATATGTCACTATATGTAAATTAAACCCCAATAAAATAATCAAGCTACAAAAAAGGACATTCAAACTCCCCCTCCACAAAAAGCAAACATCAAAATAATGATTTATCACATTAGAAGGCATTTTACAAATTAAGAAAATTTGCAAGCATTTAATGTTGTAATACTCTTAGTTTATAAACAAATATTATAAATCAATAAAAGCAAATTATCTCCAAGAAAAAAATAAGTAGAAACTATAAAAATCAATTTACAAAAAATATGATATACTTTTGGTAACTGTCTCAAAGTCACACAATTACTTTGTTGAAGAACAAGAACTCAAATTTAGATTTCCTGATTCGTTTTCTGTTACACCAAGAGAACAGAGATTGTATCAACAAATGCTGAAAACATTTAAGGGCATGATATTCTCAGAATTATAATAATAATAATTCTCTCCAAAAGGATGACATGGTTATCAATAGAATGTTCTTCTCTTTTAAAGTTAATAAAATTCAAGTAATTCTAAAATAAGACAATTCTGGGAGAAAATTTTAAAAATTGACAGAAAACAGTAAGTTACAAATACATTACAATGCAGTTATAATTAAAGTGTACTGGTGCAAGAACAGACAAATAACTTATTAGGGCAGAATACATACTTTCTTTGTATAGAACTTTTAAAGGGAAAGAGAATATTAGTTAATAAATTACATTGAGATAAGCAAGTAATTTGGGAAAAAAACAATTTAACGTCTCACTACACCATGCACTAGTATAAAGTTTTGATACAAATATTTAACAGTGAAGAAAATAGTATCAAATATAAATGAAATATTTGAGATTAACATTTTGGACACAGAAGCAATTGAAAATAATCTTTAAGGAAATGAGACAGATGGAGAAATTTTGATTTGTTAAGGTTATGATGAACTTCTACTGACTGCTAACAAATTCAAAGGTGAAAACAAGAGGCACATTTTGCCATGCAAAAGTTTATTTTTAAGTAAGATTCTAATTTTAATTGAAGCATAATATTTATACAGAAAGATGCACAAATCTTAGGTGTGCAGTCATTAATCCCTACCCAAAAGTAACCTATATTCTAATTTGTAATACCACATATTAGGTTTGACTATTTTCAAGCTTTATATACAGGCAATCATATGGTATATAATATTTTGTGCATTACTTAGTTCCATCAACACTATGTAAAATTCTTTCATGTTATTATATGTAGCATTCATTTTCATGGTTGTATAGCATTCATTCTGCTGTTTGCCATTTTGATCTATTAAAGTAATGCTTACAAAAACGTTGTACATGTCGTTTGGCACACATATGCACACATTTCTATTGGTATACACTTATGATAGAATTGTTGGTTTATAAGGAACATATATTGTGATGTGTTTAGGTAGATACACCAAACAGCATATGACAGTTCCCACTGTTCTATATTCTATACTTGGTACTCCCTCCACCTCTTTTAGCCATTCAGAAATGGAGGAATGGGAGGTATTATATTATCTTATTATGATTTTATTTTCCATTTCTTCAATTAATTATGATGTTGAGCTATTTGGTACTATATTTTGTGAAGTATCCATTAAAGTGTTTGGCCCATTTTTAAATTGAGTTGCCTTTTTCTTAACGATTTGAGAAGTTTTAAAAAATATTTTGAATGTAAGTCCTTTGTCATTTACATATAATATAGATATCTTTTGTTCAGTGGATTCTCATTTCACTTTCTTTCTTTTTTTTCTTTTTTTCTTTTTAGACAGTCTCGCTCTATTGCCCAGGCTGGAGTGCAGTGGCATCATCTCAGCTCACTACAACCTCCATCTCTTGGGTTCAAGTGATTGTCATGACTCAACCTCCTGAGTAGCTGGGATTACAGGCCCACGCCACCACGTCTGTCTAATTTTTGTATTTTTAGTAGAGATGGGGTTTCACCATGTTGGTCAGGCTGGTCTCAAACTCCAGACGTCAGGTGATCCACTCGCCCTGGCTTCCCAAAGTGCTGAGATTACAGGCATGAGCCACTGAGCCCAGCCTTCATTTCACTTTCTTATGACTGTTATTTTATTAACAGATGTTCTAAATTTTAACAAGTCCAATTTGTCAGTCCTTTACACTTTGCATATTTAGATTTACATTCCACCTGGAATTTAATTTTTTTTGTACGTTGTGAGGTAGGATTCAAGTTGAGTTATTTCAAATATAGTTATTCATTTGGCACAGTCACATTTATTGAAAAGAACTTTCTTCCTCCCTGCACTGCAGGAACATCTTTGTAATAAATAAGTGACCATATATGTACAGCTTTGTTTCTGTTCTTTTTGCTTGCTTACTATCTTTGCCCAACACTATACTTTTTTAATTACTGTAGCATTATAATAAATTTTGATATCTGATAGTGTAAATTCTACTTCAATATTATTTTTTATCTTGTTAGCTTTTTAAATTGCTATATACATTTGTTTCTGTGAGAGAGAAAGTGAGCCAGAAAGTGAGAGAGAATCACTTTTAAACTTTTACCCCCAAAATACACACCTTCTAGGTTTTTTACTATGATTGTATTGAATCTATAGGCAAATTGTGGGAGAAATTACATCTTAAAATACTGAGCCTTCCACTTTATGAAAATTGTATATCCTTCTGCTTATTTATGCCTTCTTTGATTCCTCTCCATAAAGGTAGTTTTATTTTCAGTATAAAGTTCTTGCATGTCTTTAAATACATGTATTTTAAAGATACTTGATTATTTTGTGCTATTCTGAATTCTGCCATTTAAATTTTAATTTCTTTAAGTTGCTGGTGTATAGAAATACAAGTGATTTTTGGGTATTTGTGCATTCAGTAATATTGTAAAATTCACCTATTAATTATATGTTTTACCTGCATAGCTTTTTTATTTTCTATGTGCAGAATCATTGTTTTTTGTGCATAAAACAGTTTTATTTATTTCTTTCCTATGTTATGCCTTCATTTCATTATTTTGTCTTATTCTATTGGCTAGGTCATCTTTCAAATAATGATGAAAAACTACAAAATTATTTAGATAGGTGGTATTAACTCACAGATTTTTGTACACTATCCATTATCCAAAACTTCCTCTTTTTAACTTTTTTATTTGGATTTTTTCCTTTTAGCTATTGCTTCACAATACTTAACATTACAGATTTTGAATATAGATAAATAAAAAATGTAACTGAACTCTGTCTACTTGGAATTGAAGATTTAGCCAAAGTAGTTGGTTGGAAACTGGCAAAATGAGTTTAGTGAATTAGCATTAGATGTCATTTCTTCATAATAGTCCCCATTTCTCTGCATTTCCGTGAAAATTCTGTCAGTGGTTAAAAGTTCCAAAGGCCTAGCATTGTTCATTGTCTCTGTTTTTCTGAAACATAAATTAATCATCTGCTATGAAAAAAATCACTAAGGAAGAAACACTATTTTGGTGGAGGAAAAAAATGACAGGTGAAGAGGAGGATAATTTGGAATTCAAGAATCAAAAAACTCTGGGTACAGTCAGAAATATAACTTCATAAAAATTTAACTTTGAATTGTCAATTATTTCAGAATTGGAAATAACTTTTTAGCCTGGTATATATAGCAGGTGTCAATAAATGTTTCATTCTCAGAGAGCTAAAAAAATAATTTAAGTCACTATTTACACCACATACACTCTATCTGTAGTAGCTAACACGGTGACTTCTGTTTCTTTCCTTATCACTGGCATGTGACTGACTGGCTTGCGATTGACTGGCTTAAGTCTAATAAACATCTCGCTGAGGCGGAAGGCTTCACACTTTGATGCTCTATCTTTGTATCTACTTAATTAGTCTTCTCACCACTAGAACCACCACTTTTATATACCCATTTTCTACTCACTTTACAAATGAGAAATGTCAAAATGCAAATAAATAAATAAATAAATAATTGCATAAGCCGAGACAATGAGCAAGGTGACAAAAGTGCCTAAATGGAGCAGTGGCTGGCAGACATCAGGGCTCCCATTTTCTGCTGATGTCTCCGGGGACTGGCAGAGTCGGTGTTCTAAAGATTGTTTAGAACTTGACTGTAGCAGTATTTGAGGTCCACTTGTAATTACGTGCTGCCTTTTAGACATTACCCTCCTCATTTGAAGTATATACAAATAAGAGAGGCAAGGGAAGAAGCAGCCCAAGTTAAAAAAAAAAAAAAAAAAAAGAAGTAATCAGTACGAAAGAACACAGAAACCAGTAAAAAAAAGAGGGAGGGCTAGGGAAGTACCAGTGAACTGAGGAAGGAGGCCTTCAGCTGTGATTTAAAAGTGGGGAGGATTTTGGCTTTAGCAAGCTGGACCTAAATAGCTGTAGATATATAGAAGTGCATATAAATATAATTATGTACTTATGTTCACATACATGAGTGTATGCATACACACATACATGGGGGGAGGGGAGAAATACAGTTGAGTTTTTCCACAGTTTCTTCACAACTCTGTGTTCCAAAATATTAAGTATTCCTACATAACAAGAATTCAGGTGTGTTTTTTAAAATATGCCCCAACTTTTTTTCTGAATTTTATGTACAATGAAGAGGTACTAGATTTAAATAATAAGATTTAAGTAGAATTATAAAATCATTCATGAAAAATAAATATAATAAGATTTAAACAGAATTATAAAATCATTCATGAAAAATAAATATAATAAGATTTAAATAGAATTATAAAATCATTCATGAAAAGTAAATATAAGTAGGGAGTGTTACGTTTTCAAGTAGGAAGACCGTGTCAGGAGTGGAGAGATCTTCTCTCCCTACACAAATACCCCACAGGAGTCTCTATTGAAGTTCGTGGGCTACAGAGAAGCCTGACTCTTAGAAAGTACCGATTGCTCCAGATCAATTATTTAACTTACTCAGTTTGAATCAAGTTGTATCTGGCTCTAAGCCTGTATTGCATATTGTTTTAATTTTTCTGTATATTATGTCTTGACATGTTGAAAAACTTTATGGAGGAGAGAGACAGCCTTCCCTGAGCCAGCTAATTGTCAGAGCCCAACCCAGCCCCAAACATGCCTCTGATATGCAAACTAACCAACACACAGCCACACCTCTTCTATCCCGCCCTTGCTCCGCAGGAGGCAATATTCCTCTGCCCTAATCATCCCAGGGCCAGGTGCCAGGCAACTCCCTAGTGTGCCACCCCTATAGCTTAGGGCCCTCTGAAATTATGCAAAGCAGCCAATCCTAAAGTGTTCACCCACCTTGCCTTGTCTCTCCTGGAAAACTCCAGTAAAGGCTCTGGCCTAAACCTTCCCCTCATCTTGCCTTCTGTCTCCTGACCATCCTGGCGTCTTCCCCACGTGACTCTGCCTGGCACTAGAAACTGGCACTAGAAACTGGAGAGGATCATGAACTTTGTTTTCCTGAGCCTCTCCAGTGTCTCCTCTTGTGACCACAGCTGGCTAACCATCTCATAAGAGAATACAAACACAGTGGCTCATGCCTATAATCCCAACTCTTTGGGAGGTTGAACAGCGAAGATCACCTGAGGCCAGGAGTTTGAGATAAGCCTGGGCAACATAGCAAGATCCTGTCTCTAAAAAAAAAAAAAAAAAATTAGGCAGGCATGGTGGCATGTACGTAGTCCCAGCTACTGGGGTAGCTGAGGCAGGAAGATTGCTTGAGCTCATAAGTTTGAGGCTCCCATGAGCAATGATTGTACCACTGCACTCCAGCCTGGGTAACAGTGAGACTGCGTCTCTAAAAAAATGAATAAATTGAATAAATAAATACTTTTCAAATAAAAATTACAAAACAAAACCCCCCTTTGTCAAGTTTGGTAAAAGATTCAATCTCGACTACTTTTGGGGGACCCCTCCCTGCTTCCTGCCCCCTTGGGATTTTATGAAAGCCTCCTGGCTAACACAGCCAAGGAAACTGGAGAAGGGCTTCTGGTGTTCAGGCCCCAGAGGCTGTGCTGCCAGTGCTCAGGCTCTTGGGCATGTGAAGTTGCGAGAGGGACACCTGCTAGTGTCCCCTCCCTCCCCACTCCCCACTGCCAGACTCTGCCATGGGGACATCACTGACTCCTGGCACCCAACACAACCATCCCACCTTGAAGCCCTGCCATCTCCAGGTTCAGAGATCTTCCATTTTCTCCAAGAGAAACTGGAAATCATAGTTTCTGGGAAAATCTCCTCAATATCTTAAAGTTGGCCACCAGTTAAACACCTTATGTGCACTGTAGCTGTCTACATGGCCAGGGGTTGAGTTGGCCTGAACTCAGCCCCCAGTGGCCTGGCAATGCTTCCCATGAGGGTGAAGTGGCAATTCCACATTCTCTCTTTTCTGCTGATAAGCCGACCCAGCAAAAGCAATAGCACTACTGCTAATTTTTCAGTAACTCGTCCTGTTGTGAAAGAAGTATGGGTGCTAACTGCGTGTGTTTGAGGTGCCAGGGAACACCAAAGTCATTATTTCCAAAATGGGCATAATAAAGCCCTTGCCTTCCAGACTTTACAAGGTTGTTGGGAGATCAAATGAGTTGGGATGCCACAATGCTCTAGACGAATGCATATATGGTAAAGAAGTTGGGTAGTACCAGGTGGAAGAAGAGAACAGACAGGGAGTACAGGGAGAGCTGCTGCGACTACTGTTGCTCAGAGCCACTCTTGCTTCCTTTACATTTATGATACCTGTTTGCAACGGTGAGCACTGCCGTTCTATGTAGCCAAACGGGAAAAGGAGAGTCCTTTTCCATGTCATGTAGCTTCAGAATTGCCACCTGTACATAGACGGGTTGCATTACCCAGGAAGAACCAAACAGTTTTACATACCAGCATCAAACTTTATAAATGATGATACACTCATGTCTAATATCCTCTTTTCACTATGGAAGGTCAGTCAGCCACAGTGTGTTTGTCCATTTTGCGTTGCTATAAAAGAATGCCTGACACGGGGTAATTTAAGAAAAGAGGTTTATTTCACTCATAGTTCTGCAGGCTGTACTAGCATGGCACTCACATCTGCTCAGCTTCTCGTGAGGCCTCAGGAAGCTTACAATCATGGTGGAAGGTGAATGGGGAGCTGTCATGTCACCTGGGGAGAGAGGGAGCAACAGGAGAGAGGAGGCGGCACCACGCTCTTTTTAAACAACCAGCTCTTACATGAACTAACAGAGTGAGAGCTCCGTCATTACCATGAGGACAGCAACGACATATTCATGAGGGATCTGCCCCATGACTCAAATGCCTCCCACTGGGCCCACCTGAAGCACTGGAGGTCACGTTTCAACATGAGATTTGGAGAGTCACATTCAAACCATGTTACCGAGTGTGTCCATTCTAGAGTAGAATGCACAGGAGCAAAGACATGTGGCTGATCGCAGAGGAGAGGACCTTGTATCTGTGGCTTAGCCCTCTGATGCTCAGACAGATAAATGGAACAGAACTGGAGAAATTAATAAAAGAAATTCAGGATATCACATGCGCAGAGGCTTTGCTGGCCATAGCACCACTTTGTGTTTCCTGTTCTTCTTTGTGGTTCTGCTGATATTATTTATTCATGATAACAGGGAATTCGATTGTGTTCTTCAGGGGCAGCGAAACAGATGTGAAATGCAGCAAATGCGAGGCTGTGTGTGTCTAAATGTACCTGAAATGGGTATAGGGACATATAAAAGCTTCACAAATCACAGAACTACCTTATATGTTTTACAAAACTTTAACATGTGCAAAGCGCTTTTTATGTGTTCTTTCATAAATTATGCATGTTGATGAACACCATAATTATGTGGGATTGGGCAAGGAGGGAAAGCCCAGGGTGTCTAGGGTTTCAGATTGCAAGCACAGCTGAAAGTCTGCTCTTTCTGGAAAACGCCATCAGACTCAACGAGGACTCTTCTTTGTGCTGCTTCTGCCAATCCACTCTAGATCTGTCCCTTCCCCTGAGAAGTGCTGATGAGGATGAAAGGGCCTGTTGGAGGGTCTAAGAAGGATGACCAGCACAGGCTGGAGGGAGCCACTGACATTGCAAGAGGCACAGAGCGTGCTGCTTTGGACAACTGTCCAGAATGGTACAACCAGACGGGGCCAAGGGGCCTCTTGCACCGACTGACGTGAATGGCATCTGTCAGAAAGTTGCCGATTGTGCATAAACATGCTTCATGCAAACGAGGCCGGCTGGAACCACTTTACGCCCTCGTCTTCCCCTCACCCTGCTTCCACAAACACACCCACACACACACCGACTCATACACATGCAAACACATGCAGGCCCTGTGTCCTCCCAAAGCCTCACCTGGCGTGGACAGTTGGCTAGCTCTCAGGAGGGAGAGTCAGAATAGAACAGAGCAGATGCTAGCCATAGGAAAATGCTGAAGGAGAAACACAGGGCATGCTGAGCCACGGCGGGAAGAAGGAAAGGTGCTTTAGAAACTGCAGTAGGAATCGTGAAGTAGTACGTGAATCCGGATTGTATACCAGCTTTCAGCCAGAGATCTCGAGAGCTTTACTAGCATCATTAGAGAGGTTATCATTTCCATTTTGGATGTGGGAATGCATCAAGGGAAAAGGGTTGGATCCATTTGACCAAGGGGCGAGGAGCAATCCTGATGGTGAAGGAGCCCAAGATTGTTTCTCCATTAGACTGGTTCAGATGGTTGAGAATCCAGGATGCACAGCGACCTCAAACATCCCTACCCTGGGCACTCTCAGTGACCCCAGGTTGCAGGACTTTCCTTTCCATTAATAATGGATCACATGCCACAGAAGGGAGGTCTCTAGTCAAGGGTTTTGTCCCTGGTCCCATCCTGCTAAATGTTTTAAACAATTTTTTTGTGAAAACAAAACCAACCTGATTATCAAATTTGCAGCTGCCAAAAGTTAGGGGAGATGACTCATTTCTTAGATAACAGAATGGCTTTGCAAACCCCTCTATCAAGCTGGAATGATCGACCTGAACTAACTTGATAAAATTTAAAAGGAATCAATGGAAAGCCCTAAACTCAGGTTTAGAAAGTCAGCTGCGCTGATACATGACATAGAAAACCAATCATAGCCATCTTTTTGAAAAAGACTTGACATGTTTAGTTGACTCTGCAGTTTAGAGAAAAACTTCTAAGAAAGCTAATGCAACCGAAGACACATTCATAGACATACAGGGTCATGTAGCCATAGAGTGTTATTACTGAAGGTGACATTAGAGGTCATTGCACGATGGAGCAGAAGTCCTTCAAGGTTAAATATCAGACTAGATAGAAAGGATATAACATAGGTTCTATCTTGTGCACCAACTCTAATCAATGAGAAGTTGCTGCCTGGAGAACCGCTTTTGAGAAGGATTCTGAATTCTTATTTGGGCTCAGCAGAAAGGAGGGCTGTGAGAATTGAGTGATTCTGTCGTGGCCTAGAGAGGGAGTCCCAGGGCTACAGATGTAGGAATAGAGAGCTCCATGGGCCTGCCTGCTCAGCCCCATGGAGCTCTGTATTCCAGTGCATCCTGTGGCAAGCACCTGCAACCTCTGCCTAGGCACGTTCTCTTGATCTGCACATGGGGGAGGCTGGGTGTGCTGTGAAGTAAATCCCTCTGATAGATGAGAGTGGGAAGATAAATATCCCTGACATCCTCGCCCCTCAGAGGGGAAAATTCTCAGGTGTGCTCTGCAGCCTCTCCTAGAGTCCACCAGCAAGTTAAGTCTCAGTTGCCCATGGCAGTCACCATTGGATGCCTTTCTTGTCTGTCTCACCTCCCCAGTCCTCCACAGATGCTTCCAGGAATCACCTCCCAAATAAAGCACTTTCACCCAAATCTTTGTGTCAGGATCAGCTTCTGGGGACACTCACCCAACACAGCTTCTTGTTTGTCATTCTTGATAAAACAAAGAAAACAACAATCAACCCAACAGAAGCTGGGCAACATGATCAAGTATAGTGTGAAGCACTAGATCACTGAGAACCTGAGGAAAGAGATCAGGATTATGAAGGGCCTGGTGTCCCTCAGCCCATAAGGAAGAACTCACAGAAAAGGGTGATGATTCTGGGAAGCAGAGAGGGCAGAGGGCAGAAGGCAGTGCTTCCGCTACACAGAGGCAGTTGAGCATTGAGGTGATCAATACTGAGTTTGGTTTGGCAACCCTGGGTATACAGCTCAGAGTTGCCACCTACTAGAAGTGTAATCTTAGATATGTTTTTTACCTTTTTTAAACTTCTCTAAACCTTTGTGTCCTTATCTGTAATATAGACATTGTAATCATGTCTACCTCTTAGTGTGACTTGGTGAATTAAATGTGATAATGCCTGACTCATAGTAAGCACAAAATAAACACTAGCTATGTAAGAAAAGCAAGACTTCTTTTTAAGCTCTTGAAGGCATTGTTAGAGCCAGTGTTTCAATATTAAAGGCAATCAGATTCACATTTAATTAATCAGATCATTATTTTTAAATCACACTGATAATGTGTGTTGTCTGGCAATGAAACTGGCTTCCTTGTGAATGGCCAGGAGGAGGCGAGAGTCGGCTGTGGGTGGGTTTGGGATAGATGCCCCCCCTCCCTTGCCCTACTGCTTTCTCCAGCCTCTTCCCCCAGCTTTCTTCCTTACCTCCCCCATTTCCCATCCAAGGCCCTAGACTGTTTACAATCTCCAGGGACTCCTTTGTTTGTTTCCTTATAAGCATATTCCCGGCAAATGCGGATCTCAAGAGGCTAATTTGGTGCCATCTGGAAAGAGCACTTTCGTCTTCCCCAGCACTTCACTTCCAAGATGCATTTGTACCAAGCCCCAAGGCAAGTGGCTGGGCAGCACAGCTTCAGAGGAACATATGGTGGAGGGAAACCACCCACGGGGATTCTGGAGAGGAGCTGAAAGCGGACTTCCTTTCTCCACTGATTGGGATTGTGAACAAAAGGTTCACGAAGACTCCTGCAGCAGGATTGAATAAAACCAGTGTCAGGTGGTCATCCTAGAGCAGGACCCAGTCCATCAGGACTGGGAAGCTCACATTGGCTAGATTGTAAAGTAGACAAGAAACTACCTTCCTTCCTAATCCTCATCCATGTCCCCTCCTCCGTGCAGTCCACCTTCACTGTCTCTCCACACTCCACATTGCTATAGGGCCATTTTATTATTACCCTCTTTAGAGAGAGGACACACACAACAAACTGTTACTTTATGAGAATATCTAAAATATAAAAAACAATTAGCACTAGATCATATACCAAATACTCCCACCAACATCAAAATTAATAAGGGATTATTGGCATACCATGATGTCAATTCCTCTACACATTTAAGTTATTATTTAAAAATCACTATATTTGAAAGTAATTTGCAGCTTAGAATTTATTACTTCACAAGAATTCCTGAGTAGGCCCCAGGGCCAATGATATTAGATAAAACACAGTCAAACATAAGGGCATTACTTCCATTCTTCCATTGCTAAAGTAATTTTTTTTCCATTTAACAAGCATTGATCGATTGTCTACATGCTGGACGTTGTTTTATATGCTGGGGATTCAACCTCAAAAAAGACAAAGTCGGCCGAGCACGGTGGCTCATGCCTGTAATCCCAGCACTTTGGGAGGCCGAGGCGAGTGGATCACGAGGTCAAGAGATCAAGACCATCCTGGCCAATATGGTGAAACCCCGTCTCTATTAAAAAATACAAAAATTAGCTGGGCGTGGTGATGCATGCCTGTAGTCCCAGCTACTTGGGAGGCTGAGGCAGGAGAATCGCTTGAACCCAGGAGGCAGAGGTTACAGTGAGCCGAGATTGTGCCACTGCACTCCAGCCTGGGCGACAGAGCGAAACTCCGTCTCAAAAAAAAAGACAAAGTCTTTGCCCTATGGGGAAATTATTTCAAACATTAAAAAATAATAAATAAAATTCACTGTGGAATGCAATTCCCTAATGATATATGTGCAATGATCTGGGTGGAAACTATCACAGTCAGAGTACCAACTGGGCCTGCAGAACTCCAAACGCACCAGCCCCAAGTGGCTGCCTTGTCCATTATGTACATTATTAACTCATAACTAAGGAGAGGCAACAATGTAGGGAGAATGTGTGAATCCGTGTAGAGAAAAGAAGAGTAGAGACCACAGAGGTAGCGCACCAAGTCATAATACTCTGGAACTCAAGGATGTGTCTTAATTATTTTTACGTTTCCTGCCCCTGGCATATCCTAGGAGCCCAACAAGTATTTATTAAACTGAAAAACCTAACATATAGCGCTGGCATTACAGCCAATTTTGTTTTATCCTTGGCTTTTACTGTTGAATATTGTTTAATTCGCTGGTTTGCTCAAATTCCCTTGATGGTGCTTGTGCACGAACAATGCTTCCCTGCAGTGAGGCATCCTCTTTTCCCTAGCTTTGTTCTTCCCCATTTTCTCCTTTTAAAACTTATTTTTAATTGCAAGATAAGCTGGGGCTATTGCAGAAAAATCAGCAAAACTCAGCACAAAGAAGAAGAAGAAAAAAACTCTCTTGTTTTTCCTGCCACCTGGCAATAATCAGTATACACATTTTGGTAAGTCCACTTCTATATCTTTTGTGATGTATAATTGGAGGAAAAAAAAAATATATATATACATCCCCTTACCAAGTGCCATTGTCAATTTACAGGGATGAATGGGGGACTATATCCCACTGGGAGTTAATCTGGCCCTGGGCCATTTCTGTTTGGCCAGATCTACCTACTGCCCAAAGTTGACCACTGAAAGTCGATGGCTGTGTTGTTGAAAAAGGCACGATGTTAAAGGCTGTTTCCTGTGGATCAGGGGAGCCTGGGCTGAGCCTGAAAGCAGGAGGCTGAACAAGGCAGAACTGCTATTCTCCCTCATGAGCATTATCTCCATTACAGGCAAGATAACTTCTGGAAATTATGTTGCATTGAAGAAATTTTTTTTTTAATTACTGTGGATTTAAACTGTGAACTCTGTGATGCAAGCTGGCATGTTTTATCTAGTAGATGTCCACTGGAGGGTCACAGAAAGAATCAAGTTGCATATGTACCCCTCAGCGCAGGTGAGAGAGCTCATGGGGTTGGAGTGGGGAGGTGGTCAGTGCTGAACTTGAAGTGACAAAGCCCAACTGCTTTGGTGAAGATCCACCATGCCCATTTACCTCCAGTGATGGTATCTTCACTGCATTTTCAGAATTGGAGACTAGAGTGGATTACTGAGCTAGGCAGTAGAAGAAAGTAGGGTCCTAATCCTGTGAGGTGGCAGGATTTTTCCAAAAGAAAAATATAATTTTTATTACTTAAGATAGAAGAAAGTGGGTCTCTCTCCAAGAAAAAAAAAAAAAAAAAAAAGAGGGCAGATTTCAATACAGGAGGCAAGACTGTGAAAGCACCCCCATACAAATTTTAACTTCTTGTTTTTCTTCTCTCTTGGACTCCAAGAATAGTCATATTTAGCACCCAGGATAACTTATAGCTACAATCATTCCCTTTCATTTTTTTTAACCCTACAGTCACTCAGGTACAGAGTCACAGGACTTAACGAAGGGGCAGTAGGTGAAAATGTGTCCTCCCACATCACCCCTTTGCCGAGGCCAGGGCAGGGTGGCAATGTGTGCAGAGTTGGTCTTCACTCCCAGAGTTCCAGTGATCTCAGATCTTTCTATCCAAGAATACAGTATAATTTTCCATCTGTTTAATTTGGTCCTCATGTCTTCTAGGAGTGTTTCCAAGTTTTCCTTATATAGTTATTAGACATTTCTTGTTAAAATCGTATCTAAGTATTTTATACATCTTTTTGTTATTGTAGATGAGGACTTTGTTTTCATTATATCTTTTAATTGGTTATTATTTCTGTGTATAAAGACTATTAGATTTCTATATGTTAAATTGTTGGCTAATACTTCAAATACAATATGAAATAGTAGTGACTTTATTGCTCCTGACCTTAGCAGGAATGTCTCCAGTGTCTCCCCATCAAATAAGATGCTAGTCTGGGGGCTATCATGGACAGATATGGAGATACTTTTTTATTTTTTTTATTTAAGACATATCTGACTTCTACTTTTTTCAGGGTTTTGAATCATAAATGGTGTCAATTTCATCAAATATTTTTTCAGCATCTACAGCTACATCATATAGTTTTTTTTTCCTCTCAGATCTAATAATATATTGAATTACATTAACGAATTTACTGATATTTAACCAGCCTTGCATTTCTGGAGTAAGTTCCACTTGGTCATAATATATTATTCTGTATTATTGGAACTAGTCCATGGTCATAATTCTTCTGGAAGCAAACAGTAAGAAGTGTTTTGCTATATGACTTTATCCATCACACTAAAATAAATGAAAAGAAAAAGGAATTAAATGATATGCAGTATATTTTTCTTCTTTTATATGCTTGTCCTTTATAATTTTCTAAAGCTTAGCTCTATGGCTCTTGGATAATTTCAGCTAGCCCCTTGAACAACCTTATATATAAATGACTGGGTTTTGTAGATTTGAGCACATTTAATTAATCTGAACAATCTTTAACTATATTCTTCCCTGACTCAGTATGTGTGGTTTGCAAAATGTTGCTTTTGACATTAATTAGGTGGCTGACATCCAAGGGGGCTTTGAAAACTCCTGTATTTTCAGTCCCAAAAGTCTCTTTCCTTTTCAGTTAAGAGAAGTCTTTCTTTTTAATCTTGTTCTGTGTCTAATGCACAAAGTGATATATTTCTATTTTTTCATCTTTTGGAAAATACCTTTACTTTTCAATTTCGCTGTTATCATACTTGTTCCTTAGCTAGTTTGTTTCCTTCCTTTCCTACTATTTTTTGATACAATACTGCAACCAATTATTTTCTGTTTCCATATATTTACTTACCACCTTTCTTTCTTTTTTCTTTTTTCTTTTTCTTTCTTTTTTTTTTTTTTTTTGGAGACAGAGTCTCATTCTGTCACTCAGGCTGGAATGCAGTGGTGTGATCTCAGCTCATTCCAATCTCAGCCTCCCAGGCTCAATTGATTCTTGTGCCTTTAGCCTCCTAAGTAGCTGAGACTGCAGCTGTGTGCCACCACACCTGGCTAATTTTTTTGTGTGGGTTTTTTTTGTTTTTGTTTTTATTTTTGTTTTTTAGCAGAGACAGGATTTCACCATGTTGGCCTGGCTGGTCTCAACCTGACCTCAAGTGAACCACCCGCCTCGGCCTCCCAAAGTGCTGGGATTAAAGGCATGAGCCACCATGCCTGGCCACTTCTCACTTTTCTATACTGCCCACTGCTATAGGACTTGCGTACCTCCAATGAAAACTGTCCATCCTACTCCACTGATGTTGGTCTTGAGACGTACTTTGACCAAGGGAATGTGAGCAGAGATGCTATATGTCTTGTCTAAGCAGAAACGTTGAGCTGTTGCAAGTTTCATAATTCGTACAGCCCCAAAGTGATTCTAACAGCTTGGGAAGACTTTTGTTTTTCTCTAACGATACCACTGTAATGCAAAACATTTTTGGAGCTCCTCTTTTGGAGTTCACTTCAGAACCATTTTTGAAAACCTTTAATAGCTTCATAGCTATTTTTGAAGGCATATGTATTCATTGAAAACAACCTAAAGTAAACTACAGCCAAGTACATTTTAACGGGTACGAGTATGAGCTTGGATTGGGGAAGCTCTGTATTCAAAGCGTGGCTGTACTATTTAATTTCTGTGGCAATTTATCACCTAAAAATGGGAGCAATAACAGTGATGGATATGTTTTACAACCAGCTTTCATTTCTAGTCTCTTCTAATATTTTTCCCACATCACAGGAAAGAACATTTCCCAGGTTACCTTGTCTCCAGGCTTCTCTGAAATGGAATGAGATGCTCTGATTTGAAATTTGGACAGGGAGACTGAACCCATATTAGCTTGCTGGTGGTGGATGGTAGTGCAGAGATGTGTGGAGCCCAGACATTATGAGGCTGCACCGTGACAAGGGACTCTCCTTAAACCCACTCTCATTTGTGCTGTAGGTTGATTATGACCATTGGTGAAGGCTTCTTGTAACTTCCTAATATGAGCAGTAGCAGCAATTTCCTGATTCCCCAGGCCACATGGTAAACCTGAAAGTTAGTGGTGGCCTTTCTTAAGGTTTTATTCTCTAGCCCTTCTCAGTTGGAAATTCCTTATATTAAATCACGATCTGTTTAGAATGCTTAGCAACGTTTCCATTTTGCTGACTGATTACTTTTGCCATAGGATTGCTGTCATAAGACTGTCCCAGAATTAAATAAGGTAATACATTTAAAATGCTTAAGACAGTGTCTGAAAATATTCCATAGCTATTATTACTATTAGGAAGCTGATCAAAATGAACAATACACCCTCAAGTCAAAAAAGGAGGTGACCATCTAGATGGGAGATTGGTACTCACAAATGGTATGAAAATTGAATCTGAAGACAATTTTAGAAGAGGAATTAGGCTCCCTAAAATAAGGCTGCCATCACCTGAAAACTCTAAAAAGAAGACATTTAAGCAGACGTTTTGATATATTGGTTCTTAAATAATATACTAATTTTTATTCATTTTTTGGAGTCTTTTGCTCAGGTTTCCCATGTACATGAGGGAATGTGAGGGTTGTGAACCAGAGGAAGAGAAGCACCTCCTACCTCCTCCTCCTTCTCTGTCTCCTCCTTTTCCTCCTCCTCCTCCAGAAACCCCAGACCCAAGGAAGAACTGAATTGAACAACATTTTCTTGTATTTCCATGAGTTTTTCCTTAGGTCCAACAACACCACACAAGAATCCAACATCACTGGCATTTTAGGAAGGGACTTACCTTATTCACATTCCAGGTGGGTCTTCAGGCTTCCTAGACAACAAGGTTAGATATATGAGAAATCAGATTGCAGCAAAAGTACTGGGTATCTAGGTTGAAGATTGGAAGTGCTTAAAGGGAGAGAAAATAATGTAGAAAGAAGGAGGATCCTAAATATAAACGTTCAGGAAGTTGCAGCCTTGTCAAAGATGGGCTCTGTTGCCAAGTACCAATTAAACAATTCACAAATTAACAGTGTGATGCTCATCAGCTCACATTGCTTCAAGGACTGCCTATGAGAATTCCATCATGTTAAACACAAGCTACTTCTGTTGATGTCTTCTTTCTGTGTCTATCTAAATAGTGAATAATACTCAATAGAAGGAGAAAAAGATTAGCTTGAGCGTTAGCTAAAAGTTGCTCTATTTTAATCACAAGACACCAAGAAAAGGGAAGTAAGATGTTTCTATTTTCTGTTAACATTACTTGGTTTGATATCTGGACTGAGGGAATCCAACATAGCCTCCTTCTGCATAGTCATCCATAAGTTTAAGTCTTCTCACCTATAGAAGGGGGATAGTAGTAACTACCTTGCAGGGCTGTTGTTGGGATTAAGATAATTTGTGCAAATCATCTGAAAGGTTACTGACCCTTGATCAAAACTCCTCCCAAAGGTGGTTAATTCTTGCTGCCTCCCATGACTTCCTCTCCTGTCCTGTGTCCACACAGTCAGGCTTCAGTCCCACATGCGCTGGAGCTGCTGGCAAGAACCCATTGCAGCATCTCTTCCCATCTTCAGGTTCAGTGACGTCATGCTGTTAGCTTGAAACCAGCTCCTTGGGAATATTTATTTCATGGAAATTGGCAAATGCCATAAATTAGGATTTTGTTTTTGTGTTTTGGAGAGCCAGATTACCAGCACACTCACCCCTGCTTTGTCCCACTTTCCCACTGATTCTGCTTCTACCAAAGTCATTGATGATCTATGTCTGGCTAAGGTCAGTAGTCAGCACATTATCTCCTCTTATTCAAGCTCCCTGGTGGACCACTGCTCTTTCTTTGAACGTTTTCTTTTCTAGAACTCTACAAACACACTTTGTTTTCCTCTTACCTCTTCAGTTGTGCCTTTTCAAGGTCATTTGTTGGATTTACTTCCCCTACAGACTTATAAATGTTAGAGTGGCCATTGCTGTGTTCATTGGCTTTCTCTCTCTGTTAAATACTCTTCTATCCTTACTTGGTCTTACATAGTTATGTGACTGTAAATATAATCTATAAAACTCCCCAGATCTATTTTTTTTTTGAGACAGGTTCTTGCTCTGTCACCCAGCCTGGAGTACAGTGGCACAATCATAACTCACTGTGGTCTCGAAATTCTGGGCTCAAGTGATCCTCCCACTTCAGCCTCCCAAGTAGCTGGGACTACAGGCATGCATCACCGTGCCCAGGTATTTTTCTTTTCTTTTTTGTTTTCTTTTTAGAGACAGAATCTCCCTATGTTGCTCAGTCTGGTCTCAAACTTCTGGCTGCAAGCAATTCTTTCATTTTGACCTCCAAAAGTGCTGGGGTTATAGGCGTGAGCCACCACGCCCAGCTGCAATTCAATTTAAACTCATACTGCCTACTCAGCATCTCTGCTTGCATGTCTAATCAAAGTCTCACACTCAACATGGCCAAACTACAGATACTCCCCCTCACTCCCACCTGCCCCCCGCAACCTCTGCACAAGTAGCTTCTCTTTGCTAGAACCTTCTCTGTCTCAGCCAATAGTATTGCCATTTGCCCACTTCCTCAGGCCAAACATCTAGGGCTCATACTTGATTGTCTTCCCACATACTCTTAACAAATGAGCGTAATTTATATGAGTAAAGATCAAGATTCAAGGCTAACAGCTCAGGTATGAACAATGGTCCACGTGAAAACAGATGGAAAGTTAGGAATGCAGAGTCATCCAGAGCAATTTTGAAAGGAGGTATTTGGCCTGGCATAGTGGCTCACACCTGTAATCCCAGCACTTTGGAAGGCTGAGGCAGGCAGATAAGGAGGTCAGGAGATCGAGGCCATCCTGGCTAACACAGTGAAACCCCATCTCTACTAAAAATATATAAAAAAAAGCTAGGCATGGTGGCATGTGCCTGTAGTCCCAGCTACTCAGGAGGCTGAGGCAGGAGAATCACTTGAACCGGGGAGGCAGAGGTTGCAGTGAGCCAAGATGGCGCCACTGCACTCCAGCCTAGGCGACAGAGCGAGACTCTGTCTCAAAAAAAACAAAACAAAACACAGAAAGCAGGTATTCAAGATGAATCTGAAAGTATAGTTTGATGACAGATAATTGTTCTGTAATAAAACTATTATTCTTTAGGCAACAGAAAAATCACTGGAGGTTTTTGAGCCTGACCTGACCATTGGTTTAGAAAGATAAGTTTGACCATGAATTTAGATGATCAGAAAGAATATGAACTACGGAGTGACAGAATGAGAGAAAAACTTCAACTGCTAAAAGCACTAGGATTTGACTGACTGAATATGAGAAGAGGAAGAAGAAACAAAAGGTAATTGAGAGGGTTCCAGTTAGTGTCTCCTGGAAAATGGAAATGCCAAGAACCAAGGTAAGGAACAGATGAATGGTAGGCAGATTGTGAGAAGAAAAAACAAAAATCAGGTTGGTTTTAGACACAATGTATTTGAGATGTCTATGAGGCAGTGAGATGGAGCAGGGACCCTTCTTAGGGGCTGCTGGGCACGCCCCACCAAGCTTGGAAATAAAGGAAAATCTTGAGTTCCTTCATGGGAAATTCTAGGCACCTTATCCTTGAGAAGTAAGTGAGCAACCTGAGAAACAAGAAGGTAGTAGTAACTTTAAACAATCACCAGAAAGTTAATCACAAAATATTTGGTTCCCTATAGAAACTAAAGACAGCATCTTAACATATGTCCCTGAGTTGTTGTTCAGAAACCCGGACTCCCACCACATGAAAGATGCGGCCTGCTGGCACAGAGACTTCAGATGAGGGAAACTGGGTTCTTCCTGAGGGGTCCGGACGAGGTCACACCCAGGAGCCAGACCTAATGCATCTTCCTACTGACCCAAATTTTTAAACAAGTTTTTCTTCCTTAACCGGTTGCAATTCATAAAGTTGTTAAACCCACCTATAGACTGTGAACCCCCCACTCTGAGGTATCCTTGCTTTTTAGGTCAAACCAATGTATACCCTCCATATATTGACTTACAACTTTGTCCACAATCTCTGCTTTCGTGTCCTTAAAAATCCTTATTCATGACTGGGCGCAGTGGCTCATGTCTGTAATCCCAGCACTTTGGAAGGCCGAGGCGGGTGGATCATGAGGTCAGGAGTTCGAGACCATCCTGCCCAATATGGTGAAACCCCGTCTCTACTAAAAATACAAAAATTAGTCAGGCGTGGTGGTGGGCACCTGTAATCCCAGCTACTTGGGAGGCTGAGGCAGGAGAATCACTTGAACCTGGGAGGTGGAGGCTGCAGTGAGCCAAGATCGTGCCACTGCACTCTAGCCTGGGCAACAAGAACAAAACTGTGTCTCAAAACAAACAAACAAACAAAAAAACAAACAAACAAACAAAAACCCTTATTCATAAGCCATCTGGGAGTTGGGGTCTTAAGCATGAGCTGTCTGATAGTCCTCACCTGATGCTCCACAATAAATGCTTCATGTTGTCTCCCTGCAAATCCCAATGTCAGTGTTTGACTTTGCTGCCCCAGGTGGGCAAACTCGAGTTCAGTTCAGTAACAGTGGTGATGGAAATGTCCAGCAGAATCAAAGCTCAGAAAAGAAGGCATAACTGGAGAATGATTAGAGGGTACTGAACCATACACAACTTTGAATTTTGCATTCAATCCAGTACCTAACATGTGGTGAGTGTCCAATGAATATCGCCAATGAATATTATATCTTTGGGAATAATCACTATGGATATGTTGTAAAACTTGTTAGAACAGATTAAATTGCCCAGTGAGAGAAGAGATCTAGGACAGAGACTTGGAGTATCCATCTTTTAAGCACAAGAAAGAGTAATCATGCAGAAAGATGGATATAGGATAAGACTATTGGGAATTGAGTGTCATGGAACCCAAGAGAAAAAGGAGGTTCAATAAGCAAGAGGTTAGTTTCCACACTGCACATTTCTACTGAAATGTAGAATGGAATGAGGGCAGATAAAATGCTGTTGGATTTGGCAGCTCATGTGTGAAAAGAATGTTAATGAAGTGGTGGGAACAGAAACCGTACCATGGAGGCTATGGAGTGAGTATGTGATACAGGAGCCCAGCAGTGCAGTCATGCCTGAGTACTGGGTCCTTGTGAAATATCACAGATGTCTCCATAGTCAAGTTTCATAGTTTTCTGGTAGTGATATAGATAATAATGAATCTTTCAGCCCTTCTGTCCATGCGTATAACCCTCTTGTCATGGGCATGTGGCAAATGCCCATCATGACAGATCTGTCCAGCTTTCTGTCATGTTTCAAAACCAAACCATACATTTTTACCCTAATAACTTTGTGTGGCTGACGTGGGGGCATCACATGCCTGCCCCAGGCAATGTCTGGGGAAGAAAGCGTTCATTCTGACTGCCTTTGTGAATGTTTTTCCTAATTTGGAAAGTCTTTCAGTAATTCAAGAAAATCCTTTCCTTCCTCTACAGGAGAGAGGGATCTCATTATGATTGAGAAAAAATATCAAGGAAGAGTGAGTCATATTTTCTTGATAGCATAACAAAGTGAAAAATAGGGTGTAGGCAGGTTGAGAGCGATTATAGCAATCTTCTTAGTGGCTAAGAAGATTTCCCATGACCATCATAAATGAATAATGCTTCTACAAGGAAGAGATTTAACAAGAGAGGGAAAGGGGGAGTAGGGAGAGGGTGGGGCTGGGGAGAGCACCTAAATGATTTAATGTTGGTCTCCACCCTCCCCCACTGAATCAGTTTTTAATTCCCCTTGTGGCTACTCGAATTAATCTCCCCCAGTGATACTTGCTTGAGATCAATCCTTCCCCTGCCAGGGCCATTTTTCACATGTGTCTCTTAGCTTGGGGGTTTCTGGACCACAGAGTCAGTAAATTTGACCCCAAGCCTGTCTGAGAGAAGGCTATCAAGTCTTAGGGCAGACTTTTTTTCCCTCCCAAACCTAAAATTTGGGCTGAGATTTTACTAAGGTTGAAATCTTATGGAAGGAAGGGGTGCCCTGCCTGCCTTTGGAACTTTGTACAGGATACCCGGCATAGGGCCGACTCTGAGAACAAGGACCAGGCCTGAGACCCGGACACTGCCTTGCCCCAGAGCCTCCTGCCTGCTAGTGGGACAGAAACATAAGGAGTGCACTGGAACACAAAAGAAACAAGTTCACCATGACTTTGCAGACTAGCTGAGAATCTCCCTCGCAGTTTCCTCATTATCAGGAAGGACTCAGATCTTCCTAGGCACAAAATATTCAGATGCCTTTACTCTGGTGAAATCCCAAGGCAAGCATCTCCCTGGTAATTGCCAGCTCCTCAGTTCAGGAAGAGATGCCTTTCTATGCTTGTCCTTAAAAGTCAAAACCGTGCCTAGCGAAACAACCCTTTAATGCATGCCTTCTGCATTTCCCAACTTCCCTCATGGGAAACTAATAAATCAGAGATGGTTTTCTGTGCATGGTGTGGTACACGCCGTTACATAAAGAACTTGTTATTTTTTTCTTTTTTTCTCACGGGTTGCAACATGTCATTTGCCTCCCTCTGGCCTCATTGTTATTTTCTCGTTCCCTCCTCCCATATTTTGTAAGAGTGCATTAATTTATTCTCATTTTCATTTTTTAAAACATCTTCCTCCTACCTCAACAAGCATTTTTGCCCAAAGCGAGTATTATCAACTTCCCTCCAGTTCTCCTTGTGTTCCTCTGTCAAGTGTTCTTACTCATTCCATTTGTGAAAAAAGGAACTCTCTGGGCCAGCACAAAGCATCTGCTGCTTCCATCCAGGCAAAGAAAGACGGTGGCATGGGGTTTTCATGTACCGAAGGCTCGGACAAATGCAGACCTAAGTGTGCATTCCTGGTGCTCCTGGCTTTGTAGTTGTTACAGATGTTGTTGTCCTGCTAGGAGCAGAAGCCCCTCACAGAATGCAGAAAAGAATGCAGAAATCAATGCCTGCGTCTCAGCCTTGCTCTTAAGGGTTAGTAAATGAAGAGGGTGTTTTAGAAGCACTATGAACTCACCCTGAAGTTCTCAAGGAATCAGGAACTGCCACTCTCCCCTTCTCTTCTACAAAGGAAATGCAAATACATGAGGTAAGAGGAAGACATCTAAATAATAAAAGCCCCAAGTGGAAACTATTGGTAAAAATTAGGAAAAAGTCATTAAAGTTAGGTAGAGGCAAAAGAGAATGGCAAATCAAGGGGGTTCATATTGAAATGCATCCGCTTTGCCACATTGCTTAGGGGCGGAGGATGTGAAACAGGCAGGGGCCAGGCAGCAGAAGGAGGACTGTGGCTAAGGCCATCCCAAGCAAGCTCTGGCTGGTGTGCAATTCTCCAAATTGGGGAGGTTGTTCTAGACAAACCCTTGGATGTTTTCGAGTATTTACCCTCAGCTTTGCTGAGCTGAGCAGATTAAATAGAAGTTAAATAGAAGCACTTTGCATCTCAAGCATTCACGTTCTTCCAAGCGTCTGAGACCATCCTGAAGATTGAGGAAGGCAGGTCTACAGAACCAGAAATTGAAAATACTCCTTTTTACATTAAGAAATCTACCTGAATTACCAGGTACCTCTTGAGAGTCACTGTACTCTAGGCTGAGTACAGTGTTCTCGCTTGACTGGGTTACGTCCTGCTTTAGATTGGTTCTGTTCACTCCATATAGCAGAAATTTAAAAAAAAAAAAAATTTGAAGGATGTATGTATATGTTGCTTTTTTTAAAAAAAATATTTTCACATGTATTGACTCTTTTGAGTTTTTCCACAACCGTGAAAGGCAGGCTTCATTTTGCCGGATCAACAAGGTAAATGATCAGCTGAAAATCATACAAGTGCTAAGTAGGAGACAACTTCAGTCCAGACCTCTAATCTTCAAATCCTGGATTCTTCCAGGACTCTACGCTTTTTACCTGTAGACACAATAGGAGGAGCACAGACCAACAAGAGTGGTATCGAAGGAGATCAATAAGATATAGCTGCAGGATCGACATTGCTCATTGTAAATGTTAAGAATTATCCAACAGTGACTCACCTGATGTGGTTATTGTGGATATATTCATGATGAGCAGGAACACCACAAAATCAATTAAACCAGTCAGTATCTGGTTGAGAATCCTCCCTGCAGAGGAATGGGCCCTTGCTGGGCTAGTCATTGTCTTCAGTTCTGTTCCTAATGCTAATTTCATCTCAACTATACCACTCTTTCTCATCTTTTAGTAGTTTCACTCCTGGGAATCTCTTCACAGGACATAATTTAAAGGAAAGGATAAGCTACGCACATGAAGTTATAGTAGCATTACCTGTAACAACAAAATATCAGAAGGATTTAATGTCCAATTATGTGGGAATAGCTAAGTTTGGTAGATCAATTTGATAGAATACTATGTGGCCATAAAACAATGATTATAACGATTATACAGCAAAATAGAAAATACCATAATATTAAACACAAAAGAAGAATAAAAATGTGCTGGCTATAGTTTGTTGAAAATACAGTTTTGTATGAACAAGGGCTGGAAAAATGAGAGTAGTGGGCTATGCATGAATCTTTAAAAATGATTATTTTACATTTTCTTATCACAAATAAAAATCAAATAAGAAATAACAAAAAAAACTGTTGCTCAACATTAATTAAGCTGCTGTGTGTGTGTCTGTTTGTGTGTTGTTTAATGATTTATTGCATGGATTTAAAACCAAGAGTCCCTGGAGTTGACATTCAAAATTCTCATTGCTTGCTGGATAATTTTCACTAAGACTTTTAACCTCTGTAGCTTGAATTCATTCCTCTATAGGAAGGGCAATTTTTAGAGTAGGAGTCCAATGTTTCTTGAGTGAATGAATAAATAGACAATGGGAAAAAGTCTCATCTCTGTAGTAAAGGTTCTGTTTCCAATGGATTCAAGAAGCTGTTTTGTCCTATTGTAAAGATGAGGGAGGTCAACTGGGCTGTTCTTCATGCTAGTGTTTGTGATTGTGTCTTCCACAGTGGAAGAGTGTATGTGATATGTGCATTTAAAAGCACACCTAAAATTGGATAAAACAATGAGCGCATAAATAGTTCCTGGGGGACAACGAAGGGCAGAATGTGACTCCGTTTCTCAAGTCTCCACCTCTCAGGTCTCTTTGATCCAGGGCTCAAAGGAAGGAGACTTGATGTTATTCCCTAACCCAGAAGGGAGAGAACATGGGTTTCAGAGAGTGCTGAATTTTTAGTACTAAACCCCCAGATGTAGTTGTTCAAGAAAATGGTGAGAACAAAATCGATCTCTTGTCTTTAAAGTGATAAAAGTTTCAAAGATAGTCATTCATTTCTGTATTAGTCCATTTTCATACTGCCATAAAGAACTTCCCGAGACTGGGTAATTTATAAAGGAAAGAGGTTTAATTGACTCAAAGTTCAGCATGGCTGGGGAGGCCTCAGGAAACTTACAATGGTGGAAGGCAAAGGGGAAGCAAAGCACCTTCTTCACAAGGTGGCAAGAAGGAGAAGTGCTGTGTGAAGGGGGAAGAGCCCCTTATAAAACCATCAAATCTTATCAGAACTCACTATCATGAGAACAGCATTGGGGAAAATGCCCCCATGATTCAATTACCTCCACCTGGTCTTTCACTTGACACATGGAGATTATGGAGATTATGAGGATTATAATTCAAGGTAAGATTTGGGTGGGGACACAAAGCCTAACCATATCAATTTCCTTCTCATCTTAAAATCATCTGATCACATTATGCCATAGGTCATACTTGCCTTTTTATCACCAATATCAGGTGCATACCCTAGCACAGTGCTGGGCACACAGTAGGTAAATAAACAGCAGATGAATCCTGCAGGAGCAGCAAGGAGACCTGGGCAACCATTCAACAGCCTGTGTGCCCTGCCCTACTTGAGGGCCTACTCTCAGGCTCATTAATTATGGTTTTTTTCTTAAAGAAATGATTTTATTTTGAATAGGTAAATATATGCACACAGTACCAAATGTTTAAGAGAATAGTATAGAGCAGAAAAGTAAACCTTCTTCCCATTTTTTTTCCACTAAGTCGCCTGGATACCTTTCCAGTGATAGCTCTACAGAGACAAGCACATATGTACATAAATATTTTTTTAGTAACTGTAAAGCATTCCATACTGTGAATGTACAGTAATTTATTTAACCAGTCTCCAATTGATGCAAATGAAAATGTCAGTTGTTTCTCATTTTTGTCCTTACAAACAACGCTACAAATGCACACCTGCAATTCTGCACACATGTACCACTGCAGCTTAAGTTTCTAGACACAGAATGGCTAAAAGGATGAATGGAAGAATACATATGGGGGCTAACCAGACATCTATTGTCCCATTTGGGATCAGGAAATATTTATAAATTGACTGATGGAAATTTTTAAATTTATGATGCCTTCCTATCCAAAAGCTTACCGTGTCTTTCCATGTATTCAATTCTTGTCTCATGTCCTCATCTTAAAATTTCCTTCATCTAAGGCTTACGCATTTCTTATATAAATGTATTCTTAGCCATTTTCTCTTGCTTTATGTTGCTACTAAAAATGGGGTCTTTTCTTATACTCGATCTCCCAATAGTCTGCACATATGAAGCCTGTTGATTTTGGTTGTGTTGATTTTGATTGTGTTAATTGTGTGAAAGTTTTTCTACTGATTCTCTTAGGTTTTCAAGCTTACAATAACATCATCTGTGAATATTAAAGCTTTATTTTTCTTTTCCAAATTGTAACCCTTCTATATTTTTCTTGCATAACTAAATCAGCCAATATCTCCAGTAAAATATTTTCAGTGGTATTAAGGGTGTCTTTGTCATGTTCCCAACTCTTAGTGGTAATGTTATTTTCAATTTCCTTAATCTAGGAGTCTGGGAATAGAATATTTCATGACTTTCTGATTTACTGATATCTGGAAGTAAACACATATGCAATTCTAAAGCATGGCTTTATAATGTGTGATGTAAGTAATTGTACAATTAATCATCCTGTAACAGAAAGATGAGATGAATAAACCTGATACATTTTTCTATCATCCATACTTCAAAGGACAAAAAATCATCAAGGTGCACCATGGCTTGGATATCAGCTTTTATTTTGTATAACAAAAAGTAACTTTAATGAAGCAATAAATTATATGACAAAATTCAAAGATCAGATAAGGTGAGGATATTAAAAATAAAAGTATTGAATTACATATACAGGAAGGCCTTGACCAGTAAATGCATGGTTGCTTTTCTCCACAACACAGAATTCATAATACTGGAACACTTCTGAAAAACACCAATTGGTTGAGGATCTTCAAGAAAATCTGCTCAGTGTCAGGCTGTGAGTGGTTGTTGCTGGGATGACTGGGGAATGGTTAGGTTAGGATGATGGTGGTGTGAATAGGTTTGTTGAAGCCTGTCTGAGCCTAGACCTCACAGTGAGGCTCCCCTGGCAGTGTGGGAAGCCTCATTTGCCCCAGGCTCAGTTTCTTTGACTCCCTAGCCAAGATTTCCACAGTGGCCATGTGTTCTTCACCAGGTGAACAAGTTAAGTTCCATGGCTCAAAATCTCAAAAGGACATTAAAGGAACTTGAGGAAGAGCACTAGTTAAGAGCATGCTGCCTGTCTGTGACTGTTAGGTTCACTATTACTCCCCATTTTACCAGCTCTGTGCCTTAGAAAAAGGGAATTAGCCCTCTTAAGGCTCAGCTGCACCATCTACAAACACCATCCTTATAAGGTTGATATGGGGATTATAGGATATGACTATAAAGGGCTTAGCATGGTACCAACCCTTACATGTTTCTGGGGTGGGGGAAACCAGTCTTACTGCAGGGAAAGATAAGTTTCCAATATTACATACTAATTTGGAGAAGGATCAATTCAGTTTTGAAATTTCAGAAAGTTGGCCGGGTGCAGTGGCTCACGTCTATAATCTCAGCACTTTAGGAGGCCAAGGTGGGTGGATCGCCTGAGGTCAGGAGTTTGAGATCCTCCGGGCCAACATGGTGAAACCCTGTCTCTACTAAAAATACAAAAATCAGCCGGGCCTGGTGGCGAGCGCCTGTAATCCCAGCTCCTTGGGAGGCTGAGGCGGGAGAATAGCTTGAACCCAGGAGGTGGAGGTTGCAGTGAGCCGAGATTGCAGGGCCACTGCACTCCAACCTGGGTGACAGAGCAAGACTCCATCTCAAAAAAAGAAAGAAAGAAAGAAATTTCAGAAAGTTGGATGGAACTGGGACTGTTGTGATAGACAGCATGTCCTAACTCAGGCCAGTGAAAGAAAAATGGGTGACCATTTGAAAGCCAGCATTCCAGCAAGGCAAACAGTATAATATCACACATTCTCCCACACCACATCCCAGTCACATCAGATTCTAACTCATCATTTTCAATATGTGCTTTTGCTTACGGTCTTGGCTATCTCCAACATAAATTTTTATTGTTCTGATGCTTTTAAATCTAAGCCTTAACTTCTCTTGGATATTTTTATGTTCCCCTGACAAAAACTGCTCTATAGTATGATTGAGGATACAAATCGTGTGTCTCCCAGGGTCAAGACACAGTGGCTTAAGACAGTGGGGTTGTCCTGAGGAGGTTGTGTAGCCAGAAGAAGCACTCTGGCCCTTAGCAGGCTTTCTGAATGACACTCTAAGACCAAGCCAAGACAACAGATGAGTTACAGCACATGGTTAAAACATTACTCACCTGCCCAAATACTTCAAAATTTGCAGCAGGGAAATGAACACACTGTCTACTAGAGGTACCAAAGAACCCTTATTTGGGGTTCAAATAATTCAAGGCAGTTATTAACTTGCAGAATTTTCAAATACAACATGACCTCACAGGATTATTTCATGATGGTGTCTGTGTAATACAAAACACTTGGGCTAGTGACGGTTAAGATGTCTTGTGTCTGGGAGGCTTTTTAAAAAGACATATGTCGAAGTAGGAATTTGTTATTGGCAATGTGGCCAATCCTGACTCTTCCCAAGTTTTGCTTCACTGGAATTAATTCAAGGACTCCAAGTGCCATGCGACCAGTTCGTAATTTTCTTTACACACAATTATAAATAATTGAGGAATTTGGTTCATCATTGAAAAATGAAGTCCAGGAACAAGCTAATTATACTTATTATTAAAATATGTAGAGTGTATTTTGCTCGAGATGAAGCCATAGGGAACACAATCAGCACATTCACATATTGTGTTTTTGGTTTGTTTCCTGGACCCCAGCCAATTGCTGGCTTCAGCAGGGCCATCTCCTTGACTGAGGACAGAAGTGCGGCACAGCATGGAAGGCTGAGCAAAGCACCAGATGCCTTCTGGAAATGCCAGTGTGACTTCAGGAAATAACAAAAATGGCCTCATACCCATGGATCCTAGTGAAGGCAGGAACATCACTGTCCCTAATCACATATGTGAGAACAGAAGCACAGACAGAACAACCACTGGATTAAATTTACTGATCTGTGGCAGGTAGTTATTAAGCTCAACACTCTGCAAAACTGTGAGTGTGGTTTCTACGGTGATGTAAATCAGAGTTTGGATTTGGACTTCCTCAGAGAATGCAGTGCTGTACAATACTAGATCTGTGGGATATGAGTAGGAGTTACATGAGAAAAATTCACGATCCATTAAGCTTGGAAAGTTTGAGGTTAGATAAAATCAAGTGAGTTTACTTACTATAAGTTCTCTCTCAGACTAATATGCTAATGCGCGTTGTGATTCTCCAAGCAGATATTATGGTATGGTGTATTTATCAAAGGCACTTGACCAGAGAGGGGACTCCTTTGTTTAGAGAGCATCTCTTGGGGCCACCTTCCTCAGTGCACTTTGGGAAGTGCTGCCTAATTGAAATCAGCCTGTTTTGCAGCTGTCTCAATAGGAGTCCCAGCTGGGCCAAAGCAGCCCAGCAGGAGCCTGAAATACCCTTGCATTATTGAGTACTGCACTGATTTACTAAGTACTACATTGCCTATACTTATAGTACTGAGTACTAACTGCCCTGTGTCACTGAGTTCTGTGCTGTCCTACTGAGTACTACACTGTGTTACTGAGCACTCCACTGCCTTACTGAGCACTCCACTGCCTTACTGAGCACTGCACTGTGTTACTGAGTATTGCACTGCCTTACTGAGTACTGTACTGCCTTGCTGAGTACTGTACTATATTGCTGAGTACTGCACTGTTACTGAGTACTGCACTGCGTTACTGAGTATTGCACTGCCTTACTGAGTACTGTACTGTATTACTGAGTACTTCACTGTGTTACTGAGTACTGCACTGTATTACTGTGTATTGCACTGCCTTACTGAGTACTGCACTCCCTGAGTACTGCACTGCCTAACTGAGTACTGTATTGTGTTACTGAGTACTTCACTGCCTTACTGAGTATTGTACTGTATTACTGAGTACTGCACTGTGTTACTGAGTACTGTACTGTGTTACTGAGTACTGCACTGCCTTACTGAGTACTGCACTGCCTGAGTACTGTATTGTGTTACTGAGTACTGCACTGCCTTACTGAGTACTGCACTGCTTTCCTAAATGCTGCACTGCCTGGCATTGAGTGAAACAGGTTCCAAGGGAAAACAGAACAGGCTCAAACATTTTATACAGGTTTCCCCTGATCCATCCACAGCCTCACTGTGGGTAAATTTCATAAATTTCCTGATGAAACACAGACTCTCAGGGATCCTTTCTTCAGGTGCAATCATTGCCACAAAAGGAAAATTGAAAGGTGGCATACCACTGAGAGGCTGCTGTCTTACCAAAATATCTTTTGAAAGTTGCATATTAATTTTTCTAAGATAATATTAGATCACAGGAGAAGTAAGGTGAAAAGCTGTTAATTCCAGACTCTGAGGTTAATTAGCTCTCTTAGATCGTGCACCTGTAGGAATGTGTAACAGGTATGATGACAGAGTGTTATGCTTGGTTTCCTTTTTATAGAATCTTGAATCAGGAAATATTTTAGTCGCAGCAGAAGACAAATACTACAGGGAAAAGAGACATTTTTCCAGAATTCACCCCAACTTCTCTCTAATGGGGGCTGAGATGAAAATATTCTCAAATCCTGTGCAAGCCATTCCCATAAATGACATGGAAGAGAAATTTTTGAGTGACATTTGGAAGGAAATTCAGCAAATCCGTCTCTCTCTCCATATTCCAATTTGCAGACTCCTCAGTTTCAGACTCATGAGAATGAACATGAGCCACCTTTCCACTGAAAGACCTCAAGGCTCTGTATCTCCATAATTAATTCAGGCACATTAGTTATGCAGGGGGAGGGGATAGCAGCTCCCCAGGTCCAAACTGTTGACATGGTGGCCCACCTCCCTCCCCCATCCTGTCTCTCCTCAGGCTTGTGCTTCCCGGACACCAGCTGTCATGCAGGAAGCTGCAGCTTCTCTTTCCCCCGCCTCCTTTGCCGGCTGGAGCTGCAGGATCATGGCCTGCAGAGTTTCCTTCACCATCTGGAGCTCCCTCTTGAGAGACTGTGGGCACGTTGTTAAGGAGCACATTCGAAGGTGATGGTGGCCCTCTGCAGCCTCCAAGGGATCGAAGAGCATGTGAGCCTACTGGAAGCAGATGGGCACTGCCACCTAATTGCAGTTTCAAGTTCTTTCAAATTGTATGAATTAAATATTAATATAAATTTTATACTTTTTCTTTTAAGAATGACTGCAATTTCTACAATGCCTGAGGTATTGACTATCTCAAGTCAGGTCTTAAAAAGGAAATGGAAGAGTCAGCTCTTAGCCGAGACAGATGGCCAACTTAGATGCTCAATGATATGCAGTTGGCGTGACCATAACTCTGGCTAAACCCCAAGTTGGGGCGGGGCAACTGTCAGATGCAAATACTCTTGACAGTGGAAAGGGTAGAATGCTTGAAATCAAAATCTCCTCGAGAAATACAGGATTTGGGGTCACCATAAGTCGGGAGAGGCATTCTGGACCAGACTCAGTTATTAACACGGTCTCTGTTCACCATTAACCAGTCTTGTCACCCTATGCAAACCGTTTAAAGCCTTAGTTTTCTCTTGAGATTATGACTTTGAAACCCCTCCAGGTCTAACCTGCTGTTACCTGTTAGTATATTCCCAGGGACTAGGAAGGGCACTCAAGACTAGATAGAGTCCATCAAAGGGCAGAGAGTTTGCTTTTTCCGGTTTGGTTGGTTGGTTCTTTTTTTTTCTTAAGCTGTTGGGCTCTTCGTTTTCTAACCTATAAAGTTATTTCTCACATGGAGGAAACAATCAAAGAGAACTTAGCAAACAGTAATAGATAAGGCTGTAGTTCTCTTAAGAAACGGGTTCTCGTCTGGGTGTTCAAGCAGGGGAATGTTTAACCAACAGTGGTTTTTCTGTCCATACATCATCCAGTTCATCCTTTCCCTTTTTACTTGTAGTCAGAACAACTCTAAGGCAAATGCAGGGTGAGAGTTGGGTTTAACAAGCAAACTGATCCATTTTCATCCAACAGGGACCAAGGGGGAAAGTAGAAATATGTTGACACCACCTAAATATGCTGAAGTCATCACATGAAGCCAGACCACTCCAATAGTACTAGATCAGACACGGAGGGAATGGAGAGCTTTGGGAAAGGGAGTCTGACTGTTTATAGACCACCTACACTACCATGTGGTTCTCCCAAAGCGCAACGTCAATGCAACGACAAGAGAAAAAGACACCCTTACAAACCACTGTGGAAAGCATTCCCTTTCTTTTTCTTTTTTTTTTTTTCTTTTTTCTTTTTTGAGACAGAGTTTTACACTTGTAGCCCAGGCTGGAGTGCAATGGTGTGATCTCGGCTCACTGCAACCTCCGTCTCCGGGGTTCAAGTGATTCTCCTGCCTCAGCCTCCCAAGTAGCTGCGAATATAGATGTGTGCCACCATGCTAATTTTTGTATTTTTAGTAGAAATGGGGTTTCACCAGGTTGACCACGCTGGTCTCGAATCCCTGATTTCAGGCAATCTGCCTGCCTCGGCTTCCCAAAGTGCTGGGATTACAGGCGTGAGCCACCACGCCCGGCCTCCTTTCTTTTTTCAACAAGGAACTTCAGAGGATCCTGGGAATTATGCAAATGAATCTCTTCTAAGCAAATGTGCTGAACCACCCTGAAAAGTTCTGGCAGTTTTTCACCTTCTTGAAGCTTCACCAGACTCTATCATTTGTGTAATTTACATGCATTTACTACTAGGGTTCTCTCCTTGCACTTGAACTTGAGGAAAATGGGAGGTGGGTAGGAGAGGGCCCAAGGGAGGAAAGAATCCAATATTTGCCTTTCTTTTTCTTTCTTTTTTTTTTTTTTTTTTAAAGAGGCTTTGGTTGCTTCCATTTCTTGCATAGCTCTGCTAATCTTTAGTGAAAACATATACGACTTCATACAAGCAAAAGCGTAAGTGGTCCCAGACTGAATACCAAACTGGAATTTAATCACAAAGTTATGCTACATCTATGAAGAGCAGGCACAGAGCTTAAGCAGTTTATGAATCCCGACAAACTCCTGAGATTTAACTACCTTTGACATGTAGCCTGGGACTACATGCCACTATTTGTAATGTGCTAAATGATGACAAAGGTTTTTAGAGAGAGAACGTGAATCAAAATGTGACGTTTCTTTAAAAACTCATAAAACTTCTGGGACTGGCAGAACACACTGAAAAGGTTAAAAGTAAGGAGTGAGAAGTTTCAAAAGCAAAAGACGAAGTTAGTCTATAACCAAATTAACACATCAGCCCCTCATACAGCAACCACTAACACAGATAGGTGTCAGAAAACCAGCATTTGAGGAGGTAACACCCTAGCTATGGTGAGCTCGGCAAATCATTGAATGCTTAATTATTCTACTTGTAAAATACTGAATCTGGTACCTTCCTCACAGGGTTACGGTTCAAAGAAATATTTTTTCCTTGTGAGAGTATAGTGTCTTTTGTGAGTCGTCATGAGATTTAAAGTTTATTTCTTAATATAACAGATGTAACAAATACCTTAGGCTCTGTCAAAGCAGGGCTGGACATCAGAAATCCTAGAAACCTCATTTAATGAGCCTGTGGGGATAATAATCATTAAAATAATAATTAAAATCATATTTTATTTGCAAAGTACTTCTCTCTAACCAACCTGCCTCTATGATCCCTTACAAAGTGTGAGTTACAAAGCATTTTGGATGTACTGAAATGGAAGAGTGCCCAGGGAAAAATGCACAATGGGGTGGGGGAAAGCACATTCTAGAATAATTTGTATGGAATGATCCTAATTTTGTAAACAAAGACTATTGAGATAAGCCATTTATAGGTCTAGAAAAGGGCTTCAGGAGGACAAAGTAGTGATCTCCAGGTAGAGGCACTGGGAGGGAAACAGCTTTTTTATTTTCCATACTTCTGTGATATTCACAATGGAAATGCATTGCTTTCATATTTAAATCAATATGTTTATAAAATAAACCACTGGAAACATATCCCTGTGAAGCAGTTGGGAGAAATAAAAGTGCAGAGAGAGATCCTCATTCTTTCTTTCATTCATTCAAACATTCAAATGTTTCCTGAGTTTCTACTCTGTGTTAACAAATGTTATAGACACAGCAGTACAGGAGTGAATCAAAGTCACTGCTATCATGGATGGCATAAATACCTATGAGAGCAGCAGAAAGTAAACAGGTGCCATGTTGATAGTATGTCCAGCTGTGCTGTGTTCACAGTGAGATAGGGGGAGCTGTGGGAGGACCTGGAGCAGAGGGGTGACATCATCAGTTTCGCTGCTGTACTGAAAATGGATTAAAGGGGGTAAGGGCAGAAGCAGAGAGTGACCAGTTAGAAGACCACTGCAATCGTTCAAGCAAGAAACAATCATGGCTTGACCAGGGTAGTGGCAGTGGAGGTAGGAGAGGTGGCTAGATTCTGGATGTGTTTTGCAGATACAATCAAGAGCATATGGTGACAGACTGGATGTGGAACATGGAAAATGGAAAAGCCATCAAGAAGGACTCCCTGATTTTTTATCTGAGCAAATAATTAGAAAAACACAAAACACATCTGTATTTTATTAAGAAGGAGAGGACTAGGAATGAGCGTTTGGTGTTTTTGGTAGAGGAGGGAAGGAATTGGATTTTAGACAGGATAAGTTGGACAAGCTTATCAGCCAAGAGAAGATGCTAAGTAAAAAACAGATAAAAGTCTGGCATTCATATTGAACCATATATTTTTAAAAAATATTTTGCAACATTTTCTCACTGACTTACAGAAAAATAAGCTATCTCATTTGATACATCTAAGCAAGATCTTAAGGCTAAGTAGTAGCTATAATCAGATTTTCTGATCACTAATCCAATAAGCTCACAGTTGAAGCCCATTGAGACACTTGACCTTGACCTTAATTTTTGTCAAATAACTGAAAAACAATTGGAATTTTAGGCAAATTGAAATTTTAGGCAAACTCCAAAACTATTGAAATTTTAGGCAAATCCCAAAACTAGAATAGAGGTGCTAACTGCACCTAACTGCAAGAATAGGCCTCAAAAAAGCAGAATAATTCTTATGAGGCCTGTGCCTTAGGGACCTGAGTTGCTAAGTATCTGCCCCCCATAACAGATATGTCACCAAGTACCTGTGGTATCTAAGGAAATTAGCAGATTCTTTATAACAACATCACAGGGATGAACACCCTAACATCTTTAAAACACCTTTGGAACCCAAGCCCATTCTTTACCTCCCTGGAATAGACTATCCACATGGCAGGTAAGTATGTAACTTGTTAAAAATGTCTGCGTTTGCAATTAGCAAAGGAGTAAGACAGCAGGACACCTGCATTCAGGAATAGATGATAAGGCAATATTGTGATTTGGGGCACCATTTGCAAAAGATTCTGGAATTCTTTAGCTGGAGTCTTCTGTTTTTACAAGAAAACAATTGAGTGTCTTACTGTCAATGAAATGTCCAAGTGAGCATTTCAATGGCTTAGTCAAATTTCGGTCTTTGGTTCATCTGACCTAGTTTGATTCAAAAAGAAAAAATAGTACAAGTTGAGCATCCCAAATCCCCAAATCCAAAATTTGAAATGCTCCAAAATCCAAAACCTTCTGGGCACTGACGTGATGTTCAAAGGAAATGCTCATTGGAACATTTCAGATTTTGGATTTTTGGATTTGGTGTGCTCAACTAGTAAGTATAATGCAAATATTCCACCATCTGAAAAAATCAGAACTTCAAAACACTTCTAGTCCCAAGCATTTCGGATAAGGGACCCTCTTATCCTTTGAAAGTGCTGCTCCTATGCTACATTATTTCTTCTTACCGCCATTCCTTCCTGGGTAGCCACTACAGCCCACAGTGCTGGAGAATTCGTCTTTTAAGAGAAAAGAGGAAAACCTTGACTATACCCAAGACTTGATTCAAAGAATTTGATACTTGTACACGGAAACTCTGTGTTGCCTACCTTGTGCCAAGCCCACCTCTTGCTTAGCCAGAAGCAGGACAGCCCTGTGTCTATACCCTTGCCCTCCCCCACTCACTGTGGGGCTCCAACTCTTCCTTGTCCCGCTTCAAAGTCAAGTGAGAGCCTAAGGAAAGAACTGTGACTACTGTATCTGCATCAGCCCATCACTCACAAAGCTTTAGATACTGCCATCTTAGGCTCTGAGTTTTCTTTTTCTTTCTTTTCCTTTCTTTCTTTCCTTTCCTTGTTTTCTTCCCTTTTTCTCCCTTCCCTTCTTTCCCTTTTCCCTTCCCTTCTCCTTTCCCTTGTCTCTTCTCCCTTCCCGTCCTTCTCCTTTCCCTCTCCCTTCCCTCCCCTTTTCTTTCCTCTTTTCCTTTTCCTTTCCTTTCCCCTCCTTCCCTCCCTCCCTTCTCTTTCTTTCTTTCTTTTTCTTTCTTTCTCTTTCTTTCTTTTTCTTTCTTTCTTTTTCTTCCTTTCTTTTCTTTCTTCTTTCTTTCTTTCCTTTTCTTTCTCCTTCCTTCCTTCCTTCCCTCCCTCCTTCCCTCCCTTCCTTCCTTCCTTTCTTCCTTCCTTCCTTTCTTCCTTCTTTCCTGTTCTCTCTCTCTCTCTCCTCCTCTTCTCTCCCTCTTTCCTTCCTTCCTTCCCACCCTCCTTCTTTGGCAGTGTCTTACTTTGTTGCTCAGGGTGGAGTGTAGTGGTGTGCAATCTCAGCTCACTGCGACCTCCACCTCCTGGGTTCAAGCAATTTTCATGCCTCTGGAGTAGCTGGGACTACAGGTGCGCACCATCACGCCCAGTTAATTTTTGTATTTTCAATAGAGATAGGGTTTTGCCATGTTGCCTAGGCTGGTCTCGAACTCCTGGTCTCAAGCAATCCACCCATCTCAGCCTCCCGAAGTGCTGGGATTAAGGTGTAAGCCACCACACCCTGCCAGGCTCTGGATTTTTTTTTATCTATAAACTACGTGAGTGGAGCTCCATGATCCACATGATCCCTCTTCCAGCCCCTCAGCTCTAGAAGTGGAAAACATCTCCAAGGAGGCAGGACAATTTCCCATAATTCCTGTTACCTTTGTCTGTTCAAGCTAAAAATTTGAAAGTTGAACTAAAGCAGGGTCCTACAGAGCTGTGGTGTCTGCGCACAAGCCTGGATGTATTTAGAGCATGCCATCGAGCACCACCAAAACTAATCAATTGGGCACCATGCACTCCAAATAAGCAGAGAAGTAGAATTCCACAAGGGCTTCCCAGACATGAATGTAAATACAACTGCAAATAGAACCAGAGTGTCTCTACCTCGTCTATGACTGAGGGGCAGGCAGAGCTGCCCTGAGGGCTTTGAAATATGCCAAAAAGGTACATATCACAAGTGTACTTCTTTTCCTTTGAAAGTGTGTCGTAGAAATTGAAGGAGGAAGAAAATGAGAAAATTCCTGCTTAAAAATCCACCTTAATTTGGAAGGTTTTTGGTTACAACATTTTGAGCATGGAGGAGACATCGCACACAATCAAAATGTTTTTCAAAACATAACTGCTAATTAGGACCCCAGATGACTGTGAAAATGCACTAGAGATTCACGCTAAGGCTCCTGGAAGTCCCAGCTTGACTGGCTGTGAAGTCACACCTCCTGTCCCCTTCTCAGGCACTAGGCGTGAGCCACTTCTCCACCGCCAGCTCTCCCAATTAATGGTGCAGACTGTTTTCAGACACTCGCTGCCACAGTAGCTGATGGGTTTGTGTTGTTATTTGGTCATGCTACATGTAATTTGGTGAGCCTGTCAGGACGATGAAGAGGCAGGGGCTGTTTCCTCTCCCTCCTTGGATTTGTCAATCAGTGTCTTCTTGATAAAAGTAGGAGACACCCAGTAGGCTGCCCATAACACGGATATTAAATCAGGAGGCCACAAGGACCTATTTGGACACTCAGTCCCACTGCCCACCCCTAGCCTCTGTTGATGCCACACTAATAGTCCTTATGCACACATATGGTTTATGCAAAAACTAAGTGTTTTCCACACAAAGAATAAACATCCATGGTAGCATCTGTGGCTTGAGTCTTTCAGACGTGGACGTCCAATGTGGGCTTACATTAATCACATTCCAATGTGGACTTAGATTAATTGGGTACCCTCTACCTCACATGCACAGCAGGTTCTGGCAGCATGCTTAATGGAATCAAACAAAATACTGCACTCACTGTGCAATCCTTCTGTATCGTTGACAACAAGCTGTTTCTTTCAGCCACACTCAGCATTGTATCTTTGATCAAACATGGAAATATAAACCAGTCAGAGTTTGGCTGTAGGATTCTGGCAGCCTCTCTGAATCTCTAGAGAAGCTCTAATTTGAAGCAACGGCTTTTGTTTGTGTAGGGGAGCCTCCGTAGAGCCTTGTAAACATGTCTTTCTATCTTAGGGTGTAATGTTCCACTCACATTTAAGTGCCTCTTTGTATGAATTCAAAGACACCTTCTGTGCATTTATTCTCAATCAGTGACAGAACAAAAGACTGGAATTTGAAGAAAAGTCTGGATTGAAATCCATATCGTGGTGTAGATTTTATTGGAGGGAGGGAGAGAGCTGACTTCAGTACCTAAACCAGTGCTTCTCTGCTTATCACAGCAGAGATCAGCGAAATTCTCAAAAAACATAACATCAGTAAAATACTTTTATTATAGCTTAAAATTTTAAAGTAATTGTGTGTTCCATGGAACAGACCTGTCCATTTATGTATAGGCAATAGTTGCTTTCTGATGGGCCAAATAGGACCATGGGGCTTGTGGCTGGAAAGTTCTGCTACTCATCAGAAAAGACCTTATGCCAGCCAAGTCGTTCTTATTTTTCGACTGTCAAGTCTTGTTTTTTTCCACTGTCAAGTAGGGATAATAATCCCTATCTATTTATAGACATTTTATTAGAATTAAATGACTTTTTATCTAAGCTATTGTAGAGCTAGTGATTGATTCCTTTAAGCGTTTATTACAAAATAGTTGAATCAATGTACCTTGAAACTTTTTGTGCATAAATGGGATATTCTTGGAGCTTGTGACTAATTTACTAAGAACTGTGAGACAAATGGACTTGGATAACACTTTTCTACCTAAAATCATGTACTTACCCATGGCTATGTTAAACGTACATTGTGAATATGGCCTTACTGAACCCCCATAAAAACCTTAGAGGTGTATGTTATCCTGACGTTACAGATGGGAACCCTAATGCTTAAAGAGGCATTATCACTTATCCATGATCCCACTGCTACTAAATCTGGCTTGGATCAGCTGTGGCAAAACTAAAAGGATCTTGTTTAAACACTGCTTAACCCCTTTTATTCTTAGGGGTCTTTGCTAGACCTGCCTCCCAGCTCTAGTAAAAATATGATCCAATTCCCCAGAATCAAACTAACCTTTTAGAAAATTTCACAAGAGACCAGCACAGAACCCTGACTGCAGCCCTCAGAACTGCTACCTGAAGACAGAGGTACCTCCTACTCAGGAACTGCCCATTTGCTGGGCTGGGGAACGGGAACTCCTTCATATCCACGGACTCTCTGCAGTGGGTTGCTCCTCTGTGCCCCATCATCTGCCCATTTGCTGGGAGCCATACCACCTTAGACGGGCTCAAAGATTTGTGACCCCATGAACATGGAATAAATAAAAACGCCATCCTTAGTCTATGTTTCTATGTTTCTTTGGGAAACTTTCTGATAATAGCTTAAATACAAGATTCTTAAGAGGCAGGAAATTATGAAGAACAGAATATCTGCTTTTCAAAATTTACCTAAAGCAATGTGAAAATCGTTGCTGATTAAGATAAATTTTCTGCTCAGCTTAATAAACAAGGTCAAAAATATAAAGTTATAGCAAGGAAGGAAGCATAGCATTGGATCTATCATTAAATCGCAGATCTGAGTATTTGTGACTAAGATTAATCCTTGGCCATTCAAAGTTACTTACACACACACACACACACACACACACACACAGCCCATAAAGTATGGTAAAAACTGGAATTCTAAAAAGTAAGACAGCAATGACAAGCAAAGACCAAAATAGCTAAATTTCCCACAAACGCATCTAATAAAAGACATTCTACTGAATAGAAAGATGAATAGGGAAGTGTTTTTGGCTACAGAAGTGTCAACTTGTGATTAAATAACTGAAAGGATATAGGGCTGCATATCCCTTCACCCACTGTGTACCCATTCGTTTGCTCTCAGCAGAACTAACCAGTGACAAACTGTGTCCACAGATCAACATAGAATGGAGTGCTTCATACGGATGCATACCCAAGCCAGTATGTTCTGAAGCCATCTTGCTCATTAGCAGCTAGTTTTGAGAAAGGTGTTTATAGGTTAACACCAAGGATGTTAAGTCTGGTGCAAGAAATTCTATCACTGGCAACCAGAAAGGACTAAGTTCAGTTCAACCATGTGTACATGGTTAGAAGTTGAAAGGAAATAATCCAAAGTCCTGTTTGTTTTGTTACTCTACTGCCCATTACTAGGTAGAGTTGCTAGATAAAGAAACTCAGAGGTGGATTTAGGACACTTGGTATTGAAAAAGCTCATAGGAAAATGAGCCAGTCAACTGTTTTCTTCCACCAGGGCCACACAGAGCCAGCTTTACACCCACTGGAAACTGCATTTTGCTTTGGCTTCCTTGTGTGCATGTCTGAACTTAATTGTTAGTGGTTGGGTTTAGCAATTAAAAATATTGAATTGCAGCTGGATGTGGTGGCTCAAGCCTGTAATCCCAGCACTTTGAGGGCCAAGGCAGGTGGATGACTTGAGGTCAGGAGTTCTAGATCAGCCTGGCAAACATGGTGAAACCCCGTCTCTACTAAAAATACAAAAAAATTAGCTGGGCATGCTGGCGGGCACCTGTAATCCCAGCTACTCAGGAGGCTGAGGCAGGAGAATTGCTTGAACCCAGGAGGTGGATGTTGCAGTGAGCTGAGATCACACCATTGCACTCCAGCCTGGGCATCAAAAGTGAGACTCCATCCCAAAAAAAAAGAAAAGAAAAAAAATACTGAATTGCTTACCGAAAACTAGAGAGAAAATGTTTCATACCTGATAATCTCAGAGATCTGAGGTGCTTTGCACTATACATAACAGCAGCATCTATTTGTTGCCATCTTCTGAGGCATAACTACCTTTTAAAGACTTTCTTCTATAAAATAACTTCGTCTTGCTTAACTGCAAGTTGAAAAGGATATGAATGAGATCTTCATCGTGACTGTGGATTGCTGTGTGAAGTTGATCTTCCAAGTACAATAGCTTCTTGCCTATGTCTTCACACTTCTCTCCAAGTTCTGCAGAAAGGATGTAAGATTCCTGGCGAGAGGGGTGGGGGAAACAAGATCACTGGTTAGAGCCGTGAACACAGACTGTACACAAAGGGAAGCTTCCTGGAAAGAGCTCTCCCAGTTTCTGCACCTCAGTCAGAATTGTGCTAGGGCCTGTGTCTCCCCTAGGGATCAAACTTGAGAAGCTGTGAACGGATTTCAAGTTATGACCAAAGAATGAGCTTTGTCGACATAGTTCCACAGGCTACCTCCCTTGTCTGGTCATTTCAAAGTGCTGCTTCCAGTATGTCAAGTCCCAAAATGGATTTATCAAACAGAAACTCTGAATCTTCTAGCTATATCAATGGGCAAATTCAAAATTTAATAGGGATTCTAAAAAAAGTGGGGAGAGGGGTCACAGGAGCAACTGGGCTAACCTGTAAGGAGAAAGGGAATATTCCTTTAAGGACACAGGAATTGACTAGGGCACTGAACATTTGTTTACACACTGACCACAGTCCCTGAATGCTAGAATGTAAGTGCCATGAGGTGTATATTGCACACACAGCTGCTGCTACCACCACTATACATGGGAGCTTAAGCCCCATAAGAGCAGGATGATGATGTCTTGCTTGTTGCTGGCCCTAGAGTCCCTGGCATAGTAACTGGCACATGACAGGCAGGTAGTATTGATTGATTTAATGAATGAACAGTTGAGTCTTAGAGCTCCTTCCTTCTCTCACGTTTTCCCTTCAAACTTATTTCTATGAGCCAGAAAAGGGCCTTCTTTATGTCACTTTCCTGCACAAAACCACCACAGAGCAGAGTCTAAACTCTGCCTTCATATGACCTGGCACAAAGCCCATGATTCAGCTGTATCCCCTCTACTCTCCTAAAGGCAAGCCAAGCTTTGCCAGCCAGACTAACCTGGTTGCCTTCTCTCATGCTGTTCTTTTTGCCCATGCATTCTTCCTCATTCTTCTCTGAAACCCAACCTTTCCTTCAAAGGCCCCAAATAATAATTTCACCTTGTAGGGCAATCATTCTGATAAGTGCTGTGTCCACTCAAGTGAGGTAAGTTCCCCGTGGGTAAGGGCCATGGGTTCATCATTCATCCCAGGGCCCCAAGTTGAAAGCTGGGCATGTAGAAGCCCACAGACTTGTAAAGGAAAACAATAAACAAGGTTAAGAAAACAAGAACAGAAGATAGAGATTCTTAGAATAAAGCAGGGGGAGAAGCAAGAAATGAGCTCAGAATTAAAACTTAAATGTAAAGGTAATATTTCCTCAACTAAGAGTGAAAAGCTTAGAAGATACACTAAAAAATTTTTGCAGGTCAGATGCAGTGGCTCGTAGCTGTAATCCCCGCACTTTGGGAGGCTGAGGTGGGTGAATCATGAGGTCAGGAGTTCGAGACCAGCCTGGCCAACATGGTGAAACCCCATCTCTACTAAAAATACAAAAATTAGCTGGGCATGGTGGTGGGTGCCTGTAATCCCAGCTACTCAAGGGGCTGAAGCAGAAGAATCGCTTGACCCCAGGAGGTGGAGATTGCAGTGAGCTGAGATCGCACCACTGCACTCCAGCCTGCGCAACAGAGCAAGATTCCGTCTCAAAAAAAAAAAAAAAAAAAGCCTAAGGTAAACTATTAAGATATGTATTCAGCTTAAACTACAAGGTTACTACAAAAGCTACAGTGAATACCAGACAATAATAACAAAATGCCCAGGTGTGCGATAACGGTCCCGTTAAAAGATCTTTGGAGATGATGTATTATATAATATTATAATCAGGATACACAAATAACAACTAAATTCAGGTATATAATTTGACTTTTGCTATATTAGCTTTAAAATTTACATGACAATGGCCAACTACATTAGAATAAAATAGTGCTAATGGGAACTGCAAATAACTATTGTAAATATTGGAGAAGTCTAGTATATTGAAGAATGAGCTACAAGCTACAGAATGAGCTATACACATTTACTGCAAGTAAGTGTATATAGAAAAGAAATCTCATGGCAATAACATACAATTGTGGGGACATATGGACACAATTAAAGGAACTTTAATGTGAAGCACCCAGGAAGGCTTACTTGAAATTGACCATAACAGTGGTGAGAACACAGCAAATATATAAAAATCACAGATATATATATATATGTATATATTTTTTTCTGATCCCAAAATAAAATTATCAGTCAAAGATGTGAAATTGAAGGTAGAAGATTACACGGAAGTGTAGGAACTGGATAATGAGTAACACCGTCATCACACATGAAATAAATGAGACACTAAGAAAAAGAACATCTGGGAAAAAATGATTGACAGTCGTGAAACCACAAATCATACAGGAAGGAGAAAAATACACTGTTAGCAGGAAAATATATATGACTGAAAACACACTTAAAGAGAGAAAAAGCATAGACTCAGAACAGAAAACCAAGGAATTTAAAACACCCTTAAATGAAATCAAATGACTCAATCTTCATCTTACGGCTACAACAAATATGAAATCAAAGCTAAATTAAACAAATTTAAAATACAGTTTTACATTTCTCCCCCAAACATATAATTCCTGCTTGTTTGCCTTTTTAAATTATGTGCAGATTGATAGTAATGGCATAAATTTTGGAAAGCAATTTCAGACCACATAACAAGCATTTTAAATTGTTCGTATCTTAGGACCCAATAATTTCCCTTCCTGGAATCTATCAAAAAGAAATAATTTGTTCATTTAAATTGAAATAACTTTTATTAAGCCCTTGTAATAAGCATGGAAGAATGCCTATCACATATATGTCAAATAGAAATAGAAGATTTTTCATGCAAAAATGATGGCATTAAAAGTATGGGAAAGAGGAAATAACTGTCCAACAATAAAGGGAATAGTTAAAATAAGTTCTGGTACATTAGATTTGAATTTAGCCACTGAAGTCATTTTTAATAAAAGAGCATTTAATGATGATGAAATAACTCAAATAGGCAAAGCATTAAAATATTTATAATTATTATTTTGTGGGGCAGTATTACAGGAAATTTTTATTTTCTTCTTTATACTTGCCTGAACCTTTAACATTTCTAAAATTTGGAAAAAAGTTACCAAAAACCCTAATTCAAACCATAACGAAAAAGGAAGAAATTTACCTGAATTTTTTTTAGTTTTTTTAGAGATTAAAAAACAAAGAATATAGCATAAGGGAACAATTCAGAGAGCTCAAGTCACCTTGTTAGCTAACAGAAGATCTGACTGGCATTCTTTTGTGGGGCTGGTTTTCCAAGGCAGTTACAGGATCTCTCTCAGGCTTGTGCAGCAACCACTACTTGTTGGTCTGACAGCTTGTGATTCTGAACTGAGAGGATATTGAATGTGAACCAGGTGGATATGACTTAAGAGATGTATTACTTTACTATAAGGCTCTCACTTGAAATCTTGGGAATAGAATTAGTTTAGACCTAAACTGACAATTGACAGCTGATGAGAGAGTAGATTAATATGTTTCTATCAATCTGATGAAAAATTCTGTTCTGTCCAAAGAAATCTGTCTGTCCAGAGAGAGCAGTGTGGGATCAGAACTATGGGTATCAGCTGGGTGTGGTGGCTCATGCTTGTAATCCCAGCACTTTGGGAGGCCGAGGCAGGCGGATCACAAGGTCAAGAGAGACCATCCTGGCCAACACGGTGAAATCCTGTCTCTGCTAATAATACAAAAATTAGCTGGGTGTGGTGGCTCACACCTGTAGTCCCGGCTACTCAGAAGGCTGAGGTAGGAAAATTGCTTCAACCCAGGAGGCGGAGGTTGCAGTGAGCCAAGATCGCACCACTGCACTCTGGCCTAGCAACAGAGGAGACTCCACCTCAAAAAAAAAAAAAGAAAGAAAGAAAGAAAAAAAGAACCATGGGTATCAGCTGTGCAAAGTCACCCAGGTCCTGCCTACTAGCCCATAAATCAGGGACTAGGCAAAACTTCCTTGGCCATTTCCATACCATGCCCAGGTATGGCAGAGTGTAGCTGTGGTCATAGCAACACACTTTTCTGGAACATTGCCTCTCCACCATCAAGAAACAGAGTTTATTACTTCTCCTATTAAACCTGGACGGCCCTTGAAATTCCTTCAATGTATAGAACATAGTGAAGGTGACACTGCCTGACTTGCAAAGTCAGGTCATAAAAGGTGACATGTCTTTTTAGATCACCCACCCTGGAACCCAGCCTCCATGTTGTGAGGAAGCCCAAGCTATGGACGGGCTGTTTATAGACATCTGGATGAGAGCCTCAGCTAAAGCCCTAGTCAACAGCCAGACTTGGGAAGGACCGAACCTTCAGATGGTCCCAGCCCCTGTCTTCAAGTCATTCAGCTAACACCCAGACATTGTGGAGCAGAGACACCCTCCTCACTGTGCCCCACCCCAACTTCTGATCTACAGATCCACAAATATCCTAAATAGTTCTTTTAAATCACTAAGTTTGTGGTGATTTTGATGCAGCCATAGTAGCTAAAACAGTGGGCTTACATGGGTTGTCCCTACACAGAACCTCACATGAGTAGATAAAACTATTGCAAAATGCTAGCAAGAAGTGCATCTTCACTGGTACCTAGTTAGGGAGCTAACTGACGAGACTTTTGGAGCTCACTAAAGTGCTAATACCTCTTAGGGAGGGGAGCTCCTACCCACGCAGGGCACTATGGCCATGAGGCTGGAAAGTGCAACAAAGACATTACGAGTGGCCACCGCCACTGGTCAGTGATCCCAGATCCCTGGCTCCTAGTTTAATATGTAAGTTATTGAACAGTACAGGCACATTTTCTGAGGGGTGTGTGTGTGTGTGTGTGTGTGTGTGTATGCACCAAGTATAGTCAAAATTTCCTAGAAAATTCCTCAGGAAGATATACCACAGTAAGTCCAACATATCTGATTACAACCCACAGGGCCTCACTTTCTTCCAGCTTTAGGAGAAGTGGCTCTTTCTTCAGTGGACACTTAGCAGAGCAAGGTGCTCACATCATGAGAGGCAGAAAGGTAAGAAACATACAGATTCCTGTCTCCTGGGCCCTCACACTGGCCTTGGGACATACCCACTGCCTAGACTGAAGGACAACATTGCTGTCTATTTAAATGATCATGTCCTCCTGGTACGTGATGTTTATATGTTACGGTCACACAGGATGGCACAGTCTCTGCAGGAAGCATCGAGCGTATTACACTACTTCTAGTTTTTCCCCTGCTTTGCAAGTACCTGCTGGAGTATGTTCTCTCAAACCAGTGGGCTTTAGGCCTTATTCTGCAGAGATCCCCTGGTAGGAGGAAAAGGGTTTTTACTGTCAACCCTACCCCAATTTCTAATTTTATCTGTTTTATTTGTTAAGCCTTCGTAGAAAGCTAAATAAATAAATAAATAACGGGAGCTGTTGAAGAGAGTTTGTTTGCTTGTTTTAAAATAAAAGAAACTTTTTTTCAAAGAAGGTATCCTTAATGAAAGCTTTGGAAGCACTGCCATTTCTGTTTAAGCCAAAATAGTGAGTTGTAAGCCAGGTGTATTAATCAGGAGGCTCTGCCTTGGGTTATAACTGCAAGAGAAATGGAACTTCCTTATCTTAACACCATCTTGTTTCCCAGGACAGCAAATGCATTTACAAAGCTCTGCCTCCTTCACGGCTACTAAGCATGTCGGAAACCTTCCCTGAGAATCTTAATACCTAGAAGCAGAGAGTGCTCCTGGATTTGGTAGGGGTCTTAGGAACCATCCTCAAGATTCAATTCCTTCTTTTACACACAAGAGGCTCGAAGAGTCCTTTAATTTTTATTTATTTTTATTTTTTTTGAGACAGAGTTTCGCTCTTGTTGCCCAGGCTGGAGTGCAATGGTGCAGTCTCGGCTCACTGCAACCTCCGCCTCCTGGGTTCAAGCGATTCTCCTGCCTCAGCCTCCCAAGTAGCTGGGATTACAGGCATGTGACTCCATGCCAGGCTAATTTTTGTATTTTTAGTAGAGGTGGGATTTCTCCATGTTGGTTAGGCTGGTCTCGAACTCCCAACCTCAGGTGATCTGCCTGCCTTGGCCTCCCCAAGTGCTGGGATTACAGGCGTGAGCCACTGCACCCAGCCAAAGAGGCATGTAACTTGGACAAAGTGGTGATGGAAAGAAATCAGAGAAGCAAACAGCGAGCGCCTGAACACATGATGTTCTCTTCCCTTCTACCCTCAGAACTCTGCAAAGTCTCAATTCCTGGAGCGTTCAGTCTTATTAAAGGGACATGCTCCCTCCAGGACACAGAGGCATACTGAGTGGAGGTGACAGTGATGACGGCCATGACAACCTGGGATGCAATGATGCGATGCAAGGACCCCCCATTCACAAGTCCATAAAATACCAGGCTGGAAGCAGAGAAAAGCAAGTGGGCACATGGGAAAGGCGGCGAGAATGTCTCCTTTCCTAATAAGAACATGAGTATCTGGTCCCATCTCTCCCATCAACTCTGTAGATTCCAAATAAACATAGTCTGAACCATGTCCACAACTTCACACACCGAGTGTCTCTCTGTGTGCAATTTGTAACTTTTGCTCCCATTTGTATTTTAAATTAAATGTGACCAAAAAAGAGAAAGCCTGCATGACTGATACTTGATAATTAAAAATGCTACCCACTACAAAGCCACCGGGATTCCTAGCCGAAATGGAGTTTTGTAGGATTTGCAATTCTGAATGGATCATTTAAAATACAGGTTGCTTGGCAGTTCAAAATGTCTTTGAAGACGCTCCAGTAATTTGTCTTGTCAGGCGGTCCTTTCAGCAATTCAAATTATTATATTTTTTCCTTTCTGAACATCCATCCCATCATTTAGCCCTGGGAATAATTGTTTTCCCTGCGGGTCAGAATGAAAAGCAGCTACAACAGGTAAATGGTCTGACTGCTACACCTAACACCCCTTCTCTTCAAAACCCTGCAGATTCCACTTCTTCCAGGAACACTTCAATCCCGATTCTCCAACCCTGCCTGCCTCTGGGTAAGAGGAGTTCCTCCCTGCCTGTGCAACCGCCTGTCTTCCTCACCAGATGATGACAGAATGATGTCCCGCCCCTGCCTCTATCGTCCTACCTTGCTCATAAAAGGTGCCCAGTAATGCTTGTTGCAGCAATGAATGGAGACTCCTGTATCTTATGAGAACTTGGAAGAAGCTGTGCTGGTTTTCAGACTACACTTCCAAGAGATCATTTCACCCAAGTATAAAGAGCCAGGAAGGCAAACCAACAAGAAGAACCTTTCTGGATGCTGAACACATGCCTTTGCCTCCGCGCAGCCAAGAACAGCCTGGGTTAATTTTCTTGCCACAGGGACAGCCATGGGGTCCTGGGGTCCTCCACAGTACTGCTGTACACACATGGCTTTTATTGGCCTCCAAGAAAGCCCTACCATCTTCCCTGCTGTCCCTCCACACGGGAATGATTCAGTAGCACCGACTCAGTCAGGCAATATTTCAAATATAATTTGCTTAACTCACCTCATGATCAAAACCCATAGGCGGGAATGTTTGGGCAGAAATTTTCAGCTGTGTTGAATTAGAGCTGTTGTCAAATTTCTGTCCTGCTCATCCAACTCAGGGAGCGTGATTTAAAAACAGAAAATGGGATTTCCTTTGTTAGGCAGGATTTTCCCATTAAAGTGACTTTCAAAAAACCTTTTTCTATAAAAGTGTATACCCAGAAAAGCATTCAGTTGCTAGCCTGAGCAGATGTCTAAACCACACGCCCCAGTGAGAACAGCCACAAATTCCATGACCAGGGTCTCCAAGGACATTTTTACTTACTTATAGTTCCCATAAACAAGGCTTAAGTCTATCCCTATGACATTTGGAAGACACCAACATTTAAAATTTTAGAACTGGAGCTTATATTCAAAGGGTAGGGAATATATTACTAAATAATAATGGTTGTTTTGATACGAGAAAGTATCTGGAAACAATAGCTCATCAGGCTGTATCTAGAGTGATGAGGAAATCATATTTATTATTTCTATTCTGAATAGAAAATACCTTTGGAAGAGGTAACTGTTTACATTAAATTGCTAGGTAGGCGGGTACTACTGTGGCTGCCAGCTCTACTTAGGAAAAGCTTCCACACCTAATAGAGCATACATTTGCAGAAATCTTATCATCAGTGGAGATTTGCCACAAATTTGAGCAGACGGACTACACCTTGGGTTGAGTCACTGGATCAAGATGATTTAAATAGTCTATTTCTTAAGATGCCGTCAAGAGTTATTCTAAAGGGAGAGGCTATGTGAAGTCTGTAAGAGTGTCAAGAAATAGAGTAAGAAAAATCTCAAAACTGAAGTAAGAAGTACTGCTAGGATTCCAAGATTAATCTGAGAAAGCAGGCAGTTACCCTTCAGGTCTCTCTTTCAGACATTGTGCTGGGGGCTGTGCTGCGAAGTCATCAGTTACTTCCACCCTTGCTAGGGATCAGTGGTGCAGGGGAGGGGTTAGTACCTGTAACTCTAGCATGAGCCTCCACCTTGGATATGGTACTCTTTGCTGTGACTCAACTGCTTACCCAGATCCTTATTTCCCTTGGCTGTGTAATAAGACATCAGCAATACCTATCCACAAAAGTATATTTGCCAATCCACAAAAATATTTAATTCCTGCAGTGCAAGTCACAGGCTACACAGTAAGACAAACAAACACACGCACAAAAAGGACAGGTGTTCCCTTATGGCCTTCAAGCCAACTGTTTACATATTTTACATATTTTGGGGCTATAGCAGTATTTGTTTTTTTTAAATTTTAAAAACGTAAAATTGAACACAGCACACACACATGCTTACAAGCCAGAAATGCTACTTGAGCCTCATAATGGTTGTTACAGCATGAAGTCTCACTCGTTCTCCTCTGGCTTGAGGTAAACCGGTGTGATTACCACCATCCGTGAGCTTAGCTGATGCATCAAACCATTTCCTTAGTGTAGTATTAAAATCACTATCTTAAATATGTTCCTTTGGGCTGTTTTCCAAAATATATGCTTGGCAAATACATTCCAGGAATGCGATATGGTTTTCTCTTTCTTTTTAAAATACTATCTAGATAAAGAATATTTACTTCAAACAAATGCCTGCCCACAACACAAAGAATATATTTCACATGTATTTGACATAGATTTTATGGTGTTTGCCTTTTCATATAAATGCCGAGTTCTACAGTCGTGTAAATGCCAATAAGCAGAGAGGCAAAATTGAGACACTAAGCGTATATCTTTATTACTCTGATACGAGTATTCATCCAAATATTCAAACTATACGGTTACTCTGAGTAACTGCGTATTTCTTTTAAAAGCATCCAGATGTCATCAGTGGTAAAGAAAGCATCTGAAATATTTAGACCTCTTTAGGTCAAAGCAAACAATGAATTGTCTTCAAGTATCTGCATGCTTGTTTTGAAGGTGGCTCGGAGAAACAGGCTCTAAATAAAAGTAATTAACAGAACGAAACAAATTGTTAGAAGAAGAAATTGCTTGCTAATTGGCATATGTTAATTGGCCTGTGGTTTCTAGTTTAGTTGAAGGGAAACCTTTGAAAAGCTCCAGTTTATATTACACGATCATGCAAGAGGATGTGAACTGCTTTTCTTTAAGCACACTGGGCTTGATCGTCAAATCTGAATAAAACCAAACTTCATTAGAACCCTCTAAGAAAATAATCCATTTGAATCCAAAACGAGATTCATGGCATAGGCTGGTACCTAGATACACCCCATTTAACAGAAGAATTCAGATTCTGGGGATAGGGACATCCAACCCTAAGGCCCTTTTGCATAAGAAAACAAAAATGAAAAGTGATTTGAGGGATTCCTTTTAAGGGAATGTGTTCTTTGAGCTAAGAAATATTGGACTGTAAAAGGAAACTGTGAAGACAGAATCAAATCCCAAACTCCATCCAGGTTCGCTTTATAGTAAAACAAATTTGAACTTCGTTTTTTTGTAAACTGTTTAAGTATGATACTCCCATAGTTACTGTTTTTAAATGTCAGCATTTAATCCTGGTTCTGGATGTTACCCCTTCCAAGGGAGAGCTTGCTTCCCACCCTAAAGAAGGTGGTGCCCGAGGTGCTCAGAGGTGCCTGAGAGGCACCTTCTCAGGCACCTCTGTAGTTTGCTGGAAATAGATAGGGATGCTCTGGTTGGTGGTATCTACTCTTTCTCTCAAAAGGCACTCAGACAAAAAGAGCAAAGGACCACTCTTCTTTTCTCTCACTGTTACCCAAGCTTGTTGGCCTGAGGTTCCTAATCATATCAGCAAAATAAGATCTGCTCTGCCATAATCAACGGTTCCAGGAAATACCTGGGGGCCGGGTGGAGGAGGGGGTGTGGAACCACCAGTGGCTGGCAAAGCAGAAACACCAGCATAGACAGAACGGAAAACGTTAAATTATTCACTGAAAAAGGCAGTGCAGCAAGTCTTGGGCAGAGGTAAGAAAATTTCACACAGGCGTTTCCTGGAACCCCAGTCCTCATCTCCTGCCTGCTGCTAGCTAGGAAGGGCAGGAATAGCTCACAACCAGCTTGTGGGGGTCCAGAAGCTCCTGACTTTAACTGCCCTGGCTGCCAAGTGGTGGGGAAATCAAATGCACTGTAGCTATGATGAGGGGACAGGAAACTATTTCATTTTCCACATTACAAAACTTCTCAGCTACTCCCAGGACACCACTGAGGATTCATTGGATAACACTTCCTCTGTTACAAATGCCAAAAATGAGTCCTTGCCATTCAGGCAGAGGCCATCCTGCTATCGATCCCTCAGTCTGCATCGGTGAATGACAAGGAATTTCCAAGGGAACGGCGTCACCAAGAGCCCTGAGGTTGTTTTCCTCAGAAGCGCTGAACTATTTTTAATTAGTGGAAACAGGGCCACCATGAGGCCCTGGAGCGTGGAGCAAGGTTCCACCATGTTCCGAAAGAAGGAGAAGCCAGCAGATCAGAGGAGTCCCTTTCCTTCCCTTGGGCGGGTGAAGGAGGCTGAGAAGCTGATGACAGTAATTAACTGAGAAAACCAGCAGGAGCCAGCTCACTGAACAGAAGAAACACCTCTCTTATCCACCTGCCAGCTTGTCCCTGGGCTCTGCTTGCTCTCTCAAATTCAGTGGCCAAGGCCAGGCCAGGGGCAGGGCCCTAGTAAGCCTGCGCACTTCTGTTTCTATTGGTCAAGTTGCATTTGTTTCTTAACTTCTGTAGGCCAGTTGTATTTAAAAATCCTAATTATACGATCTAAATAAATACTATGGAGAGCAATGATATATTAGTGTGAAAAAAAGTGCTTGTCTCCATGAAAAGCAAGTTGGAAACCTTGGAAAGACTCAATAACATTTAAGAGAGAGGAAGAGGCTGAGAATTGTTTTCCAAGTGCTCTTAAAATTTACAGTCCAGGCCGGGCGCGGTGGCTCAAGCCTGTAATCCCAGCACTTTGGGAGGCCAAGACAGGCGGATCACGAGGTCAGGAGATCGAGACCATCCTGACTAACATGGTGAAACCCTGTCTCTACTAAAAAAAAAATACAAAAAAACTAGCCGGGCGAGGTGGCGGGCGCCTGTAGTCCCAGCTGCTCGGGAGGCTGAGGCAGGAGAATGGCGTAAACCTGGGAGGCCGAGCTTGCAGTGCGCTGAGATCCAGCCACTGCACTCCAGCCTGGGCGACAGAGCGAGACTCCGTCTCAAAAAAAAAAAAAAAAAAAAAATTCCAGTCCACTTTAAAGACACCAAAAGTGGAAACTGTTAATGATGCATGACAGGTGAGGTTTACACAAGAAGGGTCATGTGAAAAGCCAATCAGCAGGCTCTACAAACAGAAATCCTTGGTCCTATATCGAATGAACAGCAAATGAGAGGGCACGTTTTCAGCTAGAAACAAAAAGGTTGAAAATACACACGTATCATCCTTTATGATTCTCTGCCTTTTCTGACTTTCTAATTAACCAACCAATTACCAACCCTGGTTGCATCCCGGTTGCTTCTACTGCTCTACTCTTGGGAAAGATGGCTGAGTTTGCGAAACTTCAAAATGTAGTGGAGACAGAGCTTTTCTTCATGCCCTAGCTTTTTGCTTTCTGCCCAAAGACATTAAACAAAAAGAGTAAAACCAGCTGATGGGTAAGTGAACATTTTTCCCTTGTCAGTTCTTTTCAAAAGTGGGAGAGGTATCAAGAGATCATGTAGTTGGGGATATGCTCCCTGGAGAGTTAAAGTGAGTTTCCAGCTGTCCCAGGGCCAGTAAGTGTCAGAGAAAAGAAAGACTCAGATCTGGACCCATTATGGCTGAAGAGGAAGCACTTTTGCCCAATAGAGACATTTCTAGATATAGAAATCAGTTTAAGACAAGGAGGACAAACATCTTCATTGTGGATCACCTTTTCCAGCCTTTTTTTCATGTGAAATTGAGTAAAAAGGAATGGAGATACTTATGTTGTGGCTCCCAGTATGATACCCCAAAGTGTGACACTGTGGTATGCTGAGTACTTTGAACCAAAGGAGACTGGAAGGCTCAGAAGCAAGGTCTCTCTGACCTTCTCCTGCCCTCCTCTCTCACACTCCTTTTTCTCCCGGGATGCAAGCCACAGAAACCGGAATTCCTCTTCCTCAAAGCCAGTCTTAGAAACTAGGACTCCTCTCCCCCAAAGCAACCATAAAACCTAGAAAGGTCACTCTCTTCCTTCTCCCTTGAAGACCCTCCATCCAGAGAAGTCCTGCCCCATAGCCAAGAGGAATAAATACTACACAGAGTGTCCAAGAAGAATCTGAACAGACAGGACTTGCTGGTCCGCTCACCCCCCAGGCTATAACCATTAGATTACACCCATTTTGTCCAATCACATTCCTTCATAGCTAACTATTCTTCATTACACCTGAGCATAAAAATAGTTTTCCCCGGGTCTTTGAGTCTTCATTTCTGAAGCCTCCTGTGTCATGTAAAACTGATTAAATTAATGTGTTATGTTTTTCTCTTGTTAACTTGTGTTTGTTATAGGAGTGTTAGCCCTTATGACGGCTGAGGAAAGGTATCACACCTTTCCACCCCTAAACTTACAATGCTTTTTGAAGACCTCAATCTGAACAGATGAGGCTACATGGTTGTGTTGTGTCTTACTGCTAATTCCTTTCATTGCAGCCGTGTTCACACACTGGCTACTCACATACTGCACGCGATGACTCAACATTGCCACGTCCTCTTTTGGCCTCTTTAGTGAGAGCTACTGGCTCAGAAAGGAAGCAGCTGGGATGAGAAGTCTGGGGGAGCGATACTGTCCAGGGAGCCCATTATGTAGGAAGAGGAGTGGAAACAGAAAGCACCCCGCAGGCTAGGTTGCAGACAGGAAAGAAAAAAATTACGCAGGTATTATGGCCAGAACAGCCAGTACAAAAGAGCCACTTCACAGGGGAGGAAGCCTGGCTCACGATTTCCCTGGCTCCTGTCTGGCCCCCATACAATTTCTGTAACATCTATGAACCAGGGCCAATAGCAGCTGATAGTTTCCAGAGTCCTCAGACAGGCTTGGAGGAGAGCTGTCATGAAACTGGAAAAGAAAAGGGCTCTTACAATTTGAGGAAGTTCATGCTGAGTTTGGCACAGAGCCCTGTTGCTGACTTCCTCTGTAACAAAATCCAAAGCAAATTGCTTTGCCTTAATGGGCCGAGCTGTAAAATGGGGGAATGGTGCTCAGCAGCCTGGCAAGGACCGTAGGCACAGGGAAGGTGTTAATTAACGACAAAGTCCTTGTGATAACAAATTATCACGAGAATGCACATCACCACGTTGGCCAGATAAGCACGGAAAAGGCTTTGAAAACTCCTCTCCCCATGGACCTCTGTAAGAAGTCAGTAATTTTTTCGTGGAAGATTTGGGTCAAAAGGAAATTGACTGCCTTCAGGGCATCAAGCTTCAGTAGAGAAACCAGTATAGGATGCTCAGACCCAGCAGGGAGTTCCAAAGCAAAACCAACCCAGACCTGCAAGCAAATAGACATTTTAGCCACAGGATAAATGCAAAGTACCCAGACTTCAATGGCTCCCTGGAAAACACAGGCAGGAAAACAAAAGCACCTTCCTCATGAGACCCTTGATATCATTTCCCTGTACCTTCCATAGTCTAAAATCCCGGACCCAAATACAAACGAGATCTTTCCTTCGTGAAACCTTTCTCTGCCTGGGTCTCTTCCACTAACTCATTGCTCATGTCTACTTTTTGACAAAAAGTGAGTATATTACACATGTAAAGGAAAATTTAAAAATCTCAGGCACCCCCAAACTCCTCAGGCAAAAGGGAAAGTTAAGCCTGGAGACTGAGTCATGCAACACCCTCTTCCAAACAAATAGCTGTTGCTAGCATTAGGCATACAAAAAGCATTTTAGAGATGCTTGTGACTGCCAGAAAGAGTGATAGGAACAACAGTTAACACAAATTAGCCTCTACTATGTACGCATCTCTCACTTGGAGATGCATCCTTTTATTTAAATCTTCATCACAGCTTCATGAGATAGTTTTCATTAACCTCTCATGTCGTGGTGGTGTTTTTCTTAACAGATGTGGAGATGCAGCCTGTAAGAGGCCTAACTGAGGATTACAGCAGACTCAGACTCAAGCCTTGTGCTCTTTCTGGCAGGCCAAACTGCCTTTTGACAGTCCTGAGACAAAAGCACTGACTCAAACATCTAGAGCCCAGTTTTTAAATAGGTAGACATTTAAAAAAATGTTTTTAAATCACTGTTGTAAAGTCATACACAGTAAAATTCACTCCTTCTGATGTAAAGTTATGGATTTAGACATATGCATACTCACATAACTACTACCACAATCAAGAGAGAGAATACATCTATCATCCTGCCCCCAACTTCCATACCCCAGATTCCTTCCTGTTGCTCTTGGAATGAGTCCCTTCCCCTTTCCCAGCAACAGCTGATCTCTTTTGTGACCCCATAATTTTGCCCTTCTCAGAAAACATCATCTTAAAATCCATGGCACTCACGAATTCAAAGAACGGTGCCCTCTCTGTGAACACAAACCCACCACTGCGATACAGGCACAGGGAAATGATAGCGAAAGCCAGCAAAAGCTATAAGGTTCCCTCTAAAGCACCCACTCTCCCCCAAGACGGCAACAAATAAATATAGGACATCCTCAGCATTTCAGTTGGTGGAGAGGATCTGGGAGGCTTTCTGGGGGACCCCTGGAGCACCCAAACAGCAGCCACCACAGGACCTAGGATAAGGTTCCACTCTTTATTCATCCTTGACCCCAAGCTTCCTATTTTTCAACAAATATAGCTCTGTGTTCTTATAGCCAGATAGTGAAATTGGCAGGTGCTTATAATCTTATGCAGGAAAACGAATCCTCCTATGCCTGGGAAAGTCTGTCCCCAGAGAGCCTGGAGGGCTCAGGGCTCAGTGGGAAGGGCAGAGAAGCGGGGAGAGAGGGAGGAAGAGAGTGATGGGGTTCAGAATGCACTACCCCAAAATATGGCACCTTGGCATTTGAGGAACAGCAGAAGCAGGAGTCTCTCTGACCTTCTGCAGCCATTCTCTCCTGAAGCAGGTCATAGATAATTCTCTGACCTTCCTCTAACCATCGCTGACCACCCTCATCCTTAAAGTGTACAACCTATACCCAAAGGAAAGGAGTGTCCTTATCTCTGAAGACACAGGGATGCAGTGAAGAATCTGAGCAAACAGGCCTTGCTAAGCTCCCCGCAGTTTATTGCCATTAGATCCTATTCCTTTTGTCCAATTATACTTCTCCACATCTGTCTGCTATTCTTCAAACTTAAGCATAAAAATACACTGGTTTCTGTTGCTTTGGGTCTTCATTTCTGCAGGCTCCTGTGTCATGTAAATTTTATATAAAGCAAATTTGCACATTTTTCTCTTGTTACTCTGCCTGCATAGGGGCCTCAGCTGAGAACCTTTAGATGCATAAAGGAAAGATAATGATTTTTCTCCCCTACAGGAGTAAGGGATCTCTGCTGAATCAGTCCTGGCCTCCAGCAGAATCAATGACCCATGGACTCCATCACATACCTGGCATGGCTTCTGACTGCCCCACACTGAGCTCCTCCCAGAAGCTCACTTTGAAAAGCCAGCCACACCTTCAAAGACTCATTTCCAGAGCCTGCAGTTTCTTCCACCCGGGAATAAACCCTTGCTTAGGTGGCACTTCCCTCCATCCCAGAATATTCTTTCAAACCATCCACCTGCAGCACATGGTAACTTTTCAACACCTCTACCCAGAGCACTGGAAACCAGGCTTTGCTGGAGGATTCCACCTGCAGCAACTGGGTTAACAAAAGAGGTCAGATGTCTATAAATTATAGTAGAGCCTGTGATTGGGCCAGCAAGGATGCAGAGTGACAATGGTTGCTTTCTTATAAGACCACGGAATCCAAATATAGGATCAAGGATCAATTTTCCAAGCAGTCCAGAGGCAGTGACTAAGAACACAAATGTCTGCTCTTTGAAGGTCATGGTCCTGCAGAGGGGATGTGAGGCTGCCAGGGCTGGCCTGGGGAGGTAACAATTTCCTCACCCATCAGTGGTGAGTCCTGGCAAAGACCCAGGGAGGAAGCACAGCTAACATCTAACATCAACCATGAGACTTGAAGGCCATGTGTCACGTTCCTCCAGCCTCTCTATGCTATTTCCTTTTCACACTCAGAACACCTGGGAACCTGGGCCAACAAAGAGCTCTGAAGACTCAGGTCATGGCACTGAAATCAGGAAAAACTTCCCAGGGCCTTTTTATGGAAAAGACTCTTGTTACGGCGGGAGGAGGAAAGTGAGAAGAGGAAGGGGAAGGGAGAGAGGAAAGAGGGGAGAGAAAAGTAAAGTTAAATAAAACCATATTTTAATTTGTAATACATATATCTCAGGCCAAACTTTAGTTGTGTTTATGAAAGAAGAACATTATAAATATTCATTACGATCTGGTTTTGGTAAAAACAATTAATGGGATAAATACATATATTTGAATGTTTCATTCAAATAAATAATAATATATTGTAATATATAGATTCTAAATATATAATTAAATATCATATGATACATGGTATATAATGTATAGTATATATGTCAAATATCATGTATGGCATATATAATCTATAGTGTATATGATAACTATGTTATATATGACATATATAATGTATGCTATATATGGTAATTCTATATTAGACTGCATATTCTAATTCTAGCCACTAAATTAGAATGAAAATGGAACTAAATATGCCAAAAGTTGGGTTTTTTTGCTCTTCTATATTTCAAACTTTGACAAAAATTCTACATTATTTTGTAATCATATTGAAGTTACTGAAACTTTTAAAAGTTTATATGCTCAATAGGAAGCCCTCCCAATATATATTGTTCCCATTTGGAGTCTGGTCCCAAAGCACCCCTTAGAATAGGGGTCCTCTCTAGAGACCATGTGGAAAGGACAGACCTCTTTCTGTTCGCCTCCAGCACAGTACAGAGAGGGGATGAGGTGAGCCTTCCATTCTTCCAATGCCTGCAAAGGGGTCTTCCTTTTATCCTCGGAGTGGAGCCTGGGGGGAATGGGAGGAGCAGCTATACAAACAGCTCCCTCTAAGGCATCCATCTGCCTCTCATCTTCTACAGACAGGCTTCCCCTGGCTTCCTGGAGTTGTAGGCTCTGGATAAGCAATCGACAAGCTTCCAAGTCGGCTTCCCACACTTTCCCAAGCAGTGGACACTTGCAGCTGAGACAGAGAGGAAACAAAGGCATAAAAATAAACTCAGTGATGTTTCATCATACCAGGTCAATAGCTTGTCTACCAGGCTAAAAGTCAGCCAGTCATCTTATACTTGATGACTTAATTTCAGTGATAAATTACTTCAACTAGAAGACGTATCAGAGGGACCACATTTGTACACCATCAAGTCACCATGAAACGTGTTGGTCCTTAGCTGCTTGGTCTGCAAAGGCATCCAAAATCCTATGTATTTTTCCAGACTCAGCAGCCCAATACAACACAGTTTCTGCTCATATCTGTGTTTCCAGCCCTACTGTCTTGCTTTGAATCCTCAGACCTGTCCAACTCTTCCAGGCTAGATCATCTCTCTCCATCCATTCCCCACCAACACACATACACCCAGGCCTTCATCTGACTAAATCATATTATCTTCAGAACTCGGCTGAAATAACCTTTTTGGGAGAAACATTCCCTGCCTTCCAACTGGAAAATATGATGGATCTCTTAGCATTTTTTACTTTTATTTCAGAATATTTATCACAATTCTAATTATTTATGTGATTATTGTTTTATTTTCCCTGAGGGTAGGGCTTGTAACTATGTTGTTCTCCACTCTATTGCTAGACTCTTTGTGTTAGTCTGTTTTCATTCTGCTAAAAAGAACTGCCCAAGACTGGTTAATTTATAAAGGAAAGAGGTTTAATTGACTCGCAGTTCAGCGTGGCTGGGGAGGCCTCAGGAAACTGACAATCATGGCAGAAGGTGAAGGGGAAGCCAGGCACCTTCCTCACATGGTGCCAGGAAGGAGAATTGCAGAACGAAGGGGGAAGAGCCCCTTTTAAAACCACCAGATCTCATGAGAACTCACTATCGTGGGAACAGCACTGGGGAAACTGCCCCCATGATTCAATTACCTACACCTGGTCTCTCCCTTGACATTTGGGAACTATGGGGATTACAATTCAAGATGAAATTTGGGTGGGGACACAAAGCCTAACAATATCATTTCACCCCGGCCCCTCTCAAATCTCATGTCCCTTTCAAATTTCAAAACCAATCATGCTTTTTCAACAGTACCCCAAAGTCTTAATTCATTCTAGCATTAGCCCAAAATTCCAAGTCCAAAGTCTAATCTGAGACAAGGTAAGTCTCTTCCACCTAGGAGCCTGTAAAATCAAAAGCAAGTTAGTTACTTCCAAGATACAATGGGGGTACAGGCATTGGATAAATGCTCCATCCCAAATAGGAGAAATTGGCCAAAGCAAAGGGGTTACAGGCCCCATGCAACTCCAAATTCCATCCAAGCAGTCAAATCTTAAAGATCTGAAATGATCTCCTTTGACTCCATGTCTCACAACCAGGTCATACTGATGCAAGAAATGGGTTCCCATGGTCTTGGACAGCTCCACCCCTATGGTTTTGCTGGGTAAAGTCCCCCTCCTGGCTGCTTTCACAGGTTGGCATTGAGTGTCTGCAGCTTTTCCAGGTGCATGGTGCAAGCTATCAGTGGAGCTACCATTCTGGGGTCTGGAGGATGGTGGCCCTCTTCTCACAGCTCCACTAGGCAGTGCCCCAGTGGGGACTCTGTCTGTGGGCTTTGACCCCACATTTCCCTTCCACACTGCTCTAACAGAGGTTCTCCATGAGTGCTCCACCCCTGCAGCAAACTTCTGCCTGGAAATTCAGGCATTTCTGTACATCCTCTGAAATCCAGGCAGAGGTCCTCAAACTTCAGTTCTTGACTTCTGCGCACCCACAGGTCCAACACCACATGTAAGCCTCCAAGGCTTGGGGCTTGCACCCTCTAAAGCAACAGCCTGAGCTGTACATTGGCCCCTTTTAGCCATGGCTGGGACACAGGGTGCCAAGTCCTAAGACTTCACAAAGCTGCAAGGCCCTGGGCCCAGTCCACAAAACCATTTTTTCCTCCTAGGTCACCAGGCCTGTGATGGGAGGGGCTGCCATGAAGACCTCTGACATGCCTTGGAGACATTTTCTCCATTGTTTTGGGGATTAACATTTGGCTGCTTGTTACATATGTAAATTTCTGCAGCCAGCTTGAATTTCTCCTCAGAAAATGGAATTTTCTTTTCTATTGCATCATTAGGCTGTGAATTTTCTAAAATTTTATGCCTTGCTTCCCTTTTAAACATAAGTTCCAATTACAAATCATCTCTTTGTGAAAGCATAAAAATGAATTCTTTTAAGAGCACCCAAGTCACCTCTTGAATGCTTTGCTGCTTAGAAATTTCTTCCACCCTAAATCACCTCTCTCAAGTTCAAAGTCCCAGAGATCTCTAGGGCTGGGGCAAAATGCTGCCCATCTCTTTTCTAAAACATAACAATTGCTCCAGTTCCCAACAAGTTCCTCATCTCCATCTGATACTACTTCAGCCTGGACGTCATTATCCATATCACTATCAGCATTTTGGTCAAAGCCATTCAACAAGTCTCTAGGAAGTTACAAACTTTCCCACATCTTCCTGTCTTCTTCTGAGTCCTCCAAACTGTTCCAACCTCTGCCTGTTACCCAGTTCCAAGTCTCTTTCACATTTTTGGGTATCTTTATGGCATCTTCAACATGGATCATGAACTCAAATACATAGCATGCCTAGCATGCAATGTAAATGTGTGGAGCAGAGAAGGGATGATACAAGCCATGACAACTAATATTCAGCCTCATTGGTAGAAGATAATAGAAAGGAGTGACTCTGGCTAGTTGGGAGTACATATCCCTGTATACGGAGCACATCATCAACTCATCAACTCAGGCACACTGAAATTATGAGGGATGTAAATTCAATGTTGACAAAAATTTTGACTTTTTTTGGAAAACCAAAAATCAGGAATTTTCAATGAAAATATATATTTTCATCCATCCAGACAGCTTCATGCCAGATATTTTCTACAGACCTATCTTCCATTTAATAACCCTTCCTTCTACTGTCTTGAATCTGCTATTCAATCTACTATTGTGTTCTAAGTTTCAGTTACTTTTAATTTGATTTTCTTTTATATATTCCAGTTCTCTGTCAAAATTCTCCATCATGTTCCCTATTTTCTTGGACATATTAATTAACATTCTCCCAAAGCCCATGTCCATAAATGATGAGATCAGAAGGATAAAGAAGGAATTAGGCAGAAGTAATATTGGAAGAGATTATCAGCTGAAAATACCATGTGTTGAGAAACAACATCACACCACACATTTAGGAAGCACTACAACTCAAAATAGGAAAAGATCAAAGAAAACACACACCTAGGCCCATCATAATGAAATTTCTAAACATCAAAGACAGAACAAAACTCTTAAAAGCAGTGAGAGAAAAGAAAGGCATCTTAACTTCAAACGAACAAAAATATGGATGACAGAAACAGTGAAAGCTAGGAGACAATAAAACATCTTTAAAATGCTGAAAGAAATTAACTGGCAATCTAGAACTATGCAATCATTTTGAATTTTCTTCAAAAATAAAAGTTAAATAAGCTTGGCATGGTGGCTCATAATGGGAGAGGCATAATGGGACTTCTCATGTACAAGAAGCATTTTATTTCTTGATGGTGATGATTCCATGAGTTCATTTTGTGAAAAATCATCAAGCAGTACATTCATGATGTGTGTATTTTATGTCCATGCCAATATAAAATAACAAAAAGAGAAAGAAAATATAATAAGGGAGGAAGGAAGGAAGGAAGGAAGGAAGGAAGGAAGGAAGGAAGGAAGGAAGGAAGGAAGGAAGGAAGGAAGGAAAGAAGGATGGAAGGAAAGAAGGGAAGTAGGAAGGAAGGGAGGAAAGAAGGAAGGAAGGAAGGAAAGAAGGATGGAAGGAAGGAAGGGAAGTAGGAAAGAAGGAAGGAAAGGAGGAAGGAAAGGAGGAAGGAAAGAAGGGAGGGAGGGAGGGAGGGAAGGAGGGAGGGAACAGATTTTCTGAGAGATGCACTGGAGCAGCAGTGCAGGAATGGGGTCTGGTCCACACTAGAAACAACAGTCCTTAGTTGGGGGCACTTTGGTATTTTTCGTTTTCCTAATTTTAGCCAATCTAATAGGTAAAAGGTAGGACCTCATTTGAAGTTGCATTTCTCCACTAGGATCATTCCATAGCCACTCAGATTTTCTTCGGTGAATTATCTTTTCATATTCATTGCCTCTATTTATTCCTTTCTTGGGTTCCCTATCCTTTTCCCAAGGGTTTTGTTGGAGGAGACATTTTATTACCATTTCAATATCTTTAACTTTTACACTCTATTCAAGTTTTCCATTTATTCTTCTGTCCATTTTAATATTTTATATCCTTTATATAAATTAATCCTTTTTGAACAAATTCCAAATGTATTGTTACATGTTTGTTCATATTTTTAAAAACTATTTTAAAAATTACTTGTTAGTAGATCTCCTTTTCAGGATGTGTTTTACTTATTCTTTTTCTGATTTATCTTATTCAGTCTTATCAAAGGTTTGCTATCTTACTACTCTTTTCAAAGAACTGATTTTTCCTTTGTTAATCTTCATATTAATCATTTTTCACTATTTCATTGATTTGTTCTTATCTTATATTTCCATTTTCCCCATTTCTTTGGATTTATTATCTTACTTTTTATTAGCTTTTGTTAAACACTTAACTCATTTGTTTTCTTTCTCACATTTTCCTCTTTTGATATTTTAATGTTATAATAAGCATATTTAAAGCTCAATTTTTGTCTGAGTAATACTTTAACCATGTCCAATATATGTTTATTTAAATTTTTAATTATTTTATATATATATATATATATATATATATATATATATGTATTTTTTGAGACAGAGTCTCACTCTGTTGCCCAGGCTGGAGTGCAGTGGCGTGATCTCGGCTCATTGCAACATACAGAAAAATATGGAAAATAATTTAGCAAACAATTGTGGGCCTATCACAAAATCTATCAATTTGAAATATTTTTCTGTAATAGCGTTATATGTTTTTTTTAGAATTTACAGCATTATTGTCCAGCAGATTTTACAGACAGCGTTTTTCATTATCTTTCCTAATGGTTCCCTTGTTAATTCAAGGATTGTATAGTGATAGATATGTGTTTTAGTTTCTAAATAGAAGAGATTTTTTTCACCTCCCTTTTTGTTAGATTAATACCTAATTTTATTGCATACTGGTTGAGAATTAACTCTATAAAATTATCTGAGGGTTCTTCTATCACCTAGTACTTCATTGATTTTTGTAAAATTTCCATATGTGTCCAAAAACAATGAGCATTGTGTTCATTGAAAGGAAAGTGAAGGCATATTATGTTATGAAAATTTTTATGTATTTGTTTTTCTTGTTGTTTGCTTCATCTATGAGTTTCTGAAATGAGTGTTTTAAATTTCCAACTATAATTCTTGATTCTTCTATTTCCTCCCATAATTTTATTGGTTGTTTTATTAGTCTCAGATTATGATGTTAGATACCTAGGGGTTCCAATCATTACATTTTCTAACTGCTTCTTTTCTTTATATGACAATTTTCATTGTTGATATTACATTTTAGCCTTAAAGTCTACTTTGTCTGATATTAAAATTGTTATTCCAACACTCTTTTAGTTCAATTTTATCTTTTTACCATTCTATGTTTTCAGTCTATTTGCATATTTTTAAAATGACTCCAACACAAAACATTTGCTGAATTGTATAAAACCCATTCTAAGATTTATCTTTGGATTGCTGTTTTTAACCCATCTACTCTCAATAATTGTAATTACTGTATAATTATTGGTGTTTTCTCATTGATTTTAGCCCAATTTTTCAATTAAAAAATTCCCTTTTTTCTTTTTTCTATTTTCCTTTTTCTTTTTATTAAATTCACATACAATTGTAAGAAAGAATATAGAGAGATTTCATGTACCTTTACCCAGTTCTTCAAAATGGTAACACTTTGCAAAACAATAGTACAATATCATGCCAGCATATTGACATTGATAAAATCCACCAATCTTTGTCAGAGTTCCCGTTGTGTGTGTGTTTTCATAGTGTTATACAACTGTATCACTTATGTAAGTTCAGGTACCCCTTACCACATTCAAGCTACAGAACAATTCAATTATCACAAGAATCCGCATGTCCCCTTTTATAACCACACCTGCCTATGTCCCATGCCTCCCCTCCCTAGTCCCTGGAGACCACTAAGTCTGTTACCCCTTTTTAAAATGTTGTCATTTCAAAAATGTTATATAAACAGAATCATAAAGTAGATACCTTCAGGAATTGGCGTGTGTGTGTGTGTGTGTGTGTGTGTGTGTGTGTGTGTATGCTCAGCATAACTCCCTGGAGATTCACATCTCAATTGTTTGTTCCTTTTTAACTGCTGAGTAGTATTCCATTCTATGTATGTACCACAATGTGTTTAACCATTCACCCACAGATAGACATTTTGGATAATCATCGTCTGGGGATATTATGAATGAAAGATGCTATGAACATCTGTGCACAGGTGTTTGTGTGAAATTAAATTTTCATTTTTCTGAAATAATTGTCTAACAGCACAATTACTGGGTTGTATCATAGTTACATGTTTAGTTTTGAAAGAAACTGCCAAACTGTTTTTCAGAGTGGCCATACCATTTGCATTCTTATCAAAAATGTATGAGTGATCTTGGATCCTCACCAGTAGTTGGTGTTACAATTTTGTTTGTTTGTTTGTTTTTGCCACTCTGAGAGGTGTTCAATGCTATCTCATTGCAGCTTCAATTTCCATTACCCTCATGTCTAATGATGTTGACTGTCTTTTCATGTGCTTCTTTGCCATCCATATAGCCTCTTCAGTGAGGTGTATTTTATGTCTTTTGCCTCTTTTCTACTCAAATTAACATTTTTTAGTATTGAGTTTTGAGACTTTATACATTCTACATACTAATGATTTGTCAGATATATATGGTTACAAACATGTCTCCTAGTCTCTAGCTTGTCCTTTCATCCTCTTCACGTGAATCTTTACAGGGCAAAAGGTTTTACTTCAAAGAGGTTCAGTTTATCAATGTTTCCTTTTACTTGACTGTGCTTCTAGTATCGAGTCTTAGAAATTTTTGCCTTGCCTTAAGTCTCAAAGACTGACTCCTCTTTTTTCCTAAAAGGTTTATAGTTTTATATTTTACAATTAGATCCTTGATCCATTTTAAGTTAATTTTTGTAAGAAGTATGAGACTTAGTTTGAGTTCATCTTTTTGCTTACGAATGTTCAATAGCTCCAGCTCCATTTGTTAAAAATTCTATTGTTCCTTCATTGAATTACTTTTATACGTTTGCCAAAAATCATTTCATCTCAATTTATTTATAATACGTTGGATTATATCTCTTGGTATATTTTGCATAACAATTGTTCTATGTATTACAATATGCTGGTGGCATCACCATTAGCTGGCACCAATATTTTGCTACTTTAAGTACGCAAATAAGCCTCCCTTCCATTTCAGTCTCTACCTTCTGTACTTCAAAATATTATTTCCTGGCATGTTGGTTCACACCTGTAATCCCAGCACTTTGGGAGGGCGAGGCAGGTGGATCACCTGAGGTCAGGAGTTAAGAGACCAGCCTGACCAATATGGTGAAACCCCGTCTCTACTAAAAATACAAAAATTAGCTGGCCATTACTGTGTGGTTCCTTTTGTTTGTTTGGCTTTGAGTTTTTGTTTTGAGTTGGTTGTTTTGTTGTTGTTGTTGTTGTCATTTGTCTGCTTGATTCAGCTGGCTCTATGAGAACTTCCACTGGTCCCTGATGGTGCTAGCTGAAGGGGCAGAAGGGGCCTCCCCCCAGGTCAGGTAACTGAATGTCTCTTGGTGGGGGTGTAAAGTCTCAGGCTCCGGAGGACAAGAAGACTTCCTTGGCTGGGTACCTACCATGGCAGAATTCCCCTTGCCCCTGGTGGGGCAGGGAGGGGAGAGGAGGATGCTTCCCAGGCTCGGCATCTGTTGTGGCAGGATCCCTCTTGCCAGGGGCTCCTGGCTAACCGGGTGTCTCTGGGAGGGGAAGGCAGTTGGAGGCCAGCAGGGAAGGAGAGCACTCCCCTGGCTGCTTATTGTTAGCGGGGCTCCAAATTCAGGGCAGGAATAAACCTAGCTGAGCTGCCTTTGGCTGCTTGGTTGGTCAGGGAATCCAGGTCTAGGTTGTCTTTTTTCATGAGGTAGGTATGCAGGAAGCCCTGAAGCTATATTTTCCCTGTAGTCCTGCAGTCCCAAGGCAGATTACTGTCCTCTCACAGTCTTTTAGAGTTCTCATTCAATTAGCTCTTGCATTATTTTCAGGATTTAGAATTGCATTTAGTGGGAAGAAGCAGAGAGAAATGGGTCCATGCCTTTTTTCCTAGATCAGAAATCCTCCCTTACTTTTTAAACAATTTTTCTTTTTATATTTTCCTACTTTCCATTGAGTGGATCAAATCTTCTTCTATTGGTCTAAAAATTACACATTATATTTTTGTCTTCCGGTACTTTCCTTTGTATCTGTAAGGTCATATTTATGTTTTTCCATATACATTTGCTGAGCTTTTCAATTTCTACATCTTCCTCCCAAACAAGAAGAAAAGTGCGTTAGTATATTTTCACCTCACTCTCATTCTACCCCATCCCACCCCCGAAGCAATAAATTGATATATATTTTGAGGCTATATTTTAATTCCAGGTTTTTATTAAGATTTATCTTTGTTGTTTGTTTGATTTGTAAGTTCTCTATTTCATCAACAGTAAAAAATTTGCTAAGGTTTATTTGCATACTCTGTGACACAGCTCATATTATCCTCCTAGACTTTTCATCTTCTTGAAATACTTCCTCTAAGAATATTCCCAAGAAGCTTGTGCATGATAAATCTTTTATGTATTTCCAGGTCTCATAGTCCCTTTTAAACAATGGTTTTATTTAATATTCATGGTTCCACATTTTGAAAATATTACTTGATAGCCTCTTGTATTATGTGTTCTATTGAGAAGTCTGAGATCAATCTAGTTCTCATCCTTTAATAACTGACCTGCTCTTAGAATGTTCTCTCTATCACTGTTTTACATAAATGTTATTACAACCTATTGAGGTATGCCTCTCCCCTTTTTTTCTATCCTGTTTTGCACTCTACTAAGCCCATCAGTCTGAGATTTTCTACTTTTTCCTTTTTCTGGGTGGTTCTCAATCTTTCTCTCATATGTCTCCTTCCATTCTTCTATTGATTGTTTTCCTTCCTTCTGGGATTCTTTTTATATGAACGCTATTCTTCATATTGCTTCACTTATCTTTTAAGTTTTCCCTCTCTCTGACTATTGCTGATGTCCTCTGAGAATTTCTGAGATCTTCTGGCTCACCCATTGGTTTTTCAGCTGAATCCATTTGGCATTCAGTGCATTTACTGAAACTTAAAAAAATATATACTTTGCATTCTTTGATTTTCCATTTGACTCCTTTTTAGGGTTTCATGTTTTATGTCATGTTTCCAATATCCTTCCTTATCTTTGGGGAATATTTGATATGTGTATTGAACACCTTGTATTTCTACTTCAATAATTATGCTTCAGGTTTTAGCCATTCCATTTATTATTGTTCCTTTGTAACAGCTGTCCTCCAAAGCAGTCTTGTTTATTTTCCAAAGGAGTTGTTATGTCCTTAGGCATATTAACTACTTAGGCTGTTCTTGGGTCTTTGGAAAAGTGGATACTGCCCAGGCCCTAACTTGTGCAGGTCCCAGTGTGTTCAGGTGCTAAAAGGGTGCAGGGAAAAGATACTCTGGGGGAATCATCTGTGCTCCCAGAAATATAGTCTCCCTCAGTTGTAATTACTCACCCCTTGGGGAACAGGGAGGACGGGGATGCTGAAATCCTGGCAATCTGCTTGACCCCTTCCCAGGCAGTGCTCCTCTGCTACTGCTTGTCTAGCCTCAACACCCCGAGCCTCACTGCCAGCAGGGGTTTGTTTCTTGAAGCACCTAGGTAGGATTGGCCTTCCTCAGCAATGTGAAGGAGGAAGAAAAGGTCATGTCTGAAAAGCCCTCCTCCACGCTATCATCTGTTTCCTCCCCACACGTGGGCCAAATCGCCTTCAGTTACCTGAGGAGTTCTCTGTTATTTTTTATTATGAACTTGACAGATCCATCAACATCTCTCTGGCTTCTATGGTGTGTGCAAGGCTGGATTCAAAGGAAAGAGCCAGCAGCCTAGCTTATAACTTTCCTAAGAAAAAAAGGTTTGCTGCTTCTATAAATAATGTTCTACAGTATAATGACTGGAATACTGTAACGTTGTGTCTATTTGCTATTTGATAGGATAGAGGATGTGTACCCTGAGTGAGGGTGGGGCTAGTCCCCAAACTTCTCTTAGAATGCACATGTCAAAGTTTGGAAGCCAGTTTGAGGGGATGCTATGCTAAGTGCTGAGGAAAATACATAGTTGTAAAATTACAGTGTAATTTCATAATACATAATAATTTCATCAAGCTTTAGATTTTTAAGATACCTGCTTATTGCATCAGTTTGTACTAAAGAGAGTAGTGGTTGATTTTGAAGTCTTGAGAAGCTTTGCTATTTCTGCCTGGGGAAAACAATTAGGTCATTAGTAATAATTCTTTAAGAGAATGACTCACACCTACTTGAACTGTGTGAGATCTTTGGTGATGTTTTCACAACCAGTAATGAGGCAGCTAGAAGATACAATTTCAGTGTTTGGGGGTAAGTTCTTGAGAACAGAACTGATATTCACCACTCCTGTTATTCCTGCCAGTTGGAAGTAAAATGGGGTCTAGGAGATCATCTGAGTGTGGCTTGAATCCTCCTGAGACTCAGGCATGTTTGTGTTTTTCTATGGGGTTTTCTATGGTGCTGTGGGAGAGGGTAGGCAGTGAGTTTGTAGGCTTCTATCAATTTTAGGAAAGGAAATACTGAGTTCTGACACAGATGCCTACAGTTTCAGCTCTTATAACCAAACTCTCTTTCCTGATTTATTAATAAGTTCACTTAAAGGGCATTAGTATTTTACTCCATTTCTCAGAAGCTTTGAAAATAACCAGGTCTTTTTATATGACCGTGTAAAATATCTGATATGTGAATGGCCAATAGTACTAAATTTTCAGCTGCAAACTGATGAAGGTAGAATAGTCCTCATGTGTCTGTAGGCCCCCTGGGCAACTTAACCTCCAATTCAGAAAAAAAAAAAAAGTTATTAGAAATGTTTAAATTTTATTCCTTTGTCTTTTATTTTCTAAGAAGGAAAAAGTAACACTATTTTCCACTGAACTTTTGGAAATTTTAGCCTCCCTCTCCAATGCCATTTCATAATATGAAAGGAAGAAATGTAATATAAGAAAGAGTATTTAATGAGCAATCTGTAGAGGTCGTTGTTGGTTGAAACTACCCACTCTTTCTTGTTTTGCCCTTCCTAATAGAATTTGGTTTCTATTCAGATCTCCCTTGGAACACAATGGATAGCAACCCCTCCCTGGATTCTTAGTTAGAATGTGATGAGATTAAGGCAATTAACCTATGACAATCCCCTTCATAGTTATAGGAAATATAAATTAGGTAAAACCATTCTTTCCAAAACTCAACCCGCTAGACAATAAGGGACATTTTGCAGAAAGGCAGTGCAGTTACTCATCATCATCCTCATCATCCTCATCCCCATCCCCGCTCCCACCACCACCATCACCATTGTTAATAGTTTTTGGTCAGGTGCTGTTCCAAGGGTTGTACATATATTACTTCATTTAGTCTTCAAGACAACCTCATGAGGTAAGATGGTGTTGCTACATTGTAGTGTTTTTAAAACATAACCTTTAAACTTTTGACATTCCTATAATAAAGACCTGGTGTCTATATCCTCCTGTCTTGAATCTGGGCTGACTTTGGTGCCTTCCTTGGAGTAACCAATGGAACAGAGAGGGAGTAAAGCCATCTAACTTCCAAGGCAAGGTAGGGAAAGGCCCCGTAGCCTCCGCCTGGTTCTTCTGGGACCCTTGCTCTGGGGCAAGCCAGTCGTCATGCGAGGAGTCTGTCTATCCCAAGATGGTCATGCTGGAGGGACTACATGCTTGGTCAGTGGCCCCCACTGGGATCCCAGCTGACAGCTGTTGCCATTGCCAGTCACATGAGTCCTGGCGCAGCCCCGCACAGAGAAATGCCCAGGCAAGACCTTCCCAGATTTAGGACTCACCAAATTGTGAGCAAAGTACAAGGACTGTTTTAGGACAGGTCTCTATTTCACAGGTGAAGAAACTAAGATATCATCAGAAATCAAAGATCTATTCTAATCATTAGCGTTAACAAACTTCCCTTTCCTGTTGTGGATAAGCAAACACAGCCTCGGATTTTAAAGTGCTTTCCAACTTTGCAGCCTACTTAAAACTTGAATAACAATTTATTTTCCTGTACCACTCCATAGTATACCAGGGTGAAGAGAGAAAGAGAACACCACCAGGAATAATTAAATTGATAATTATCTGAAGCAAGAATTGAAGTTTTAAGACACAAAATCAAAGTTATCAGGGATCCCCATCAAATAAGCTCTTCTTCTTAATTTCTCCACTTTTATTCATGGTGTCCTTATACCTGCCACCATCCTGGCCTGTTTGCTACCTGTGGCCCCTTGAGAGCAGGGATCCTGTCTCTTGCCAACTCCTCTAGTCCAAGCGCCCAGCACAGTGCCGACAAAAGCAAGCACTCAATGCATGTTAAGAGAGTGAACCAAATGAAGGCTAGAAATCTTGGTCATTTTTAAGCTTTTTCTTTCCCTCAGCCCCAGTACCCTCTTATAGATTATAAACTGAGAATATTGTTCAGGTCTGCTTTTCCCCATTTCCAGCACTATCCCAAATTAAGCATTTTATTTCTTTACTCCAGGAAAACTACAATTAGTGATGGGCTTTTCTGCCTTCAAATATTTCATACTTCCAATCTATCCCATCTATCACTGCTCCAAAAACGTGAATGCCTCTTATTCCTTGTCAAATGGAGAGCAAAATTCTCAGAGGCCTTTCCCAAGATGCCCTCAGCCCTACTCTGGACTCCTCATTCATTGCACCCCTGTGAGTTCTCCACATACCCGCCAAGAGGACCTCTCTCTCTTCACAGAACAAAGGCACAAGTTTCTAATTACAGATGCCTATTTCTTATGCCGTTTCTCCAAAATCCACGTGCATTGAAATCCAACCATTTCATCAAGGCCCATCTCAAGGCTCACATCACTTTACTACAAAACTCTTCCCTGACCTCACAACCATATGTGATGTCACCTTTCTCTGAACCACATGGCAATTTGTAGTACTCTCAAGAGAGTTGTTACATTCCGCCTTGATCTCTGGGTTTTGTCTACAGGTGCCTTCTTCTACTGTATGTAATTAATGAGGTTTGAGAATATTTCATGTTCATTTTTTAAAACCCTATGAAGCCGGTAGTCTAGCAAGATGTCATCCACTATAAGAACTCAATAACTAATAAACTGAACGAACGCTCAGGGAAACTACGTTCAAAGGACTCCTACAATGAAAAGCACAAAAAAATTGTTTAAAAATAGCCATTCTAGTAAAGATTGATAGGGTAAAATCCTTTTCTATAAGTGATCCCAATGGATTCACTGCATTAGAAACTAAAGTCTCAGGGTAAGTCTCAACATGCCACTCTATTTGGCCAGTGGCCAGTCCAGTATTGGCTTCTAAGCTGCCCAATATCGAAATGAAAATTTTTACATTATTTGACTCTAACTTGAAGTGGGGAAAACCTTTCTAAGCAAACACAAACCTGAAACCCAAAAGCAAAAAACCGTGAAAAATCTAGATACATATCAATGTAAACTTTTATGTGGCAAACATGCCATAAATGAAAGTCAAAATATAAATGACATATTAGGAAAAAATATTTCTAACATGTTGCATGGTCTATGAGTTAGATTTCTTAACCAGCAAAGAGTTGTAAAGCCAAGAAGTAAAAAAGCAAATATCCCAAAAGAAAATAAGCAAAAAAGGCAGAGGAAGAAAAAAACCCAGCCAATCAATATATGATTTGCATCCAACATAAAGATGCGCAGACTCAGAGACAAAGGCCTGGGAGTTGTATAGTTTGCTGTTTTAAAGGTGAGGGATACGTCAGCTGCCTTTTTTAGGAAAGTAATTCAGCAATATTGGTCAAAATTTAAAATGCACATGCCCTTTGCACTAGCTATTCCTCTTCTAGGCATTTACTCTACAGGAACATTCAGACAAGGTAAAAGAGACACATAAAAAAGGATGATCATTGCAGCATGAGAAATAACTGGAAACAACCAAATAGAGAAAATTGGAATCAGCCACACTTATTGTTACATATCATACAGCCATTTTTACCTTTTAAAGTTGAAAGACCTCCAAGAAAAATTAAGCAAAAAAGGCAAGGCACAGAACAAAATTCTGTTATGATTCCATCTGAATTTTCTGAAAGTAACAAAAGGACATATATGTCCATACATGAGGGAGATATTTCTGGAAGGATGCACTTAAAACTGTTAACAGCTTCCTCACGGTTGGAGGAGAGCAAAGGGGGCTTTTCCTTTACATTTCACTCCTTTCTATTGTGTTTTTGTTGTTGCTCAAATAAACCACACACACCCTTTAATAATAAAAAAAAAATGTAACGTATTTTGTCCACTTATTTTCCTTTTGTAATTCTGCCAAAGCATGCACCATCCTTAACTGTGGTGCTAAACATGCCCCTTTTGCATAGATATCCCTGTGATGGTTTGTGGGGGCCCCTGTTTTGATCAGTGCAAGCTCAACGTCAGGGAGACGGGCTTCCTAATAAGTGCCCTTCAGAAGTACAAGAGCTCCATTGAGTCTTGAGAACTATAGGATAAATGGAAACACATGCCACGCTAAGGGCAGCCAAGGAACTTTAAAGGGAAGCAGGAGTAAGACAAGGAGACAGCACTCCTCATAAATCGCCTCTCAGCTTATCCCCTGAATACATTCCAGCAGCTCAACCCAGAAAGAATAGGCACTGGCCAGACCCCGCACTATAGGTAAAATGTGTTATTCTTCCTACCTCTCAGAACACACGGCTTCCCGAAGAGGGCTCGCTAATAAATGCCAACAGAGTGGGATGGAAACAGATCTGCTAACGAGCTCTCGCCCAAAATGTTTTATCTGACAAATGTGTAGGTCAAAGAGTTATGGAGACAATAATTATGTGCAGCTAAGTGGACATATATATCTGGCTGTTGGAGAAAGAAAACACAGAAATGTGCCCAAAGTATTCTGTGTTCTAGAGAGGACAAAGAATGAGCCATGCTGCTATGCACACAGGTGCCGCCTGGTGAGGCTGACGGCTCACCATGAGAACTGCAGGACATACAGGCAGGATTGGGGTCATGTGAAGGCCTTAGGGATGCTCTCCCTCGTATCTGGTATTCCCTATCCACAAACCAAAGAAGGGGATGATGTCACCTCCAAACATAGTAACTGCAGTTCAGGAGACGTCTATGACAAAGTTAGGAGTAGGAGAAGGGAAATGTCCCAGCAACTGTCAAGGAAGAGAGCCTGTTTCTGATGTTGAAAAAGGAGCAGAGCCAGTGGCCTGCAGCCTCATCAGGGCATGTCTGCAGGGGAAGCAGAGTCATTTCCAGTGCCCAAACCCAAAAGATTTAAGCCACGCCTACTTCTGGCAAAGAAAGCCCGTCACCTTTAAGAATGGCAGCCCGCAAGTGCAAGACGGAAAGGCATGAGGGAAGTAATCTGGGCTTTGTCTGACCTCACAGGCTGTCAGACTGTCACCCCAAGTACACAGAAGCGGTGAGGAATTTGACAACAGTATGAGGAGCAGTGCAAACCAATCACATATGTTTCCTATCCAAGTAGCCTTATCATCCCCCATCTCCTACCACCACAGGGTTCCTACACCATAAACACCTTTAGCGTTTGTGGAGAGTGGTGCCTGGGTGGCAGGGCGTTAGGGGGACTCTTCAGGCCGCCTGTGCTTCTGCTTGCCTTCCCCATGTCTTTCCAGGACCTTAGTGGTGGCCAGGACTCTCTGATCTACAACAGGATGTCAGGCCTTCTCTGAGACTGATGGTAATGCCTCATGACTGCAGTGATCTGGTTTCCATGAACTGTGAGATAACAGAACCACCAGACAATACTAAGAAATATCCATTTCTCTTTCCCCCCATAACTCAGTGGCCCTAAGTGTTACACAGACACATAGTGATGTGAGGATGGACATGGTTCATTGATGAAGTGAAAAGAGTTGGAAAGACTGCAGAACCAGTAGTGGAGGAGAAAACAGTGCCTCTTGAGTCCTAGCCAAGGCAGTGCTGCAAGTTTTATCCTGGAAGCACAGGGACGCACCCTCTGCCCGGAAGTCTAGTGTAGAAGCCAGACTGCATAGGTTCAAGGCCCAGTTCCACCACTTGCAGCCGCACAGTGTTAGGTCAGATACTGAACTCACCACGCATGCATTTCCTCATCCATAATGGAAGGATTGTTGGACTGTGGAGAGAACTGCACAGGTACTTGATATAAAGCACTTACACCTGTGCACGTCCTACAGCAAGCAGGGTCTAAGTGCTAGCTCTTATTTTTAGCAGCTCTCTCACTTTTGCTAATATGTCTGTCTCAACTCGGTCTTCCCAACTCTGTAGTTTCTCACAATAAGCAATTCTATAGCCCTTGTCTCAGGCAATGTCTGCTTTATCCCTTAAAAGCCAGCTCTTTTTGATGCTCTCCCTCACTCCTCTTGGAAAAGCTAGTTATTCCTTCCTTTGTAGCAACATAGCATTCTGTACCTGTATTTTGACATGAAGCATTTATTTTAATCATCCGTGTACATGTGCTTCCTTACCAGAGCAAGGACTCTTCAAGGTCAGGGCATGCCTATGATAGGCAAATCAGCCAGTAGGTGAACACATTTCTTAAAGGGTTTTCTTTAGCCTGTGTTGCGTTATCCTTACGCCATCACCAAAGATGAGAAGAAATCAAAGCACAGACCAGAACGCAGAAGTGAGCTTCCAGCAGGACCTGCAGAATGGGTGGACCGTCAGCCGAAACAGCAGGAAGACCTATTTTCTCCATCTCATCTGTTTATGAGCCTGATTTGGGTAGGAAAGAATCTTGATAGACATGTTTCAGCTAACTGCTATTACTTCATGGTCATTGTCTAAAATGTTTGGTACCCACCAGTCCCTACATTGGAGAAGGAGAAAGCAAAAGACCAGAGTAGCCAGGCAAGGAAAATGATAGCAAGGACTGGTTCATGAGAGCCACATGGATGACAGGGACTGCTGAGGCTGGCATGGGACACCCTGGAGGCTGGTGCTGCTTACATAGACAAGGTCTGGGCATGAAGGTGAAGACCTGGTCAATGTGACAATCCAAGAGCAGTATGGGTCAGCATTGTTGGGGGCACATGGCATCTGGGGGCTCCCCCAGGCATCTCTCTGCTTCCCGTGAATGGAAGTCTCACTGAAGTCCATGGAACTTGCACCATTGAAATTATGTGCAAATTGTGTGTGTAGGTACATTTTTATGGGAAGAGGTTCCACAGATTTAATGGGATTCTGTCTTAGTCTGTTCCAGCTGCTATAATAAAAATGCCATAAACTGGGCAGCTTATAAACAACAGAAATTTATTTCTCACAGTTCTGAAGGGTGAGAAGTCCAAGATCAAGGGGCCAACAAATCTGACATCTGGTAAGTTCCCGATTTCTTTTTTTTTTTTTTTTTTTTTGAGACGGAGTCTCACTGTGCCTCCCAGGCTGGAGTGCAGTGGCGCGATCTCAGCTCACTGCAAGCTCCGCCCCCCGGGTTCACGCCATTCTCCCGCCTCAGCCTCCCGAGTAGCTGGGACTACAGGCGCCCGCTACCGCGCCCGGCTAGGTTTTTGTATTTTTAGTAGAGACGGGGTTTCACCATGTTAGCCAGGATAGTCTCGATCTCCTGACCTTGTGATCCACCCGCCTCGGCCTCCCAAAGTGCTGGGATTACAGGCTTGAGCCACCGCGCCCGGCCAAGTTCCCGATTTCTTGCAGGTGGTGTCTTCTTGCTGTATCCTAACACGGTGAAGGAACATGGGAGCCCCCCAGGCCCTCTTTTATATGGGCACTAATCAGCACTCATGAGGGCTCCACCCTCGTGACCTAATCACCACCCAAAGGCGCCACTTCTTAATATCGTTGCACTGGGGATTAGGTCTAAATACATGAATTTGAGAGAGACATAAACATTCAGATCATGGTAGATTTTTTAAAAGATTTGTGACTTTAAAAATAATTAATGTGCCTATGAATCACTTGGGGAATCTTATTAAAAGGCAGGTTCTGATTTGTAGGTTAGGGAAGTGCCTGAGATTCTGCATTTTTAAATACACCCATGTGATATCAACATTGCCGGTCTGCAGTCCACACTTGGAGTAGCAAGGACCAAGTTGCGGTTCTTTTTTTGTTTGAGATAGGGTTTCACTCTGTCGCCCAGGCTGGAGTGCAGTAGCGCGATCTCGGCTCACTATAACCTCTGCCTCTCAGGTTCAAGTGATTCTCCTGCCTCAGCCTCCTGAGTAGCTGGGACTACAGATGTGCGTTACCATGCCCAGCTAATTTTTGTATTTTTAGTAGAGACAGGGTTTCACCATACTGGTCAGGCTGGTCTTGAACTCCTGACCTCATGATCCACCTGCTCCAGTCTCCCAAAGTGCTGGGATTACAGGGGTAAGGCACCACACCAGGCCCAAGTTGCTGTTCTTATGAACTAAAATTGACAGCTTCTGGATTGCCAAGTCACAGGCACCCATATAATTTAGATGCAAATTGATCTGAATTTTAATACCTGTGGTAACATACATGTCACAAGACAAGCCCAGACAGGTATTACTGGCACTTTCTTAGATTCCTTTGAAGTTTAAGACCAGCTCATTGCTAATACCAAAGAATGAGGAAGGCTGCTTTAGTTCACGGCCTTCCAGTCCCAGGTACCTGGGTCCTTCTTGTTTGTTCAGAAGGAAATTCAGCAAAGAAATACTTTTTTCTTGTCTGGCTTTCATCCGTCACCTCTGGGAAACTGTTTAGAAAAGCAAGAATGGTCAATAAACTCATTTTGTTCGTAGAGAATTTGTATGGTGCTGACTATTTATGCATATAAAAGATCAGATTAGGCCTTTACAGGCAGATAGCAGACTCGGAGACTGCTGGCAGCAAGTTCCATTGGCAAACACTGTCAATACAAAGTGCATCTTAATCCTATTGTCCTGGCTCAGCTTTCAGCTGACAATGAAGGCAATGTGACTGAAGAGTTCTAAGGCATTCAGGCTAAGTGAAAAAATCTGTCAGGGGCAGGTAGAACCCAGAGCTTCTCACTGCTGAATTCTGCATCAACAGCTCTATCCCCAGTACACAAAGTATCATGAAGGCTGCAATCTAAATTGAAGTCTAAAAATAGCACAATAAAATTATTTTCTTCTTTCACTTCACCAGAGAGCAAACAGGCTGACATTAATATCTGCAGGGCACAACCGACTTCTCAGAGTTGATGTAGGGAGAACCATTACACAATCGCCCTTTCGCAGGAACAGACTGACTGTCCCAGAAAATAAGGAAGAGAAAGTAATTACCCTGTTGCTGAAAACCAATAATGGATATTTGATTATGATTATTAAGGGGGTGGGGGTGAAAGGAGGCAGACCGCTGAGCAGCAACCAACCACTAAGTGAATCAGTATAAGGTTCTGGGAGGGAGATTAATTTTTGTTTTCTTTTCATCTCTCAGCCAGTCATTTGAACGAGACGCCAAACTTTAAGCATGGCCTGCCACATCCTTATCAGTATTCAATGCCACTGCGCTGTGGTCCCATCATCTTCACTGGATACACCAAGTGAAGTGACAGGCTCCTTGCTGTGGGGGATTGTTTTCCTTCGATTCTAAATGTGAAATGGATGAAGGAGGGTAACTGACATGTCAGATTTAGGAAACTCATTTTCAAGGCAGCAGAAAGACATTTTGTAGCAAATATTTACTTCTCTGTTTGTTTCCTACTGATATTGAACATACATGATCTAATCTGAAGGATGCAGGATTTACAATCTCTGTGAACAAAGGGATGTTACAGCTCATTCTGAAGAAAACAACGCCATCAATTCCTTCAGCCCCTGGTGAAAACACTACTGTAGCTTGAGGTAACATTTGTCATAAAATAATGAAAGGGACCATGAGGAATATAAGTAGAGACAAGAGTGTGCAATTTCTCTGACTTCATATTGCTCCCTAAAAATCAGGTCCCCTACACTGATTTACGCATCCATTGAATTCCCAATAGAATGTCTGCCTCTAAGTACAAATGAACATGGCAGCTTCATCCAAAGATGACCATTCCCAACTTGAGATCCCCAGACAGGAGAAGCTGGGGACAGGGAGGGGTGACTTAGAACATGCTGGGTAAGAGGCCTGATGTGTATCACCCTCTCTGTGCCCGGCAGGGTACGAGACACGTTTTATGCATTCTTTCATTCTAGTGTACAATTTCACTGTGAAGCGAGTATTACTATTATGATCTCAACTTTACAGATCAGGACACAGGCTGAAGAGCATCTGGTGTTTGCTCAGAGTTACCTAGCCAGCTGGGTGATGGATCCAAGACTGAATCCCATCCCGATGACAAAACCTATGATCTGATGGCACCAGATTTTCACTCATTTTAGGAGAAAGATTTCAAAGTCTCCTTTTCTACCTGGGAACCACAATCTTCTATTCTACACTGAAACCAAATACAGCACTTACGAATTCATGCGACGAGTCATTTTGGTGTCACATACACAGCAGGAGACCCATAAAGTCACCCTTACCTGATAATTTTTTGCGGTAGGTCTTGCTCATTTTTGTGAAAATACAGAAACACTTTACTGGAGATGACAGAAACAACAATAGTAGTTGTAAACGGCTAACAGACATAACAGATATTCATTGGTATGTGCCAAACTGAACATTTCCCTGTGCTACTGGTTAAAAACAAAGGTTTCAATTGAAAACTATTTCAAAATTCTGTGTACCCACATGCATACACATAAATATGTCATGACACACTTTCTGACATCTAATCCTTATTATTCTCCTCAGAACTCTAATCTTTAGCCTTTTCAATACTCCTCATCCTACTGCTACTAATGGCAGGAAAATGTTAACTGAGCATGTGCCAGTAATGGTAAGAACGTGCTTTTCATACCATTCAATCTGCATAATAGCACACTGAAGAGGGTACTACTTTATTTTTTTTTTATTATTATTATTTTTTTGGTGGGTCAAGGGATGGAGTTTCACTCTTGTTGCTCAGGCTGGAGTTCAATGGCATAATATCCGCTCACTGCAACCTTCACCTTCCAGGTTCAAGCAATTCTCCTACCTCAGCCTCCCAACAGGTGGTAGCTACAGGTGGTGTAGCTGGGATTACAGGCATGCACCACCATGCCTGGCTAATATTTTTTGGATTTTTAGTAGAGATGGGGTTTCACCATGTTGGCCAGGCCGGTCTCGAACTTCTGACCTCAGGTGACCCACCTGCCTTGGCCTTCCAAAGTGCTGGGATTACAAGTGTGAGCCACCATGCCCAGCCTACTTTATTTTCTTATACAGACAGAGAAATTGAAATTTAGAGAGATTAAATAATTTGTCCAAGATCATAAAACTAGAAAATATTGAGGAGGCCAGAATTAGGTAATCTGACCCCAAAATCTATGTTCTTGACCCCGTGCTATGCTTTTTCCTCAAACCCCCTTCAGTTCATGTCCTTGCCAACCCCTTACTTGTGTCGGCCCCTAATCTAAATCTCCCTTTCCTCAGCAGTCTTGGCCAGTTTTTCATCCACTCAAATGCTACACTTTCTTGGTACCTTCCCTTGACTTCCCCCTTGGGCAGAATTGTTCTTCCTCCATATATTATTTCTTTAGCTCTTCATGTATGTCTATAGTAATGTCCTTATCATGTCCCAGCCATGAGACAACAAGCTCCTTAAGGGAAGGCCAGATGCCTTACTCATCCTTGTACCCCTGGTCCCCAGCCTGAGGTCTGGTGCATGGTAAAAGCTCCATGTAGAATTTCCTAAAAGCCCATCACTGGTTCCGTGTTTTGTTTTGTACCCCGCCATCCCCTCACCCACTAGAGATGAGGAACATTTTATCAAGATCAAGATTTCTTCTGAGTGACGTCTCTTCAAATCCATAATAATGTTTTTGAACTTTCCCCCTCTTTTCTGTTTTTGTCAAGTGAAGAAGCCTGAAATTCATCAAACTATACTCAAAATATTATTTTCTAATTACCTCAATCATCCAATTTCTCTACTTTCCTTTGAAAGGCGTTGTATTCTCCATATGTTTTATTCTAATTTGTGTTTCCTGGTAAACTTGTACTTTATTTTAAAAGTAACTAAAATTTCTAAATTCATAAAATCTATAAAATAGAGGTGGCTGATTTAATCACAGAAGGACTGACTGCAAAGTTATTTTCAGTATTTATCTTTCCTGATACATTTATCTGTCTGTTTAAAAATCAGTAATGACTTTATGGAGTCTGGGGGTAGATTTGGAGTTACACTGACAGCTCATGTTTGAATCCTGGCCCCATGCCTCACTAGCATGTGATTGTGAACAAGCAATTTAACCTCTCTAAGCCTCAGTTTTCTTGTCTGCAAAGTGGGAATAATAAAATTATCTATTTCATTGGAGTCAGAAGAAAAAATTAGTTAAAATGTGAAGCACTAGCCACAACCAGTACCTAAACGAATACGATCATAACCACGACTGTGAGGCCCTCAGAGATCGGAGCCATTACTACTTCTCTATGCCAGTTTATTGCCTCTCAGTTCCAAATGTACGTTGACTGCTCTGCAAAAATTTAGCTGGTCCCTTTAGTATTTTCTTTGCTAGCTGACACAGTATTAAGTTTTGTCAGTAGAGGGAGCTGTAAAGACCTTGCAGGAGGAAAGGGTCTCACCCCCCCATCCCCCACCTCTTCCCCCATTCCCCCAACCCCCACCCCTCCCCCACCTCCTCACCTGCTACCTCCCTCTCCTCCACCCCCTCTACTTCCCCCTCACCCCCACCCCCACCCCATCACCAGGCCCATATCAGTGTGCTCTCAGCCAGCTCCTGAAACGCAGATGTCTTCTCTAGACCCTGCTCCCACACCATGCACAGACCTCTAGCACCCACAGCTCCTGAAGCACGTGTTGTTTCCTCTGCTCCCAGCTCCTGCGATACAGTGGCTTCTCCAGCACTCAGCTTCTACACCCCTTGACTCCCGCAAGCATACAGTTTCCCCAGAATTCAGCTTCTACCGTCTGTGCAGCTTCCCCAGCATCTGGATGCCAGCATTTCCCAGAAGCCCCTTTTGTAGCAGATTGCCGCTGGTGAAACAACTCCCTATGAATAGCTTTCCTTGGCATCATGGAGGGTGATGACGAACTTTCAGAGAGTTCTTCCAGAAGGCACTTCCAGCAGGTTACACTGCTGCAGCATGACACTGACTTCTTGGCTATCCGGTTTGCCATGGTCATGCCTTCTCTAACCACGTCTGGGTCTTATCTTGGGGGCAGGAAACCCTGTAGCTCAGCCCTACGGGTGGTGGCTGCTTCGTGTATCTGCTGCTCTTATACTTTTTAGACTTGTCTTTACTTCCTACTGGGGAATCCCTCATGACTCCAGTTCTCTGTTAAAATTAATAATTATTTGTATTAGACCATCCCTGTTTAAATTACTAGGTGGTTTCCATTTCCTGATCTGCCCCTGACTGAAACACACTTTGCCCTCATCTCCTTGCTCTTACGATGTACCCTCCCACGCCCTCAGCTTTCATATTGTTCTTCACACACTCCAAGGCTGTTCTTATCTTTTAAGTATTTGTTTTTTTCTGCCTACAATCACAGGAAATGTCACCAGATCTTCACATGGCTGACACCTGAGTGTTTCCCCTAAGTCGCTTTCCGGAAGCTCCAATCTAAAGTAGTACTGTACAGTCCCTGCGGGCTCAATCACCAGCTAGCACATAAGCCTATTTTATTTTATTTGTAGCACCATGACTATCTGAGTTATCTTGTTCTTTTATCTGCCACCCTCCCTAATTAAATGTAAGCTTCAGGAGAGCAAAGATGGTGTTTTTTGTTTATTGGTACCAGAGCTCCAGGCAATAGAATAGTTGCCAAATTTAAAAGCACTTAAATACTTACGTAAAGATGAAAAGAAATAAAGGAGGGAAGGAATGGAGGAAGAGACAGAAGAAAAGAAAGAGGGAAGGAGAAAGGTAAGGAGGAAGGCAGAGAGGTAGGGAGGGAGGAATTCACTATATCATCCCCTTCCCATTCTAATCTATTTCCCAGCCCTAATGCTGCTGATTTAATCAATACTTTGCATTGCCCATTCTCACAATCACGGATGCTTAAAATCCTGGAATCACTACTCTGTTATTTCCCATACTCAGTCACCAAGACTCATTAATTAAAGAAAAAATTGGCCTTACTTCTCCTCTATCTTCTCTAGTAATGTCATCATTCTGGTCAGCTTTCCACGGAATCATGACTTTATTATCATAATAGGTTCCTTTCTGGTCCCTCTAATTTCACGTTCCTTTTCCTTTTTAATCTACTCTTAATAGTGTCGCCAACCATCTTTGTAACATACTGCTTTTCATCAAGCCCTTCCCCACTTCTCTTCATACCAATTGTTACTTGTTTCATCACACTGAAATATATTTGTCTACCTTCTAACACTCTCCTATGTCACCAAAGGCCACCTAACAACCTTCACTGACCATCAAACCACAATAACCCTTTCTGTCTGGTCAGACTGGTTCTCCCAGTCCCATGAACGAGCCATGCCATCCTTGTTCTGGGGCCTTCACTCATAAGCATCTCTCTCCCTCCTACTATTCTGGATAGGGACAGTTTAAACTCTACCCCACAGAACCTTCGTGGACAACCACAGGCTCACTGGTCAGCTCCTCTTAATTCCTATAATCCAAAAAAACCTCTGGAATTATTTTTCATTAACGTATGTTTTCTTTTCTTCATCTTACCAAAAGAAATCTGTAAGCTCCAGCATTCTCTGTGGCTTCGAGTAGAACGCTGAACAAGCAGTGGAAAATGATAAATGAGAAACCATTGTTAGCCCCCAGCTGAGGATCAGTATAAGCTCTAAAACCCAGAGGATCTGTGTGGTGGTTACCTAAGATTCTGTTCTAGTAGAGCAGTCTATGACAGTCATCTGTCCAAAGTCACAGTTTCCCTCATTATTCACATATTAAATCTGCTATAATATATTTTACATGCCACTGGTATAGACAACTGATTTTAGAATGAAACAACAATGAAAATTTTTCATAAAGATTTTTGTTCTTTTAAGCAGCCTCAGGCCAGGCACAGTGGCTCATACCTGTAATCCCATCACTTTGGGAGGCTGAGGGAGAAGGATCACTTTAGCTCAGGAGCTCAAGACCAGTCTCAGCAACATCACAAGACCCCATCTCTACAAAAAATTTTAAAATTAGCCAGATATGGTGGTGTGTGTTCGTGGTCCTAGACTCAGAGGCTAAGGTAAGAGAATTAATTGAGCCCAAGAGGCTGAGGCTGCAGTGAGCTGTGATTGTGCCACTGCACTCTCACCTGAGTGACAGAGCAAGACCCTATCTCAAAAAGTTAACTTAATTTAAAAGGGGATTCTCCCTTCTATCTTCATCTTTTGTACTTTGGATATTTTTCTTCTCTTGAAATTGTTGAGCAAAAGGCTTTCTTTGGGTTGGGAAGATCTCCATCTTTCCTCACACTTCCACCCCTCAAGAAAAGGACCCCAGAAAAGTAAGAACAAGATATCTTTTAGCTCAATGGTGTCAGTCCCCATCAGTTCAAAGCTTCAGGGCTCTTGAGCAAAGAGAAATTAATGTTTTAAACTACCATATAACAAAAAGTTAGAAACCAACCAAATGCCCTTCAATGAAATATGGTAAGCAAGTTCTAGTATGTGCACTTATTGGGACATCAATTACTATTAAAACCATGTTTATAATTATCATATAGTAACATAGAAAAATATTTTTTTGGGCAAACCATCTGGCTGAAAACAACAACAACAACAACAGTATTTCCAAAATCAGGGCATACAATTAATTATGACTGTTGTTCGCTTTGGGGGATCTTGAGGTGGTATACGGGAACTATAACGAGTAAAACATTAATATCATCACAATACGAGTCAAAAACAGACTCCTGAAAAATCTAAACTCTAAAGAGGATTCTGGTTTCCATTTTTGCAGGACTGACCCTTTTGTGATAGAATGACTGATAGGTCTACATTAAGAAAATAAATAATGGTCTATTTCCCAAGCCTAGGGAGTTTTACTTTCAAAAGTTGTGGTACCAGATGCAGAATAATGTGCTTAGTCTCACATCTTTTGCCTAACTGGGGATTATGAATATATATGGCTAAATTATTAAAAAGCAGTAGAAGGATAAAAATTGAATAAAAATGGTTTTCTATAGGTGGAAGGTAGAAGAGAGAATAAAAGTCAGATTGGAGACAGAATAAAAGTCATACTTCTCTGAATACATCTTGTTTTATACACTTGACTTTGAACCATAAGGTTAGTGCTACATATGCTTAAAAATAGCAACCACTAACTAGAAAGCAAAATAAAACTAATAAGCCTATCTGTGCATTGAGCTAACTATGCATTGAGTTGGTGGTTTAACTACACTAGGGGGAATTAATTAAAATGATTTTAAAACTCTGTGATTTAACTGTACATCTCTAGTAGAATTTATCTTCAGAACAAAAGAAACTGTAGTTAAATCTTAAGCTGTTTTTAGTTATATTATTAATAACATCACTATTTATATGTATCTACATATTATAGTATACTCCTAATATACTGCTACATGTGTATTTGCATTAGGATATTTTATATATATATATCAGTATACTATTACATATAGAGAGGATGTATTAGTTCATATATAGAGACAAATATGTACATACATATGCTTAGCTATATATATATAAGTATATATAAGTCATTATACTGAGGATATTTGGAACCAAAATTTTCAGCATAAGAGAACATAAATACAAATATAATATAACGGAAATTAAGTAAAACCAGGTAATATTAACTTTGAATTGAAAATAACAGTATAAACTTGTGATATCAGTTCTTTTGGTAAACAATTTTCTAGATTCGTCTAATGATAAGGCCAAGTAGCTCTGAGCATCTAGAGCAGTGGTCCCCAACCTTTTTGGCAGTGGGGACTGGTTTCATAAAAGACAATTTTTCCACAGATCAAGGGGGGTAGGGATGGTTTCGGGGTGATTCAAATGCATTACATTTATTGTGCATTTTATTTCTATTATTATATTATAATATTTAATAAAACAATTATACAACTCACCATAATGCAGAATCCGTGGGAGCCCTGAACTCGTTTTCCTGCAACTAGATGGTCCCATCGGGGGGTGATGGGAGACAGTGACAGATTCTCATAAGGAGCAAACAACCTGGATCGCTGGCATGTGCAGTTTACAATAGGGTTCAGGCTCCTATGAGAATCTAATGCCACCGCTGATCTGACAGGAGGCGGAGCTCAGTCAGTAATGTGAGTAATGGGGATTGGCTGCAAATACAGAGGAAGCTTCGTTTATTCACCTGCCGTTCACCTCCTGCCGTGCAGCCTGATTCTTAACAGGCCGTGGACTGGTACTGGTCCATGGCCCGGGGGTTGGAGACCCCTGATCTACAGGACTTAGAGTATGGTCTCTAAATACCATTTCCTACTAAAAGAAACAAGGGCTTTTTTGGAGTAAACACTGATTTGATATTTGGGACAGTAAATATACAAGATGAGTCTGAAACATTTTGTTACATCAGAAAACAATGAAGTTTCTAGGTTAATGTCAAAAGAGTCTGCAGCCAATCTGAAGGGGCTCTCATTGGCCAAAAATGGGGCAATTTGAAAAAGAATAACTTCTGCAAAGAACTGAAATATCACGAATATATAAAACCATGACTTCCTACTAAGGCACATATACTCATACACAAACACTTTTCCATCCTTGTAGGATGCTAGAAAACCAGTTATTATTGTGGAGATGGATGCATTAGGAGAAAGAATTAGGCATTTCTCCTGTCTTTCTTTCATAAACTGTACCTCAAGATAATGAAATAAAGGAAAGTTTATTTTTTTATAGAAGAATTCTAGCTAAAAATGAAAACTGGATGACAGAATCAGATTATGACTATTTTGTAACCCCCCGTCATGAAGTAATGAATCTAAGCCATAATCACCTATGTAGGTAAAAAGCTGATGGGGAATTTGATACAAGAAGGATGGAGTGCTCAACACCTCAACTCAGCAACCAACCTTAACATCACAGGAGGGAGACAACAGACATTATTGGCTTCCTTGTGTGGTACAATAGAAAGTCACGACACTATTGATGAAGCATTCTTGTCCATAAAATCAAATTCTTGGCCATAAATATGACCAAGTCTCAAGACCTAACTACCAGTTTATGGAAAATACATGAAAAAAAAACACACATGTGAATGACCACTGGAACACATTTGCCAAATTCTGTAGGACAAACAACCTAGTTCTCTCAATAACAAAGAAGGAAGTAAAGGAAAAGGAGAGGGAACCAACAGATTAAAAGAGACCTAAGACACATTTCTCAATTTGAATAAACCATTTGCTAAAATAAAATTATGAGACAATTAGGCAAAACTGAAGCACTGACTAAATAGCTGATGATATTAAAGAATTCTTATTAATGTTTTTAGGTGTGATAATGGTATTGCAGTTATTTTTTAAGTCTTTATCTTCTTGGAAGCATGCACTGACATATTTATGGATTAAATAAAGTGTCTGAGATTTGTTTCAAAATATTCCTGTTGGTGCTAGGGTGGGGGTGGTAGATTCATGGCTCCCCAAATATGTCCATGTTCTAATCCCGAGAACCTATGAATTTTATCTTACATGCAAAAGAGGATGTTGCAGATGTGACCAAGTTAAAGATCTTGAGATGGGGAGATGATCCTGGATTATCTGGTGGGTCTGATGTAATCACAAGGTTACTATAAGAGGGAAGCAGAAGAGTGAGAATCAGTGTCAGAGGAGATAGTGATGTAATGAGGAAGCAGAGACTGGATTGAGGCACTTTGAAGATGGAGGAAGGGGCCACAAGCCAAGGAGTGCAGGTGGCCACTAGGAGATGAAAAAGGCAAGCAAATGGATTCTCCCCTGGAGCCTTCAGAGAGAACCAGCCCTGTGGACACCTTGACTTTATCCAGTGAACTTGATTATGGATTTCAGGTTTCCACAACTAAAAGAGAATAGCTTTGTGTTGTTTCAAGTCACAAAGTTTGTGACAATTTGTTACAGCAGCAAAAGAAAACTAATGAGGTGGGAAAGTAGGTGGGTGGATAGCTGAAACTAGTTTGCCCATGTATTGAAATTTGTTGAATTTTTAAGGTGCATACATGGGGCTCATTATAATTTCTCTAGTTTTGTATATGTTTGGAAATTTCCACAGTAATCATTTTTTTAAGTCTTGCTAAATGAACTCCTGTTGGACTTTTGGCAAGGTGCTGAATCTCTCTGAGTCCCAGTTGCCTTATATATTATTGTTAATAATAGCGCTCACCCCTCATTGGGTTGTTAGGAGGCACACAGGACATAATCCCTTTAAAGTATCTAGCAGATTATCCAATGCATAGATCTCTTGATGAAGGTTAGTTATTGCTATTATCACTGCCTGTCATTTTCAGACATTTCCAACAAACATTTGACAAATGTCTGAATCAGTCTCTCTACCATGATCATTGCAATCCTCTAAAATGTATTTGTGCCATAAGTATTAAATATTCCATTTTTAAAAGCTCTTGCTTCTGCTTGATTGTTCTGATGGTTTCCCCAGATAGTGAACAACTTTAGCGCCAAAGGTATGGAGTTAAGCCCAATACGGAGGTTACAAAAGAAATCTCTATCCTAGGAAAGTAACTGGCTGGCCTCTTAGGTTCCAAAGAATCCATAGTCTTTTTCCCCAGGATGAGTGTCTGTGCTCCTTGTTTGTTCTCCAACATGCAACTAAGAATCAGAATTCTTATTATTCTATTTAAACTGGAAAGAGATCTTCCTTTTTCTGTCCCAAAGTGACATCATCCTCTGAAGCAGCCACAAGAAAGGTCACCCTGGCTTCTTCAGGAACACATTAGCAGTGACTGTTCTGTGCCCCATTCCTTCACAGAAGCACTGCATTTTCTGCTCACTGGTGGCAACAGAAACCCTAGCGGGGCTTAAAGTGAGATTCACAGCTGACACCCAGAGGCTATGAAGTAATCAGCATTTTCACAAACATCCCTTTTCCTGTATACTGTCTCAAGTTAACGTTAGGCCCTGGAGTCATGCTGGAGCTGGAGATGGGATTCACAGACCCATTAATGAACACTTTGCACCAAAATAGTTAGGTCCTTTGCTCCTGGCGCCTGTCCTGGTGAGAAAGGGAAGCACAGCTGCCCACTGCCTGGCCTCACCTCCTGCCTCAGAAGTCAGAGAACTTAGGAAGAAAGTGCAGTGAGCCATGTAGATGCTTGATAAGTAAACGAATGAGCATAGGCTAAAATATTTCATTTCATTTTTTATTTGAATAAATGTATGCAGTACAACGGCAATTTTGTTACATGCATAGATTGCCTAGTGGTTAAGTCAGGGCTTTAGGGTACCCATCACCCAAATTATGTACATTGTACCCACAAGTAATTTTTCATCATCGACCCCCTGTCACTCTCTCACTCTCTCACCTTTCCAAGTCTCCATTGTCTATCATTTCTCTCTCTACGTCCACATGAACACATTTTTTAACACCCACTTATGCGTGACAACACACGATATTTGATGTTCTGTGTCTGGCTTGTTTCACTTCAGATAATGACTTCCAATTCTACCCATGTTGCTGCAAATGACAAGATCTCATTCTTTTTATGCATTTGTATTTTATGCATTTCATGTATTCCATTGTGCATATATGCCAAATTCTCTTTATCCAATCACCCACTGATTCCATATCTTTGCTGTTGGAAATAGTGCTGTGATAAACATACAAGTACAGGCTTTTGATACATTGATGTCTTTTCCTTTGGGTGGATTTCCAGTAGTGGGATTGCTGGATCAAATGGAGGTTCTATTTTCAGTTCTTTGAGAAATCGCCATACTGTTTTCCAAAGAGGTTGTACTAATTTAAATTTCCACTGACAGTGTATAAGAGCCTCCTTTTCTCCACATCTTCATCAAAATCTGTTATTTTTTGTCTTTTAGATAATAGCCATTCTGACTGGGGTACAACAATATCTCATTGTGGTTTTAATGTGCATTTCTCTGATGATTAGTAATGTTGAGCATTTTTTCACATATCTGTTGGCCATGTGTATGTCTTCTTTTGCAAAATGCCTTCTCATATTAAAACAATTCTTTGTTGTTGTTGTTTGTTGTTGTTTTGTTTTGAGATGGAGTCTCTCTCTGTTGCCAGGCCTGGAGTGTGGTGGCATAATCTCAGCTCACTGCAACCTCTGCCTCCCAGGTTCAAGCAATCCTCCTGTCTCAGCCTCCCGAGTGGCTGCAACTACAGGCATGTGCCACCACGCCCAGCTAATTCTTGGTATTTTTAGTGGAGACAGGGTTTCACCATGTTAGCCAGGATGGTCTTGATCTCTTGACCTCATGATCAAGGCCTCCCAAAGTGCTGGGATTGCAGGCATGAGCCACCACACCCAGCCTAAAATATTTCTTAAATTCCTCCATGGGCTTTTGAATTTCTTGAAGAAAATTACTATATAGATTGGTATTATTGATTCCTTTTATTACAATACTAAGCTAGACTTAAAGAAACTGGCATAAAAAGCACTGGTTAGGAAATCATAAAGTTGACAAAATTAAGTGTGGCTATAAGTAATTAAATTCACGCTTCTACCCTCCTGGTAATTATCTCCAGGTTTTTCTAGGGATTCTTGCTATGGAAGTTAAGCAAATGAAAGCATCCACTAAAGTGCAGATAAACCAACTTTCTCCCTTAAAATCTATGTGAAAAGATCTGGCTATGAGAATCTATATGAAAAGATGTGGTTATCTCATGAAACCACATCTCTTGCCAGATTTTTACTAGGCTTATTTTCACATTTTTTGAGGGTCTGCACATAAGGCTTATATTTATTTTCCTGACTTAAGAAAAAAGACCAGTAAAATGGTCCAATTAAGAAATAATGTTAATTTTTAAAGGTTGTTGAGTTTATTTTAAATGATAATCATGTTTCGGCATCTTTGTTATTGTTGTTGTTTTCAGTCAAGCTCAGACTCTGAGGTGATCCTGAGCTAATCATCCAAAGAGAGACTCACACCTCCCACTCTTGAGACCACAGAAAGGCCAGCCCTGCACCCGCGCACGCTGCCCTTCCCATTCTGGTCCCAGACACCCCAATCATGCTTCTCTCCTGCGGCTTTGACTCACTTGACCCTGCTTAGTGTGTGAGCTTTGGAGATGGTGACTTGATGAGTATGGCTGCAAGAAATACCATGTTGCAAACATAAACATGTACCCCTGTAAGAATAAAAAAAAAATCCCCACCAACTCAGAACCACAGAAACAGCCATAGCTCTTCAGAGAAAATGACATTAGTTTGGAGTCGGAGTGAGGAGGGTCCTCCGTGTCATAACTTGCCTGCCAATGCTTAAACAGCTGACTTTTCTAGCTTTTCACTTTTGAGCCCTGAAAACAGAGCACTATCTAAGGGTCTTGTTGCTATTATTATTAATACAACGATTTATTTAAAAAGGATGGCCCACTCCCAATTAGAATGTTACAATCTTTGTTTGTAAAATTAAAAAAAAAAATGATAGCTCCACTGTTTGGGCCATGGGGAGGGAAATTATAGGCCTAGGAAAAATGCATGTGATCACACAGTGAATACAGATCTGAATGCAGGACTGCCACGGACAAGACGAAACAACTGACGCTTTGGTGGGTTGTTGATGTTTATCAACCACATTGTCAAAGACACTTGCTTATGTTTTGAAACCAGATGAACAGCATCCATGATCCAAGTGATGTGGTCAATTTGAAGGACACGGGGAAAGCTTTCCCTGTCTGAAGTTACTCTTGGACCAGCAAACACTGTCCTTCAACTCGCTGCTTCTAGACCTTTGCATAAGGTTGTAGCCATCTTCCAAATGTGTATTTATTCTTCCTTTAAAGAACAAGACATTGGTGGCCTGGTGCGTTGGCTCATGCCTATAATCCCAGTACTTTGGGAGACTGAGGCAGGCTGATCATGAGATCAGGAGTTCGAGACCAGCCTGGCCAATATGGTGAAACCCCGTCTCTACTTAAAAACGCAAAAATTAGCCTGGCGTGGTGGCACATGCCTGTAGTCCAAGTTACTCAGGAGTCTGAGGCAGGAGAATTGCTTGAACCTGGGAGGCAGAGGTTGCAGTGAGGCGAGATTATACCACTGCACTCCAGCCTGGGTAACAGATGAGACTCCATCACAAAAAAAAAAGAACAAGACATTGGCATAGCTAGTCTCACAATTCTCAAAATTACAATCGACTGGAATCCATCAAATGAGACAATGGGGTCAAGTTGTAGAGGAAAGAGGAGATGCAGCCCAATATTACGGGTTTCACATAGGGCCTGTGTACCCTACAAGTAACATATGGTGACCACTCTCAGTAACAGCTTATTTGCTTTTTTCTAAACCTTATAACCAGTTTCATTTTGTTTCTTACTCTTGAGTTCGGGTAGTGCTAGTTCATCAGACTGGCATAGCAACAGGCTGAGATATCAATTGCCATTTTCTTTATCTGCCTCCAAAATCCTATGTCATGAGGTCTAGTGGCTGTGATTAAGAGTCAGAGTTGGAGATTTAGGCATGGAATCTGAAGCCAAATGAACAGTCAATTTGCTTTCAGGAGTCTGTCTCTTGAGATTTGTATCTCTGGATATTGTGCCACTGAATTCTTCTTAGAGAAGAATCCTTCTTCCTAGGTAGACTAACATAGCTGGAGATGAGAAGCCAAGCTCTCATCATCACAGCTGCTATATAATGCCCTAAACACTCACCACCTGGGAAACAAAGATGGGGCCACCTTCATTCTGAAATCATACAGTTACACTTGACTAAACCCTTAGAGTTGAAAGGCTTCATAGTCACTTACAGATCTAAGGAGTCAGATGAAACATACTCCGGGTGAACCCCTGCCCCTTTGGCAAGCAGAAGGACAAGACATCTTACAGAAACACATCTCTCCTTCATGCTCCGATAAGCCACACAAATGAGCACACTTATGCCAAAGCAACCCTCTAGAACAATTTCCATTCGGTAACTACTAGAGTTGACAAATGCCATCAACAAAACGAAAGTCAATTCTACTGAGCAGCAATAAATCAAGAAAATTCTAGAGACAGAGAGTCAATTAAAAGAGACAGGCTTGAGTTCCTTTGCAAAGTGAGACCGGGCAGCGTCCTTACCACTCTGCACCGGAGGAACACATCCATTGCAAAACCACAGCTGATAACCAGCATGTTCACTTATTTTCCCATTTACAGAATAATAAAGGAAATAACTCGGTCAAATGACTTCGTGTAATTGTCACAAGTCATCATGTTGGTGATTCTCTTCTTTTTCTTAGTCCGCTAAATAATTGTATGATTTCTACTGGGGAATTTTTTTCTTAAAGAAGCACAACTGAAAGGCCCTGCTTTTGTGATGAATGGGAGCTACAGAATTATCTTCTGAGGCTTAGCATACAACATGATCACATAAAATTCTCTCAGCTCGAGAAACTTCATCTTTACATCAGCAGCAACAGAAGGAAAAAAAAAATGTTTTCCGCCTGAGGCAGTTGTGATAAGGGATTTAGAACCCATCCTGGTGTGAGCTTCCAGATATAATGGGATACAGCCCAGCACCTAAGGTGTCTGCAGCTCACTCCCTTGTAACTAATGTTCTCACAGCTGTTGTATGACTCAGGGTGGCTGGAGGGGAAGGGGAAGAGGGAAAAAGGAGCAAAATGAATCATAGAAAATGTTGCATGTAATATTTTGTCTAACCTACATTTGCCACGGCTGCTGCAGAACTGTCATCAGTAAAGTGAGATAAGGACATTGAACAAGTCTCAGAACTGACTGCATGCTAGAACTGAGCATCTGAGAAATTCCATGAGGGGTTCTACTTTTATTAATCATGTGTCTGAAGCTAACGGGTTCATACCATGTTAGCAAATTAAACTATCATACAATCTTGACGACGCTTCCTCGAATCATTAAAAAGTCTTCTCATTTAATTAATGACAAATTTGTTATCTACCTACTGGGGTTTCCACTGATACAGCAATTAATTTTTCTTTAAGATTTCTTAACTCTCCCCAGCCAAAATGCATCAAAAACACTCAAGCTATAATGGTTTATCTTGAGTTTATAAAAATCATCTAAGATTGAACATTCACCATTAATTAATTAAATTGTCTTTTTAAAACTGTGACAAGTGCCTTGAAATGTGCACACTGTGAAGCACATTAACATATTGGGGGATAATGGGTGCACAGGTTCATAGAGCACCATGGACATAACCCACAAAAGACACTGCCTTCCTTAGCTCAGTCCCTTCCTTAGCTCAGTCCACATAAAAATCACAGCTGAATATCTTTCTGTCAACTTAAAGAAAGAGGAATCTTCGTGTTTCCTCAGTCACTGAGCACCTTGCCAAATCTCAAACCTTCTTAAATATTGATTTCTCAATTGATCTCAGTTGGCAGAGTGATCGTATCATTGCTTTACAGCAGAGAAACTTTGGGTTGAATTGCGCAACACAGTGGAACCTATTTAATGAACCCTTTTGTTTTAAGTGATAATCAATCTCCTATCTATTTTCTATTCTATTAGTGAAAGTCATGGTCATCTTTTTCTTCAGGCTATCTTTCAAAAACACCACCGCATTCGATTAAGTGTTGAATTATCAATGACAAAGCAAATGACGACAGGCAACTAAGACCCCACGGATTCCACCCTCGTAGTGCTACCCAGATTATTTCCATGCTGTTAAGTCTTGGGAAGAGGGCCCGCACCAGACAAGCCCACAGGGCTTCACTTGTAATCTTCCTTCTTCTTCTTTTCTTTCTTTTCTCTCCATGCCATTCTCTAGGGTAATATTTTTGCCTTCTCCAAGGAAAATACCAGAAAGAAAGCAGCCATCCCATTACTGGGTATATACCCAAAGGATTATAAATCATGCTGCTATAAAGACACATGCACACGTATGTTTATTGTGGCACTATTCACAATAGCAAAGACTTGGAATCAACCCAAATGTCCATCAATGACAGACAAGATGATTTTCTTTTGAGCTCCACTGAAGGTCAAGAGGAGGGGCCTTGGAGCTCCCCAAATCTCAGAAGTGATGGGAAATCCTCCCCAGCACCTGAGCTTTGGAGCCTGGGAACTCAGGGCTCTGTCAATCTCAGAAACTCCAAAACAGCCAGATCGGTTCTGAGAGCCGCAGTGTGCTCTAGGATCCCTGCCACTTGATTGTAGGAACAACTCACGTCTCTAAATCTTCTGTCACGGCCATTAGCAAGAACTCAATTACCTCATTTCTTTTTCTTCCCATCCTCTGCAGGAGGTGCTAACAGCTGGCCGAAGGGCAGACAGCAAAAAAAAAAAAAAAAAAAAAAAAAAAAAAAAAAAAAGCTGGGTGTTTGGATAATCAGAAGGTTTGGCAGATCCTTAATGGAGGGTACTAGCTACAAGTAAACATCTCTCTGCTCCCCATAATTTCACCAGGAAGATAAGGGATTCTCTTCTGTTTTTATAAAATAAAACCTATTTTTTAATGTAGAGTTTCTTGGTTTCATAATTTCCATGGTGCCATAATTCCTACTAGTACATTCTAGTGATCATTGATTAATCCTTTATTATATGTAAGAAATAGTTTTTATCTTATTCTACTGTTGTCCCATTGTTATGACAGAAAATCAAGTCTTTAAGAGCTGTATTAACCTGGTAAAGACCCACAGCTCAGAAGTGACCACACTTGAATCCAGACGATCTGATTCCAGAGCTGGTACTTGAAAATAACAATCTTCAGGAGAGGGGTTACTGACGAGACCCCTTCATGAGCCCCTCTCTATATGAAGCTTCCAGATCGACCACAGGGAGTTGGCGGTAGACAACACTGCTGCCAACCTCAGGGGTCTTCACTACATAGGGAAACAGAAACAGGTTTTTTTGTGTGTGTATAAGGGTTTTTTGTTTTTGTTTTTGCTTTGAAAGTAATGCCTCAAGAGGAAGGACACCTTTTATATTAATTACTGTGTCTGGTACTTCTGCTCAGGGTACCGAGAAGGGAAGAGTTGCCTCCGCCCCCCATGTTGTGGTCCAGATGTGAAGAGGCCAGTTCCAATTTGGGGTTGGTGGCTTCTTTTCTCGTTCTGAAGGAAAGACTTTCCTCAAATGGGGAGCTGGAATTCTAGAGGATGGAACTCTGCTTTCTCTTTCTGAAGAAATGCATGTAGATTTTTTGAATTGATCTGAGTACTCTGGAAACTAAATTCCGTCACAAGTGAACATTTCCTGGGAAAGTTATTTCTGAGTTAAAATTCACTACATGGGTTCTCAGAGAATGGAAAGTATTATAATGACCAATAGGCCAATGCAGAAAAGTTAATTATAAATTATATCATTTACATTTTACATTGTAAAACATTACTTAGTTTTACATACATATCAGTTAATACTTCATTGAGTATCTAGAATAGTGAACTACTATGGTGGTGAGTCTAATCCCCATCAAAATGTTACTAATGTTTTTCTTACCTTTGTTTTCCTTCCTTATTTTACTCTTTTTAATTCACGCCATTTTGTTATATTTTATGCATTTTTTTCTCTGTGTATGTTTAGTTTATGCATTATTATTTTAAGCATACTTAAGATTTTTCTGATGAGATAAAATAAGGTAAAAGTTAAATGCAAAAATCACATTTAACTTTGTAGAATTAAGTGCTTTATATTTTCTTATAGTTTGCATTTCAACTGATAACATGATGTAAATCATTGTTTCTCTTGTAAAATTGGTCAGTATAGTCAAATAGCTTCAAAGTTCAAAAGTGTATAATCCAACAATGAATATTTTTATGGACACTGCTATGGTTTAATATTAGAACATAAGTAAATGAATATTTTTTCAACACTCTCTAATTTAAACCGCATGCACTCATCAGTAAGAAAATTATGAAACACCAATATTTGTTGCACAAATGATATACTTGTAATACTATATACATATAAAACATTTTTAAAGATAAAATATACATGGATGAAACGGAAGCATAAAACAGAAATTATAATATGTTCTTTCCACACTCCAGTAAACTGTTTTGTGTGCACCTGTTTTGGAAACAATTGCTCCAATCTTTGACCCTAATTCCCACCTTCATTAGATTGAAAGCAGTTGGCAGTTGACAGTCTTTTTTGGCTATGTCACACAGGCTCTGGGAGACTGGGAGGGAGCCGATCTTGGTCTTTGAGGTGTTGCTTACCCTGCTGGCCACCTCTGGACATTCATCAGCAGGGTGAGTTCACCTGGCTATCATTCCACATCAGGCTTCCTATTGAAATTTTAATAATTAAAAAGTAAACACTAGTTTTTAAAAAGAGAACTGGATCATCTTTGGAAAAATACATCGGTCTCTAAATTTCAAAGTAAATTTCAGATAAGACCATTGAGTTCTTGATAGTTCCTTCTAAAGCTAAGAATGGCCTCCAAGGAGGTATCCAACTACTTTCTTCTATGTTCAAAACAGATCTAAATGATTTTTTGTTTGTCTTTCCTGATGATAAAAGTGTGAGGCACACTGGAAACAAACACTTGAGGAACACACTAGAGTACAAGGAAGCAAACATCACCTATAATCCACTAAGTGCTCAAGAGTTTGTGGCAAAGGTTTTATGTTCAACTTCAGAAAAAAAAAGTAGAGTTAGAATGAAGAGATTCTAGAAAGAAGAGAAATATTCACATTAGTCATGCGTACAAGATTCCATCAGTTAAATGGAACCACTACACCCATCCTCAAGGGGAGGGCTTGGCCCACTTGGGCCAGAGACATGAGTTTGCTATAGGGCATTAATGAATTCCTCCTATACAATGGTGAGAGATATAAGATCCATTTAAACAGGAACTCATCTACAAAGTAAGGACTTCTGAATATTTCATTTGACTCTTTAAAAAAGACAGATAACAGAGAATATGTAGTAATTTAGAAAATAAAAATTAAAGCAAGGTTTGTCTATAAGAGAAAACAAACTAGGAGAAAAAATTACACTTAACTACTAACCTCTGGAAACAATAAACCTGAAGGAGTGAGAGTAAGTTGGTCAAGCTCTTTAAGAGTAGTTTTTTCTATTCTATTATATACCAGTAAGATTTGATGGCAAGACAAATGGATTTGGGCACTGTATCTTCTCAGGTTGCCTTGACTTTCTGAATGTAAGAGTTGAGAATATAGTGTCAAGATAGCCAAGTTGCAAATAAATTTTCAAGGAGGAACAAGATAAAACTGCTATTTATCCACTCATTAAGTACAATTGTCTGTTGACTACATGCCAAACAGCATGTCAACCACTTGGAATACAAGGAAAGTAAGGCATGGAAACCTTACAATACCACTTAGAATATAAGAAAGGTAAAGACTCCATCTACAAGGATCTCACAGTCTAAGAGAATTAGACAGACTGAGTGAATGCAACACATTCACGTAAGTGGCTACCACTATGGGTACCACGCAGGAAACAGCAGGAGGCCAGAAAGACTTTATAGAGAAGGACAATTGTGCTGAGTCATAAGAGTGAGTGTGAGCACAGGGGCTAGGTCGGGGAGGGCTCTGCAAAGGTGCTGCTGTGGAGCACAGCTAACATGGGGAAATGGGCTAGAATGGAGCATCAGTCACTTGGTGCAGGTGAGGATTACAGAGATGAGGTTGGACCAGTAGGCTGGAACCACCTCATGAAAAGCCCAAGAGGCAGAGAGGAGAAGGACATAACAAGGACTGTGGAATTTAGGCTGGATGCGAAGGGAGCCTAACAGGATGGTAAGAAAGTCATTCTGGTTGTGGGAGAAGAGCAGAGTAAACTGTTGTGAGCCAGGGGGAAGAGAGGCTGTTAGAAGATAATTTAATGGGCCAAGTTGCAGGTAGTAGTGATAGGAATAGAGATGAAAGTCTCTATGGAATGACCAGGTAACTGACTGCAGCCACCCTCCTGGATATCTGGCTATACATAAGGAGAAGGAGGGATATCCCTAAAACAGGTGAAAATTGGAAAAAAGATTCCACAAATGGAATCTCTCCTTTGTAGAAGGAGGAACAGGAATATATGCATCTAACTTATAAATCAGAAGATTACAAGGCAAATCCTTGTTTAAACATACACTAGAAGTCCTCATGTAATATTTGCCCACTTTTGGCTTTGGGTTATGCAAGATGTGCTTTTGAACCACTGACAGAATCAGATACTTCCTAACTTTCTAATTCACTTGATGTGCTTGATAGAGAGTGGATCTTGAGTCCACCTGAGTTTGCCCCAATATCTGGGCCTTCAGGTCTCTGTATACTTTGAGAGAGTAACAAAGATAGTGCTATCATTTGAATTTGTCCCCAAAGTGGTGACTAGCCAGATCTAGGTTTCTTAGCTCTGATCTTTAACTGTATGCTCTCCAGCATTCTAATGGAAAAGGAGCAACCCATTCTGTTCTCAGCTGCTTCCTCTCTAAAATCCTGTAAGACCAAGACACGCTAAACAGGGGGAACAGGTACAGATTTTCATCTTCTTTAATGGATAACTTGACATGTTAATCAAGCAGTCACTAAGATGCACCATTGTGTCAGGTATTAAAACTGTTTTCCTATTGTAAAATGTTGATCCTCTTGGAAAGGAACTGTGAAGGTGACAGATTCTCAGTGGAGCCCACAGTGTCTGAGAACTACCATAACTACTGGTCTCCGTCACAGAGATCCTGATGGTCAGCAGGTTTTTGCAGCATCCACTCTGGCCTCCTGTTCTGAAGTGAGAATAGAATTGCCTACTGCCAGAGGGGTTGCAGACTCCTAGTTGCTTTTTCTCCTCCCTGTTCCATTGTTTCCACCATACCAGTTCACACAAATCTGAGCCAGGCCTCCTAATAGCTTGAAATAGCATGAAAAGGGCCTTCCAGAAGCAGGCTACAGGAAGGGCCAGCTACCATCATGGTCATTTGAGACTGTGGCAGGATCCTAGGTAGCTAAGGTATGTGAGTCAAGAAGCCAGGGGCAAGGTGGCTTTGCAACATCAGCAAGCCTGGAGAGGCAGAGAAAGAGGCTGGAGATGATAGAAGATGAGCTTAGGATGTTTCTAAATTATTTGCACTAATTCACATATTTATTCCATCATTCATTCAATACATGTTTATTGGGAACCCCTGTACCATCCAGCACTGGCAAATCACTGAGAATACAGTCTTGAACAAGGCAGACTTAATCTTATTAAGGGAGGAGACCACCCCTCATATTGTCTTATGCCCAATTTCTGCCTCCAAAGAAAGAAGAAGTAAAAACTAAAAGGCAGAAATGAAATCCACAAGCAGACAGCCCAGCGCCACACCCTGGGCCTGGTAGTTAAGAATTGACCCCTGACCTAATTGGTTATGTTATCTATAGATTACAGACATTGTATAGAAAAGCACTGTGAAAATCCCTGTCCTGTTCTGTTCCATTCTAATTACCGGTGCATACAGCCCCCAGTCACATACTCCCTGCTTGCTCAATCGATCACGACCCTCTCATGCAGACCCCCTTAAAGCTGTGAGCCCTTAAAAGGGACAGGAATTGCTCACTCTGGGAGCTCGGTTGTTGGAGACGTGAGTCTTGCCAAAGCTCCCGGCTGAATAAAGCCCTTCCTTCTTTAACTCAGTGTCTGAGGGGTTTTGTCTGCGGCTTGTCCTGCTACATTATAATACCTGTCAAGGAGCACTTGGAAAGTGAGAATAAATCATTGCAAGCACATTACTCAGTCTTGGTGAGTCAGGGAACGTTTCATAGAGGAGAAATCTAAACCTTGAAGGCTGAATGGGAAGGCCTGGTGAGGGTGAGGGGTGGGCTGGGAGAGGCCCACCAGGCCACATGCAGAGGGGTTGGGGAGCAAGCTATGCCTGTGTGTCAAGGGCAAGGAGACCAGCCAGCCTCAGTCTACAGCATCTGACCCTCCTGAAGATGACTTCAAATCCCTAAGTATTGGGTTAACTATATGAAATTGTCATTTTTATAGGTCAAAAATGGTGAAATATCAGCAATTTCACATGGTTCAATCAAATACTTCTCTGGATGATACCCCTTAACCCTGTCCCCCTCTAAATTAGTTTCTTTCCAGAAAAAAAAAATGCAATGGCATTGGGAAGCATAAGGGAACAAGTATCAGCTGCAATAGGGTGATGATGGGGTGGTGATGGGTGATACTCAAGTACATGCAGAGGCCACATGGAAGAACGTCATGAACCACAGTAAGACATTTAGGCTTTATCCTTAGGACATCTGGTAGCCTTGTGCGATGACCAGATGGATATTTTAAGATGCTTACTCAAAACAACTTAGAGAAGGTGATAAGAGGGCAACAGTGGAACAGCCAAGCAGGAAAAGTTGCTACTAGGATCAGAAGAGGGGCCCACACTGTCAGTGTGATAAAGGTAGGCAGGCTTGTGAGATACTAAAGAGGTAAGACTAACAAGACTCCAGAACTGAGTGAGAAAGGAAGTGGGGGAGCCAGCATGAGTCCATGGTGCCTGCCCACCCAGGCAGCCAGGTGGGTGGTGGGCCATGCATTGGGCTGGATGAAAAGGGGGAGGAGCTGACATGGAGGGAGAGAGGATGAGTTCCAGGCATGACTGTCGTAATTATGTATATAGGTTTTCATCTACAGTTCCTGACTCGTAATTCCCACACCCACTGTTATTTTTCCCCTAGGCAGGTCATAAAAACTAAAAATACACCCTAATCTCCCCCCGCCTTTCTGTCTTGGAGCTGGCCATAAAGAAATTCTCAGCTTTTATACCGGCACCCTGCTGTTTTTGTTACTGTAGCCTTATAGTATAGTTAGAAGTTGGGTAACATGATGCCTCCAGCTTTGTTCTTTTTGCTCAGGATTGCTTTGGATATTCAGGCTCTTTTATGGATGCATCAGCCTTGGGAAAGAAGTTATGCCCACATCCTCAAAAACAATTGCAACAAAAACAAAAATTGACAAGTGGGACCTAATCAAACTAAAGAGTTTCTGCACAGAGAAATAAACTATCAACAGAGTAAACAGACAACCTACAGAATGGGAGAAAATATTTCCAAACTATGCATCTAACAAAGGTCTACTATCCAGAATCTATAAGGAACTTAAACAATTTGACAAAGTAAAAACAAATAACTCCATTAAAAATTGGGCAAATACATGAACAGGTACTTCTCAAAAGAAGACATACAAGCAGCTAACAAAAATACAAAAAAAAAAGCTTAACATCATTAATTATCAGAGAAATGTAAATCAAAACCATAATGAGATACCATCTCACATTAGTCAGAATGGCTATTACTAAAAAGCCAAAAAACAACAGATGCTGGAGAGGTTGTGAAGAAAAGGGAGCACTCATACACTGTTGGTGGGAATGTAAATTAGTTCAGTCACTGTAGAAGCAGTTTGCAGATTTCTCAAAGAACTTAAGACAGATTCAACACAGCAATCCCATCACTGGGTATATCTCCAAAAGAGAATAAACCATTCTACCAAAAAGACACATGCACTCGCATGTTCATCACAGCACTATTCACAATAGCAAAGACATGGAATCAACCTAGATGCCCATCAGTGGTGAACTGGATAAAGAAAACATGGTACATTTATACCATGGAGTACTATGCGGTCATAAAAATAATAAAATCATGTACTTTGCAGCAACATAGATGCAGCTGGAGGCCATTATTCTAAGCAAAGTAATGCAGGAACGAAAAACCAAATACTGCATGTTCTCATTTGTAAGTGGGAGCTAAACACTGGGTACTCATGGATATAAAGATGGGAACAACAGATACTGGAGACTGACAGAGGAGGAAGGGAAGCAAGGGTTGAAAACTAGTTCCAGGGGTACTATGCTCACTACTTGAGTGACAGGATCAATCATACCCCAAACCTCCACATCACACGATACATCCATATAACAAACCTATACATGTTGCCCCTGAATCTAAAATAAAAGTTGAACTTACAAAAAAGCAAGAAGGAAAGAAATTCTCTGACCTACTCTGTCTGACTGCAGGTCACAGACCCTCATTTCAGGAGTCCTGTCCCATACCTGAAGGAAGAAACGCTGCACAGAGAAGCTGAGGAATCTGAACAGACAGGTCCTGTTGGGTTTTCCCACTCAGTCTATTTGTGGTAGATCACACTTTCTGTCCAATCACATTGCTACATGGTTGTCCACACTTCAATCATGCCTACCCAGTGATGTCCCCATAAAAGGCCCAAGAGGAGGGGGTACAGAGAGCTTCCAGATAGCTGAATATGTTCCTTGAAGATGGTGTGCCCAAGGAGGGCATGAAAGCTCGGCGCCCCTTCCCCACAGCTCACCCTATGCATCTCTTCATCTGTATCCTATGTAATCTCCTTTATAACAAACCAGTAAATATAAGTGTTTCTCTGAATTTCATGAGCCAGTCTAACAAATTAATCAAACCCAAGGAGGGGGTCACGGGAATCCCAATTTCTAGCTGGTTGGTCAGAAGCCCAGGCAAAACAACCTGGATCTGCCATTGGCATTGTAAGTGGGGCAGTCTTGTGGGACTGAGCCCTCAACCTGTGGCATCTGATGCTGTCTCCAGGTAGCTGGTGTCGGAATTGAGTCAGAGGACACCCAGCTGGTATCTGCGGCAGAACTGATTGCTTACTTTTTGGTGGGGAGAAACCCTCACGTATTTCATCACAGAAGCCTTCTGTGTTGATTATTGCATTGTGTGAGAACAGAGGAAAAGCCGTTTGTGTTTTTTCACTCAGAAGTGTTCAATCGGTTCTAATGGTAAAAAGAAGGAGGTAGTCAGGCACGGTGGCGCACAGCTGTCATCCCAGCACTTTGGGAGGCCAAGGTGGGTGGATCACCTGAGGTCAGGAGTTTGCGACCAGCCTGACTAACATGGTGAAACCCTATATCCACTAAATTTAAAAAAAAAAAAAAAGAGCCGGGCAATGGTGGTGCTGCCTGAAATCCAAGCCCCTTGGGAGGCTGAGACAGGAGAATCGCTAGTACCTGGGAGGGAGAGGTTGCAGTGAGCCGAGATAGTGCCATTGCACTCCAGCCTGGGCAGTGAGTGAAACTCTGTCAGAAGAAAAGAAAGGAAAGGAAAGGAGAGGAGGAGAGGAGGGGAGGAGGGGAGGAGGAGAGGAGGGGAGGAGGGGAAGAGGAGAGGAGGAGAGGAGGGGAAGAAGGAAGGAAGGAAGGAAGGAAGGAAAGAAGGAAGGAAGGAAGAAAGGAAGGAAGGAAGGAAGGAAGGAAGGAAGGAAGGAAGGAAGGAAGGAAGGAAGGAAGGAAAGAAAAGGAAACTAAGGCGTGCCTACTGCCAACCATGTGAATGCTTTACATACGGTATTTAAATTAACACACCAGCTGGGGAGGTAGGTACCCTTCCTGCAGTTATATAGCTAAAACAAAACAAAACAAAACAGACAAATAAACAAACGAAAAAAACTGAAGGTGAGCGCTTACCTGAGGTTAGACAGTTTATATTTGGGAGAGCTGCAATTTAAATGGGCGTCTCTTTATCAATACCCATGTGCTTATGGCTACAACTTGCTGCCCAATAACCTAATGTATGGTGCGTGCTGTGCTGATGGCTAAAACAATGGCAGATGCAGTTGAGATCGAGAAGGATGTGCCAGAAATCTGTCCCGAACACATGGGAGAGGAGGAAGGCCAGACTCAGAGCGGAGCACCTGACCCAAGTACAAGCTCTCCTCATCCTGCTCACCTCTGCTAATCACCTGTGTCATAGATTCTCCCCAAGTCTAGGAGCATGGGAAGCAGGGAAAGATCAATCAGGGGGTTATAGGACTTCTTTCCAACGATGAGAATAAATCCTGTAATGCCTTGCTTACCCTGAAGAGTAGGACGCTGCAAGGCAGGCCCTCTCAACATCTCTTAAGGGAAAAGCAGCATTTTAGCTCACGACAGTGTCCTAGCAGACAAAGGTTTAAGGCATAGCCTAGCTAAAGAGTTACTTAACAAATTCCAAAATAGTAGCAAAATAGTCTCCATAAAACTAAATGACTTCCAGGGAAGAAAGCGCATATTCCACTCCAGTACTTGTTGCCTTAATTAGGAACAGATTCTGAGGACGGGGATTTATTTTCCTAAGCACACATCCACAAAAGCCAGAAACATCTTGTCATGCGGCAGCATCCCTGACATTTCTCAAAGATGAATTCCTAATTGGGTTTAAAAAAAAACAACCAGAAATTTTCATGCTGATTTTGATTCAGGATTCAAAACAGAACCTAAGACGTGTATTTCTGTATTATTCCAAACCATGTATAAACTGCCTTAAAATCCCTAAGACTCCCTTCAAACACTAAAGTTTAAAAAAGGGAAAAACAGACTAAGAAATAAATTCTGAACTTAATGTAGCAAAGAAGACTCTTCTTTTTCTTATGGAACATGAAAACTATCCGGTGATCGCTCCAAGACACTTTTAAACACCTTAATCTACTTACTTTTTTAAAGACAAGACGAGGGCTGGCACCTGCTCTTTCGCTTATGGGGTTCAAAAGGCTTTTTTGTGTCTGTCTTTGTTAATTTATTAGAGAAATTGGCCAGCCTTTTTCACTGATATAACTAAATTTTGTTATAATAAAGAATCTAGATGTACCACAGAGTCTGAAATACAGAAATTATTATCCTTACCTGCACAGTTTATCCTTAAGTGTTTCCATGTACTTCATAGTATTTTCCTTCACACTTGTTTCTGGGGAAAAAAAGGAAATCCAAAGTGAATGCAACTGCAGTCACAATTGAACAAAAACCATTCAACTAAAAGCTCAAAGCCAAAGGACTGAGGTCAAGCCACTAGTAATCGTAACATTCTATATTTGGAAAACATTCAAATCCATTGGAGTGGCTGCCTGAAGTCATGAGTTGGGGAGGATTCTGGGCCTCTGAGTGTCTCTGCAGGAGAAAGTCAGAGGCTGGAGCAACAGCGCTGAGCCAGCCTCATGTAGTCTTTCAAAGGCAGCTCACTGATAGTCTATCACTGGACGACGTGTGCTCTGTCTCCTACCTTTCCCGACTGATAGCCATGGGCTTGGTTGTCCAATACAGGGAAAGAGAATCTGACAGTGTAATGATTCCCATCCTACAGATGAACCAGAAAAGCCTCACTACAGGTAGAGGAGGATTGTGGACCCTTTCACTGAGAAGCAAACAAAAACATGGGATTCTGCCAGTAACTGGAAATCAATTGCTCAACCTCCAATGAGTGATGAGATCGGCTACTCTTCAAGATAAACTCAGCGCTTCCTAATTATCAAATGTTGAAGGAATGAATGATTGCTATGGTTCGACAGATCGAAGAGGCACTTTATGGATAAAAGAGATTTGATATACTTTGAACAAGTTCTCCCCTTTTGCTCATCCGAGGAATGAAGGTGCCTTCTTCTCAAGGTGATAACTAACAGACATGCACACCAAGTGTCTGGAATAACACCTGCAGCCAAGGGGTTTCTAGCAAATGGTGGCTGGAATGATCAATGATGCTGCCATGTCTATTATTAGTATTATTATTGTTATCGTGGGTTTTATCATTGTTTTTATTCCAACCTTTATTCTGAAGGGTTATTTATGCTGAAGGGCTCATGTACTCTAAAGTTGGGGAATGTGGAAACACAGAAGCCAGGCTGCCCAGATTCATGCTACTAGAGTGTCTGGGGATTCTTGGACTTCTATTTCAGTCAACATGTATGTGGAAGGTGAGGGACAGTGGAACTGGAAAAAGTACCCTGACATTCCTCATAAAGAAACTAAATATTTAGATGGAAATTAAAACAATTACACATTCTGGTTCATTAGTCCATAAAAGGTAAAAAGAGATATTTACACAATGAAAACAACTGCTTAAGTTGCTATCTTTTCTTACTGACTTATGCTTGTCTAACACACAAACTTAGTTGTGCTAGCTGGAGCAATTATTGCAAGTTCCAAATGCCCCAACCAGAAACATGTCTCTGTTTCACATGCCATACATATTTATGTGCCACACACTGTTCTAGGCGTGTGGGATAGCTCAGTGGACAGAAGAGGTAGATTCCTGCTTCTGTAGTGCTTCCATTCTGGCAGCGAGGGATGCTAAAGAATAAACATAAAAATTCCATAGAACATTAGAAGGTGATAATGACAATAAGGATTTAAGGGGGAAAAAAAGACAGCAAGCGAAACAGGCTGTAGAGTGGTCAGGGAAGACATCACTGGGGAAATGACACTGCCTAAAAGTTTGCAGAGAGAGGGAAGAGGGAGTCGACAGGCATCCTGGGAAGAGTCGAAGTCATCCTGGGAAGGGGGAGTCGACAGGCATCTTGCGAATGGAGTAGGCAGTCTGAAGGCCCCAGGGCAGCAGCACAACTGTGTGCTCCAGCGAGTGTGGCCAGAGCCGAATGTTCCATGGGGAGAAAAGATGAAGGCAGAGAAACAACCCAGGTCCAATCACACAGGCCACTGTGGTAAACTATAGTCTCAAAATGGCCACAGCAATATTTCTGGTACCACATACTCTTCCAGAACCTGGCCGCTCCCTATCAAGAGGTAAAGTATATTTCCCTCTTCTTGAATGTGGTCAGGCTGAGACTGCTCCAACCCACTGAGTATGATGGAAGGTATTCTGTAACTCTTCTGAGGCTAAAGTCCAGTTTCTGCTTGGCTTTCTGTCCTGGGAACCCCGCCACCATGTTGTGAGGAAGCCCAAGCCACATGGAGAGGCCCTGTGTAAGTGTTTCAGCTGAAAACCTGGGTGATGGTCTTAGACTACATCCAGCACCAATCTCCAGATATCTGAGTGAGTGAGCTTTCAGGTGGTTAGTGCCTTTGAGTCTGAGGGATCCAAACACCACAAGATGGAGACAAGTCCCCCCACTGTAAGCTGTCTGAATTCCTGACTCACAGAATTTTGCACATAATAAATGGTGATGTTAAGTCATTAAGTTTGGGGATGTTTTGTTGCACAGCTGTAGTAACTAGAAGGCCACTGTCAGGATTTTGAGTGTTCTGAGTGGAATGGAAAAACACTGTAGAAGAAAAAAAATGAGATTGACCTACAGCTACTATGTTGAGAATACACCATAGGGGAGGATGGGGTGGAAGCAGAAAGACATGGACGAGGTTAGTGCAATCGTCCAGGAAAAGATGATGAGGATGTGGAGGAGGAAAAGTAGAATATTGTTCTCACCCATCACCAGGGTCATGGCTGACACCCCTATAACAAAAGACAGGTTAACAAGAGAAAGGCATGACAAATTTATGTAACCAAAGTTTTATGTGATATAGGAGCCTTCAGAGATGAAGACCCCAAGACCCAGAGAAAACTGTCTATTTTTGTGCTTAAGTTCAATGAAGCATATGAAGAATGGACAGCTATGTAGAAACATGATTGGACAAAAAGCATATGATCTAATGGTGATAAACTGGAGCTCAGCATGGCCTGTTTGTTCAGAATCTTCTTGGCCTCTGTGTAGCATTCCTTCCCTCCAGGAGAGGGGGCAGGGCAACTGTCACATAAGGGTCTTATGCCCACTTTCCAGGGAAGGTAACCAACAGAATCCTTTAAGATCAGCTCTCACACAGAAAGACAGCGGATGGTCAGAGTGACCTTTCTGCTTCTGCTGTTTTCTCAGTTTCCAAGGTGCTGTACTTTGTAGTATCATGTTCTATGTCCCAACAGGGACTTAAACTAGTGCATTAGCAGGAGTTAGTGATAAGTGGGTAGATTTTAGATATATTTTAAAGGTAGAGACAATAGCTTTCCTAGTGGGTCAAATGTCAGGTGTGAGAAAAAGAAAAGTCGGCTGGGCGCGGTAGCTCACGCCTGTAATTCCAGCACTTTGGGAGGCCGAGGCAGGTGCATCACCTGAGGTCAGGAGTTCAAAACCAGCCTGGCCAACATGGTGAAACCCCATCTCTACTAAAAATACAAAAATTATCTGGGTGTGGTGGTGGGCACCTGTAATCCCAGCTACTCGGGAGGCTGAGACAGGAGAATCGTTTAACCTGGGAGGCGGAGGTTGCAGTGACCCAAGATCGCGCCACTGCACTCCAGCCTGGGCAACAAAGAGCAAAATTCTGTTTCAAAAAAAAAGTCAAGAATGACTACAGATTTTTACCCTAAGCCACCAGAAAAAAACAGAAATTGCCATCAACTGAGATGGGAAGAATGAGAAGTGAAACTGGTTGGGGAGACAAGAATTTAGCTTTGGATTTGTTAAATTTGAGAAGTTTTTAGACATTCAGTGGAGATGTCAAGTGTGAGGCTGGTTATCTGAGTCTGGAGTTTGGGAAAGTTCTGGAACAGAGACATTTGGGATTGGCATTTGAAGGAATGAGACTGGACAATATCACTGAGGAAGTGGGAGTAACTTAAGAAGCCCTTGCTGATCATAGGCAATGCACCATTTATATTGTGATAGCACCTTCCATCCAATGGACAAAAATGGACAGCACCCCCCGAGGAAAAGAAAGCCATATTCTTATGTTTAAAAATTGTCTAGATGTCTATGAAGCTAATCACTTTCTTAAGAAACTGAATGCTAAGTACTTGCCTCATCTCAATGTCTGAAGCACCAGTTAGTGATACGCTGGACCTGCACGAGAACTTCCAGGCAGAGCCATGGGCTTTTCTACTTGCCTGGAGCCTGCCATCTAAGGAGAATGCTATGTTGAACTATTACTTTCATTGGACCCAACCTATGTCCCAGCCAGACAGCCTAAAAGTACCTTGCACGTATTCACTAAGTTGACTCACAACCTTCAAGACAGGCCAAGACTGTAGACAGGGAGTTTAGATTTTAAACTTCCTAAAAAATACACCCACAGACACAGTGACTGAGAATAGAAGTCACCTTTTCCTCTCTTCTTACTTCCCTCCTCTTCCTTTCTTCCCTACCATTTTAGGCCCGATAGAGCAGGGACCTGTGAGAATGGTGATGGTAGAAAGGCAAGGTTCCAAGAAGCAAAGAGGGCACTCAAGGAAATGCCGAATACAAAAGGAAATGCTACGAAACAAGCAAGACCAGAGGACTGCAGGCCTCCTGATCAGGAAGAAGCAGGAACACATTAACTGCTTCTGTTTATTAAGGGAATCTGATATCCAGATCCAGGCCATGATATCAGAGTGGAATTCGTACAATTAGTTTGATGAATCCAATTAAACAAAAACTTGGATTAACGGATTGATAATTAAATGCCATAAATCAGTAAACACAGTAGAGTGCATGAAACAAACACACATCACGCTATAGGAGTTCAATCTGGGTCCTCCTTCACGCAAGACCCTATACTTGGCACTAATTAAATATAAAAAGGACATAGCTTCCAGAGACACAGAGATAGCTGTGGGGCCAGCCTCTTTAACACTGATTTCTCACTGGAGTGCACAGCAACATTTTCCATAAATATTCATCATAACCAATAATCCAAAAATATCCCTATGAGTCTGATGGGAAAAAAAAAAATAACCAACCTACCCAGCAACAGCTTTTTCAATGTAAATACGGAAGTTGGAAGGTAGAAGATGTCAACAGGAAAGTAGAAGAATGTTAAGTGGGAGGAAGTCCAACTAGGTTTCAATTCGTTGTATCCCTTGCATAATAAAGGGACAGCAGTATTTGACATGAAAATAGCATGGGAAATGAGTAACACCCAGGCAGACTTGGTATCAGATTCAATGGACCAGTGACTTGAAGAAACTCCAGCCCCACCACCCTCAATTAATAAGGAAGACATGCTCAGATGGGGTCAGTATGATACGATCTCACCTTTGAAAATGGAAGCCAAAGGGACCTCCCCGGTTTAGCATTAATGGCAAACTTTGTCAAACATTAGCTACGTCATTGGAATTTTCTAAATTAACAATAAGTACCAAGTGAGACCTGGCCTACATTTACGAAAATAAGTCATCAGATTTCAAAGATCAATATTCAAGAATCTATTTAGATAACATTAACTCCCACTTAGTAAAATCTTTCAGAAGGAAGATGTGAAAGACAAAGGAGAAATTTTAGAACTCTGAGAAATTTTCAAATAGCTAAGGTATTATGCGTCTTCGAGTGAATGAAAGGACTTTTGTTCGGATAATTAAATCATGCACGAGGATGAAGAGGTAACATAATCCTGAAAAGACGCAGGAAAGTCAGCAATACAGGAAAACGGACCTGCAGTTGGAATGTCTTGGCAGGTGGGGTGGCATAAGATTGTTTCAGTTCTTGAAAGATGGTAGATTCTTTCTATGAAGTCCTACATGAGTGAAATTTCACACTGAAGGGCAAAATGGAAATATCAACCATGAACCCCTAAAATGTAGAGTTTTGTCTGCTCATACACAAATGACACTGACTGTCACATTGGAGACCCAGTGTGTGGACACACGTGATATTGATTTAGCTACCATTTTACTGAGCACTTTCTTTTGCAAGACCTGTTTTAAACACCTTATTCTAAACATGAACTAAATAATAGTATCAATGAAGCAGCTCTATCATTATCACCATTTTATAGTTGGTGAAATGGAGCAGCAGTAAGGTTCAAAGTCACACTGCCAGTGAGGGATAGTTCCAGAGCTCACTGTTACAAAACACATGACTTCAACTTTATATAACAGGAGAGCAGTCACTGCACACTGAATTAATGCATGTGAAATCTCAGCACCAACAAAATGAAGCCGGTGTTCAAAGCCAGTAAATTCAGGAGAGGCCAAAGGTTGTGCTGTAAAAAGTCAGAGTTATAAAGAGTACTGACCATTGCAAAGATGAGCCATCAATAAATGAAAATCTCATTGTCTGTAAAATGTAAGGAAGAATGCTAACAGTATATCAGCATAAAACAAATCAACATTGTGTAAAATAAATTTATATATATAAACACATATGTGTATATATACATATGTATATATGTGTGTGTATATACATGTATGCATACATATATATATGAAAGAGAATAGGCCAAGTTGATTTCAAAGTAGGTTGCAATGAGAAAATGATTAATAACTTTCTAAAGCATATATCTACACTGGCTCATTCTCCCCAGTGAGAGGTTAATGGTGTGATTTTACTAAAAGATTTTGATTTGCATGTATAAATTTATTTATTTTCAGCATTTCTCTGCTATCACCTATCTGTGGTAGTTCTAGTTTAGCTAGAATTCTCAAGAGAGGACTTCTGAGTTCAACAGAATTCAGTCCTTCCCAGGCTTTTGACTACTCAATATAAATTCTCTAGATCCAGAGCCCAATAAATGCATCATTACCAAATTAGCAAGATTCATTTCTCATTGTCAGGGCATCGTTCAGTATGTTGTTGTTAATTCTCTGTCTCTTTTTCTCTGATGTTGATAAGACGTTTACGGATAGAAGGAAAATTATCAGATATGAGTCCTACAGATTTAAGAAGTGGTAACAGGGAAAGGGTTTCTCTTTGGAGTTATACCTGACTGTCATTCATACATTAATCTAATGTTTTTTCTTTTTCTCTTTTTTTTTTTGAGACAAGGTCTTGCTCTGTCACCCAAGCTAAAGTGCAGTGGCATGATCACAGCTCACTGCAGCCTTGAACTCCTGGGCTCAAGTGATCTATTTTTTTGTAGAGATGAGGGCTCGCTTTGTTGCCCAGGCTGGTCTCGAACTTCTGGCTTCAAGCAGTCCTCTCACTTCCACTTCCCAAAGTACTGAGATTACAGGCATGAGCCACCACACCCTGCCTCTAATGTTCTTTAAATGCCTACCACATGCCAGACTCCATGTTAGGCACTGGGGCCACAGAGGTGAATATCATGCTACCCACTGGCTCAAGAAAATCAGGCTTGGTAATAGAAAGAGTCACATCAATAGATGACTAATAAAAGCAACAAGTTAGATTCCATAATAAAAGCAGCAGTCATGCTCGGAGCATCATGGAGGGAGATTTGGCCCAGCTTGAGGGGGTTTAAACACGACTTCCTGAGGAAGTGACTGAGTTAGAGATCTTAAAGGATTTTCCATGCTAGCTGATGCAGGAGGAGGCATGGATAATCCAAAACAGCAATTGCATGTAAAATAAGATTTGTGTTTTAGAATAGCAGGCATTTCATGTCATATCATTTTACCTTCCCAAGTATTTCCAAATCGTTTCCCTCCAAGCTTACTTTATGATTACTAGATGTACTACACGATCCCACACCAAAGGAAGACGGAGTAGCTACGGGAAATCAGCCTGTCCGAAAGCACAGGCTCTGAGCTTCTACCACTGCCCTAATAGCCACACTTGAACGTGAAGGTAAGATTAACTCATTCTTCCAGCTTTTCACCTTTGAGTAACGCGAGTGAGAATGTTGAGTTACAGTAAGTAACTTCATGCTGGCAGAGGTACCCAAAGAACAGAGAGTTAAAAAGTGTTTTCAGAACTGGCACATCATCCTGTGACTCAGTTGTCCATGAAAAAAGTGAAATCAATTATTCTGAACTATGTTGATGCCTCCGCTTCCACTGTTTTGTCCTGTGGGATGGTGTGTGGCTGTTGCTTCTCAGCGAGTCACCACCCTCAGAGAGTTCTGCCCCATTGCCCTTGAACCCTGGAGCACATCTCAAAGACTTGTCTGTCTTGATACTCATGTATGTAGACACAGCTCCTTGCTTAGACAGGGAGAGAGAGTGGGCAGGAAGAAGGAAAGGAGAAATGAGTAAGGAAGCTCCACCAGGTTTACAAATGTTTGCTATGTGGCGAGTGCTTATAGTAGATAAAGCCCAGGTTCCGATTTTACCTGCTGTGCCTGTCACTAGTTAATTGGGTATCATCTAATATAGTAATTCTCACTTTCCCCGTTCAGACCTGCTCCTACATGCAATCTCCTGATGCCCTTGAAGCACACAGCCTAATAAATCAGCACAAGTCAATGACAAAAGAAAAACCAAATGCTTGCGGTATGGAAAGCAGGTCAGTAAAAAGCTAACACTATCAGTTCCAAGCAGGTTCACTTCACAGCCTCCCACTCACGTGCCCTTGTCAAATGCTTTTTCTAAATGGAAAGACAGGCTAACTTTTCTCAGCAATCCCTGCTGACAGCAGCAGGCATATCTGGGTTTGCTTTCTTGCTTTCTGGTGCCTATAACTGAAAGAGTTGTGACCTGGAGATTAATTTACAGTATTTTAAAAATTGCTTAGAATGCCTATTTACTGCCTTACCTTGTAGTGTGCAACTGAGAATATGCAGTCTCATTCTTTGATTCTTTCTCCTATTATTTCCCTGAAATACAGGCATCTCACACACACACACACACACAATTTTTTTTTTTTTTCATTCTTTTTGATTGACAGAAGAAGAAAGAAAATTTGGGACTTTGTTTTAAAAGTGAAATACTGTCTTCTTAAACAACTTGTGTTTAAAACCAGCCCCAATCCACACTTGATCTTCTTACGCTAGGAAAAGTGAGCTCACACTGAGTGCTGGTAGGATGCTTCATGTGCGTCCTTATTTTGTTTAATTCTCACAATAACTCTCTAAATCCCTTTTGAGGATAAGGAGACTGAGGCTGCGAGAAGTTCTTTCAAGGAGTAAATAAAAAATTCAGACCCACTTGGGTTTTATGCCAAAGGTTCTGTGTTTACAAATATGCAATATTGTTGCCCAGTTGTGATGAAACATAATTTATGAATTTCACTGAGGGAATTTCGCAAAAGGAAAGAATTTACTTTTCCCTCTAAAGCAGAGGCTTTTCATATGCAACTGTTAAAAGACACAAGAGCTTGTGGGTCTGATGGTTGGTTTGAGCTGTTGCTGTTGGGAGAGATGCTGGGGCACTAGCAGGAAGACGTAGTTCGTGCTCAGTGGCCAAAGATGGCGTCCCCCGAAGGCAGCCAGATCCGGACTACGCGGTGTTTTCCAGGTTGGAGGTGCCCTCCTCAACTGCCTTACGAAGTTCCCAAGCAGCCCGCCCAAATACTACCTGCTCCTTACGCCGAAGGGATTTGGCAGGAAAAAGGCCAAATTGGCCATGCGGAGGCACAAAGTGAGGTCAGAACAACTTCCCATTTGATAAAAGCCTTTCGTTGGCTGTGAGGTTCCAATCATCACTCCATGCCTTACTCCCACCCCAAAACACACACATGCTGTCCACATCCAGGCACTGGCCCTCACCCCTACGTGGCCTCACTGTGCCTGACTGGGCACCTCCTGCTTATAAACATAGTCTCATTAGAGGCCAAAGATGCTAAGACAACGTGCCCCGGCTAGTAAGACACACACAGAGGTCTCCTCTCCTTTAATACGCAGGTGATAGATACATGGGTGATGAACAAGTATGTGTAAAAATTAACACAGGAAGGCCGGGCGCAGTGGCTCACGCCTGTAATCCCAGCAGGCGTTTGGGAGGCCGAGGCAGGCGGATCACGAGGTCAGAAGATCGAGACCATCCTGGCTAACATGGTGAAACCCCATCTCTACTAAAAATACAAAAATTAGCTGGGCGTGGTGGCACACACCTGTTGTCCCAGCTACTTGGGAGACTGAAGCAGGAGAATCTCTTGAACCTGGGAGGTGGAGGTTGCAGTGAGCCGAGATCGCGCCACCACACTCCAGCCTGGGTGACAGAGTTGAGACTCCATCTCAAAGAGAAAAAAAAAGATTACACAGGAAAAATGCAAATGATTGAGTATCTGCTTCAATCTAGAATAGCCCTTGGACATACCCAAGAGGGGCCCCTGCCATGGGCATCATGCTAGAGAACCCTCACTTCTAGATTCCTCCAGACTGCCCCTTTGCATGGTGAGGCGGTCACATGGCCAAAATATTTGCCCTTTCAACTCTGCTCTGTGTTCTTGGTACTCAGAATTTCCTGCCCAAATGTCTCTGGGAGCACTTCTTCTTCTTCTTCTTTTTTTTTTTTTTTTAATACTTTAAGTTCTGGGGTACATGTGCAGAATGGGCAGTTTTGTTTATTAGGTATACACGTGCCATGGTGGTTTGCTGCACCCATCAATCTGTCACCTACATTAGGTATTTCTCCTAAAGCTATCCCTCCCCTAGCCCCCCACCACCCGACAGGCCCCAGTGTGTGATGTTCCCCTCCCTATGTCCATGTGTTCCCATTGTTCAACTCCCACTTAAGAGTGAGAACATGTGGTGTTTGGTTTTCTGTTTTTGTGATAGTTTGCTGAGAATGGTGGTTTCGAGCTTCATCCATCTCCCTGCAAAGGACATGAACTTATCCTTTTTTATGGCTGCATAGTATTCCATAGTGTATATGTGTCATATTTTCTTTATCCAATCTGTCATTGATGGACATTTGCGTTGGTTCCAAGTCTTTGCTATTGTGAATAGTGCCACAATAAACATATATGTGCATGTGTCTTTATAGTAGAATGATTTATAATCCTTTGGGTATATACTCAGTAATGGGATTGCTGGGTCAATGGTATTTCTAGTTCTAGATCCTTGAGGAATCGCCACGCTGTCTTCCACAATGGTTGAACTAATTTACACTCCCACCAACAGTGTCAAAGCATCCCTATTTCTCCACACCCTTTCTAGCATCTGTTGTTTCCTTTTTAATGATCGCCATTCTAACTGGCATGAGATGGTATCTCATTGTGATTTTGATTTGCATTTCTCTGATGACCAGTGATGATGGGCATTTTCTCATGTGTCTGTTGGCTGTATAAATGTCTTCTTCTGAGAAGTGTCTGTTCATCTCCTTTGCTAACTTTTTGATGGGGTTGTTTTTTTCTGTTAAATTTGTTTAAGTTCTTTGTTGATTCTGAATATTAGCCCTTTGTCAGACGGATAGATTGCAAAAATTTTCTCACATTCTGTAGGTTGCCTGTTCATGCTGATGATAGTTTCTTCTGCTGTGCAGAAGCTCTTTAGTATAATTAAATCCCATTTGTCAATTTTGGCTTTTGTTGCCATTGCTTTTGGTGTTTTAGACATGAAGTCTTTGCCCATGCCTATGTCCTGAATGGTATTGCCCAGGTTTTCTTCTAGGATTTTTATGGTCTTATGTTTAAGTCTTTGATCCATTTTGAGTTGATTTTTGTATAAGGTGTAAGGAAGGGGTCCAGTTTCAGTTTTCTGCATATGGCTAGTTAGTTTTCCCAACACCATTTATTAAATAGGGAATCTTTTCCCCATTGCTTCTTTGTGTCAGGTTTGTCAAAGATCAGATGGTTGTAGATGTGTGGTGTTATTTTTGAGGCCCCTGTTCTGCTCCATTGATCTATATATCTGTTTTGGTACCAGTACCATGCTGTTTTGGTTACTGTAAGCTTGTAGCATAGTTTGAAGTCAGGTAGCGTGATGCTTCCAGCTTTGTTTTTCTTGCCCAGGATTGTCTTGGCTATGTGGGCTCTTTCTTGGTTCCATATGAAGTTTAAAGTAGTTTTTTCCAATTCTATAGAGAAAGTCAGTGGTAGTTTGATGGGGATAGCATTGAATCTATAAATTACTTTCGGCAGTATGGCCATTTTGACGATATCGCTTCTTCCTATCCATGAGTATGGAATATTTTTTCCATTTGTTTGGTCCTCTCATTTCCTTGAGCAGTGGTTTGTAGTTCTCCGTGAAGAGGTCCTTCACATCCCTTGTAAGTTGTATTCCTAGATATTTTATTCTCTTTGTAGCAATTATGAAAGGGAGTTCACTCGTGATTTGGATCTCTGTCTGTTATTGGTGTATTGGAATGCTTGTGATTTTTGCACATTTATTTTGTATCCTGAGACTTTGCTGAAGTTGCTTATCAGCTTGAGGAGATTTTGGGCTCAGACAATGGGGTTTTCTAAATATACAATCATGTCATCTGCAAACAGAGACAACTTGACTTCCTCTCTTCCTATTTGAGTACACTTTATTTCTTTCTCTTGCCCAATTGCCGTGGCCAGAACTTCCAATACTACGTTGAATAGGAGTGGTGAGAGAGGGCATCCTTGTCTTGTGTCGGTTTTCAAAGGGAATGCTTCCAGTTTTTGCCCATTCGGTATGATATTGGCTGTGGGTTTGTCATAAATAGCTGCATTGATTGGATGCCAGATCCAGATGCAACTTTGGACTCCTTCAGTTCTTTAGCCATTTTCTTTAGCCCCCACAAACCTGAAAGAGGCTGAGAGCTGGGAGTAGCTGCAGAAAGCAGACCTCTCCTTCCAGAAGAAGGATCTGGGCACTGCATCCAAGCCCCCACCGCAGAGCAGGTAGACAAAACTCAGACACACATGCTGGAGTGTCTGCACATGAATCTGCAAGACAGTCATGGTGAGGGACAACAGAGATGTGCGAAAAATAGAGCTGGAGGCTGGGTTCAGGGGACCAGGACTCTGGCACCTCTGCTTTCTGATATAGAGTCCAAGGAATTCAAGCATTCTAAACTCATACCTGGTCTCCTAATCATTAATCATTAAGAAGTCATATTTATGGCAGGGTGTGGTGGTTCACGCCTGTAATCCTGGCACTTTGGGAGGCCGAAGCAGGCAGATTACCTGAGGTCAGGAGTTCAAGACCAGCCTGGTCAACATGGTGAAACCCCATCTCTACTAAAAATACAAAAATTAGCCAGCCATAGTGGCGTGTGTCCATAGTCCCAGCTATTCAGGAGACTGAGGTAGGAGAACAGCTTGAACCCAGGATGTGGAGGTTGCAGTGAGCCAAGATTGCACCACTGCATTCCAAGTTGAGTGACAGAGCGAGACCCTGTCTAAGAAAAAAAGAAGTCATATTTGTCAAGTGTATTAATCATGCTCTTTTTCATTTTCAGTATTTTATGATGCTTTGACATCTTGGGGCCTTGCTGACTCTAGAGGGTCTGCTCCTCCCAGGGTTATTCCTAGAAAGAGTAAACAACTCACATGTGAGCACACCCTTGCTAGGATGACCAAGCAATCCAGAACCCACACCTCCAACCACCTCCTGTACTGGGCTCTCACACGCTGGGCCACTATCCCTTGCCCCTGACATCAGATAACTAGGGACACCCCCTATACCGCAGAGTCCACTGAAATTATTCAAACTAGCTAATCCCAAGCCTGGTTGCCCTGCCTTTCCCATTCCTTCTCACTGAAACTGCAGTAAAGGCTCTTGCCCACATCTTCCCCCTCACTCTCTCTACCTCCTCACCAACGCTGGTGCATCCCCATGTGGCCTGGCATAGCATGGCATGTCCCAGCCCTTGGGAACTGTGAGTAACAAACTCTTTTCTTTTTTTTTTTTTTTTTTTTGAGACAGAGTCTCGCTGTCACCCAGGCTGGAGTGCGGTGGCCGGATCTCAGCTCATTGCAAGCTCTGCCTCCCGGGTTTAGGCCATTCTCCTGTCTCAGCCTCCCTAGTAGGTGGGACTACAGGCACCCGCCACCTCGCCCGGCTAGTTTTTCTGTATTTTTTAATAGAGATGGGGTTTCACTGCGTTAGCCAGGATGGTCTCGATCTCCTGACCTCGTGATCCGCCCATCTCGGCCTCCCAAAGTGCTGGGATTACAGGCTTGAGCCACCGCGCCTGGCCACAAACTCTTTTCAATGGCAGCTGTCTCCTGATCAGTTGGTCTCACCATGCCTGAATAATACATTTTAAAGCATCAGTAGGACAGTAGAACATTTAGCCATTTACTAGGTTGATTTATCTCTGGAAATATGCAGATATATGGTATAGGGGCCTTGGGCTCTATCACGGCCCCAGCCCCACATGTATTAGTGGTGAGCCTGCTTTTACCAATATCCGCAGTTAATTCTAAAATGGACAAAGGAAGAAAAAAAGGCAAGCCTTCTTAGCTGTGAGCACGACATTATGAAGGGACTAAATTTCAACCTTTACAAAATAGTCCACAGGGAACATAATCCTTCATCTCCCACAAACCCCAGCAATGTGTGTTATGAGGCTCCCAGGCAGCACTCTCCCGGTAGAAGCAGGAAGGAGGCAATGCCAGGTGCTCAGCACAAGGACCCATGGATGGCTGGGAGTGTCCCTGTTGGTACAACTCAGAGTATTCAACACAGTTCCCTGAAGCTAAAACGAGGCACCTCTGGCCATGGCATTTTCTTTCTTTCTTTCTTTTTTAGACAGTCTCACTCCCTTGCCCAGGCTGGAATGCAGTGGTACAATCTCGGCTCACTGCAATCTCTGCCTCCCAGGTTCAAGCGATTCTCCTGCCTGGGCCTTCTGAGTAGCTGGGACTACAGGCATGTGCCACCATGCCCGGCTAATTTGTGTATTTTCAGTAGAGACAGGCTTTCACCATATTAGCCACGGTGGTCTCAAACTCTTGACCTCGAATAATCTGCCTGCCTTAGCCTCCCAAAGTGCTGGGATTACAGGCGTGAGCCACTGCTCCTGGTCTGGCCATGCCATTTTCTGTTTCCACACAGCACAGCTGGGAAATAGAGAAGGCTGAATGCAGAACTCTGATGGAAACTATGAGTTCTGTCTTCTCCAGGGCCACCCAGCAGGTTCCCTGTTAGGGGAGGAGCCTACACCTCCCCTGCACCTTTTTATTCTTGTCCTTCTTCCCAGAAGTAGATCCCAGAAAAACCTGCTTGATACCCTGCACTGGCTTTCCCTGGATCTGGAATAAAATCCAAATCCTTCCCAAGACCTTCAGGTGCTGCACGGTCAGCCTTGCTTTTTTGTTCTCTTTCCCTCGTCCCCTGGTTACCTCGTCCCCTGGCCCCCAGATCACAGGACTGGTTTTCTCATCTCCACTGCAGGAGCTCTTTCCCCATCCTCTGTCTGGCTCGCTCTGCTCCCTTCCTGTGGGGGCAGCACTTATCCTTTAAGCCGCGTCTTTTTTTTTTTTGTATTTTTCGTAGAGACGGGGTTTCACTGTGTTACCCAGGATGATCTCCGATATCTTGACCTCGTGATCCGCCCGTCTCGGCCTCCCAAAGTGCTGGGATTACAGGCATGAGCCACCGCGCCTGGCCTTTAAGCCTCATCTTAAATGTTCCCGTCTTTGAGGGCACTTCCCCTACAGTTCTTGGCTGGCTGCCACCCTGATAATTTGCTCTCTGATCCTTTACTGGTGCCTCTGCAGTCCTTTTAACAATTACATATTTTTTGTTTTTTATTTTTGTCTTTCCCATTAGAATTCAAGTTTCAGGCTGGGTGAGGTGGCTCACGCCTGTAATCCCAGCACTTTGGGAGGCCTAGGCGGGTGGATCACGAGGTCAGGAGTCCGAGACCATCCTGGCCAACATGGTGAAATCCCATCTCTACTAAAAATACAAAAATTAGCTGGGCATGGTAGCTTGCACCTGTAGTCCCAGCTACTCGGGAGGCTGAGGCAGGAGAATCGCTTGAACCCAGGAGGCAGAGGTTGCAGTGAGCCAAGATTGCACCACTGCACTTCAGCCTAGCAACAGAGTAAGACTCCATCTAAAAAAAAAAAAAAAAAGGAGTCAAGTTTCATGAGGAGAGCACCCCATGGTGCGCTCTCCATACACATTTGTTGGATTATCTATGAGCTCTCCTACCTCGCTTTACTGGCCTTGCTCCTGGAATCTCACTGTTGCTTTATAAAGCAGAAAAGGGAGGGCAGGAAAGCTTCCCGGGGATGAGCACAGGCAGTGGGAATGTGAGAGCTGGCTGAGTGTTATGAATTAGCAGAACAAGGGTCACTGGTGTCTTACACAGCCAAGCTTTGGTGTGAATACTCAGCACCTCCTGCCTGCAAGAAGCCCAAAAACTCTCATTGCAGGCATGCAGAGCAGCCCAGTGTAGGGATATCTGTGCAATGTGAAGGCTGCAATACCAAATCCTAACCCAAGAACTCAGGTTCAGGACTGTGGGTGAAGGGAAGCCTCCCACCCACCCATCTGTTCACCTGCAAGCCTACGAGAGCAGGTGTTTGTAGGCCAGGGCTCGGTGTGCCCTGCTAATGCCCATGTCTTAATCTGTTCTCCACCTGCCATCTGATGGGTGTGGCAGAGCTGGAGGAACACGTCAGCTGGAAAGCAGAGGAAAGAATGTTAAAGCTCCCCGCTGTGATGCACCCGCAAGCTGGCCACGGCCAGCCCCTCATTGCAATCAAGAACGTCATGCAGCAGCAAATGTTGAGGCAGAGTCTCAATTTCAGTCTTCGGCTTTAGAAATTGTATTTGGGGTAATGTTAATGTGAAAACTGCATGTATTAAAACAAAGTGCGATAACACGCAGCATCTCTAACAGCTTACAATGAGTGTCTTCTTTCCTTTCTCCCCACCCCCTTCCTTCCTCTCAAATACACCCTAAAAGAGCACAGGGTCTAGGAGAATTTAAAAATAGACTCACATGGATTTCAAGTGGAGTAAACTAAATGAGTCCAATTTTCTGTGCCTTTCATTTTAAATTATGTGCTGAATGTCGGGAAGCATAAGATGTAAGTGAGGAGAATACGACATTTAAAATCTAATTTTCAAAAATTAGGTCCTAAGGCAGAACAGTGAAAATGCATTTACACATATAATTGCGCCTGCAAATCAATACTGGCAGAACAAGTGTCCCCCTTGGCTCGGGAGAGTGCCTGGCCAGGGCTCACCAAGCCATGGGAAACCAATTCGCTCACTCGGCAGGTATGTGCTGAGTCCCTGCTAGGTGCCAGCTGGTGCACTTGATGCCCAAGTGGATCGTACTCTCCAGCTCACAGCCTCAAGAACTGTGCAGGCCGGGTGCAGTGGCTCAAGCCTGTAATCCCAGCACTTTGGGAGGCCAAGAGGGGTGGATCGCTAAGTCAGGAGATCAAGACCATCCTGGCTAACATGGTGAAACCCCGTCTCTGCTAAAAAATACAAAAAACTAGCCGGGCGAGGTGGTGGGCGCCTGTAGTCCCAGCTACTCGGGAGGCTGAGGCAGGAGAATGGCGTAAACCCAGAAGGCGGAGCTTGCAGTGAGCTGAGATCCGGCCACTGCACTCCAGCCTGGGCGACAGAGCGAGACTCTGTCTCAAAAAAAAAAAAAAAAAAAAAAAAAAGAAGCGTGCAAACTAGTGAGAGAATTGCACAGGTAAAGCAGTCTTTACCACACACAGAGAGAGGGGAAGGACAGAGGCCAAGATAGAATAGCAGTGAGCACCAGGAAAGGCACTTTCTCAGTGGAGGTGGAGGTCAGGGAACTGACCTGCCCTGGAGAAGAGAAACAGCTGAGTTGAAATATTAAGAATAAGCAGAGAAAGCCGAGCACAGTGGCCCATACCTGCAATCCCAGCACATTGGAAGGATGAAGCGGGTGGATCATCTGAGGTCATGAGTTTGAGACCAGCCTGGCCAACATGGTGAAATCCCATCTCTACTAAAAATACAAAAATTAGCCAGGCACAGTGGCATGTGCCTGTAATTCCAGCTACTTGGGAGGCTAAGGCAGGAGAATTGCTTGAACCTGGGAGGCGGAGGTTGCGGTGAGCTGAGATCACGCCACTGCACTCCAGCCTCGGTGACAGAGCAAGACTCCATTTCAAAAAAAAAAAAAACAAGCAGAGAACAGAGCATGTAGTAGGAAGGAATGTCAATGGTAAGGAGCTCATATGCAGGGGCTTGGAAGAAGGGGGAGGATGGGACACATCAGAAAACTGAATGTCCAGGCTGATTGAAGATTAGCGTGTAAGGAAGGCAAAAGAGGATGACAGGGGAGTTTTGAGAAATAAAGATGGAGGCAGAAAACTGAGGGCATGAGGGCATGACAAGAAAGGTGTGTGAATCCCTGTAGGAGTATGGGTTTTCTCCCACAAAGGGAAGCCATTCAAGGGTCCTACAAAGGAGAATGACACAGCCAGTTTCTTAGTTCATTACAGATGGAGAAAGGCGGGTTGTTAGGAAAGGTATTTAGGAAATAGAGTTGACAGGACTTCATGGTAGGCTGGAGTCATTCTTCATTCATTTTTCACTCAACAACTACTTACTGAGCAACTACTACATGCCAGGCACTATTCTAACAGCTAGAGCTATGACAGTGAATAAGCAGTATTAGATAAGTGGGTATTTGTAAAAATGCTTAGAGCAGTTCCTGACACTTGGAAACCACTGTATCACTACTTGTTAAACAGAATTAATACAATAAAACACATACGCAAAGACATTCCAAAAGGGAAGGCAGTTAATAATAAGCAAAGTTGTAAGTAAATATATAATACGCTAATGCTGATGAGCATCAAGGACGATTATGTGTAGGAGGGGGGCTGTCATTTTAAATCGGGTGGTCGCAGGGGACCCATTTGAGATGCTGACATTTCAACTGAGACCTGATGGAGTTGAGATTACACAATGATTAAAACAGAGAGGAAAGAATCCAGACTCACTCGAGGTTTCTGGCTTTGTCAGCTGGCAGTGAGTTACTAACATGTAGAATTAGATGTGTTTTTAACACAGCCAAGCAGAGTTGCCCAACAGAAGAAAGTCGTGAGGCTCTGGGATTCAGCAGAATGGGGAATAGGGACCGGCCATCAGTTTACAGTTAATTGAAGCTATTAGAACCATAAGACCATTGGCAATGGGTGGATGGGTTTTATGGCTGCGGTACTGCATTGCCACACATTTAGCAGGTTAAAACAACACGGATGATTAGTTTCATGGTTCCGTAGTTCAGAGGTCCAACACAGAAGGACTCGGCTGGCTCTCTGCTCAGTCTCACAGGTTGAAACCATGGCGAACGCAGGGCTATGTTCCCTTCTGGAGTCTCTGGGATTCAAGCCATTTCTGAACGCCTTCAGGTTGTTGGTAGAATCCAGTTTCCTGTGGCCCTAGGCTGAGGTCCTCCTCTTCTTGCGTGCTGTCAGCTCCCGAGGCTGCCCACTTGCCCTGGCTCATGGGCCTCCCTCCATCTCCAAAGCCTGCAGCGGCATGTCATCCAGCACTTCTCACACTTCAAATCTTGCTGTCACTCCCTCTGTCTCATGGCTCCCCTGTGCCCAGCCTGAGAAAGTCTTCCACTTGTAAGGGCTCATGTGATTAGATTGGGCCCATCTGGATAAACCAGGATGCTCTCCCCACCTCGGGATCCATAACCTTCCTCATGTCTGCAAAAATCCCTTTGGCCTTGAACATCCATCTTCACCGGGTTCTGGGGATCAGGGCATGGACATCTTTCAGAGGGTCATTATTCTGCCTACCACATCAGGCATGTGGAGGGAAAAGAAAACCTAGCTGGGGACAGAACCCAAAGAACAAAACCTTAAAACGATGGGATGAGAAGGAAGGACCAGTAGAGAGAACAGAGATGGAGTGGTCAGGGAAGCCAAGAACCCACAGGAGGAGATGTCTATAGAAGCCAATGAAGAATGAAGTGTTTCTAAAGCCGTCAACTGGATCAGATGCTGCCAAGAAAGCTCGAAGAATTGAGTGGGATTTGCAGTAAAAAAAGATTATTTGTGATCTACGGCTGCTTTCATGCACAAACGCACACATACACGCGTGTTTAGGAATCCCTCTTTCAGGTCGTTTCCTATCGGGCTGCTGTGCTTCCCTGCCCCATCAAAACCGGGTGCCCTGTCAGTCCCCAAGCCTCTCCCACCCTCTGAGATCTCCAAGTGCCCTGTCAGTTGCAGCTTGGACATCTCCCGGTCCACCCGTCTCCACACAGGCCCAGCTAGCAGAGCCGCACAGAAGTGACCACATTCTGGTGCTGTCACCTTGGCCTGGGGCCAGGACCTTGTCAGTCAAATAGAGCCTGGTTCTGAAATAATCAGCCTGGCTTTATCCCACATTCGTGCTGTCCCTCCTGTTGCATAAAATGAAAGCTCCATGTGCAGAGGAAGCAGAGAATCAAGTCTTTTCCTACTAAATCCTCTGAGATCGATCCCCCTGATGTCTGAAAGCACTAAATGCCTACGGAAAAAATCTATTCTCCAACCCCCACAGTTTCCTGGTATTTGTTTTAAGTATTTAAAAAGCATTAGGCTTGACACCGGAATGGCTAATACGTTAATGTCCTAGATATTTAGGAGGAGCTAGGTATAAAATTATTGGCTTAAAATGATCCCAGAGAAACCATTTCTTCTAACAAGATCATAAAATGCACTTTCCCAGTGAGTCATATATAACTGGCTCAACTATATAATAAAATGGGGATACAGGTTTAATGGAAGACAGAACCTGTTCAACTGCAGATTAGAGTGTAATTTCTGTCTCACACTGCTGTGTGTTTGAGGGATTGTAGTATCTTTTTTGATACTCTTTCTGTCATGAGACTCGGAGATAAGTAAGTAGTTTCTCCTTATCACAGGGACATGTTATAAATATGTCAGTTGGAGGGTGACTCCTTCAACCAAAAAGAAGAAATTATAGGAAGTCCAAGCTCAGTTTTTGATTGTACAGATAATATCAGAAAGGCCTTCATTGCTATGTTAGAATCTCATTAAGGTTTAAAAAGGAAGAGAGTTTCAAAGGACTGTGAAAATATATTTATTCTGCTTAAATATCAGAAAATAAGATGGATAAAACTCCTATGGGATCCTTCTTAATTATAGGTATTGAGATTCAGAAACATAAAGGGCAGTGTCCTCAGCCACCATCGTACGCCATCACCATGTGACAACAGTTCCTGGGATTTTTAGAGACAGGTTTGTCATCCTGTATGTAAACCTAGCCCTGCAACTCACTTCTCTGCCAGTTTTTCCTCTGTACTAGTTTAATTATGCAATTCTTCATGACATCTACCTTCCACAAATAAAAACATTCAAACCTCTTTCAAAATGAAGAATGTAATGCTGTTGTCTCACTATTTTTCACAGTGTGGGTGGAGAGAGTGCACGGGTATCAGACCGACCCTACCCCATCACATGCCACCTCACCTGCAGAGAGGTGACGCTATATAACTGACCAGCCTACAGCAGGGGCAGCAGAACTAGGAACTGGGGCTAGGTCTTGGCTGGATGCTGGGAGAATATGGGCAGGATGAAAACGGTGAACCTATGAGAAAAAAGTGGAGAGGAAGGTGGCTGGGCCGAACATCCAAGGTCAAGGCCAAAGAGGCATAGATGACCTCAAGGTCTATGAACCAACCAGGGTCTGAGCCTGAGGAGTGGGAACCAGAATGTTGGGAGGTCAGCTCAGGGTGGTTCCTGGAGTCAGCCTTTCACAAGCTCAGGACATTTCCTGCAGTTGCCCCTCCCCAGTGTGGACACAGGATCCTCTCTTTCAGAGGGGCAGCCATCTAAACCTAGGATGGCCAGTTTCCTCCTGCTGTTTAATTACATTGGGAAGAATATAGGAACCACTTAGGTGCTAGAGAGGAGGACACAGTAAAAAGTTCTATCCACAAATACAGTCATATCACATGCACATGTAAGTTCCATACGTTCAACCAGGTACACTCTATGTGAATGTTTTATGCAATAAAATTTTTGAAAAATTCTATTTTGCATGTGTGTTCTATTAAAAGTTGTCCATTGTGCACTTCCACATTTATATTACTGAAAAGATCCAAACACACAAAATCTTGTGTACTTGATGGGCAACTTTAAGGAATTTTCAAGGGCGATTGTAATGTGCTTAATTTATGCTTTGGGCGTTAGCTTTAGATGCCAAACCCTGTGTAAGGTACAAGTCTCTCTACTCACTGAACTGGCTTTTGAAGCCCACCGCCTTAACACCAGGATTATATAAGGATACAAATTGTTTAAAAAGTGTTTGCGTGACTTTCCTCATCAAAGGGTTTACACTGATTATGTTTCCTGAAATCATCTATTGCTGAACAATTTTATATCATGTGTAGAGGACAATACGAAAATTCGTAAGAAATTCCCAACTTTCTTATTTATTTATTTATTTATTTATTTATTTATTTATTTTTGAGACCGAGTCTCGCTCTGTCGCCCACGTTGGAGTGCAGTGGCGCGATCTCCACTCACTGCAAGCTCCGCCTCCGAATTCCCAACTGTCGATGTAATCTTCCCTGCTTTGGAAAATTTAGTCTCTCAACTTTGAGAAGCACTTTAATAAAACTTAGTGCTTTCCTCCTTCCTCACCACGGTCCCCCACCCAACCTTTTGTGAATTTACTTCCTTTGTATATATGAGATTGTTGGAAAAAAATCCATGCTGAAAAATGCGGGGGACCCACCCCACCCGATGGTGTTCCCCAATGTCTTGTTTTCCCCTGTTGGATGTCACTTGCATATTAAACACTCAGGACATGCCACAATCCTCTGAGACTTGACTCAATGCTCCACAGAAAGTCCAGAGAGCAGACTGTATCATCCTGCTGTATTAAGATGTTCAGAAATCTCTTTAACACAATCCTTCGTTGTCCCATTTGGCAAGAGCTCCCTCTGAATGTGAGCACACAAGGGCTGTGCCATTTATCTCTCTGGCTCAGTCCCAACCACAAGTTAATCCCTGCAGCCTGTTCAAACAAGAGCAGGAGGCTCTGAGATAAACCCTTTCTTCATTTTTCACCAAACCGCTCTCTGAATCAACTCCAATGGAGGATGCACAACCCAGAATTAAGCTCTGCCCCTCAGATGAGGGGAGGACTGGGATGCCCTTCTTCACCACCAGTAACCTTTGGGTTATCTCTTCAGAAACGGAAGTCAGGGTGTAATTATGAAATGGAACAATATGTCTACCTGATCAAAATAAAGAAGTATGCATTTTCAATACTTTTATTAAACAAATCATTCACATAAGAAACCTAACAATCATTGATTTAGCTGTTCTTCATCCAACTAGGTAACAATATGTACGTTACATATCTTAGAACTACGAAGGATTCCTATTTAAGAAAAATTAACACTAAAAGGATTTCGTTGTCATAAGTTTCATATTTCTACTGTGATTTGTGTTACTTAAAAATGATTTATTTGTTTCTTCACTTGTCTGTGCTAGGTGGTGTCCACTAAACCACAGCACAGACACTTTAAGAGCAGCTGTTCTTGGCCTACAAGGACATTAACACAAAGTCTCCACAGCATGGCCCACACACCCTGGATACACGCTGAAGCTGAACAGTAACTATTCCCATAAAATACAATGCTGAGTAGCTGAGACTTCCACACATTGTAAAGGAGTTTATTTCAACATTTAACAAACCAAAGTAGAATTGGACGCTGGGACAGAAGGAGAGGAAGGAGAAGCAGACAGAGATGGCAACCCTGAAGCAAAAGGTGTGTCCAACGCTATCAGGAAGCCCTCACAGCTATTGCTACACAGTCGCCCTCCTTTTCCTGCCTGGATTCTCTCTCCCTCTTCCCACTTTCTTTGTTGTTGACTCCCTCTGCCCTTCCTTCCAGTGATATCATGGGAGATCAAGTCCCATGGTGACAACAAAAATTTTGTTGGAACCTGGACGAGGGAGCCTGTAGCAGAAATAGCAAGTCATGTTTCCAAGTAGTGCGGGTCTCAAGGGAGGCTCTTGGTGTCCCACTCTCACTCAGATTTGTGGAGGACAGGAGGCTGGGCCAATGACAGAACTCTGACCAACGAGGGAGCTGCTCCATTTTGCCCCATACTTTCGGATTGTAATTATATCCCTACTTAACTCATGACACCAACTCTTTCCCCCCAATATGTTTAGAGATACATATTTAATTTTAAAAGATGCCAGGTTAAAATGAGGTTGGAAATTTTTTTTTCCGGAAATTCATGAATGTTCTTATAAAAATCAGAGAGACGATAGAATGTCACAATACTAGGGATGAGAACAAATGTTTTAAGAAGAGGCAGCAAGTGTGCCATAATCAAAATGGCAGATGCTTTACTCACACCACACCAGGCATGTGGAGGGAAAAGAAAACCTGGCTGGGGACAGACCCAAAATAACAAAACCTTAAAACGACAGGATAAGAAGGTGCCTTAGAGGTGGTGATAAGTGGCTGGATTATTTATTTTGTGCAGGATAATTATTAGGCATATTATTATCACTAGATATTTGTTTCTACTTTCAAAGCAAAAACCCAAAGCTCCTCTTACAATTGAAAGGCTGTTTAGTGTAAGTGGTTAAAAGCAAGGCTAGGTGAAGTTAATCTAGCATAGCCTGTGAACTCAGGCTAACCTAGGTTAACTTCACAACTTACCAGCACAGTCAACTGAGCTTGGGTAAGATAATTAGCATCTCTACACCTCATCTCCTCCTCTGAAAATTGGGACAATACTATTACTTCCCTCACAGAATGTCTACAAGGAGTCAAGGAAATAACAGGTACTCAACGATGGTTAACTATTATCATCGCTGCTATAGTCATTGTCATCATTTTTACCCTCAACACCATCACTATGGTGATGCTGGGGTGGTATGGGGCCATTAGCCTCCATTTCACATATGATTACATTGGATATTTTTAATAGGAGAATAAATTGGGCTTCATTTTGAAAGCAACTTCACAACTAATTGGTGTTCTCCAGGGTTGAGAATTAGAGGCAAAATATGACTTTTTTCACAGGCTGCCATATTAAAAATTTTGAATTTTAGGATGCCAACACTAGCTAAATAGTCAATGCATCTACTAGAGGATACATTATTCAATTTTAAATTTCTTCACAGCCTCAGTCACCCATTGAGCTTGGAAGAGACATAACTGATTGGCTCCTGGAGAGGCAGTGGGCATGATGGAAAGAGGATGGCTGCAAGTCACACAACCCCAGAAATGCCATGTACACTGACTAGAATGTGAATGGTAACCCTGGAGTAACACAATATCCTTGAAGCAGAGTGAAAGAGCATAGCCTTTGAGGTCAAGCAAATTGAGATTCAAACCCAGCCCCTACTATGAACTCAGGCACGTTACTAAACCAAAGCTCCATTTCCTAATTCGTAAAATGGAAATAATAATTCCTATGTGTTAGGTTATCATGAGGATTAGAAATAATAAATATACAGGGCCTAGCAGTGTGTTCACAGGTCCTCAATAAATAGGAGCTATTAATATTACCATAGCTATTACTTCTATCATTCTATTGGTTCTAATATCAAATGTGGGACAAATATTGGTCTTAAACTAGATCAGTAGTCTCCAGGTATTTTTAAATAATGGCATTTCCCACCAGCATCTTTCCTCTTAAAACTAAATCAGATGGTGCTGATTATGCAGCCCTAAGAGAAGCCAAGAGACTCATTGTCATTAGGTAGGTTATTTTGCGAGATTACATCTTCCCCAGTAGGTCTACTTCTCTCTGCATAACTCCAGAGGCTCTGTTCTTATGGTCTGCCACACCAAAGTCCTGACACTGAGTTAATACTAGAGACTGTACTTGCAATTTAAGATAATGCCACCAGGTGTCAGTGTTGAGCAAAAATAGTCTGGCTCCCAACAGCCATGAGCTGGTGAAAAATACCACAGGTGGGACCAGGGGTTGGTGGCTCACAGTTGTAAAACTAGCACTTTCAGAGCCCAAGATGGGAGGACTGCTTGAGGTCAGGAGTTTGAGATCACCCTGGGCAACACAGTAAGACTTTGTCTATAAAATAAATTTTTTTTAATTAGCTGGCATGGTAGCACACACCTCTGGTCCCAAGTATTCAGGAAGCTGAGGCAGGAGGACCACTTGAGTTGAAGAGTTTAAGGCTGCAGTGAGTTATGACTGTGCCACTACACTCCAGCCTGGGTGACAGAGTGAGACTCTGTCTCAAAGAAAAACAAATCACAAGCAGTGTCAAAACTGAGCTATAGGGTAGGTCCTCAAACGATGATAGGGTCATCATGTGTCAGAACAGCACACATATTCTGTGCTCTAGAAACACTTCTTACCAAACTGGTTCAATCATTCACTCACTCATTCACTCAGTGAGTCTACAAATATTGATTGACCCTGTCAGGAACCAGTGAGTCAAGTTAAAGTTTTACACTCAAACCCTCTCTAGGTCACTATGTCATGAGTAAGTCCCTAGGGCATCTCCCGGTACATAGGCATGCCAACACAAGTGCACCAGAACAGTAAGTTGCTGTGCAGACTCACCCATACATCCACCTAAGGTTACAGCAATTCCTGTCAAGCCCAGGTCCAGGGTGAGTCAAGGGCTCCGAACACCACCAACCCAGAGAAGTCAAGCCTGGTGTAGCTTCTTTCGTATGAAGGACCACCAGGAAATCAGGATGACCTTAAAGCACAGGTGGTCCTGCTCCCCTCTGGTCAACTAAGAACTGCCTCCATCTCCTGGGGGTCCTTCCAGGACGAAACATGACCCCAGGACTTGGCCAGAGTGGGTCTCGAAGACAATGTTCTAGTTTGGTAACAAATACATAGAAGTGGACCAAAAGCAGAGTGACTAGAAGAGAAGCGACATGCCCAGCCTTGAGTGTTATCAGTTGAACTGCAGAAAGGATCATGAATGGCTGCTTAAGTGGCACATAAGGAGCTAAGAGTCAATCCCGAATGGTAGGCTGGCTTCTGGGCCTCCACCCACACCTCTGCTCACAGGTGAAACCCAGAAACTAGACTTGCATCTGGCTTGCGATCTTGTACATCTAGTCTCCAAGACATCAGTTCTACATGTATTCTGTTTTCCTTTAGCCAAACAGCTGCAGCGAGCTAGCAACAGCATTGAGTTTGCACCCATCTCTGTTGATAGGTGCCTTGTCCTTGAGTACCCTGAAATGCTTCCCCAGCTGCCCCTGCTCAGGAATATGATGTCATAAATAATGGTGAGGATCTCAGAGCAGTCATGAAACCCTTTTTAGAGGCTATGTGAGCCATGTGGGGTAGAGGTTCGGAGGGCTGCTCCAGAGGCTCCCCACTGCCTGGCTTGAATCCTGACTGTCACTTCCAGGCAGGAGACTGTGGGCAACAGACTTAACATCACTGTGCCAACATCATTTAATGCAAAGTAGAATTAAATAAAAATGATGGCAGCCACCTCTCACAGTTAGGGTAAAGATTAGATACGTTTAATGTGTGCAAAGCACTTAGAGAGATCCCTGGCACACGTAAACAAACACACAGGAAATGTTAGGGTGAAAAGAACTCTGAGGCAGAAGCCCATCGACCCTCCCGCTGCATCGGGCTCCCCTGTGAACTACCTGTGCGTCCCTGAGCCCACTAAACTTCCCTGGCCTCACATCTCTCATCTGCACAACGAAAGGGTTAAAGGACAGGATCTCTAAGCTCCTTCCAATTCAAAAATCAAAGAAAAATAATAAGGGGAACATTTTCTGAAACTCTCTATTAAATAAATACTTTTCTTTGTGAGTGATGCCTGATCGTGAGAGTCTGGTTGATCCCAAAGCCCTTGCTTTTATCAGGTCCCAGGGGTTTTCGGGCCACCTCTCACTCCAGGCTTGATGTCCAGGGTTAACAGGGTCAATCTCACACTGCCTGTAGCTAGCACCATGGCCTTTGTGTCACCCAGGCTCCTTGTGTCATATTAGCAGCCAGGTTTGAGCAGCTTCTACAAGCCGTCACCCCTTAAATACTACAAAGCCTGGGGGACATCAGAAGTACAGCTCTCCTTCAACAACAACAATGGTGGAGTGTCCTGCTTTCAAACAACTTTTTCTTGTCAGTCTCAAAAGAAAACCAGGATTACCTTTCATTTCTTTCTGTCTTCCTATCTGGTTGTTAATCCTTCAAAAGCCCCTTTTCGGTCCCCTAAACTCCTTGAGCCACAGTGGGCTTCATGACCCAAATTAACTACAGAACAGTCTGCAAAAATCATCTGTTTGCTTGTCCAGAGCACCTTCCCCAGAGCATTTTCCAAGAAAGGCTGATGACTTGCATATTTTAAGAGCAGGCTTGTCTTTGCTTGAAGCTGCGGGCGTGCTCCAAGGCAGTGCCATGAGGGCTCATTAGGCCTGGGAAAAATAACAACACAGCGGCAGACTAATAGACGACAGCATGAATGATTTAAGCCATTTTTGGAGTCTCAGGGTTAAAAATACATTCTTTTGGCTATGAGATTGTGTATTGTGATCAAGACTACTCGGGGACAGGATTTCCATATTTTGTCAGGAATGGGGGAGGCAAGTAAGAGAGGAAGGACGAAAAGAACAATAATGTTACTCGAGGTTGGCTCCATGAAGAGCTAACTATCCTAAATATATCTGCACCCAATACAGGAGCACCTAGATTCATAAATCAAGTTCTTAGAGACCTACAAAGAGACTTAGACTTCCACACAATAATAGTGGGAGACTTTAACACCCCACTGTCAATATTAGACAGATCAACGAGACAGAAAATTAACAAGGATACCCAGGATTTGAACTCAGCTCTGGATCAAGCAGACCTAATAGACATCTACAGAACTCTCCACCCCAAATCAACAGAATATACATTCTTCTCAGCACCACATTGGACTTATTCTAAAACTGACCACATAATTGGAAGTAAAACACTCCTCAGCAAATGCAAAAGAACAGAAATCATAATGAACAGTCTCTCAGACCACAGTGCAATCAAATTAGATTTCAGGTTTAAGAAACTCACTCAAAACCGCACAACTACATGGAAACTGAACAACTTGCTTCTGAATAACTACTGGGTAAATAACAAAATTAAGGCAGAAATAAATAAGTTCTTTGAAACCAATGAGAACAAAGACACAACATTGCAGAATCCCTGGGACACAGCTGAAGCAGTGTTTAGAGGGAAATTTATAACACTAAATGCCCACAGGACAAAGTGGGAAAGATCTCAAATTGACACCCTAACATCAAAATAAAAAGAACTAGAGAAGCAAGGGCAAACAAATTCAAAAGCTAGCAGAAGCCAAGAAGTAAATAAGATCAGAGCAGAACTGAAGGAGATAAGAGACACGAAAAAAACTTCAAAAAAATCAATGAATCCAGGAGCTGGTTTTTTGAAAAGATTAACAAAATAGATAGACTGCTAGCCAGACTAATAAAGAAGAAAAGAGAGAAGAATCAAGCTTGCACATTTCAAACGCAGGCGGGCCCAGCCTTCCATACTGAGGATGCCTATGCAGAAAATAACCAAAAATCATCCTGCTCTCACTGCCCTTCCACTGACGCTGCTTACTGAAAAGGCCCCCAACAGGACAAGAACACTATCTTGAGAAACACTGTAGAACAATTGTTTAAATATCATATCATCCCTATCTTTCTATGTGCCTTGCCTCTCCAGTTTTAATAGCTGAGAGCAGAGATCAATATTATGCTTTGTCCTTTTCTATGCCTTTGAGGGCCCTTCACTGAATGGGTGCTTGCTCTAAATTAATGGAATAAACACCAGAATGGGATATTAGGGAGACTATAGAATCAATCTCTCAAGAAAAGTTTCCTAAACCAGAGTGCATGCTCACTTTGTAGGGTGGCTTGGATACAGGTCCACAGGAGAGCTGCTGAAGGGAGTTCCTAGGTAGAAGTAGACAATGCATATGCCACCCTGGAATTGCAAAAGACAAAGTGGCCTGGCGGGGCAGCCCCCTGGAGATATACCTTCACCTTGTGATGAGACAACGGCAAGGGGTCCAGCCAGGTGTAGGTGTTGGGCGACACTTGAGCCTGCTCCGAAAAGGTCCTGATCAAGGGGGTCCAGCATTTGGAAACCAGTTCATGGGCTCCTTGCCTATCTCCTTTGTTGCATAAAAATCCATGTGCCTAGCTCTCATCACATTTTATCACAGCCCTCTACTTACTTGTGTGTCCTCTCCATCAACGACTTCCTTCGTATTCCAAGTACTTGGCATGGTTCCTGGCAAAGGATGGTTACCCATGAATAGAACACAATGAAGGGCAACCCAGGAGCAGGGAATATTGGCAAGGTAGGCAGGTGGGGGAGGGGTTTCAGGGAAGGATGGCTTCCACAAAGAGAGAAGTACATGACCCAGAAGAGTGATACGGAGTCCCCAGTTCTTAAAGCATTGTACGCATTACCAAGGCAGAATTTGATACCAGCATATAATAAAGTTCCAGCTTCTTCAGCTACTCTGGGAAGAAATGAGGTCTTGGGAAGCTGAAGCATCAGGCTATGCAGAAATCTATAAATAACAAAAAATAAGCTGATGATCCTGCTTTTCAGTGTACTTAACCTAGAAATGTGCGAGAGGGCCTCATGCTTTGGGTCAGGATTGGTGTTAGGCTTGTAAGCCAAAACACGGCTATAAATGGAAATTGCACGGCCACAGGGGTGGAAACCCAAACAGGGAATGTGAATGCTGAGCCTCTGCATCCTCTATGACTCAAAGAAAAGGGGATTCTCTTTTCTAGTTGGAGAGCAACTAGTTGGAAGGACCATCCTTATAGTATCCCCATCCCCAAAGGCTCTGTGAGTGGGTTACAGAAAAGCACTGCAGCCAAAACTTTCACCACAGTGAAAGCCATGGTACCTAGAAAGCATCGTTGGACTATCTGGAATTCTAAGTAAAAATTTCCAGGAAGCCAATAGCCTTCTGAGAAAAAATACATGAAGTGATGAAGACAATGCTTCCTCCCCTTGGGAAAATCTCATGCCTCAAATCTGGCCTTCCTTAAAGGAGGTCACACAGGGAGCATGAGAAGTGAATTCACATTTAAGCCCTCTCTCCACCTAAGCTTTCAGTCCTTAGATTTAGTGGAGGAATAAATCTCTGCCCTTGCCTTTAAATTCAAGGAGCTTCCCTTCTCTTTTGTTCCCTGAGCTTGTCTTCTATTGCTTGTAAAAGTACTATTACCGCCTCATCCTCCCTTTCAGCCTGATCTGTTAATATTTGGACTCAGAGTAGCCACTGAAAATGTCAATTCGCCCCTGTACTGGATCAGGTACAGATATGACAGCCTGGGACCAATCACCAAGTTTATAGAAATGGTGAGTCACAACAGCTACATCTCTAGATCCCAATGTCCTGTGCCTTAAGTACAGCGAGTTGTTCTGGTGAAGGAATATGCACAGTGAACACAGGCTTCTGGGAAGAGCCTTTGTTCCTGCCGTAACTGACGCTGCAATACTTGATCTGGCATTGTGAGTCTTCCTTTCCAAAATTTTGTATATCATACAAAATATAACACATGGGTAACACACTAGTTTTTTTTTTTTAATGTAAACCCACTTTTGATAGGGGTTTGAACTGTAGATGTTCTACTGATCCCAAAGGTATTAATTTGCTTATTCCATAATAAGCTTTCTGTTCTCCTAAGACTGGGGTGCGTAGAAAAGCTTTTACTTTTTCAGTAAGTTAATTCTCAGTAAGTTAACTGAAAGCAACAATCTTGGGTTGAAAATATTCATAGACGTGGAATAACTAATTCTCTTCAGGAACTCATAGTTCTGTGCTGGTAGTCACCGCAGCGGCAGTCAATTGCTAGCACTGAGGGCTTATCATAGGTGAGATATGGAATTAGTTGCCTAATGCTGCTATGACAAAGTATCAAAAACTGGGTGGCTTAAAACTACAGACACTTACTCCGTCATTGTCCCAGCAGCCAGAAATCCGAAGTCAAGGTGTTAGTCCAGTGGGTTCCTTCTGGAGGCTCCGAGGCAGAATCTTTTCTGTGCCTCTCTCCCAGCTTCTGGTGGTTGCCAGCAACCCTTAGCATGCCTTGGCTTGAGATTCCTCACTACGGTCTCTGCCTCCATCTTCATATGGATATGGCATTCCCCTCTGTGTGTCTGTGTCTCAGATCTCCCCCCGCCCTTTCTCATAAAAAATACCAGTCATTGGCCGGGCGCAGTGGCTCACACCTGTAATCCCAGCACTTTGGGAGGCCGAGACAGGCAGATCACAAGATCAGGAGATCGAGACCATCCTGGCTAACACGGTGAAACCCCATCTCTATTACAAATACAAAAAAATTAGCCGGGCATGGTGGTGGGCACCTGTAGTCCCAGCTACTCTGGAGGCTGAGGCAGGAGAATGGTGTGAACCCGGGAGACAAAGCTTGCAGAGAGCCGAGATCACGCCACTGCACTCCAGCCTGGGTGACAGAGTGACTCTATCTCAAAAAATAAAATAAAATACCAGTTATTGGATTTAGGGCCCATCCTAAATTGAGGATGATCTTATCTCAAGATCCTTAATCTGCAAAGATCTTATAATCCAACAATGGTCACATTCACAGCTATCGGCGGTTAGGATTTGGACTTATCATTGGAGGGGATACAATTTACCCCATTACAGGCTTAATAGGAGGCATATTACATGTGTTGTCACTGGTGGAGGGAAGTTCTGAGGTCATCTTGTCCCACACTTCCATGACCGGTGAACATCTGGGTAATACCCCTGGCAGCAGCCATTCAGCTGCACTTGAGTCTCTCCAGTATAAGGGAACTCTCAATTCTATGACAGAAGTCATTCCAGCCTCAGTCAACTCTAGTGGCTCTAAAGACCTTCCTGAGTGCACAACATCACCTCGAAGTTGGTAGTTTTATCATCATCGTCACCATTTTTCAGATGAAGAAACTAAGGTTGGAGTGGGATGTGACTTTCTGAGATCATGCAAGCAGTGAGCAAGGCTTGAAGTCCTGCGTTTGGGTTGGGGCCCATATTCTTAATTGTATGCCATTCTGATTGAGCAAGGAGAGGACAGGGGAGCAGGCAAAAGTTTCCCAATGAATTCTTTAGTCCCTCAATAGCAGCATAAACACGAACCTCTAAGTGCAGAATCACCTTGCCACATCCAATGCAATTTCGCCCTCACCTTATCCATAAGACAAATGCTGGAGTGACTGGTGCTAGGTCAGTAACTGGAACAAAAGAATCATTTAAAAAAAAAAAAAAAAAAAAAAAAAAGGCCAGGCGCAGTGGCTCACACCTGTAATCCAAGCACTTTGGGAGGCTGAGGCGGGCGGATCACAAGGTCAGGAGATCGAGACCATCCTGGCTAACACGGTGAACCCCCGTTTCTATTAAAAATACAAAAAAATTAGCCAGGCTTGGTGGCAGTCACCTGCAGTCCCAGCTACTTGGGAGGCTGAGGCAGGAGAATGGCATGAACCCAGGAGGTGCAGCTTGCAGTTAGCTGAGATCATGCCATTGCACTCCAGCCTGTGTAACAGAGTGAGGCTCCATCTCGAAAAAAAACAAAAAACTAAAAACAAAACAAAACAAAAAAACTTGCAAATGTCCTTATTGCAACATCATGGGCAGTAACTTCACTCTTCAGAACAGCCAGAGAACTCCTGCCTGTCTCTAAAGGAGAATCAGGATTCTCAATATCACCCGATCTTTTCTTGCCTTGAATTGTTCACATGACCACATTATCCTCATTTCACCTACACTTAAAAATTCACACCCACCTCCCCACACACTCTGCTGAACATTGCACAAAGGCTTCAATAGATTTTCCAGGAGAAATATTTTTGTCCCGTAACTATGGCACTCATATGTGCCTTCTTTGACAAGAAAGCCCCTTCCACTTCCGGTTCCAACATAATGAACAAACACACAGCCTCCTTTGTATGTACAGCTGTTCGTGCTCGGCCACAAAGGGCCCAGGAGCAATACGTGTGGACTGTCCTCCCAAGAACAGATGGGACCCGCAAAAGAGGCAGGCTCTACCCCGTGCCTTTCTTTTCCAGGATGCATTGCTTTGATTGATGGTTGCCTGTACTCACTGGGGAAAAAGTTCATCTTTTTCACTTTAAATGTATTTATATGACAAGCTCTTTAAATTCCATGATTCAATCACTATTGAGCTTTCAGGGAAAATACAGAGATGTTGAAATAAGCGACCCTTAAGCCCATAATACAGAAGAGAACAAGTAAAGGAACACAGCAGGACTTGTCAAATGAATGCAAATGAATGCTCAGTTGTACAATTTCAGAAACCGAGCACATAGCCCCTAAGCTCCGATCACGCCTCCTCTGGTGGAAACAATTCTCTGGCCTGAAAATGAAGCTGTTCAGAAGCAGAATTCTTGTTTCTGGTTCTCAGGCTACCCCACTTGGCACCATTCTGATGCCATATACAAAGGCACCATAGGAGGATCTTGAAAGCCACAGCGCTTTCGGCATCTCCTCTGCATGATGGAACACATGGAATTACACACATCTTAACAAAAATCAAGTCTTAGCAGAGACGTGTTCTTGGGAATAAGCCCTAGGAAACAGCATCAGCGTGCCTTGTACAGGGTGAGTCTGAAAGTGTGCCAGTGTTTGTGAGAGGTCTTTAGCAAGGAAGCCCATACCAGGTGAAGTAATATCCGCTACAGCAATCAGTGACTAAGGATTCCTTTCTAGGCCCCAAGGCAAAATGTTGCAGGAAAAAAAAAGAAAGAGAAGGCCAGTTTTTGAAACAAAATTTAAACTGTCAGCAGCTTCGAACACCTGGTAAATGGGTAAGCTGGAAGGGAGTCCACAGGAGGGCAACTGGACAGGGCCCCAGGGAGCTCAAGTCCAAGATTTTACTACCTGCCAGGAGGGCTCAGTGGAAACAGATTTTTTTTTTTTTTTTTTTGGCAGGGGCAGGGGACAGAGTCTCGCTCTGTTGCCCAGGCTGGAGTGCAGTGGTGCGATCTTGGCTTACTGAAACCTGTGCCTCCCTGGTTCAAGCGATTCTCCTGTCTCAGCCTCCAGAGTAGCTAGGACTACAGGTACCCGCCACCACGCCTGGCTTTTTTTTTTTTTTTGTATTTTTAGTAGAGACGGGGTTTCACCATGTTAGCCAGGATGGGCTCAATGTCCTGACCTCATGATCCACCCGCCTTGGCCTCCCAAAGTGCTGGGATTACAGGCGAGAGCCACTGCGCCCAGCCTGGACCTCTTTTCTGAGTCAGTATAGGTATGTTAAAACCATTGTGGCTTTTTAAAATGTATAAATATTGCATTTTCTCAAGTTGGGAGTTTGTGGCTTTAGTTCTCAGTGCCACTCAAATGATGTTTAGAGGCTGAATTTTGTAAGTGAGGTGAAAACACAGAGGGTGCTCTGAGGAGCACCTGCCGGAGAGCTCCTTCCTTCCTGGGGGAGCTGGGCTCAAAAGGTGTAAGGGCATCTCACCTGGAACCCAGAGGGAGGGTGCACTCACCAGGACCTGTTCCCCTCCGGCCCTCCAGCGGTATCCTGGCTGACCTGGAGGGCTGGGTGGGGTCACTCTCCTGCCTCAATGATTCCCAAATGTGTCACTGTGCACCCTGTGTTCCATCCAGAAGCACCACCCCACAGGCAGCCGTCTAGCCAAGTGGTTAGGACAACTATTCCTACTGGAATCAGGATGTCCCAGTGCAAGCCCTGCTCTGCCGCTTGCCAGACATACCTCCTTGGATGAATGTACCGTATCTGTGCCTTACATTCTTCATCTGTGAAAGGGAATAATATTAGGACAAGCTTCATGGGCTCAGTGTGAGGATTTAATGCAACAATACAAGTAAAAACTGGAGACTAGTACCTGGAACACAGTAAGCACTTCACACGTGTTAGCAACCATTGCTGTCTTTCTGCCATGAAAACTGCTCTGCAGTTCAACGTCTAAGACACGGTCGGGCGCGGTGGCTCAAGCCTGTAATCCCAGCATTTTGGGAGGCCGAGACGGGCGGATCACGAGGTCAGGAGATCGAGACCATCCTGGCTAGCACGGTGAAACCCCGTCTCTACTAAAAAATACAAAAAACTAGCCGGGCGAGGTGGCGGGCGCCTGTAGTCCCAGCTACTCGGGAGGCTGAGACAGGAGAATGGCGTAAACCTGGGAGGCGGAGCTTGCAGTGAGCTGAGATCCGGCCACTGCACTCCAGCCTGGGTGACAGAGCAAGACTCCGTCTCAAAAAAAAAACAAAAAAAAAACCAAAAAAAAAAACAAAAAAAAAGACACGGTGCATATCTGTTAGATGCTACATATTTCAGAGCAGGAGCTGTAACTGCACTTTTTCCTTTACCTCTCATGGTGATTCCATTGAGGAGGCATTCATGGTATTCTTTTATCACGGATGAGGAAACTGAGACTGAAGGTACGTGACATGCCCAAAGTGCATGGCAGAGTCAGGATTCACCCAAATTCCCATGCCTCAGGGACAGTTTTAGGTGGCCGCATTCTATTATCCTCAGTCATGTAGAAATTATCCACTAACTGGCTTTCTCTGAGTGGTAGAAAAAGCAAAAAGGGAGATGTTGATCAAAGGGTAAAAAGTTTCAGTTATGCAAGATGAATATATTCTGGAGATCTATTGCACAGCATAGTGACTCTATGTAATAACAATGTGTCATATACATGAAAACTGCCCAAAGAGTAGCTCTCAAGGGTTCTCATCACACTCCAAAAAAAAAAAAAAAAAAAAAACGGTAACTAGTGAGGTGATAGACGTGTTAGTTAGCTGGTAATCATTTCACAACGTATGCATACATCAAATCATCATATTGTATACTGTAAATACATATAATTTTTATTTGTCAAGCATACCTCAATAAAGCTGGGGAAAGGAGCAGAAAGGGCAAATGGAAATAATTTGAAACAGGACACAAGTAGCCAGTGAGGATCCCAGCTTGTTTCTTTAAGTTGACTTTTTGAAGAATCCAATCATGATATAATTTCATATATTATAAATATATTCATAATATAAAATTATGGTATCATAAAATTATAATCATAATATGATTAGCTCTATCAGTGCTGTAATAAGCGTGAATTTACCAGAATAAAATGGGAAAGAGGCAGAGCAAAAGGAAAGGCATCTCTATCACCCTTCCCAAACTGAGAACAAATTGTAGTTGACTGACAAATTTAGGGTATGTAGATGTTATGGTGCCCACATTTTCCCATGTGCTCTTCACTGTACTGGAAGTATTGAAAGTCATATGTAACTTGCACGGGAAGGTATGACCATGGTCCTTGGAGCCCTGAGCCAGTGCCCAAGCAAAGAAAGCAGTCCGGGTGGCCAGGCGCGGTGGCTCACGCCTGTAATCCCAGCACTTCGAGAGGCCAAGGCGGGTGAATCACGAGGTCAGGAGATCAAGACTATCCTGGCCAACATGGTGAAACCCTGTCTCTACCAAATTACAAAAACAAAAAAACAAAAAAAACAGCCAGGCATGCTGGCGTGTGCCTGTAGTCCCAGCTACTTGGGAGGCTGAGGCAGGGGAATCGCTTGAACCTGAGAGGTGGAGGCTGCAGTGACCTGAGATCATGCCACTGCACTCCAGCCCGGCTGACAGAACGAGATTCCATCTCAAAATTAAAAAAAAAAAAGAAAAAATAGCAGTTCAGTCCTAGGGCAGTGGTTCTCAACCAGGTAGCATTACCCAATAAAATAAAACACAAGATGCCCAGTTAACTTGAATGTCAGATAAACAATGAATAATTGTTTTAGTATAAAAGTATGTACTAAAATAACGTGGGACATATTTACACTAAAAAATTATTCCTCTGCACCAATGTTCATAGCAGCATTGTTCACAATAGCCAAATGGGGGAAGTAACACAAATGTCCATCTACAGATGAACGGATGAAGGAGATGTGGTTCACTCACACAGTGGAATGTTATTCAGCCTTAAGAAGGAAGGAAGTTCTGGCACATGCTGTAACACAGACAAACCTTAAGGACATTACACTAAGTGAAATAAGACAGACACAAAAGGGGCAAATACTGTGTGATTCTACTTACATGAGATACCCAGAGGAGTCAAATGTATAGAGCCAGAAAGAATGGTGGTTGCCAGGGGCTGGGAGAGGGGAAGATGGGGACTTAGTGTTTAATGGGGACAGAATTTCAGCTAGCAAAGATAAGAAAGTTCTGGAGACGAATGGTGATGATGTTTGCACAACAATGTGAATGTCCTTAATGACACTGACCACTTACAAATTTTAGCTACTTAAAAATGGCTAAAATCCTAAGTCTTATATTCTGCGTATTTTACCATAATAAAAACAGCTTGTACGGTTTATCTGAAATTCAAATTTAACCAGGCATGCTGTGTTTTCATTTGTTAACTCTGGCAGCCCTATATCCCCAGGGAACATCTGGCAAGGTCTGGAGACATTTTTGATTGTCACAACTGAGAGTGGGGAAGGGGGGGGGGGCACTGGCATGTAGTAGGTGGAGCCCGGGGTGCTGCTAAACCTCTTACAATGCACAGGACAGCCCCCACAACAAAGAAGTGTCTGGTCTAAAACGTCAATAGTGTCAAGGCTGAAAAGCTCTGCCCGAGAGAGGCAACAGGGAAACCCTCACATGATTTTCCTTGAGACCTAAAAATTTTAATTTAAGCCACTGATTGCAAATGACGGATGTCCACAGGAAGACACAAGTACACAGATCCGATCTGTATCAAGGCACACCTGAAATTATTTGTAATCATTTTGCCCATTATTTTAATACACAAAATTCTGTGTATAAAATCATATTCTGTGTATAAACAAGTGCATTGTGAGACCACAATAGCTATTACACATAGCTAAAAATAGCAGCCCTAACAGAACTCATTTTGGCTGAGTCCGACGAAGACTAAGAGCTTATCAGAAAAAAAAAGTCTTTCTGTCCAGTCTCAGCATCAGTATGATCAGTGAGGCACTATAGCCACAAAAATAAAATCAGCAGATTAAACATGAATTTAAACCAAATCCCCACAGCAAATTTCCCTGCCCGGGCCAGAAAGACATGCACTTAGACCGCTGTGACAAAAACATCCACAGGAAAGCCAGTGTGCCTGCGAGAAACTCAGCTAGGCCCATTTGACCTTACATTCACTTACGAAACCTTTTAAGCATAAGAGGAAAAAGAAATCCACCCAAAACTTGAAAGCAAACATGGTAAAGTCTTAAACCTGTTTTTGACTATTATAGCTGATAACACAAATGAATCGCGTTTCATTAATGCTGACTTAAGAATCAAAGTCAAAGTAGCAGCTTATTGTCAAAGCTGTTTTAAGAATAACAACAAAACAAGATTAGTGCCACTGAGCTGGTATAAATTATATTCATGATCCGTCAAGAAAAATCAATCAGTGAGGACAAACTGGTATTTTCTGCTTCTTAAAAACCATCAGGTTTCATCCATCAACAAAGACTTTGAGTGCAACCAAACAGGTAAAAATAGGAGGGAAAATAAATGATGGATGAGTTAAGCACTAGGACTGGAAAATTATACATTCTTAAAATTGAGGAGCTTCGTGGAAGGTTATAGTTGGCAACTTCTTTACAGAAAAACTCTATTGTAAAGGGAATGGAATGTAGCAAACACATACAGAGGAAAGGAAACCTGGAACCAAAATTAGGTCACAAAAGAATATTTGCCACTGAGGTTTCCGGAGGTGGGCGCTGGTGCACGAAGACTTCCAGGTATGAAACTTTGCCTTTGTTTTCTTCTTACTTCCTTCACGTTCCTTCCTTCCCCCCATGTCTCTTCCTTCCTGCTGGGCTGGTTCTCACGGCCCTTGCAAGCATGCAAAGAGTCACTAAAAATATCGAGGAATCCTCAGAGCAAAAGAGATATTTTTCTCCTGAGAGTACTACAGGATAACTGTAGGTGAAATACAAAGTTTAAAACCATCTTCAGATTTCACAAGTGTTGTATTCCAAAATAATGTTCTATTACAAGTCACTTGCAAATGCACATCTAACACACACATGTTGTATGCACACAGGCACTGTGAGGGCTGCCATCTCATTTAATTGAAATGCAACCATCAACAAGGTCCTCGTACCTCAAACACAACTCACAACCAGGAACTAAAGCTGGAAGGCCTCTTGCAGACCATCAAAGAGGTCAGAGAGAGTATGTATTCCATTGACAGGCTACCATTCAGCTCAGAGTCTGTCCTCTCTAATCTCACACGAAATTCCAAATCATGTTGGTTCTCTCATTTCTAAGATCCTAACAGATGAAAACAAACAAATTAAAGTAGGAAAAGGCTGAAACAGACAGAAACACTGCTTGCTGGCATAAATATAGCTCATAGCCTGGAAGGAAGGGATAGGAGAGAAAAGAGAAAATGATGAAGAGCCGGCACAACCACAGTCCCTGCGGACTTCTAAGGAGCCACAGCCACACACCACTCCACAGACCCTGAGGATATGACTGTGAGGACAAAGCCGAGAACACGTATCAGATGTTCTAGTTCCAATGCTAATTTTTGCTGTTTTAGTGTTTGTAGTGTAGCTACAAGCCATTTAGCCTCCCTCAACCTCTGCTTCTTCAATCATAAAATGAAGATAGTCAAGTTGCCTTTCCAGATCTCCATGTTGAATATGAAAGCAGTCTAAGAACTAAAGTGTGATAACAGGTGAAGAATGTTATTTAATTAATAATCAGTATATGGACTATTTACCCTATGTCATCAAGAAGAGGTTAGTTTATAGTCCATGTCCAGAGGCTAGATTATGTCCTTTACAGCCATGCAAGAACAGTGAGATGTAGGCTCTCTGCCCATCTTGGGGTGAGCTGCCATGCTCGCCCCACTCCTGCCCCATTGCTGGCTTCCTCTAGCATGCGGTGTGCTGGAGGAGACAGCCTACAAGATCCGGAGCAGGAAGGAACTGTCAGTCCCGGCGCTCCCTCGTTCTATGTAGCCTTGGAAAAGTGAACATAGCTCTCCTAATCTCACTTTTCCTCATTATGAAAATGCCTGCTTATGTGATTCTTAATTGTACATTATTATATTTGGAGCCATTGATACTACATAAAGCTTCTGAAGACTCTAAAACACTCCCCAAATATAAGAGCGATCGCTTCGCTTCGTATTATTCAAGGCATAAGGCAATAGCACATACCTGGATTCTCTTTATGGAAAGTAAGATATAATGCATTCGGCGAGAATGAAATACACTCCTCAAATTTGATTGCATCTCAGTAGAAGAGAATGCCTTTCAAACAAGCTGAATTATTTAGTAATGCTGCAGGGAAAAGGTAGGAGGATTGTTCAGCAAGTATGTTAGAGAAATGAGTCCTTCGGGAAGTGGAAGGAGCATGGGAATCCTAGTATTTCCAACACTTAAGGTTTTTAAAATTTTGTTTTTCATGGTCTAATGACAAAATATCTGTATTTTAACATTATGATAATTCCTTACATATTTTCCTTTTCCATTTCTATGTCATACCCCCAAAAAGGGTGTAGATGGCCCAACTAGTTACTAAGAAAGGGCATTTTGGAGACAATGGAATCCATATAAAAAGTAAATCCTATAAAGATGCCAGTAGAGTTTATAACTGGAGAGTTTATATAACTCAAGGGACAAGATTCCAGCAGGGAGGGTTTCTAGGTACACAGAAACTTACCTGCCCAAAGGCCCATCCAAATGCTAGTGCTTGGCCAGGAAGGTGTCACCCGGGAATAAACTTGTCCAACAAAGTTTAGCCACTGGAGCCAAACTGAATTTATCTTCTCAAGGAGAATAAACTCATTATGCACAGAATTTACATTGCTAACAAGAGCAATAGATTAAATACAGCCCTGGCAACTCTTCTGAACTTTCTAGACACAATTCAGACTGTGGGTATTTGAAGAAAAGATAAAAAATGTAATATCAAATAAGCCTCAGGTTAAATGCAATGTGCTTCTATAGGTCACAGAAGGCAGGCGTGCTGTGCAAATACTATAAGGGAAAAATGACAGAGACTTGAGACCTAAAAACTAATAATGCCTCTAAGAAATTCTGACCTGTTGATGCTACAAAGTCCCCCTTGCAGAAGTCAGTTAGGTAACTTCCATTTACAAACTGTCTACTCTTTCTTACCTCAGCTTTCTTAAAGTTAGTGAAACTTCCTTCACTGTGTATATTCTAAATTGTTTCGTGGAAAAGAGCTACTCTTTGTAATCCTGTAAAAGCAGCTGCTTTCAGCTGTATAATCCGCCCCTTGCAAGAAATACCCTTGGGCTGCTGCAAATACAGATTCATGTTAGTCAGGTCCACTGAGATCCACACCTGGCGATCCCCATGATCTCTGGCTATGAAGGCTGAGAAGAGGACTGAGCCTGGGCAGAGCCTGGGCAGAGCCTGCTGACGCCCTCTAATATCCCTTCTCTTCTGCATCCACATAATAGTGGGGTTTTGTTTTCGTTTTTGTTTTTGTTTTCTGAGACAGAGTTTCACTCTTGTTGCCCAGGCTAGAGTGCAACAGTGTGGTCTCAGCTGACTACAACCTCCGCCTCCCAGGTTCGAGTGATTCTCCTGCCTCAGACTCCTGAGTAGCTGAGATTACAGGCACCTGCCACCACGCCTGGCTATTTTTTTGTACTTTTAATAGAGACGGAGTTTCACCATGTTGGCCAGGCTGGTCTCAAACTCCTGACCTCAGGTGATCCACCCACCTCAGCCTCCCAAAGTGCTGGGATAACAGGCATGAGCCATACGCCCGGCCCACATGATAGTGTTTTGAGTTGAGCTTCCCAGAATACATCTCTTGGCTTCCTTTGCAGCTAGATGTGGCCCTGGCCAGAGACTCATGAGTGGGAGTGTCACTGGGCAGCTTCTGGAGACCTTCCTTAAGGGACAACATGTAGATGTCCCTTACGCTTTGTCCCTGCTTTCATCCTGCTGCCTGAAGTGTCATGTTTCTATAAGCCGTGAGGTTGAAGCCACACAGGAAGTAGCAAGATAGAAGCTGCACAATCCCACGAAACCATGAGGCACCAAGCCAGTCCTGGACTATCTATCTGTGCTTTCACATGAAAGGAAAAAAAAAATCAGGTATATTTTAAAGAAATATTATTTGGGGTTTTCTGTCAAAACTAAACTTAATACTAATGACGGTAATGTCAAAAACAAGTAGAAGAGATGGCTGGAGGCACGTAGTTTGTCAGCGTAATACATTTCCTCTTTAGGCAGAAAATTCTAAACAAAACAACCTCACTAGAAAGAACATAAATACTTTTCAACTACCGACTCCTTGTTGCCTTGCCTGTTTCATTCTTTATTAGCCCTCTTCTATAGCCAAGCTAGGCTCCTGACTGGTACCAGGACAGTATACACAATTTCCATATTCCTGCCTTGACTATCATTTTTTCTCCACCAGAAGGAGCCTCTCATTTTGTCTTTGCCAATACATATTGATCACGTCTTGCAAAATCTAGGACAGAAATGTCATGGACCTACAGTGCAAGTTGTTTTTCTCCATTACTGTCCCACCCTGGGGAAGCCATCCTTCCCCCTCCACATCATAAGTTGGGGATGACACGCATGGCTCGTGTCCCTGTATAATCACGGGGACGGATGTGCCACACAAGCTGAGCCAGTCAGAGTCTCCCCTGAGACTGACAGACAGGAACCAAAAGAAAAATGTTCCTTCCTGTGGTGGGGACAATAAGGCAAAGGATAAAAGTTGGAGGCCACCAAAAGCCACCTCGATGGCCATTTTCCTTCCCACATGGTGTGACTGGTTTGCAAAAGAAGCCAAGAAGAGCTGTGACAAGGATGGCCAGTTAACCACCCAATAGATATTCTCTCCATCATAGCCAGGCTTTTATCCAACCCCTTGTACTTAGCTGAAATTAAATAAATAAAAAAAAAACAAAAACAACTAGATTTCAGCTCCTCTTGCAGACAGAGTTTCCAGGGGACACAACAGTGTCCAATGGGATATAAGTGTGAGCTACTGGTTAAGCTTCTGAGAAAGCTGCTTACTAGAGACGTAGACTCATCTCCTAAGCACCTTTTCACTCTGCCTGGAACACAGATGTAATGTCACAGGTGGGGCAGCCATATTGTAAACAGAAGGCGGCAAACTGTGCTAGGGATGGGCAGAGTGGAAAGATCAAAGGACCCAGGGTCTCAGGGACTGTCCATGCCAGCCTGGGCTGTCTACTTCCAGAACTCCTTCCTTGTTGCAAGAGAAAAATAAATCCTCAAACTGTGGAAGCCACTGGGTGGGGGCTTCTGTCACTTCAAGCTGTATGAAATTCCTAACTGATGCAGGATCCTCACATGGAAACAGGAAGTCACAAGTAACAGAACCAACATGGAAAAATGGCTGAGGAGAGGAGATGGAGCTCTGGGCATGTGGACACTAAAGTTGCTGGCTGGAAATCTGGTTTCTTGTATGTTGGCAAAAATGTGAGGAAATGGTCACATACTGCACCCTGGAAATACTACTTGTCAAAGGAAACTGTGATACTGGGGAAATCAGAGGAAAGAGTCAGAGCATTGGCATCTGCAGCTCCTTCTTGACATGAAAATGAGAAGTAAACTCAGATGACTGCTAACCAGACTGCAGGTCCGGAACCAGGGCAAGACATGAGAGGTCCCCAAGACACGTGTAAAGAGACTCTTACCCTCAGGTGCTTGTCCCGCATTTGCACAACCCTGAGAGTGACACCTGCTTAAATCATGCAGCCCAGGCACCTCACCTGCCTTGCCCTTATCCCACCCTGCCCTGCTACAAGCAGGAAAAGAAGGAAATGTACAGAAGGAAGGAAATACAACCCTTCCAGGAGACTCCCTTGGTCTCACCAAAGCCTGCAATACATGCTAGCTAGTCCCAAAATTTGAGGACTTCATGGCTGAAAGTGTCAATTTCCACTCTACCCCAACATGAAGCATTTATAAGCATTAGCCATAATATGACAGCCTTATCAAGAAATAAAACTTGTGCCCCACCGGCCACTGGGGGCAAGCTAGATGGCAAAGATGGGATTACAGCTACTGTCCTGGGGGAGGGACAAAGCACACAAGTAAAAACAAGACTCTTTTTTGGGAAGTTGAGGCAGGTAAATCTCTTGAGCTCAGGAGTTCAAGACTAACCTGGGCAACACAGTGAAACCCAATCTGTACAAAAAATATTGTAAAAAATTAGCTGGGCATGGCGGTGTGTGTCTTTGGTCCCAGCTACTTGAGAGGCTAAGGAGGGAGGATCACTTGAGCCTGGGAGGTGGAGGTTGCAGTGAGCCAAGTGGCACCACTGCACTCAACTCTGGGTGACAGCAAGATCCTGTTGAAAGAAAGACAGAAAGAAAGGAAGAAAGACAGAAAAAGGGAGGGAGGGAGGGAGGGAGGGAGGGAGGGAGGAAGGAAGGAAGGAAGGAAGGAAGGAAGGGAGGGAGGGAGGGAGGGAGGGAGAAGGAGGAGGAGGAGGAGGAGGAGGAGGAGGAGGAAAAGGAGAAGGAGAAGGAGAAGGAGAAGGAGAAGGAGAAGGAGAAGGAGAGAGAAGAGAAGAAAGAGCTGCAGACTTAAATGTCCCTGTCTGACAGCTTTGAAGAGAGTAGTGGTTCTCCCAGCTTGGAGTTTGAGATCTGAGAATGGACAGACTGCCTCGTCAAGTGGGTCCCTGATCCCTGAGTAGCCTAACTGGGAGGCACCTCCCAGTAGGGGCCAACTGACAACTTATACAGCCGGGTGCCCCTCTGAGATGAAGCTTCCAGAGGAAGGATCAGGCAGCAACATTTGCCGTTCTGCAATATTTGCTGTTCTGCAGCCTCCGCTGGTGATACCCAGGCAAACAGGGTCTGGAGTGGACCTCCACAAACTCCAACAGACCTGCAGCTGAGGGTCCTGACTGTTAGGAGGAAAACTAACAAACAGAAAGGACATCCACACCAAAACCCCATCTGTACATCACCATCATCAAAGACCAAAGGTAGATAAAACCACAAAGATGGGGAGAAACCAGAGCAGAAAAGCTGAAAATTCTAAAAATCAGAGCCCCTCTTCTCCTCCAAAGGCACGCAGCTCCCCGCCAGCAATGGAACAAAGCTGGATGGAGAATGACTTTGACGAGTTCAGAGAAGAAGGCTTCAGACGATCGGTAATAACAAACTTCTCTGAGCTAAAGGAGGATGTTCCAACCCATCACAAAGAAGCTAAAAACCTTGAAAAAATATTAGATGAATGGCTAACTAGAACAAACAGCATAGAGAAGACCTTAAATGACCTGATGGAGCTGAAAACCATGGCACGAGAACTACATCACACATGCACAAGCTTCAGTAGCCGATTCAATCAAGTGGAAGAAAGGGTGTCAGTGATTGAAGATTAAATGAATGAAATGAAGCAAGAAGAGAAGTTTAGAGAAAAAAGAGTAAAAAGAAACAAACAAAGCCTACAAGAAATATGGGACTATGTGAAAAGACCAAATCTATGTCTGATTAGTGTACCTGAAAGTGACAGGGAGAATAGAACCAAGTTGGAAAACTCTCTTCAGGATATTTTCCAGGAGAACTTCCCCAACCTAGCAAGACAGGCCAACATTCAAATTCAGGAAATACAGAGAACGCCACAAAGATACTCCTCAAGAAGAGCAACTCCAAGACACATAATTGTCAGATTCACCAAAGTTGAAATGAAGGAAAAAATGTTAAGGGCAGCCAGAGAGAAAGGTCGGGTTACCCACAAAGGGAAGCCCATCAGACTAACAGCAGATCTCTCAGCAGAAACCCTACAAGCCAGAAGAGAGTGGGGGCCAATATTCAACATTCTTAAAGGAAAGAATTTTCAACCCGGAATTTCATATCCAGCCAAACTAAGCTTCGTAAGTGAAGGAGAACTAAAATCCTTTACAGACAAGCAAATGCTCAGAGATTTTGTTACCACTAGGTCTGCCTTACAAGAGCTCCTGAAGGAAGCACTAAACATGGAAAGGAACAACTGGTATCACCCACTGCAAAACCATGCCAAATTGTAAAGACCATCGACGCTAGGAAGAAACTGCATCAACTAACAGGTAAAATAACATGCTAACATCATAATGATGGGATCAAATTCACATATAACAATATTAACCTTAAATGTAAATGGGCTAAATGCTCCAGTTAAAAGACATAGACTGGCAAATTGGATAAAGAGTCAAGACCCATCAGTGTGCTGTATTCAGAAGATCCATCTCACGTGTAGAGACACACATAGGCTCAAAACAAACAGATGCAGGAAGATCTACCAAGCAAATGGAAAACAAAAAAAAAGCAGGCGTTGCAATCCTAGTCTATCCTACAAATATCAAAAGAGACAAGGCCATTACATAATGGTAAAAGGATCAATTCAACGAGAAGTGGTAACTATCCTAAATATATATGCACCCAATACAGGAACACCCAGATTCATAAAGCAAGTCCGTAGAGACCTACAGAGACTTAGATTCCCACACAATAATAATGGGAGACTTTAACACTCCACTGTCAACATTAGACCAATCAAATACACAGAAAGTTAACAAAGATATCCAGGAATTGAACTTAGCTCTGCACCAAGCAGACCTAATAGACATCTGCAGAGGGTTCCACCCCAAGTCAACAGAATATGCATTCTTCTCAGCATCACATCGCACTTATTCCAAAACTGACCACATAGTTGGAAGTAAAGCACTCCTCAGCAAATGTAAAAGAATAGAAATTATAACAAACTGTCTCTCAGGCCACAGCGCAATCAATCTAGAATGCAGGATTAAGAAATTCACTCAAAACCGCTCAACTACATGGAAACTGAACAAACAGCTCCTGAATGACTAGTAGGTACATAACAAAATGAAGGTAGAAATAAAGATGCTCTTTGAAACCAATGAGAACAAAGACACAACATACGAGAATCTCTGGGACACATTTAAAGCAGTGTAGAGAGGGAAATATATAGCACTAAATGCCCACAAGAGAAAGCAAGAAAGATCTAAAATTGACACCCTAACATCACAATTAAAAGAACTACAGAAGCAAGAGCAAACACATTGAAAAGTTAGCAGAAGGCAAGAAATACCTAAGATCAGAGCAGAACTGAAGGAGATAGAGACACAAAAAATCCTTCAAAAAAATCAATGAATCCAGGAGCTAGTTTTTTGAAATGACCAACAAAACTGATAGACCACTAGCAAGACTAATAAAGAAGAAAAGAGAGAAGAATCAAACAGACGCAATAAAAAATGATAAAGGGGATATCACCACCAATCCCACAGAAATACAAACTACCATCAGAGAATACTATAAACACCTCTACGCAAATAAACTGGAAAACCTAGAAGAAATGGATAAATTCCTGCACACATACACCCTCCCAAGACTAAACCAGGAAGAAGTTTAATCCCTGAATAGACCAATAACAGGTTCTGAAATTGAGGCAATAATTAATAGCCTACCAACCAAAAAAAGTCCAGGACCAGACAGATTCACAGTCGAATTCTACCAGAGGGACAAACAGGAGCTGGTATAATTCCTTCTGAAACTATTCCAATCAATAGAAAAAGAGGGAATCCTCCTTAATTCATCTTATACCAAAGCCTGGCAGAGACACAACAAAAAAAGAGAATTTTAGACCAATATCCCTGATGAACATTGATGCAAAAATCTTCAATAAAATGCTGGCAAACCGAATTCAGCAGTACATCAAAAAGCTTATCCACCATGATCAAGTTGGCTTCATCCCTGGGATGCAAGGCTGGTTCAACATATGCAAACTAAGAAACGTAATCCATCATATAAACAGAACCAAAGACAAAAACAAACCACATTATTATCTCAATAGGTGCAGAAAAGGCCTTCAACAAAATTCAATAGCCCTTCATGCTAAAAACTCTAAATAAACTAGGTTTTGGTGGAATGTATCTCAAAATAATAAGAGCTATTATGACAAACCCACTGCCAATATCATACTGAATGGGCAAAAACTGGAAGCACTCTCTTTGAAAACTGGCACAAGACATGGATGTCTTTTCTCACCACTCCTATTCAACATAGTGTTGGAAGTTCTGGCCAGGGCAATCAGGCAACAGAAAGAAATAAAGGGTATTCAATTAGGAAAAGAGGAAGTCAAATTGTCCCTGTTTGCAGATGACATGACTGTATATTTAGAAAACCCCATCATCTCAGTCCCAAATCTCCTTAAGCTGATAAGCAACTTCAGCAAAGTCTCTGGATACAAAATCAATGTGAAAAAATCACAAGCATTCCTATACACCAATAACAGACAAACAGAGAGCCAAATCATGAGTGAATTCTGATTCACAATTGCTTCAAGGAGGATAAAATACCTAGGAATCCAACTTACAAGGGATGCAAAGGACCTCTTCAAGGAGAACTACAAAGCACTGCTCAACAAAATAAAAGAGGACACAAACAAATGGCAGAACATTCCATGCTCATGGACAGGAAGAAGCAATATCGTGAAAATGGCCATACTGCCCAAGGTAATTTATAGATACAATGCCATCCCCATCAAGCTACCAATACTTTCTTCACAGAATCGGAAAAAACTGCTTTAAAGTTCATATGGAACCAAAAAAGAGCATGCATTGCCAAGGCAATCCTAAGCCAAAAGAACAAAGCTGGAGGCATCACACTACCTGACTTCAGACTATACTACAAGGCTACAGTAACAGCATGATACTGGTACCAAAACAGAGATATAGACCAATGAAACCGAACAGAGCCCTCAGAAATAATACCACACATCTACAACCATCTGATCTTTGACAAACCTGACAAAAACAAGAAATAGGGAAAGGATTCCCTATTTAATAAATGGTGCTGGGAAAACTGGCTAGCCATAGGTAGAAAGCTGAAACTAGGTCCCTTCCTTACACCTCATACAAAAATTAATTTAAGATGGATTAAAGACTTAAATGTTAGACCTAAAACCATAAAAACCTTAGAAGAAAACCTAGGCAATACCATTCAGGACATAGGCATGGGCAAGGACTTCATGTCTAAAACACCAAAAGCAATGGCAACAAAAGCCAAAATTGACAAATGGGATCTAATTAAACTAAAGAGCTTCTGCACAGCAAAAGAAACTACCATCAGAGTGAACTTGGGCAACCTACAGAATGGGAGAAAATTTTTACAATCTGCCCATCTGACAAAAGGGCTAATATCCAGAATCTACAAAGAACTTAAACGTACAAGAAAAAAAAACCAAACAATCCCATCAAAAAGTGGGCAAAGGATATGAACAGACACTTCTCAAAAGAAGACATTTTTTCATCCAACAGACACATGAAAAAATGCTCATCATCACTGGCCATCACAGAAATGCAAATCAAAACCAAAATGAGATACCATCTCACTCCAGTTAGAGTGGCGATCATTAAAAAGTCAGGAAACAACAGGTGCTGGAGAGGATGTGGAGAAATAGGAACACTTTTACACTGTTGGTGGGACTGTAAACTAGTTCAACCATTGTGGAAGACAGTGTGGCGATTCCTCAAGGATCTATAACTAGAAATACCATTTGACCCAGCCATCCCATTACTGGGTATATACCCAAAGGATTATAAATCATGCTGCTATAAAGACACATGCACATGTATGTTTATTGCGGCACTATTCACAATAGCAAAGACTTGGAACCAACCCAAATGTCCATCAATGATAGACTGGATTAAGAAAATGTGGCACACATACACCATGGAATACTAAGTAGCCATAAAAAAAGATGAGTTCATGTCCTTTGTAGGGACATGGATGAAGGTGGAAACCATCATTCTCAGCGAACTATCACAAGGATAGAAAACCAAACACTGCACGTTCTCACTCATAGGTGGGAACTGAACAATGAGAACACTTGGACACAGGATGGGGAACATCACACACCGGGGCTTGTTGTGGGGTTGGGGGAGGGTGGAGGGATAGCATTAGGAGATATACCTAATGTAAATGAGTTAATGGGTGCAGCAAACCAACATGGCACATGTATACATATGTAACAAACCTGCATGTTGCGCACATGCACCCTAGAACTTAAAGTATAATAAAGAAAGAAAGAAAGAAAGAAAGAAAGAAAGAAAGAAAGAAAGAAAGAAAGAGAGAGAGAGAGAGAGAGAGAGAGAAAGAAAGAAAGAAAGAAAGAAAGAAAGAAAGAAAGAAAGAAAGAAAGAAAGAAAGAAAGAAAGAAGGAAGGAAGGAAGGAAAGGAGGGAGGGAGGGAAAGAAAGAGAGAGAGAGAGAAAGAAAGAAAAAGAGAAGGAGAGAAAGAGAGAAAGAGACTCTTTAGGCTTAAAAATAACATAGAGACAAAATTTTTAATGTAGTTATTCACTCATGGGATTGATTGGGAGGATATAAAATGGAGTCCCCCAATTGTTTTTTCTTTCTTCTTGTGCTTCCTTTTTTCTTCCCTAATACATATGCAGCTCCTGTTTTACCTTCAGGGAGCCAAACATAATTACTAAAAATGGTCACAATATCTGCCAGAAAGCATGGTGGAGCAATAAGGGCAAGGCACTCTCTAACCTGAATGGCTTTAGAGAATCTACTTAATCTGTTACAAAGCTTTAGGAAGGACAGTGCCGTCACAATCACCCAGCTGTGAATATCTAGCACACTGGCCTGAGTTTTCTTTTTAGTTTAGTTTAGTTTTGTTTTCGTCCTTGCTTTCACACACAGCTGCCTTATCACTGAGAAACACCTATATTCACCCTGGACTTACTTCATATCCCTTGCGTGTAAAGCACCCCCTGGGATATTTTAAGATCCCCAAACTCACACACATGTGAGTGAATTCAGTAATAGTAGGGATGCTATCCTCAAGAACAGGCAAAAATATCAGGCATTGTACTTATATCTCTCTCACTGATTCATGGATCAAAATCCATGCCCTTGGCCAGGCATGGTGGCTCACGCCTGTAATCCCAGCATTTTGGGAGGTCGAGGCAGGCAGATCACCTGAGGTCGGGAGTTCAAGACCAACCTGACCAACATGGAGAGACCCCGTCTCTACTAAAAATACAAAATTATCCCAGCGTGGTGGTACATGCCTGTGGTCCCAGCTACTCGGGAGGCTGAGGCAGAAGAATCGCTTGAACCCAGGAGGTGGAGGTTGCGGTGAGCTGAGATCGTACCATTGCACTCCAGCCTGGGCGACAGAGTAAGACTCCATCTCAAAACAAAACAAAACAAAACAAACAAACAAACAAACAAACAAAAACCATGATCTCAGTGAATTCATTTTAAACAATCACAGAGCAACAGAGAAGTTACAAATATAGTACAAAGAACTTTCTATGTCCTGGACCATTTGAGAGTTGTTGACCTGCTGTTCCTCCACCCTTGAATACCTTAGTGGATATTTCCTAAAAACAAGGGTATTTTCCTAAATAACCACAATATAACCATCAAAATCAGGAAATCAATAATGATAGATTATCACCATCTAATCCTCAGGCTTAACTGAAATGTTGCCAAATGTCCTGATAATGCCTTTTATAACAACAAAAGTGTCCCCCATGCCCCTCAGAATCACATATTGCACTCAGTCCCCTTGTCTCTTAGTACCTTTGAGTTGGGAACAGTTCTTTAGTAATTCCTTTATTATTTTTTTAATTAAGACAGGGTCTGGCTCTGTTGCTCAGGCTGGAGTGCAGTGACACAATCATGGCTCACTGCAACTTCAACATCCCAGGCTCAAGCGATCTTCCCACCTCAGCCTCCCAAGCAGCAGGAACTATAGGCGTGCATCACCATGCCAGGCTAATTTAGAAAAAAAAAAATTGGCCGGGCGTGGTGGCTCAAGCCTGTAATCCCAGCACTTTGGGAGGCCAAGACGGGTGGATGACGAGGCCATGAGATCGAGACCATCCTGGCTAACACGGTGAAAACCCGTCTCTACTAAAAAATACAAAAAACTAGCCAGGCGAGGTGGCAGGCGCCTGTAGTCCCAGCTACTCAGGAGGCTGAGGCAGGAGAATGGCGTGAACCTGGGAGGCAGAGCTTGCAGTGAGCTGAGATCCGGCCACTGCACTCCAGCCTGGGTGACAGAGCGAGACTCCGTCTCAAAAAACAAAACAAAACAAAACAAAAAACTGTAGAGACGGGGGTCTCACTATCTTGCCCAGGCTGGTCTCGAACTCTTGGGCTCAAGTGATCCTCCCACCTTGGCCTCCCAAAGTGCTGGGATAATAGGCATGAGCCACTGTGTCCAGCCTGGCCATTCCCTGACTGTCTTGACCTTGGCACTTCTGAAGACCACAGGCCAGTTATTTTGTGGAAGGCACCTCCATCTGAGTTTCCCTGGTATTTACTCATGATTAAACTCAGGTTTGCATTTTTAGTAGAAATATCCCAGATCTGATGCCATAGTGCTCTCGTAGCTTACCGTGGTGGCTAAGACTTCGACTTGTCCCATTGCTGATGATAACGTTGATAACTTGATTCAGGTGCTGTCTGCCAGGCTTCTCCACTGTAAAGTTGTTCTTTTCATCTTTGTATTTAGTAAGTATTCTGAGGGGATGTAATTGGAACTGCGTAAACATCCCATTCCTCATCAAACCTTCAGTGTGTTTACTTGCATATGTGTGGACTCAAGATTTATCTATCTTATTCACTAGGGTATCATCCACTGATATTATTATTATTTATTTTTATGCTCAATTTATGCCCTGTTTGGCAGTGGGAACCCATTCTGGCTGACTTTGGGATCCTTTTGCATGTCCCCCATTTTTTCAGCTTTTCCTTGCTTTCCAGCACCAACAGGGCTCTAGCTCAGTCTGCACTTTCTCTGCTTGTATTCAGCAATTGCTCCAAAGAACTCTGGTTCCTCTTAGTAGAAATGAGTATTTAGAAGCGAAGAATTAGATTCTAGGGGTGTTCATTGTTCTTGGGATGTCATTGCTCCCAGACTCTCTCAGTGGGCAAAGCTGGGAGTAGACATATAAATGCATGTATACATACGCACATTGCCTTGATATTCCTGTATCTATCTGTGTATTTAGGTTCACAACTATACTCCAATTTTACTCTCATAGCCGGGCGGGGGGGTGGGGGGGCGGTGCACGGCTGTAATCCCAGCTACTCAGGAGGCTGAGGTATGAGAATTGCTTGAACCCAGGAGGCAGAGGTTGCAGTGAGTAATATTAAAGCAATACACTGCATGATTAAATATATAATAATAATGTACAGTTTGGAAAGTAAATGTGCAAGTGAACAAGAAAAAATAGGATCAGAGGATGCATTTGGGTCAGAAGCAGAATAACTACCACACAATTTGTCAATGTCTGCAGTGTGCCATACAAGCCTGATTTCATTAAAGGTGCACAGAGCTTCATGGGCTGAATGCTCCCAACACGCTTCAATATCAGCATCCTCTCCAGTAAGAATTAATGAGATTTAGTGACTTACCCCAATTAGGTAGCTAAGAAGAAGCAACCCTGAGATACGAACTTGGTTCTAATTGTTTGCAAAGCCTGCATTTGCCATGCATCATGCTGTCATCAAAGAGCAGATTTTAAGGAAATTATGGACAAGCAAAATTGGTGAAATTAGAATTTTTTAAAATTAAATTTACTCAATTTTCATTTCTAAATAAGAATAATACCATCTGCATAGCATTATGACATCTACTAATTATCCCCATACACTATATCTAACCATATTCTGAAACTGATGTTTTTCTGATAGCCGTTTGAAGACAGGCCAGCCATTTGCAAGGTAATTGGCTCACTGCATGACTTAGTGCACCCCACTGGAAGCAATAACATTTGAGAACTATCTGCAATTGGTTTATTCAAACCCACTCCAGTCTACCATTCCACCTCCAAAACATGTTTTCTCTACACTAGAGTCTCAAAGCAAAGGACTGCACTTCCCATATTGCCTTGCCATTGAGGTTCTGTATGTGGCTGACTTCTGTCCCGCAACCAAACCCATAGCACACTAGAAAGGTGGTAATGAACATACTGAGGCAGCAGCTAGAGTAGATTTTGTTGCATCTAAGAAAATACACCTATTTTTCAAATCCTGTAATGTATATGCTTTGATGAATGAAACTAGTCTGAATATTATCATTAATTACTGTAGGCATTAGAAGACTACCAGTTGCCTTGTCTAACCTCCCTGTCCTTCTCTTACCCCTAGGAGATCAGCAATAGCATTGAGAAGCTCTTTAAAAATGAACAAAACGCATCTGGCATGCACAATTTTTCCCATGGCAGAAGAGTAAGTGATTTCTTTCAAAGCTTTCTGAAACAAGCCATTGATTCTCTTCCTAAGAAAGTAACAAAAGAATATGGCCTTATACAGAATATAATGGTTCACAAACCCATAATTCTTCACTTGGTCATATTACCAGGTGACCTTGGGCAAGTCATTTAGCAAACTAATGTCTCCAAGGAACTCTCTCAGCTTTGTTTCTGAAGGACAAAAGGAAAGGTTTTTCTACTAGTGAACTACTTAGGCCAATTAAGAGAATTATTTGTAGCCTTCCCTCAGATCTAGACGACTTTTTCTAACTGCACCCACTGGTTCTTGTGATAAAGTTTATTTCTTGCAGAACAGCAGTGACTTAAATCTCCACCGCAGTGGTATTTTTCCATGAATGGGGAATGTGTGCTAGCTTGCAATGGACAAAAAGAATCTGAGCTAAGATTTTTTTAGGAGCTTCAGTGTCAGCTGATAATAGCCATCTCCCGTTGTGGGGCAAGAAGGAAGAAAAAGATTAAACTATAGTCCCTGTGGAAAGCAAATGTGAAAGGCAGCAGGGTGCAAGAGAAATTTACATCCCAAAGACAGGCTAGACTATTCAGAAGAATGCATCTTAAGTTAATACTATAATAAATAAAATAATTTTATTTGCATTGCACAGCTTCAGAAGCTTTTACTCCGGGAACAAAATCTCTATCCTAGATACACTGAAATCACTTATATAGTCCCATATAAATCACGAAGCTCCAATAAATCTAGTTGTATGTATTATGTGTCTATTTTGGGAAGCAGGGGAGTAGAGAGGGACATAAAATAACACAGAATGGAAAATCGCTACATTTGATCACTGTGGACAAAACTATCATACTATATTAGCAAAAAGTACTTTTCTCTTTTATTGGCAATTACTGGATTACATGACAGACTCGCCAGAAAACAATAATCAAATGCTCATGCTTAGAAACTAAAAATACACTGGGGTGATTGGGATATTTTATCTCTAATTTCAGCACTAATGATGATGATTATTAAAATATATATGTAAAGAAATCAAACCTCAGGCTTTGATCGGGAAGGGAGCAAAGCTCTAAGTACTTATTGCTGTAAATTTCATCCTCCATTTTAATCAGATCATCCAAACCAGATGCAGCATTTTAATTAGGTAAAACTTACAGCCACATTGAATAACAAAAGGAAAGGCATAGATCAAAGCATAGACCAAGACCCTTTTGATGAGTCAAGGGGCCAATGCATAGAACGTGGAAGGAGGTCATGGCCCACACTTACCCAAAGGCAGTGGTTCTCAGAATGTGGTCCCCAGACCAGCAGCCTTTGTGTCAACTCGGAGTGTCTTAGAAATGCACATTCTCAGACCTTACCCAAGACCGCTGAATCAGAAGCTCAGGGACCCAGCAGCCTGTGTTTTCAACAAGCCCACCAGGTGATTCTGACACACACTACCATGTGACAACTACTGTCCCAGAGCTCCAAATAGGGAACAGAAGATGAAATTCCACCCTTTTCCTGACTTTTTAGAAACTAGTCTGAAAATCCTCAGGAGAGACAAGCAGACTGTGGCTGGCTGGTTGGGAAATCCACACTGAGTAGCCAGTGTTCTGAGGATTTCCTGGTAAGATCTGTCCTCCACTCTTTCCATCTCATCTATTTGGTTTTCTTTTGGTTTGGTTTTGTTTCGTTGTCATTGTTGTTGTTGTTTTCGAGAGTTGTTTTCAAGAATCTCGCCTCGCTCTGTCGCCCAGGCTGGAGTGCAGTGGCATCATCTCGGCTCACTGCAACCTCTGCCTCCTGGGTTCAAGCAATTCGCATACCTCAGCCTCCTGAGTACCTGGGATTACAGCCATGCGCCACCACACCCAGCTAATTTTTTGTATTTTTAGTAGAGACAGGGTTTTACCATGTTGGCCAGGCTGGTCTCTAACTCCTGGCCTCAAGTGTTCCACCTGCCTCAGTCTCCCAAAGTGCTGGGATTACAGGCATGAGCCACCACACCCAGCCTAGTTATTTGTTAATGTAGAACATTCAACAACTCTTTCCAACCTTACTTGTTGATTTTCAACCTCAATTCCCAGATTATATTTTGTTTTATGGTGTTCTATTTACTTCAAAACTTTCCATGGTCAAGAAGTAAAAGTCCAGCTTTTTCTCCTCTTGTCCTCCCATTCAAATTCAATTAAAGAAAATCTTAGGTCAATCAAAACATCCTTCCCTTCACTCACTCTGCCCAGCATAGACTTCAGCCCTTCCTGGGCAAGGGTGCTTAACCTTCCAGAGTCTGTCCAGCTACATGGACTCCAGAACTGGCCTACTCCTGAGTTCCTTCTGGACACGAAAACACTGACAAGAATATGCATTCTTCCTAGAATCAGTATGCTATATTTTTAGGGCCGAAGTACACAGATGTTTGCACGGATGGGTTATTATGTGTAATTGTAAGAAATATTATAACCATTGTTAAACATTTGCTGGAGGTCAAGGTTATAAATGACCTAAAGTGAATATACATAGATGTAACTCAATGCTCACACTCCTGTGTACATGTGATACTGCTTTGGTTCACTTGATGACATCTTGCTGTTTTGTCTAATGTGGCTGTATCTTTCTCCCTAGTTCTATTATAAGTCTCTTGAGGGCAGCAACCATACCTCTCACTTCTCATGAAATGCAAATGTCCTTAAAATGAGATTCTATATATACTTTCTCGTATATATTTAATCAAGGGCCACTTCTCCCCTGCCCCAGGAATATGCCTCTATAACACTATTTTGGTGGTTTAGCACTTGCGTTTTGAAGCTATATTTTCTCTGATTTTAAGAAAAAACCTAAAATAAAACATCCCTAGCTTAAGCTCACCCTAAAAGAGCAAATGACAGATAAAGCTCTATCTGTTCTTGAACATGCCAGTAATCAGGTGTGAAGTAAACCAGGTGTTTCAATGCACCAGGAGGCCCTGTTACTACAAAAGCACACAGTGACCAGCTCAAAATCAGATGGGCAACTTTGCGTCAGAGCGTTGACAGCAGCCCAAAGCAACAGACTCTACAATAAATGGCTATAAAATGCTGCTGCAAAGAAATGTTTCAGATGCTACAAATAGACTGGAGGTTGTCACAGAAAGAAAAAAAAAAAGAAGAAAGAAAACGATGATTTAGTCTGTGCTGTATGTGTGAAAAAAAATATGTTGGCCTTGTTCCATAAAATGATAACTGAAATACTCTCTGGACCAGTCAATTCATCAGGGAAAGATAAAACAACCTGCCACTGTAACCCAGAGAGGAGAAAAGTAAGGATAAAAGATCAAAAAGCTCCATTCATTTCAAGGAAAAGACACAGTGACAAAGAAGCTATAGCAGGGTTGACTATTAATTCAAGACCTCTTATTCTGGCAGAAGCGAACCCAAGTCAGTTCACTGAGGTCTGGCTGCAATATGCCCTCCCTCAGTTGCAACTGCTCAGCCCTACAGCCTCTATCTGTTGAAATCCCACTCATCCTTCAAGATTTACCTCCCATGTCATTTCCTTTCTGAAGTCTTACCAAGTCCTGCCAGGCAAACTGAATCCCCACCTCCCCCTCCCTGCTCCTTCTTCACTCCTGGTGTGGCGTTGGCCCCGTGGGTTCACGTGCCTGATCATGTATGTTTCTGGATCCCGTAACAGTCAGCGATGCCAAAAGGGTGGGGACCATTGCTCAATTACCTTTGTTTTACTCACAGAATCTGACAAGAGGCCAATCACCTTGCACATCAGCATTCAAAAAAATCTTCTGTGGAATTGTTGAACTCAATTACAGGCAGGACTTCACTTCCCAGCAGTGGAGCCTCTATTTGATGTATTTTACAGGTATAATATTTCTTGAACGACATGGTGCCAGACACTATGTTGGTGCTTTAGATACAATCTTCTTCAATTTGCCACAGTCTATGAGGAAACTGATGCTCAGAGAGTCTAAGAAAACACAGCCCTGAGATTTAAAGCAAGGGTCACCACAGAAGATATTCTGTGTCCCTGACCAGCTATACAACATCTGTAAGCCTCAAGTCCTGCTCATGCACACACACACACACACACACACAACAAATGGCACACAAATCCGTGGAGGTTATGATGCTATTAGATACTGATTGATATGTAAAAAGACAAAATTAAACCTCTATCTGACACCAAACACATCAAAAATTCCAGATGGAAATTTTTAAAAATGTTTTTAAAAAGTAAAGCTACAGAAAACATTCACATGATCCTGGAAGTAGGAAAGAACTTATTAAATAAGAAATAGATTTAAAAAAAAAACGGAAAAGATAAAGTCATCTTATTTAAAAGTTTTAAAATTTTTTTATGACAAAGACACTAAGGGAAAAAAAGACAATCCAGAGCAGAATAGTAGAATATGCAACAGTTGTGTATCTGTAATATTTTCTTAATTAAAAAGAACAACACTGAATTAAAATCATAGGTTGACTTGAGTCAAATGTGGTAAAATGTTAGCATCTACCATACATGGGTGTCCATTATGTTTTTTTCCTGTACCTTTCTATATTTCTGAAATATTTCATGTTAAAAGTTAAATATCAAGAGACGAATTAGACATTCATATGTTCATGGCGTGAAATCTCTGATCACTATTATATCTTTACTTTAGGACCATTTTAAAATTTATATTAGAAGATCATTGTTCCTTCCCTGTCTCGAGCCAGTGTATGCAATACTGCACCCAACACTTCTGGTTCTCCCTTCTTTTTACTTCCCACACTTCCATACTCAAAACTTCCATACTCAAAACTTCCACACTAGTATACACATGCTGGTATATACATTTGTGGTATGTGGTAAACTTCTCTATCCCTCATATCATTTCTAATAAGAAGATCCTTGGAAGTCACTGCAGGGCTTCGTGTCTTTGTGATATTTTTGAGGCCATTAATGATCATCAGTGGTAGACTGCATTCGTTGTTCATAAGTCCTCCTTCTCTCCTTTCTCTTCAGTACAGGCAGAGTAAGTGTCATCTCCCCATGGCTCTGGATGTGACCAGGTGACTTGCACTTGCCAATGGAACACGAGCAGTCCTAATGTATGCCATGCCCACCCGGAGACTTTACATGCCCTTGGATGACTGTCTTCCGATCTTCCTTCCTCCAGTCTACATGAGAATAGCATGCCCCACCGGTAGCCCACTACCAGAATAACTCAGAGTAGATCTAACCCAACCCACAAACACACGGCAAAGCCACAAGATGACCCACAAGTCCATGAGCAAGAAATACATGTTTTCATATAAACAACTGAGATTTGGGAGCTGTTTGTTACACTCCATTATCAAAGCAGAAACTGACTAATATACAACCTTTTATTAAATTCCCAAGATCATTTTCTGTCCCATACTCTGTTATTTTATGCTGAGAATTTTAATAATTGCCTAAGACAGTCCTCTTTATATTGCATTTAAAGCTTTCTAGACTATCGAATTTTATTAACCACACATATACACATGGTCCAAGGTCTTTTAAACCTGGGTTCAAGTTTTTTTTTTCAACCTTATCTCCTGCTATTAACTTCTCACAATCTACCCTCTGATTTTATTGTGATTTTAATTTTTAATATGCCACATTGTTTTTTGTGTTTTTGAGATGGTAGTCTTGCTCTGTCACCCCAGGCAGGAGTACAGTGGCGTGAACACAGCTAACTGCAGCCTCAACCACCTGGGCCCAAGCAATTTTCCTACCTCAACCTCCTGAGTAGCTGGAACTACAGGTACCGGCCACCATGCCTGGCTAATTTTTTTGTATTTTTAGTAGAGACAGGGTTTCGCCATTTTGGCCAGGATGGTCTCAAACTCCTGACCGCAGGTGACCCGCCTGACTCGGCCTCCCAAAGTGCTGGGATTACAGGCCTGAGCCACCGCACTCAGCCTGCCACATTCTTAAACATAAACTTAATGAAGCTTCTCAGTCATTTGCATGAGATCTTCCCTACTCTAGGAATTATCTTTCTCCCCTTTATTTATTTATTTATCCATTAAGGTTCAAATCAAATATTTTTCTTCTATGTTTGTCTATCCTGATGCCCCTAGAAAGTGAGACAATCCTTCCTTTTACTCCAGATCAGCAGATTTATCATGTTTTTTAAAATAATTGCCTGTTTTTATATTCACTTCCCCCACTGGATTCCATGAGAGTGAAGATCACGTCTCAATTGTTTTAATACCTTATTTGTTTCCAATTAGTATCATCACTCTCCTCCCTAACATAGTTAATAATCTTTTCACAGGTGTTCTTTAGTCCTCACAGGAAACCGGTGAGCTTATATCTTTACCTGTATTTTATTGGTATGGACACCAAGGCACTGCAGGGTTCAGCGGTTTACTCAAGGACAGTTTATAAGTGAGGGAGCCATGAAGGCACTACTTGGACACCACATACCACACCCTTGACAGTCATACCTGCTGCCTCCCACAAAACTGCTTGCTAAATGAATGGATCCACCAAGAGTTCTCTGTGTTTCATGTTTAATGGGAAAAATCATTCCCAATAGAATCAATCTTCTTGAAGAATGAAATTACTCCTGTTGAATCACATACTGCTTCTTCTTTTTGACACCCACCTCCTCCACCTGTGGCATTAGCACTATCCAACATTATGTGGCCATTCCCAGGTGTGTCAATAGTTTGTCAAGTGTCAGCATTTTTCTCTTGGTAGAGCAATCAATGCCAGCAACTGTTCTAAGGTGGTGGTAGGGTGGGAGACTCTTTCCGGCAGGGACTTTCTCTTTGAGGTATTTGGAATCCCCAGCCAGAAATATTCATGGCAATGGGGTCAAACAACTCACCTGATTGGCTGACTCAGGAAACACCTGCAGAGATACCCATGAAACCTCTGTTGAGCTAAGGCTGGAGTCTGCATTGTAGAAAGTGAAGGTCACAGGTTATGGCTACTTCTCAAACATGGAATCTGTCCACAGATCCATCCAAGACCACATGGATCTGTGTGGTGCTTTCTACCAGTAAGAAATAGCCTGGTGGGTATAATGTACTTTTTAAAATAATGCTGTCTTGACCCAGTTCTGAGGCCCTAGCTAAAGGACAATAGAACAGCAGGTGACGCCCACACCTCCCAACAACCCCTCTTGTTGGGATCTTACACTTAGGACCACTATCCCCTGCCCTAATCACCCCAGACCAGGTACCAAACAGCTAGGGGCAGCCACTATATCCCACTGGAATTATTCAAACTAGTCAGTCCTCAGTGGGCTTGCTCTCTCTCAGCATTCCTTCCTGCAGAAACCACAATAAAGTCTCTTGCCCACATTTCCCTGCTCCCTCTGCCTCCTGACCTACCCTGGTGCTTCCTCACGTGGCATGGCACAGGATCTGTGAGTAATTAACTATGTTTTCTGTGGCAATTGCCTCCTGATCTATTGGTCTTACTCCACCCCAAATATCCTATTAACACTCTATGTTAGACCAAGCTTGTCCAACCCAGGGGCTGTAGGCAGCCCAGGATGACTTTGAATGTGGCCCAATACAAATTCGTAAACTTTCTTAAAATATTATGAGATTTTTTTTTTTTTGCGATTTTCTTTTTTAGCTCATCGGCTATTGTTAGTGTTAGCGTATTTTACATGTGGCCCAAGACAATTCTCCTCCTTCCGATGTGGCCCAGGGAAGTCAAAAGATTGAACACTCCTGTTGTGAACAGTAGAAGGCAGGGTTTCGCCTTCTGCCAGAGGACAAGGAAGCAGCAGTGCTCAGTAACTCAGTGGGAGCGCGTCTACCCCTCAGTTTCCTAAGGCTTCCGTGCAGCTATCAAACAGATGGTGAGAGACACATGTGCCACGCTTATTCCCACTCTGTCATGGGAGGAAAATGTGAGCATAGCATTAACTATTAAAAAAATTAAAAATGCTGAACACAGCACCCAAAGGAAAAGAACAGGAAACAATCAGCATGGAGAGAGAATACATTCTCAGGAGGAAAGATGGGTAAGTAAGAGATGTATCTAAAATTACGAGGATACGGTATCATTTACTTATCCTTTTTATTGCAATTAAATACGTATTACATAAAATTTACCATTTTAAACATTTTAAGTGTACAGCTTATTGGAATCAAGTATACCCACACACTATTGTGCAACCATCACCACCATCCATCTTCAGAACCTTGTCATCATCTCTAAAACCGAACACCTATTAAACTTAAACTCCCCATCCCTCCCTTGCCAGGGCTGGAGCCCCTGGCAGCAAGCATTCTACTTTTTGTTTCTATATATTTGACCATTCTAGCTATCTCATATAAGTTAAATCATATATAGTGTCATTTTTAAGGAATTTCAAGTACTTAAGATTATTCAAAAAATTTTAAAAGCCACAGTGATGTGCCTTTTCTCTTTGACCTTTATTTTTGCTTTACAAAAGTGGATTTGTGCTTGATCAATGCTGCACAGACAATTCCATATTTTATGTGTGCTCAGTATATGATTTCATAGGATCTTTACTGAAAAAGAAATTTGCATCCCTATATTTCAGCAGTCACTGTTTTTTGCTTACCCACAATCAGAGCCATAGAAGGCACAGATTACTCACACATACAGAGTGAAAACATGCAGAGTTTATATCAAAGCTCTGTGCAGCAGAGTAGCAACTACAGAACTTATTGCACACCTTGAAAAAATCCATGAGAAAGGAAATAACATTTTTAGCAATTCAAAGAGGAAAAACACTCTCTAAGCACATTCTGGAGTCTAGGAGAAACAATTTCTCATAACAGCAGTCCCCAAACCCAAGAACTAGAACAACAAATACAGAACAAACCACACCTCCTTTTGGTATTAACCAATTTAAGTCTTTTGAGCACAACCTGAATTATAACTACATGTGACAACAACATTGCTTTTCTAAAAAGCTTTGTGAAGGTAATGTTTGAAAGGAGCTCCTGATATTTGTCACAATTGAAGTCATCAACTTCAGCTCACATAGTGTCTTCTTTGACATCCCCTACATGTTCTAGAGAGAGAGAGAGAGAGAGAATAAGGGCAGTAGATGAGAAGATGAAAAAAAAAAAAAAGAGGCAGAGAACTGTGTAGACTGAAGCGTGTGGTAAGAAGAGCTCTAGACTGAGTGTCAGAAAGTCAGCATCTGAGATCCAGTGCGATCAGTTCCTCTGCGAGTGCAGCCAGGCCCCTTCACCTCTCAGGGTCTCCAGTCCCTCAACTGTAAAACTGGGAAGGGTGCCCTAAAGAGTCCAGAAACAGATTAAATCTCTCCTTATCTAAAAGGAAAACTTGTAATTCAATCACCAAACATACTATCCGGTCGCTTTCAATAAGCAGTGACGTTTGCTGTTTATCACACTAGCAATGATTGGAAAATGATACTCTACATATCAAATAGTTTCTTCTCTGGCTTCAGTTTTCCTATCACTCGATGTTCCTCTCAGTTTGATGTTTCTCTACAGCCACAAATACTCTAAGTCTTGCCCAGGCTTCAGTCTCAGTCTGGGTGGCGTGCACCCCATCTCAAAGGTGGCTTGTTCTGCTCATATGCCCATATCATTCCACCTGCATATGGGGACACTGAGGCTGGAATAGGCAAACAGCCATCTAGAGGCAGAAACGGAACTCTCAGTTCTTGCTGTCAGTTCAGCTGCTTTCCAGCTAGAGACTCCTGGAGGCCTCTACTTACTGAAATCCACAAAATCTACCATCTGAGAGTGTCTTCTTCTGCAGGAAGAGTGCTCAGAACACCAGGAAAATGGCCTCAGTGCCCCCAGGAGCCAAGGTGGAAACATTTCTCCCATTCGAGATGCAGGGCTGCTCAGCCTCCCTCAAAGGATCGCATATGGAGATGTGGGGCTACAGGACTGCAGCAAGCTGGCTTCACCTGGAATTCTATCTTTTAAACCAAAACTCAAGGGAAAATGCCCACGAAGAAGAAAGAAACATCCTCTGGGTCCCTGAGCAAGAGGGTGGGTCACCCAAGGGCATAGGTGCTCAGCAGCAGCGGCCCCGTGGATGGGGGCACTGGGATGGGCACTCTTTTTTTTTTTTTTTTGAGACAGAGTCTCGCTCTGTCGCCCAGGCTGGAGTGCAGTGGCACCATCTCGGCTCACTGCAAGATCCGCCTCCTGGCTTCATGCCATTCTCCCACCTCAGCCTCCCAAGTAGCTGGGACTACAGGCGCCTGCCACCACTCCTGGCTAATTTTGTTTTTGTATTTTTAGTACAGACAGGGTTTCACCGTATTAGTCGGATGGTCTCGATCTCCTGACCTCATGATCTGCCCGCCTTGGCCTCCCAAAGTGCTGGGATTACAGGTGTGAGCCACTGCACCTGGCCTGGGGTGGACACTCTTCTAAGCCTTCTTGGGGATCATCATCTTCCCATGAGACAGGGTTTTCCTAGCACCTCTTGTCTCCCTCCCCTTGCTCTCTTGGCTTGCCTGCTCTGGTATTTAGACCACCCCCATCCATGGTACCTTCCTATCTGCTGATCATGCAAACAGCCTCTGCCTGAGAGCGCTGGGCCAGCACGCCTTCCAGATGCCGTGTAGCTGCCCTTCTTGACTCATAAATCCATCCCTGTCCACTAACGTGTAAGGACTCCCTCAGTACCCTTCCCAGATTGCATTCTGCCACACTGCTTCCCCCAGAAGTAACTATTTTTAGGGGTTTATCACTCCCATCCTGGATTTATCCTTTCCCTTCATATATATGTGTCCTTAAGACATATGGAATGCTGCTTTGCATATTTTCAAACCAAATAATTGGTCTCATACTGTGGGCATTCTTCTGGAACTTGCTTTGCTCACTGACATGATGAGATTATAAGAGATTTATCCATATTGGTGTGTGTAGCTGTAGCTCACTCACTTTCACAACTGTATAGTGTTTTGTTATTGTAATTCACTTATTCACAAAATAAATACTCCAAGAATCAAACAAGGAATAATTTACCTTTAAAGTTAAAGAGCCTAAAATTGGAATGAAGCAAATAGTAGTTGTCAATCCCTGCTTTATTTTCCCCACTTCCTTGAACCAATTTGATGTTGGGTAATTAGTTTAAATCCTCAGCAAATTCAGATATGTTCATTTCTGGAGTGATAACTTACAAATAATCCCATGTTTTAAACAACAGAAACAAGTTTTTGTAGTAGAATACAGAAAACTGGACTAATGTCCAGGTTGTAATTGCCCAGTCCTGTAGACTTAATGGTATAACTCACAAGTTTGGGAGAAAAGTGTGGGGATAGGGATTATATATCCATCTAAAGTATGTACCAGGATTCAGATATTCTACAAAAGAAACTCTTTACGTGAATGGAGCAAATCCATCTGTCTATGAATAAAACAGCCCAGTCTGGCACCTTATGTTCATCCTTCCACCTTCAAATGGAAAAGAACAAGTCAACGCTATATAATTCCTTGATGCCAGGGAGAACGGAGGTTGGCAAGTGAAGAAGTCAAGGCACTAGGATAAACGGGAAAATGGGAGCCACAGAAGAAGCCAACACTTTGAAGACATGGCTAGTCCATCTGTCTTTAAGAGTTGCTTCAAGAAGGAACCAGCTGTCTGATATTGGAGAAAGCAGAATAATAACTTGCACTTAAAATAAAATTATATTAGCAAGTAGTCAGATCTGGGCCAGGCACAGTGGCTCATGCCTATAATCCCAACATTTGGGAGGCTGAGGTGGGTAGACCACGAGGTCAAGAGATCGAGACCATCCTGGACAACATGGTGAAATTCTGTATCTACTAAAAATACAAAAATTAGCTGGGCATGGCGGTGCACACCTACAGTCCCAGCTACTCGGGAGGCTGAGGCCGGAGAATCGCTTGAACTCGGGAGGTAGAGCTTGCAGTGAGCTGAGATGGTGCCCCTGCACTGCAGCCTAGGTGACAGAGTGAGACTCCATCTCAAAAAAAAAAAAAAAAAAGTAGTCAGGTCTGCTCTGTTTTGCTTATTTCCAAATCATACTCAATGTCTTCATCCTGTTTTACTGGCTTTTGGAGTTGAGCACTGAGTATTTCAAATCATTTTGTAAAACTTACCACCAAGGGACAAAGTAACAAAACCTTAAGGAGAAGCACATACTGTTTGTATTCCAAAAGACACATGTCTGCAGATACATGTGCAAACTGGACGGATTCAATTCAGCGATGGTATTTAGAGCCTGGGGGAAGGAGGAGTGAAAAAATGGCATTTCAGTTGCCCACAATGTATGTCTTTCCTTATTCAAAACCCAGATATGTTTTTCTTTCATGGAAATTCTTTCCTTAACAACTAACCTCACCTGGGACTTTATATCCACAGAAACTACCCAAGAGTTCTGAAGATTTACCACTAGCAAACCAAAAAGAGGAAGCCATGTCAATATTATTTAATAAGTAAAATCTCTATGACGTTATTATTCATTGCTATAAGGGAGTGCTATGGTTTCAATGTGTTCCCAAAGTTAATGTGTTGGAAATCTGATCCCAATGTGGCAGTGTTAGGAGGTGGGGCCTAATGGGAGGTGTTTGGGTCATGGGGGCACCACACTCTAGAATGAATTAATGCCGTTACTGTGGGAGGGGATTCATTAGAAAAGGACAAGTTTGGCTCCCCCTTGCTTGCTTTATCTTGCCCTCTCTGCCTTTCCACCTTCTGCCATGGCATGATGCAGCAAGAGGCCCTCTGTTGAGCCGGCCCTTGATCTTGAACTTCCCGGTCTCCAAAATGACGAGGAAATATGTTTCTGCTCTTTATAAATTACCAAATCTATGGTGTTCTGTAATGGCCACAGGAAACAAAGACAGAGAATAGGACAAGTGAGTAGGAATCATTTGATCTTGCAGTCTTAGCTCCTGCTTTTAGCTCAAGCTCCCTACAGTTCTTCCTCTTGCTACCACCACTTTCTCAACCTCCTCCCCTTTTCCCACTGCCACCACAGACACTATTACAAAGAAAATTCCTCAGAGTCTCATTCATAAAATGCATATCCAAAGGAATGACACACAGACTGGTTCAGAAGAGATTCAGAAAACAGTGAAACAAACTGCAGACCTAATCCCAGACTACCCACATAAATACAGTAGCATGAGAAGGTACTTGAAGGAGGAGAGCCTGGATTTAACCCTGTGATCTTCAGCTGAGGCTTTCATTGCCCGGCTAGGTTGCTTTGAATCTACGTCGGGCTTGAATATCCGGCTTCACATTTTCAGGCAGACAATAGTGATCACAGGAGTATTGTGGGAACTCACTCCGCTACCACACTCCTTCCCTCTCTCTTATCTCCATAGCTCAAAAATGCTAAAACTATAAACTATGATTCAGCGTTCAAAACTTCTGTGGTCCTGTCATAATAACAGAGGGTTGGACACTAGGGGCAAGACAGAAAATCCAATTAATCCTTCCCCCATGGGCAAACAACCTTATCAGATATTTTCCTTTAGCCCTAGCAGAAGTTTTGCATGAGAGATTCCACCTGTCATTTTTTCATATGTTTCAGAACAAAATCTCTGAGGCAGCATTTTTATTTTAACTCGGATGTAAGTTTTATTAAAAATGCCTGTTATGACCAGCTGGTGTCAAACTGCTGGTTTGCTAACTAGACATCAGCTGAAGAGGCTGCCTTTCCCTCTGTTTCATGAAAATGAGCATGGTGAACTATTAATAACAACTTCTAAAGCCAGTTGGCCATGGATCAGGTGGACCACGGAAGGCCAAAGAGTCCTGGGGGAGACAGAAGAGAGGAGGGGACAAAGGAAAGCCTCTCCTCATATATTCCTGCACTAAATGCATTCTTTCCCCCATCCCAGGTTAATTCCTCCTGTGCACCAGATCACATACAGACAGAACCCAGATCATATTCTGGTTTTCTTTCTTTCTTTTTTTTTCCAACTTTTATCTTAGGTTCGGAGGTCCATGTAGGAATTTGTTATATGGGTAAATGTCATGTCATGAAGGTTTGGTGTACAGGTCATTTCGTCACCCAGGTAACAAGAATAGTGCCCAATGGGTGGTTTTTCAATCCTCACCCTCCTCCCACCCTCCAATCTCAAGTAGGCCCCAGTGTCTATTGTTCTTACACACCCGAAGGAAGATAAATTGTTCTATCATAAAGACACATGCGCGTGTATGTTCATTGCAGCACTATTCACAATAACAAAGACATGAAATCAACCTAAATGCCCATCAATGGGCAGACTGGATAAAGAAAATGTGGTACAAATACACCATGGTATACTACACAGCCACACACACACAAAAAGAATGAAATCATTTCCTTTCTAGCAACATGGATTGAGCTGGAAGCCATTATCCTAAGCAAATGAATGCAGTAACAGAAAACCAAATACTGCATGTTCTCGCTTATAAGTGGGAGCTAAACATTGAGTACACATGCATTTTCTGATTTTCCTGTTATCGTATTTGTTATATTGGCATAACAAATGTTTTCAAACACCAACAGTGAGTCAGATGCAAAATTGTCCAAAAAAGAGCTGGGTTCTCTCACACTCGGAGGTTGGTTCTGCAGAGCAGGACCGTCAGTCCCCGGGAAGTGCACCATCACCCCGCACTGAGTGGCCGGGTACTGTATGTGGAACGCAGCTGCTCCACCCCAAAGGAGATGATTCTCATCTCTCAAAACTTAGATCTTGAATGTGAACTGCCATTCCCCTGCCACCCACCCTGGGCAAGGGACTCTCATGATTTGACATGTCAGACCACCACACATGTCATTTATTTAGCTGGCCATCTTTCATTGGCATTCCGACGCTTCCTCCACAGTAAGAAGCCCCTCTTCCTTCTGATGGGCTCTCAGGTGAGGCTGGCAGAATTCTGGAATTCACAAGCAAGGTGGCTAACCCTGAACGCATCATGTTTCTCCTGCACCTGATCCTTTTCCTCTATCCTACCCTCCGTCGACGGCACCGTCCCCATGTAGTCAGAGAAGCCAGCAAGTGAGACTCATCCTGAAATCTTCATCCTTACCCTGAATTTCTCTCGCCAGCTCTCGCCAGGCCCTGGGCTCCCTGCCTGTGGCCTCACCTGCCTCTAACCTGCACCCAGCTGCCCAGCGCAAGTCTGACAATATGACCTCCCACCTTGCTGAGACCAATAGTGGCCCCTTGAGGCCTTCAGGAGAAAGCTCTTTGGCTTGGCACACAGACTCCTCATATGGGACCCAGCACCTGGCGACTCGATGCCTCCCCTCTGACCTGCCCCACATGGCCACCCACTCACACCAACCTCATCACAAGCCCCTGTGCAACAGCTGGCACCATTCCTTTCACCAGGCCAGCCCCTCTCCACATCACTACCACTTACCTACGGGAATGTGAGCTCCTGAAGGCAAGGGGTTGGTGGGGGAAGGGTTGGGTTTTTTTGTTCATTACTGAATTTCATACACCTAGAACATTTCTAGGTACATATTAGCAGAAATCCAATTAATATTATAGAGAGAATGAATGAATGAATGAATGAATGGTTATTCAAGACCCAGATTAAGTATCATTTTTCTCTTGGGAGCATTTCTTGATTCCTCTTACTAATCTCAACAACCGTATCTGTTGCCCTTCGTTTATACATCTCTTCCTGCCCACATCAGCAGTGGACGCCTGTCTCGTAGCATCTGTGGCTCCGTGCTATGACTGCTCCCATGTGTCTACAGCACTGAGCGATGCATGAGTCTCTTGGGAGAAGAACTGTCTTATGCCTGTGCTTGTGCTCTCTCCAACTCCCACCCATTCCTTCTTCTCCTACATATCTGATACCAACAACCAGGTGCCCAGCCCTGTATCCTGTGTGTCACAGACATCCCTATAGGCCCATCATTACGCACAGTGATGAACACATAAGACTGTCCACACATTTCAGGCCATTCCACGTTCACACCTAGATAAGGAACCTTTTGCCCTGGCTAATCGCAGCCTGACTTCCAAGGGCAGGTCCAAATGCAGGCCATTCATTTGACTCTGTGCTGCAAACCTGACTAGGGAGAGTGATTAAACCTTTCTCACCTAAAACCTTAAAAACCTATTCATTGCATAGACAGCAAATAAGGTACAAATTACAACGTGCAGGTACGGGTAGCATGATGCCACATGATACACATTATGTTTTGTATCTAATACATTTTGTTGATTCAAATGACACCCGGAGGATTTATGTAAGCAGAAGTGAGACAAAGAGACCAATAAGCGCAGTGTGAAATAAACTGCTGAGGTGTGGGGAAAAAAAATCAAGCGTATTTTCTCTGAAAGATTTCCAAATCTAATTCCTGTTGACTATGTTTCTCTCTTTTTTGTGCCTGAATGAATGAGACAGGATTGAGGGGATTCTGGAGATCACCTCATTTGAGATGACAGGAAACATCGCCGCATTCCAGCTGAAAGAAGGATGCGTCTTTACCTGGCCATTTCTCGTGGCTCCAGGAAACATTTAGAGATTATCTCTTCCCTTGCTGTAGGGACCCTGAGTGCCAGTGCTGCAAATAAATCAGCCTGAGATGGCAAGAATAGCGCATTCACCCAAAAGTTCGCCGTTAAACATCGCTATGCCCATATTTACTGTCTAGCTAAACTGTGCCCGCAAAGCCTGAGAGAAGAGCCAAGTCCTCCTGTGGCTGCTGTGCCCTGGACTCACAGCAGGGAGGAGTGGAGATGGGCTGGCAAGCCTGGGCGCAGACCCTGAGTCTCTACCAACCAAGCATGTGACCTCAAGCAAGTTCCTTTATGCTCCTGAGTCTCAGATGCTCATCAACCAAGCAGGGTGGCAAATCAGACCTGCGCAGGCCGTTGTAAGGGCTAGATGTGAACCTGCAAGGACGTGGCACACAGTGAATGAGAGTGATGATTATTGTCATGTTCTTGCTCCAAATTTTATGGGTGTTCAGAAGCCTCGTGTGATAAGAGCATTTTCACTGGCTCTGGAAACTTTGACTGATCTGCATGGTTGCCAGAATAGACACAAAATGGACACTAGTTAGAGTCACCTGCCCCAGTGCATGGTGAAGGAAGGGGAAGTGCTGGTCCTGAAGCAGGACCCTGGCTGGGAGAGGGGACGGGCTGAATTGTGTCCCCCCTCCATAAAAGGTCTGTTGCAGCCCTTAACCCCCCAGGACCTCAGAATGGAACTTATGTGGGGATAGGTCTTTACAGAGGTAATCAGAGTTCAAATGGGATCATTAGATTGGGCCCTAATCCAATATGATGGGGGTCCTAATAAAAAGGAGAAATTTGGACACTAATACAGACATAGAGGGAAGACCATGAGAAGAGACAGAGGGAGAAGACGGCCACCTACAAGCCAAGGAGAGATGCCTGTCACAGATCCTTCCCTAGAGCTCTGCAATCTTGCCAATGCCTGGTCTCAGACTTCTAACCTCCACGACAGTGAGACAATGCATGTCTGTTCTTTAAGCCACTCGGTTTGTGGTCTTTGGTTATGGCAGCTCGAGCACACCAATGCAGAGGCCCTGTTGCCAGGGAAAGTCCATTCTTGGCCACTGTGATGCTCTGCAGCAGAGACCAGGGAATCTCTCTTCTCTTGCCCACAGCATCGTGTTGAAACCATCCCTATAAACTTTTTTTAAATAAAATTTGTCAGGGAAGAAAGAGAGGGGAGAAAGGAAAATAAATCCAGCTTGCAGCACACTCAGCATTAATCATGAGGCCAGCCTGTGCTCTAACCCCTTCCTCAGAGTTGTTTGCTGCCTACTGTCTTGGAATCACATAGACCCTAGATCACAGTTTCCCTTAACTGCTCTATTGATAACACCTTGAACATCATGAAACGTTACATTTTTCCTTTGAGATATTCCTTCAGGTCCTGCATTCTGAGGAAACGGCTGACTCAGCTGGTCTGAGGGACCCCTTAGGAGCTGACCTACCCAAGAATACAGTTTCCACATCCCGATGATTTCACCCCCCCCACCTTGCCTTGCTCTCCATGATCCCCTTAAAAACTTCAGCCCAGAACAACTTGGGAAGATGGATTGGAGGGTCTCCTCCCCTCTCTACTCAGTGCCCACTGACCTTTAACTCTTTTTCTGCTGCAAATCCTGCTGTCTCCATGTAATGGGTCCATTATTGTGCAGTGGGCATACAAACCTGTCGGTCCTATAACAGTGTTACCATCTCTGCCCTACAAATAAACACATGCCTAAGAAGTTTTAACTTGAAATAAAATCAAGAGCAAAAATTTTTAAGTATCCAAACTTTAATTTGAATAACTGCTCTCAAACTAAGAAATAATAAAATGAGACATTCTTCTCACTACTCTCAACCCAGGTGACATTTCCTCACTGCCTTAGTCTGGTTTTTATTGCTATAACAGAATATCTGAAACTGAGTAATTTATAAAGAAAAGGAATTTATTTCCTACAGTTACAGAGGTTGAAAAGTCGAAGGTCGAGGGGCGGCATCTGGTGAGAGCCTTCTTGCTGTTGGTGACACTGTAGAGTCTCATGGTAGCATATGGTGAGAGGGCCAAGCATGCTAATGTACTATATTCAGGTCTCTCTTCCTTTTATTATAAAGCCACCAGTCCCACTTACATGATAACCCATTAACCCATTAATCCATGAATAGATTAATCCACTCATAAAAGCAAAGCACTCATGATCCAACCACCTCTTAAAGGCCCTACCTCTCAATACTGACACATTGGGGATTAAATTTCAACATGAGTTTTGGAAGGCACAAACATTCAAACCATTGTACTCACCCATGTTGCTACAATGACTCTCCAGTTTGAATGTCCATTGGGACTTCACTCTGAGTCCAGACCTACGTATCTAATTGCTTCCTTGATTCCCACTTGGACATCACTAATGCACCTCAAATTATGTACTCTTAATGCACTAGAATTATGATCCACACCTCCCCATCTCTGACCCATCGCCAGAGTTCAAACACTATCATCTAACCAATCATAGACCACCCATCTGTTTCCTGCCTATGTCTTGAACAGGGTCATTTTTGTCATCTCTCCCCTCTCCTGCCCACCATGCCCCCCACCCAAAACATTCCCTGGGCCCATCAGCCATTTCCCCACCCATCTCTCCTGGGTCCATGTACTTCTTTCCATCCTGGCCTTTCCCTGTCTACTGCTTGCCTGACCTACCGTCACAGCCCCCAGAGGTCCTTCCAGGCACTCCTGCCTCTTTAGCCCATTCTCCTCACAGGAGGCCACATGGTCTTTGGAAAGCACAGATCTGATCACAACACTGGCTACAGCAAACCTTCCAAGAGAGCTCTCATGCATTGCTGGTGGGAGTGCAAATTGAAATGGCCACTTTGGAAAACTGCTTGGCAGGATCCATTAGTGCTGAATATGTGTATACTTTAAGTCCCAGAAATTCCACTCTTAGAAAAACACCCAAAAGCAGGTGAAATAGAATCACCAAGTAGCTCATAGTACAGTCTGAGCATCCCTAATCTCAAAATCTGAAATGTTCCAAAATTTGAAACTTTTTGAACACTGACATGACACTCAAAGGAAATGCTAATTGGAGCATTTCAGGTTTCAGATTTTCAGATTAAGAATGCTGAACCAGTAAGTATCATATAAATATTTCAAAATCGGAAAAAAAATCAGAAACACTCCTGATCCCAAGCATTTCAGATAAGGGATACTCCACCTGTAGTACTATTCCAAACAGCCAAACACTACCCAAATGTCCACAACAGCAAAACTGATCATTAAATCATGTTCTATTCACACGGTAATCTATGGCTATAAGTAGCAATCTGGATGACTCTCACGTTGTTGAGTGAAAGAAGCCAGGCACAGAGAATACAGGCACAGAGAATACATATGATATGACTCCCTTCATATAAAGTTTCTAAATGGTCAAAATTAACGTAGTGTTGTTACCAGTCAGGGTAGGGTTGCCTTTGGAACATGCCGGGGACTTAGAAGGGCTATGGGTAGGGCGGGCGCGGTGGCTCAAGCCTGTAATCCCAGCACTTTGGGAGGCCGAGACAGGTGGATCACGAGGTCAGGAGATCGAGACCATCCTGGCTAACATGGTGAAACCCCGTCTCTACTAAAAATACAAAAAACTAGCCAGGCGATGTGGCGGGTGCCTGTAGTCCCAGCTACTTGGGAGGCTAAGGCAGGAGAATGGCGTAAACCCAGGAGGCGGAGCTTGCAGTGAGCTGAGATCCGGCCACTGTACTCTAGCCTGGGTGGCAGAGAGAGACTCCGTCTCAAAAAAAAAAAAAAAAAAAAAAAGAAGAAGAAAAAAAGAAGGGCTATGGGTGACTTTTGGGGGGTTAATAATGTTCTGCTTGTTGATATGGTTGCATGATGTGTTCACAATGAAATTCACCTAGCTCACCCCTATGGGTGGTTTCTTGCATGTATATTACACTCCAGTAAAAAAGGCATTTAAAAAAATGACAGTGACATTGACAACTTTCCATTGCCCTTTATATAAAGATGAAAGTCCTTCATTTGCTTCAAGAACCTGCTTGGTCTGGTGCCTGCCTATGTCTTGAACCCAGGGCTACCCCTCTCAGTTGCCCATCTCTGATGACCTCATTGGTCTTTTCTCCATCCCTTGAAGCCAGCAACCCCCTGTGGCCTTGTGGTCTTTGCACAGGTTGTTTGTTCAGATGGTCTGGTGCTCTTTTCTCCCCATCTGTCCCTCAGATCTGAACTTGTCACTTCCTCAGGACGGCCTCTCTGTGCCCTGACCCTAGCCTGGTCAGGTGCCCCATTTCACACTCCTGTACCTTCCTTCACGTCACTTGTCACAATTTATAATTACCTGTCTGTGTCTTTAAGTTTTCCTCTCCAACTAGACTATGGGCCATGCAGTCAGAGTGCCTATCTGTCTTGTTCATCATTGTATCTGCGGCACCAAGCCCAGCACCTGCCTGATAGAACATGCCTAATAAATATTAATAAAAGAATGAGCTGTTGTAAGATATCAGTGCCATTTCTTTGCATCAGACATCTCAAAAGACTACTTTCTGAAGTTATGAAGTTTGATTCTTAATGTCTAATTCCTTTCTGCTGTAATTTGAGTTCATTTATCTTCATCTTGCCCTCAGTGAATATGAATTGAGATACTTACCACTCAATTTCCATTTACCATACACTCTTTTCATACCTTTGAATTTAGCTATTAAGTCATTTTTGATTTTCATCTGTTCAGTCGAAATAAGCTGATTCCATGCACATCAGTCATTTATTCCTATACTTCAGTTGTGTTTTTTGTTTTAAATGTAAGCACAACCATGCAAAGTTACATGGAGGAAAAAAACTGATCTGAACATACATGTTCCACCAATAGGCTGATAGTGGGCAGCTGTACCATACAACCGCATACAGCGTATCTAAAATAACGTTGATACCTATCATCCATTGAACACCATGGGAAGAGGAACCAGAAACTCACAGTACTCAAGCATCGAGTTGAAAGTTGGTTAGTAAGAACCAGAAATAGGACTTGAATGCAAGCAGCCTAGTTTGAGTACCTTAACCTTCACTTGGTGGAATTATATCAATACTTATTTTTTCCCTCTGCCAACAAGAGAGATAAAAATACAAAATTCTGGATGCATGTATCTTGACTTTTCTTTAAACAGTAAAGGAGGTAAGTCCCATTGTACATTGAATTTAGCCATTACACTTATGTTGATTCACTAGTACAACATGACCTTTTTCTCTCAGTGCTCAAAACTGTAACAGTGCTTGTCAATAACCTAGGTCAGGAATATATGACAAAGATGTCTGTGGACATCCGGTAAATTTTCCTGGCTGTACAAGGTTGGACTCTGCAGTATGAAGGTGGCCTCATGTGAGCCACCCCTGAGAATGGTAGGTGTCACAAAGCTCTTGATAAGAAATGGGTCCTCATATTAAACTAAATCTTCCCCTTCTAATTTTTAGTTCTTAACTTGTTGGGGGGATTTCCTTGTGACTGCTGACTTGACCCATTGATCATGTAACCCCAGTCTGCTCTCCCTCCAGAGTGGCCCTTTGGATGGCTATGATATCAGTACTGTTCTGTGGCTCCCATCAGGCCTATCTCCACCCAGGAGGAACCATTTAGCAGTGGGCACCCTGTACCCACCCTGCCCATTCTCCTAAGCCTTCGCTTTACCATTAACAATGAGGGTGGAAGGCAAACAAAGAAAGGTGGGAGAGACAAAGTAAGTCCACACACCTGTCGACTGAGGCAGCAGTAGCAAAGAATCCATAATGATTACCCCAGCTGTAGCCTGCCCACCTCTGTTTTGGCTTCAGAGACAGCCTTCTATGGCCCCTGAAAACCAGAAACCCTCTTGAAACTCATTTGTAGCACTGAATTCTAGGATTCAGGAATGCTAAAACAACTGGAGTGTTCAGACACAAAGCTTTAAAACCCAGACTGCAACTACCATGTGTCAGTGACAATTACACCATTTCTGCAAAAGGCAAGCTTGCTCTGTAAGCTGAAGCCACTGTTGCTACATATTGTTAGGAACCTAAGATGTTAAAAGACATATGAGATGGAAAGGTGTATTAAGCCATTCTTGCATTGCTATAAAGAAATACATGAGGCTGGGTAATGTATTAAAAGAGAGATTTAATTGGTTTATTGTTCTGCAGGCTTTATAGTAAGCATGAGGCTGGCATCTGCTCGGCTTCTGGGGAGGCCTCAGGAAGCTTACATTCATGGCAGAAGACAACAAGAGGCCAGGCACATCACATGACAAAAGCAGGAGCAAGAGAGCAAGTGGGGCAGTGCCACAGACTGTTAAATGACCAGATCTCATGAGAACTCACTATCACAAGGACAGTACAATGGGGGGATAGTACTAAACTATTCAAGAAGGATCCACCCTCATCATCCAATTACTTCCCCCCAGGTCCCCACCTCCAACACTGAAGATTACATTTCAACATGAGATTTGGGCAGGGACACACATCTCAAGTATATCAGAGGGGGTCTTTCAGAGTGTCCTTGTTGTATATTGGGGCTCTCAGGCCTTTTACAGCCCATATTTATCAGTTATTTCCAAACAGAAACCAGATCAAGAGCATTCCTAGGAAGCTGAGTTAATGGGCTACACCATGGTCCCGTTAGCCCATGTGTCCTAGCCATTCACATACCTTTTGGTATAGTTTGCTTTATCCTTTTTCCCTCTTTTGTTCTCTTTATTTGTGGCCCCATTTCCCAAGCCAAATCGTGCTGGGGAATTGTGAATGATCTAAGTTGTCCATTGTAGACCTTAGGAGAAAGTTGGAAGGAAGGAGAAGAGCAAAGCTAAGCCACACCTGCTCTCACCAGACAGGAGAGTGAAAATGACCATGGAGCCTTGTACTTGGTAATTCAGAGGGAGTACAGTTTAGTTCCATCAAACTAATATGTTTAAATAATGATAAAACCAGATGTGTTAGAGGGCATTTTATAGATCATCTCAGCTCTTTTTCTCATTTACAGATGAGAAAACAGTGAGGTCAAGGCCAGGGAAATGAATTGCCCAAGTACCCAAGGGGTGGTCAATACTGCTCATGATTTCAAACCTTGGTAGGCAGCTGGCCATCCTTGCAGCAGCAGACATTGCCAGAGCACCCAGGCAGCAGGACGAGGAGCCCCTAGCTGGCCGACACTTGGCTGACAAGTGGTCTTCACTCACCAGGGCCGGGGGCTGGTGGCCCATGTCCCCACACTCAGCTGACAAGTGGCCTTCACTCACCAGGGCCGGGGGCTGGTGGCTCATGTCCCCACAGGCTCAGCTGCAGAGTCTTCTCCTCTCCCCATGACTGACAGCATCCTGGACCATAGCATCCTGGATCATCTCCTCCAAACATCACAGCTATAAGTGTTTGTCACAACCTTAATAAAAATTCAGCTTGCCACAGACAGTGCAGATTTACAAAGATAGAGATTGAGTTTTCTATCAGTGTTGATATCCATGGGTTAGACAAGTGAGAGGACAGGATAAGGTTGGTAGAGAACCCGATGGCCACATCCAGATGATGCTTTGCCTGGATCCTGAGGGCTTATAATGTCTGCACTCTAGTTTCTGATGGAGATTGTTTTCATGTCTTCATTGGTATCTCACTTAATGCTATGGTATTTTTAATAATTCCAGTGGTTAATACAGGGTTAAATTGTTTTATCGTTTTGAAGCAGAGGACTATGAAAACAAGTGTTTTTTAATGGAAGGGACAAAAATCAACGAGAGTGAGTTAGGAAGTCTTTGGCCAGGCCATGTGTTTGAATACCACTATTTAAGATTATTGGCTAGGCACGGCGGCTCATGCCTATAATGTCAGCACTTTGGGAGGCCAAGGTGGGCGGATCAGGTGGTCAAGAGATCGAGACCATCCTGGACAACATGGCGAAATCAAGTCTCCACTAAAAAACTTTAAAAAAATAGCTGGGCGTGGTGGTGTGTGCCTGTAGTCCCAGCTACTTGGGAGGCTGAGGCAGGAGAATCGCTTAAACCCAGGAGGCAGAGGTTGCAGTGAGCCAAGAACGTGCCACTGCACTCCAGCCTGGCAACAGAGCAAGACTTTGTCTCAAAAAAAAAAGAAAAAAAAAAAAAAGATTATTTAAGGCCAGATGCGGTAGCTCACACCTGTAATCCCAGCACTTTGGGAGGCCGACAGGCAGGCGGATCACCTAAGGTCAGGAGTTCAAGACAAGCCTGGCCAACACAGTGAAACTCCATCTCTACCAAAAATACAAAAAATAGCTGGGCATGGTGGTGCATGCCTGTAGTCCCAGCTACTCGGAGGCTGAGGCAAGAGAATTGCTTGAACCCGGGAGGCAGAGGTTGCAGTGAACTGAGATCACACCACTGCACTTCAGCCTTCAGCCTGGGCAACAGAGCAAGATTCTGTCTCAAAAAAAAAAAAAAAATTATTTAAGATGCCCTCTTCCAATGATAGAAGTCATAATTTGGGGATTCCAACTACATTTTCCACACAGAACCCCTCCGACAACTTCCTCTTCTCAGAGTCTGTCTCCCACGGCAGTGAAGATCCACACCTTCTGCAGTTCCTCGGCTCTCCCGTGGCAGTGAAGATCCACGCCTTTGGCAGTTCCTCGGCTCTCCCGTGGCAGTGAAGATCCACGCCTTCTGCAGTTCCTCGGCTCTGCAGGAACGATCTCATTATGAGGTTGAACCCGTTTTCCTTGACAGCTGGAAATGTGTCATCTGAATTTTCCCTAACGATACTCCTAACCTGCCTTCTCATCAGTAAACTTGTCCTTACAATTCCTAAACCCTCCCAACTCATTTCCTCTTGGGAGTGCACCACCAGATTTTATAAGTACTCCATTCACTTTGGTTTTCAAATCACTAATTGGTCCCTTGTATAAGACCCAATGCTATGGAATGCAGGGTAGGGACATACGAAGGGGCGCTAGTCAAAGGACATCATAGAAAGGGGCTGAAACGCAAGTCTTTTGACTGCTATCAGGCTGAAGTCCGCTTTGCTTCTGTTCTGCAGCCCTACTATAAATGGTTGACCTCTTCATGGCTTTGAAACGGAGATGAGTAGCCTTGCATGATCCTCTTCTGCCTTCTTACTGGGGCACTGATGGGAAAGACTCCCAAATCTTTCACAAGTGACTCAATATCAGATAATGGGTTTGTTCTTCCCAAGGTCTTCTTAATGAGGCCACTTTACAACAGAAGATCTTGTCGGAAATCTGGGCGCAGAGTCGGTGCTTGTGAGATTAGGCCCAGGAGGTGAAGGCCCTTGCAGGGCTGCATAGAAAGGACCTCAGGCCTCCCACCATCTTCTTCCACTGCAATGTCTTCTTCGTGGAATAGACAAACTCCTGACGGATGCCTGGAATACGTCTTTATATGAGGTAGTGGGAAGCTACATGCAACCAGAGATTATTTCAGAATGTAAAAGGAAAAATTAAAACTGAAAGTGTGTGTCAAAGCCAATTTCTTAAATAATGGCTTATCTGGGGTAAAAGGAACCTGCCTCTGAAATATGCACTTGTCTTGAAAACAGGCAGGCACCCCAACAATAGATCATGTATGGAAAACAAGTTGAGTGGATGAGTAATTTAATGAGAATTTTCTTCAACTGGTTTCCAAAGCATTGTGAAGACTGTGTGCCTGTCATCTGGATTGGTTTAAAATAAAACTCAGTTGGTTTTTTTTTTTTTAAGAACAGATGGAAAGAAGGACACAAAGGCAAACAGTATGCAAACAACAGCAGAATTTCAAACAGGAGTGGGTAAAGAAATGGAAAATAAACAGAAGTCTAGGAAACAGCTACAACTTCAGTCCTAGAAAGGCATTTTCCAAACTATGATGTAGACACTTTAAAGCTGAAGAATCTCTGCGACTCTGTCTGCAGCCGAAGCATCAGACTGTGGGGTCTTTTAGGGACCTAGAGAGGGCAGGTATCACTAGATCAGGGTTGGACTTTCAGGACATTTGGTTTCATTATATCAGTAAAAGGAGTTAGGAGTAATAAGAAAGTTTTCAAGCAAATGGAGAGAAATAACCTTACAAAAGAACCACATGACATGTACATTTTTTTTCATTACTAAGATGGGAGATTAAAAAAAAACAAAGAATGAAAGAAAGCCAGTGTTGAAGGGACTGAGTGATCTAGTACTGAAGTGAAAGTTCTCGTTTTTGAGATAGAGGTATTGATCTGCCCAGACAATCACATCCCCGCACCTCGCATGCCTCAGGCTGTCTTCACGCTGTTCACCAACTAAGGGCTTCCTGCCGCTGCCCACAGAACTGTCCCAGTGCAGAGTCCCCTAGAGAAAGCCAGATGAAGTCCAGGTGTCCGCTCTGGTAGAGAGCTGGGACTCTGCAGTCTCTGAAGGTGAATCTAGCACACACAGTCCATGGCTCTCCTTTGAATTACGACAGGTGAGACAGAGACCAGAAAGAGTTGTTGGGAAATGCCACATGCAGGATCTGGCCAGGGTGCCACCGAGCAGCCCTGGAAACATTTTGGAGCTGGTCTCACCACCCCCGACCCCACACACCACACATACCACACGCATGTACCCCGAAAGCAAATTCAAACATTATAGAGACCCAGAGGCTGCTGGAAAATCACACCCTCCACAGACAGGCGCACATGAGAGGCCGCAATTTAGGGTGGACTGACTTCCTTCAAGACAGAAGACAAAGAGGTGGAGATTAACACACGGTTGGCTAACTATGGTAGAACCCGCTAAGAGGGCTGTCTATACCTGAACTTCAGGAATAAAAGCCACCAGCCACAGATCATTTGAATTCAACTGCACTTCCACCATCAATGGCACAATTCTAGTCAAAGAGAACACGCTCTTAGCACTATGGGCAGAAGAGGGTGTAGCTGTGTTCACTGTTGGTGCCGTCCAAAGAAATGTATTAATTAAAGTAAGGATAATTGTGACACCCCCCCCCCCAAACCACTTCCCTATCCTTCTCCCTCTGCCTAGAATGGGTCTCTTCCCTCTAGAAATACCCAGAGCCTTCTATTCTCTCTTCCCACATTAGGTGTTGCCCTCGAAACCTGCCTACACTCTGAGGAGAGAATGGAAACTAATAGGCAATGCTCTGCAAAGTGTATAGGCCTTTATAGCCTAGTCCAAAAGGAGTCTGTGACTCTAGACTTTCCAGCACCAACCAACAAGAAAGGCAACATCACAAGGCCCCGGGCTTGCCGCATCAATGAGTGCCGTCAGCTTTGAAGCTCCTTTGAGAAGTAGAGACCCGCACACAGCATCTGCCCCATTCCACACAGGTCCAGCCCCCACCACATTCCCAACAGTGCACCCCCAATAGCTGGAAGAAGAAAAATGCTGGGTACATACTACAAAACTGAGATTCCCATTTATTCTCAGAAACTGAGAATACCTAGTACAAAACTGAGATTCCCATTTATTCTCAGAAAGTGCACTACTAGAGCAAAATTCAAGTCATGATCGTTCGAAAATCAGATAACTTTGCAGAAAATATTTATTCTTTAAAATATAATCTAAATTAGTTTTTAAATTAAGTCATGTCACCAGGCATATCTCAGTTTGTGGAGGAAATGACAACAGCATAATAATTTTGGAAGGAAACACTAATGACTAATCTCTAAAAACAGAGTTTGTAATAGGTTAATAGGCTGGCAATAGTGATGATATGTCTAACATTCTTGTATGTCTTCTTGACCATGTTTTAAGGGCTTTCTAGGGGCCTGTCAATCTCCCAGGCCCCTAACATGCCACAGTTCATGCTGCACTGATCAAGTTGAAGCCTTATGGAAACTGATGGAGCCACAGCTGGGCAGCACACCCTGGTCCAGCCGCCTTCCCACCAGGAGCTCAGGATAACACCAACAGACAGCTCAGGCCCCTCAGAGATGCAGGTCACAGAAGTTGGCACACGTTGGCCAACTACTTATCAGAAGTTGCGAATCTATTACACCTAAGATCGTTGGATGCATTATAGGGAAAGGAGGGGAAGACAGGTATCTCTAATTAGAACCTTTTGCCTAGCTCATCTAAGAAAGGACTTTCAATTGTAGTGGTCCATCAGTTTTGCTCTGACCATTTAATTGGATGCCCATGGGGCTCCATGCCCTTATCACTCTGGCCCTTATCTCGCCTTCTTACTAAATAGAGCATATTGGCCTTTGCCTCTTGGTGTCCTGCCTGGGAGTGATGTTCCCTTATCAGGAGCTTCTCCTGATGATCCCAGGCAAAATGGTGGCCAAGTGTTCAAACCTCGTCTTCTGAGCCTTCCTCACTCTCCCTTTCTTGTATCCTGCCCCACCCTAAGAACTGACCTGTCTCTAGGCCCCCCGTACCCTCAGATCTCCTGTAACCACTGCTTACAGGCTCAAGTAATGCCCCCAGAGGTAGTCCCTTAGCTAGCTTTTTCCTATTTAAAGTTCAGCTCTGTGTTCTGCTTTTCAGACATGGGCTCTCCCCAGGTCTAAAGGATAGTTCAAATTTTATCTAGGAAAAAATGTGACTGCTGAATAAGGCAAGACCCCTCTCAGAAACCAAGGCCCAAACAATTTCATCTCAAGATCATCACAAAGAGACTCTGCTATGGTTTAGATACTTGGCCCCTCCAAACCTAATGTTCACATTTGCCCCCCAATGTTTAAGGTGGAGCCCCAGTGAGCAGTGTTTGAGGCATAGGTGCAGATCACTCTGGAACAGATTAATACTCTCCCTCAGGGGTGAATGAATTCTCACTCTATTAGTTCCCTCAGAGAGCTTGTTAAGAAATGCCTGGCACCTCCTCCTCTTTCTTGCTTCCTCTCTGGCCAGAGATCACATGGCCAGAGAGGAAGCAAGAGAGAGAGGCCCTCACTAGATGCAGATGCCAAGTGTCATGCTTCTTGTACAGCCTACAGAACCATGCACCAAATGAACTTATTTTCTTTATAAATTCCCCAGCCACAATTGTTCCATTATAGCAACACAAAATGGACTAAGACGCTATTCATTAAGTGGAAATGGATCATCATAAAGGTCTTCATCCTTGTCATCTCTAACACAGGCCTGACTTATATGTTTGTTAAGGGCCATTTTTACTTTTTGCACTTCACACTCAAGACAACTAGCAAGTCTGTTCCTAAGTTAAATATCTGTGAAGACAAGAGAGGCTCCCCTGTGGTCATATACCTTTCAGGCATATTCTTCTCTCAAACACAACCATCTGCTTCCTTCATTACTTTTCATTCACTCATTCATTCATTCACTCATTCATTCACTAATTCATTCATTAATTCATTCAATCATTCATTCATTCACTCATTGATTCACTAATTCATTCATTCACTCATTCATTCAATAACTCATTCATTCATTTACTCATTCATTCATTCACTCATTCATTCAAGCAAGTTGATATGTTTGATATGCTGATATGTAGTCTGTGTCCCAGACTAAATGTCTTCAAGATCAGCACTCTCTATCAATCTTCTGAAGCTTCTCGTTATGGGTCCAGCAACGTGGCTTCTTCCTCGCATTCAGGGCAGCAGGGTGGGGAGGCAGTACATACCCCTGCTCTTGCCCTGATTATTATTACCCCATGATTGCATTTCCCCATTGCTCCTCTCAAAAATGTATAACCGGTAACTCTTTTTTTTTCCTTTTTAGACACAGGGCCTTACTCTGTCACACAAGCTAGAGTACAGTGGCACAATGATAGCTTGCTGAAGCCTCAAACTCCTGAGCTTGAGCAATCTGCCTGCCTTAGCCTCCTGAGTGACCAGGACTATGGTTGCTTACCACCATGCCCAGCTAATTATATATATATTTATTTATTTTAGAGATGGGGTCTTGCTATGTTGCCCAGCCTGGCCTTGAACTCCTAGCCTCAAGTGATCCCCCTGGTCAGCCTCCCAAAGTGTTGGGATTATGGACACGAGCCACTGCGCCTGGCTTACTGACTCTTTCTAAAGGCCCTAGATTTAATTTCATGTTATCGTCTTCTTCACCTCTCTCACAAAGAGAAAAAAAAAAAAAAGTTTGATTAGGCTACCAGCTGTTTTGAGGATGCATAAAGGCTGGTCTAAGCACATCCCAGGACTGGAAACTTCCATGACAATGGCCTTGGAACTCAGTATTGCCTAGCAAAACCACCCTTGAGAAGGAATAAAGAAAGAGATGAAAAACAAAATAAAGGAGACGATGAACGAGGGAAAAAGGAGTTAAGGACAGAGTGGAAAAGGAGAGGGGAAATAGAGAAAATAAGGACTAAGAGTAAAAACTGGAGACAAGATAGGAAAGCAGAATCTCTTCCGATCTAAAGAGGGGAGAGTGGAGGGTTTGGGGCAGGTGCTACTGAGGGCTCTCGTTTGCCCACCTTGGAATGCCAGCCACATGCATGTAGCTTCTTCTCAAAAGCAGAAATAACTGTTTATTTTTTTTATGCGTCTGGTGGCATAAAATGCCATGAGTGTCCTCTGAGGTTTTATTTTGCTTTGTTTTTTCTTGTCCCCCAGCCAGCTAAGCAGGAGCTTTAAAACGCACTCAATGCCAAAGCACATTCATTGCAATATAAATGGAAGATTAGCAGAGGAATGCTAAGGGGAAGGTGGCAGCTTTTTTCTCTCCTTTGCCAATAGCCAGGTTTGAAGCGCCCTGCTCACCTTTTAAAGATAGTCTTAACCAAGCTGACGATTCACCCTTGGCGGATTAAAGAGGCAGTGTCCTTTCATTAAGCCATACATAGCGCTCCAACTGTTTCCTAACCAGGGTTTCCAGTTCTTCAGTTTATAATCATTTGCAAGGACTTGAAACTTTTCTTTCTAAACAAATCTAACTGTATGGGAAGATCTATCAACAACAGGAGAGGAAAACTGCTGACTGACGGGTAACACAACAATAACATATGGGCCACAGGGCTGTGTGCCCAAGACTCATCTTTTTTTTTAAAGCTTGAAAATGAATTCCTCCTGTCCTGCACACTCAGGAGGGTTTACTAGCAGCCTAATTAATTAAGAGCCTCTATGTATCTGACGGGGATGCCCCCATGGCTGGAACAGGTGCTCTCTCCTCCTCCTGGGTACCTCACTGTTCCCTCTATTATTATTATTTTTTAAACACAGTTCCAAACCACTTTTTACAGCCTCCAGGGTCTAGCTATGGGAAGCCTTCCACAAATCAGCTCCAGTTCTTCTGTGCTGCCTATTCTCATCTGAAGCAAAAGAGGTACATCCGTTCATGTTAAACAATTACTTTCTCTAAATCTTTCTCATTTCCGATCACATGGAATGACAGTGTGATAGCTAACCAGACATGTGAATAAGTCATGGAAGATTTTTTTAATGCAGATTTAAATAAAATATCCCTCATTATGGTGCTTAATTCCATCTACGGCTAAGAAGACAGCCATCTGGAACATACCAGCAAGGTGGGTATTAAGGAGGCATGCACACCCCGTACTGTAACACTGAAGCAGAGGTTTGACACCAGGCCTCGAGAAGACTGGTGATGCTATCAAGGAGGAATGTAATTGTGTTGATTTATGTGTTATTTTTATTCTGTATTTTAAAGGAATGAAGACTGGCTATCCCGAGGTGATAAACGAGGTCTTAGAAATGGCATCTTTCTTTTGAAGTTTGTCCCACGAAGTTATACCCTCCTGCGGCAGAGGATGCGCAGACCGTAAGCTTTGCCACAGCGCCCTCTTGTGTTCAGAGTACCGCAATGACAACATTTCCTCGTCTTAAGAAACTATTATGACTTTAATTACAGATTAATTATACCCTTTCATCAAGGTTGAAAGAAGAATCCATACAAAGCATGACGACTAGAAAGTCGAAGACATGCTTTCTTTTCTTTTTTTCTTTTTATTGTGACATCATTTCTCTTCAATGCCCTTTCAATTAATAGTAGTTGAGCGTTGGGGGCTGAAGTCAGACCCTCTGGGTTCAAATCACATTGCTGTGTCCTGCAGGCTGTCCTCGGGCAAGTTACTAACTTCTCTGTGTCCAGAACTCTGCATCACGTACTTATATCCTAAGGTAGTAGTGAACATTAAATATTAAGGACTTCAAAAGTGCCTGGAGCCTTGTAATAAGTGTTCGCTGTTGGTCATTATCATTGATTTTTTTTTTTAAATAAATCAAAGAATCGTTACATTTCTGCTTGAAGTGACTTCAGAGATAATTAAGTCCAAGTTTTTCATTTTGTAGATGAGAAATCTCTGGTCCAGAGGAGCAAAGTGAACTGCCTACAGTTGCCTAATTATTCAATGGCAGAGCTGAAACTGGAATGTAATTCTTCTGGTTCTCTAGGGCCCGGGTTTCTGTCTTTTCTGGAGAACAGCTCCCACAGGAAGCTCTTTTTGCTCTGTGTGTGCAGCGGGCGGACTTGCAGGAACTTTCTGCAGGGCCCTGGGGGGATGTGGGGCGCTATGGGAAAGGCACTGAGCCACACTCACACCGGGCTCAGAGGTCTGGGCACAGGAGTAATGAGTTGAGTAATCCCTGCCCCTTCTTGCCATGACAATGAAATCAACAATCCAAGACTTAGAGAACTGGATGATGTGCACTATAGTCTGCCTAGAAATACTGGTCTCCACCACTTTCAGGAAGACCAAAATGATCACACACATATACCAAAAAATCTAGTGCCTGTAAATCTGTTTTTAGAGTACCAGATTCCTAAGCTGCCATGTCTTCTGAGATAATATCCAACTCCAAAGGCTAAGTTTCCAAGAGGGCCTTGTATGAATATGGAACTAAGAGGCACGCTGGCTGCAGAACTGACTTCTCTCATGGAAAGTTTCTGTTCATTTTCTTTTTAAAGAAGATATCGTATCACAAAAAGACAAATGTCGCATGATTCCACTTATATGAGGCACCTAGAGTAGTCAAATTCAGGGACAGAAAGTAGAACAGAGGTTGCCAGAGGCTGGGGGAAGGGAGAATTATTTAATGGATATAGCCAATATTGCCAAGGAAATAGATGTCAGTCTACAGATTAGTGTTTACACTTTCAAAACTCAACCTAATGTTTATTAGGCTAAAGATTATTTTATCTTGAATTAAGACTCATAATACAACGAAGGTTTAGCCTCCCATCCTGGGTGAACTTCTGGGATATCTTAACCTCCTTTTGATTTTCTGGCATCACTGAAAGCTGACATATAAACAAACCAGTGTAACACAATCACTGGCCAATGTATTGGTGGTCTTTGGCAAACATGAAGAGTGGGCATTAACGAATGATACCAGACAATTCTCTTCCCCCACAAAGACATGCGGACTTCAGATAGGAAACATGAGCATATAGTAATTGTCAGACTCCCAGGTCAGCATGTCTGTTTGGAAAGAGCTCTCGAGTGAAGACCGAAAGACGGGGTTCTGGCTCCAGCTCACCTATGCACTTGTTGGACCTCGGCAAATGGAGCGAGTTCTCTGGGCCTTTGCTTGTTCCTCTCTAAAACAGGGACTCAATAGGTGATCTCTAAAGTCCTTCAGTGATCATTCTGTGACCTGAGCCCAATACCGCTCCAGGTCTACCACAGCCGTGGTGGGGGGTACTATTCGTAACTACATAATTGAGAAACTTTCAAAGGAGATTTAATTGTGCTAAGATTACCATGCGACCAAATAAAATAATTAGACTGCTACTTTCTCTTTCTAGGATAACCTGATATTCAGGATGAGAGATTGAACATAGGATTTTATATATCAAAACAAAAATAAAATTGGAAGGAACAATATACAAGAAGTTTTGTATAAGGAAGCCTTCTTAACATCTATCCTTTCTTTCTAAACGGTCATTACGTTGTTCAGTACCAAAAACTGGTGTCCACCCCCTCAGAATTTTTTTTTTTTTTTTTTTGAGACGTGTCTCCCTGTCGCTCAGGCTTGAGTACAGTGGTGCGATCTCGGCTCACTGCAAGCTCCGCCTCCCAGGTTCACACTATTCTCCTGCCTCAGCCTCCCGCATAGCTGGGACTACTGGCGACCACCACCACACCCCGCTAATTTTTTGTATTTTTAGTAGAGATGGGGCTTCACTGTGTTAGCCAGGATGGTCTCCATCTCCTGACCTCGTGATCTACCTGCCTCTGCCTCCCAAAGTGCTGGGATTACAGGCGTGATCCACCGCACCCGGCCCACCCCCTCAGGTTTTCTAATGACACTACCAATATATAGAAAACAGAGGCAACGCGTATGAGCCTCTTATAACTGAAACTCTTATAAATGAAAGATCAAGGTGCTTGTTATACAGACGAGATACAGGGAAGCCTGATGTAGGAAAAAAAAAAATGAAAACTTCTAAAATTCCTTTCTGTTTTCATCTGAAAATTTGCCCTCAGAAATGAGAATAATGAAAAATTATAAGTAGCGTTTTATAAATGATGAGTTGCATGTGTTTTTATTGTTAACTTTGTGTGACAAAAACTATGTTTAATCTTAAGTGTTCATATACTGCTAGCTGGCTATACTCTGCAAAAGGATTTATGAAAAAGATTTTCATAAAAAAAATGTCTATAGTGCCAGCCAGTACAGCCCTTTCGTGTGCAAAAGCACTAAACAGAACTCCCCAGTGCAAGAGCAAAGGGCATTTTTCTCTTCAGGGGACACAGTGATTTCCTCCAAGAAAAGGAAGAATTGAATACCGGCTTTGATTCTGAGTTTCCGCTCATGGACTTCTGATCTACACTGGTGCTTTTCCTCCACATTGTGCCACGAGGGACTGGGAGTAGACTAGACCTTGGCTCCAGCATCCTTTCATCCTTACGGAGATGAGAAACCAGGGACTCATTACCCTACTTTCTTAAAAAGCCCAGGGCAAAGAAATGGATCAACTCGCCTAGAGATTCTGATAATGGAAAGAAGTTGCAGTCTGTCCCATGACAGTTTTATGAGAAGTTCAATCTAACCCAAGAGTCTGAAAGAAAGCATACTGTCTTATTAAAAGCAATGGTTCGAATCTACCTGAATTCAACATAAAACTATGCTTTTGTTAAAAGAATGTTTTAGGCCGGGTGCAGTGGCTCACGCCTGTAATCCTAGCACTTTGGAAGGCCAAGGCAAGCAGATTCATTGAGGCCAGGAGTTCGAGACCAGCCTGGCCAACATGGTTAAACCTCTTCTGTACTAAAAATATAAATTAGCCAGGCATGGTGGGGGGTACCTGTAGTCCCAGCAACTGTAGAGGCTGAGGTGGTAAATCACTTAAACCCAGGAGGCAGAGACCTCAGTGAGCCAAGATCGCACCACAGCACTCCAGCCTGGGCAACAGAGTGAGACCCCATCTCAAAAAAAAAAGAAAAAAGAACGTTTTATAAACTATGTCAATTAAAACTAAATTCATGTTAGTTCAATATTTTCACAGCAATGAGTCTGCAGACCCTGTGAAGACATTACAAACTATGCACGTGCTGAAACTTGGAGCTTATCTACAAGCTAATGAAGACATGTTCGTCTTTTATTATCCCTTTTATTACCAAAATGGGATATCGACTTTATTACATGAAAGCCATATAAGTCCTTTGCAGAGTCAGAGGCTAACTCTGTCACTTATTTGCTGTGAATGTGGGCATTTTTTACTTACATGAGCCTCAATTTCAACAAACTGAGAACAATGTCTACCTTCAAGGTGAGAAATAAACTAATATTCATAAAGTATTCCCAACTGTGCCTGACACATGAAATCTCCAGCCATCATCACATCAGCACTCCATGGTGCAAGTCATTTTGAAATGATCACCTGATTGGAAAATATTACCAAACTAAATGTCTTTCCAAGTGCAACAAAGACATTCAGATGTTTCCTGGGTCACTTGAAGTCACCATTATTAACCCAATAAATGGCCAGAGACACTTATATCCTCTCTAAGTGAAGAAGAATGAAGATGTCCTTCTAGTTCTGATTCTATAACATTAACTAAGGGTTGTCTAGATACCATCCTTAAGTAACAAAATATTACAAAGCAATCATACCCCAGATACTTCAAGACAGAAATGGCGTCTGAAAATCAGAAGAAAAAAAATTTACCAAGTTCTTTCATAGGCAGACTATTATTCTTATGCTCAAATAACTAAAAACTACCTACTAAAACTACGGAAAACCATTGAAGTAGTCATTTCTTGAGTACACTCCTTTGGAGTCCAATTATGACACCACTAAGGGAATCCTCACAATGGAAAACAGTTGCCATGAGTGACGAGAACACCAAGAATGCTCAGCTCAGAGGCAGCATTCCGTCTCTGCTCTGCCTAATAATAGCTGCTGAAGCTATTTCCAGCCACTTAGGCCTCTGAGTCTCAGATGCCTCATGTATAACACCACCTACTCTACAGGGTTGTTTTGTAAATCAGAAACGAAATAACAATGATAAAGCTTTTTATCATCTGTAAAGTAATAAAACTGTTGTCAGGTACGGTGGGTGCTGGAGCCATCCTCCTGGTGAGAGCCAGTTGATAAACTTTCAAGAATTTTGTGAGCCACTTGTTAAACCAGAAATAGCTGGAAATCAGCCATGGTGGGAGATTTACACTATGGAAATGGCCAGACGTTGCCAATCAGGACTTTTTTTTTCCTGGAGAACTGGTTCCTAAACATTTAACAGCACACTATTGGTCCTAGTCACTGTTGTAAATAGATATAAAGCTTCCTAGGCCTACAGATGAGTGAGCAAACATTAATGGGAAAGTTATCTACTATGAGGTGATACCTCAATCAGATTCTTTTTAATTCACTGTACGGGCAATGCAAAAAATAAGAAAGCATACTGAGAGATGAAAATGGAAAAATATCACGTGACAGCAACCTCTTGTACATGCTGTGGTCTGACCTTGATATTGAATGGCATCATCAAATTGCATAATCACTAAGATCTACCAAAACATAAAGCGAGTTAAAAGATAAATGTTACTCAAGATATAGCGGCTACTGTAGTGAAATCAAAAAGAAATAAATACAAATAACTAACTAATAATTAGGCTCTGAGAAAAATTCAGTCAAGTAAGTCCTTTCTGAGGAAAAACTTCCAAAACCACAACAACCAAAAAAAAGGAAAAAACTTGTCAAAATCAATGACAGAGTCTGGGTGCAGTGGCTCACACCTGTAATCTCAGCACTTTGGGAGGCCAAGGTGGGAGGATCACTTGAGGCTAGGAGTTCAAGACCAGCGTGGTCAATGTAGCAAGACCCCATCTCTAATAAAAATAAATAAATAAATAATAATAAAAACAATGACAGAAAAGGCTCTTAACCCCAAAATGTAAGAAAAACTCCACCCAAAGGACACTCTCAATCATGTTTCATGGCATCTTTGTTAGACAGATAACCAGTCCCACCCTGATGGATTTCAATTCATACAATGGCACCATCACAGAGCCCAGATGAAGCTCCTGTTTCCGATGTTCTTCAAGGACTTTCCTGTACCGACATTCACAGGAACAGAACAAAACTAAGTTGAAGACTTTCTTTAGATAAAGGAAATAGAAAAAAAAAAAAAAAAGATTGTTTTTACCAATACCATTTGAAGGCAAAAGTGCCCTTAGGGGGAAAAAAAATTGATGAGGGACAGAATCATCTTCAGCTGCTAGGTCCAAAAACGCAGTCTGCAATTCTGCCAAACTCATCCCACACAGGACTCTGCTGGCACAGGTTACTCTATAGCAAGAGGATGAAACTGGCTTAGATTAGAAAGATTTGTCCCAATTCAAGGAATGAATCAGTGAGAGATAAAGGGTAGGGAAATGTGTCTCATTCAAGCCAAATTTCAGTTTTTGCAAGTGCAAAAAGATAACAAAAAATGAGAAATGCGGGGAATGGAAAATGCCTGATAGTGATAAGTCTGAAGATAGAAATGAATTGACTCTGCAGCAGGCAAAAATATTATGACATGAAGCTAGGAGGGAAAAAATGTTGGCCCTTTATTTTCTTAAATTCTTTCCTGAAAATGTGGGCTTTTCATATCTGCTTAACCCTGAGAAGGCTCCAAACACATACATGGTAAGACATTACACAAAATATTTTTTTGATTTGTAGGTTGAGCATCTCTAATCCAAAAATCTGAAATTTGAAATACTTCAAAATCTACTATTTTCTGAGCACCAACATGATGCTCAAAGGAAATGCTGATAGGAGCATTTTGGATTTTGGATTTTTTGGATTAGAGATGCTTAACAGGTAAATAAGCAAATATTCAAAAAAAAATCCTAGATCTAAAACACTTCTCATCCCAGGCCTTTTAGATAAGGGATACACAACCTGCATTATTATGTTGAATGTGTCTTTGGCTTAGAGTATTGTCAGTTTTTCATAAACTAGAAAAATCAATCAAATGCCAAGATTCTTTAAAGTTTTATAGACTTCTGCAATAAAACCCTAAACTATTTAGAGTTAATTTAGTTTGCAAATATGAAATTGTGTGGAAGAAAAAGACATCACTCCATTTCTCAGTTTTTCACCCTTGATTTCCAATTTTCTGTGGTACAAGATCTCTACCTAAATCCACGTTAAAGCATTAAATTTAATCTCCTTCCATCACTAAGCCTTTTACAGAGTATGAAAACTGGCAGCCACCTTGCCATGGGAGCCCACATTCTCTCTGACTGACAAACTTTGTACTGCTGGAACAATACGTGGACGGGAAAGAGGAGCCCCAACAGAAAGCTCGGCTCATCAACCCTCCAAGTCCTCAGTTTTTGAGTAACACAGAACCTGGCAGGAGAGCCCAGGCTTCCCCACTCTCTGGCACGCATGCTCTCCATCATCTACTGGTGCTTCTTGTTTTCTTAAGAAGAAAAACTCAGTCAAAATGCAAAAGAAAAGAGAAAGTGATTACATAGAAATCCACTTTCAGAAAGAGCCAGAAGAGATTTTGATGTAACAGCAACAAAAAATTTTGAAGTAGGCAAGAAATGGATGTTTCAGACTGAATGCTTGTGCCCTCCCAAAATTCATTTGTTAAAATCCTAACCCCAAAGGTGATGGCATTAAGATGTAGGGCCTCTGGGAGGTGACTAGGTCATGAGGGTAGAATCTCCATGAACGGAATTAGTCCCCTTACAAAAGAGGCCCCAGAGAGCTCCCTCACCCCTTCCAGAATGGGAGGACATATGGACATACGGACAATAGAAAAGGCACCATCTATGAACCTGGAAACAAGCCCTCACCAGGCACCGAATCTATCACTGCCTCGATCCTGGACTTCCCAGCCTCCAGAACCGTGAGACATACATTTCTGTTGTTTATGAGCCACTCAGTCTATGGTACTTTGCTACAGCAGCCCAAATAGACTAAGATAATGGAGATAAATAGAAAAGAAATAGAGCAGGGTGGACAGACCTAGATCATTGATGAAGAAACAAGTGAAAATGTGTCAGACAGACATGGGGCACATCACAAAATTTTTTTAGTGGGGGGTTTGTATAGGAAACTAGGTATTGTTTCTCAGCTGAATTCTCAGAACCAGAAGTATGCTGGTTTCCAAAATAGGTTGATGAACTGCAGCTCCCATAGATGAGACCATGAGTTCAGATGCCATTCCCTGGAGCCAGCTGAGGATGAGTGGGCACTCAAGGGTTATAGAGTGTATTTTAAAATACAAATTAGCTTTTGGATTTTGCAGACTTTTCCAGAATACCTCTGACCAATCAATACCATTCATGGGGTGACTCTGCAATTCATCAACGTTTTACATTTCCAGACCCCATCTCTGAGGTTTCCACTTGCCCCAGATACTCAGAGAAACCTGGGAACAAGGCAAGAGTTATTAAAATACTAAGAAGGCCAGAAGCAGGAAGGTTTGGAAACTTCTACAGTACTCCATAGAGAAAAGGGACATGAGGGAGAAACTTGGACTTTGCAACATCTTTTTTGAAAGTAAATAGAAAAAGGAAGACTACAGGAATCAACTCCAAATTGTAACCTTCAGTGGAACAATAGAAAACGTCATCTAACCCAGCGAGTGCGTGGAATAGTAAGTAGGAAGGTTGAGAAAGAGTAGGGAGATGGGGGAAGACAGCATGCAACACAGACCGGAATGAAGACGAGCACCCTTGCCACCTCCAGAGACAGGCAGAGCTCACAACGCAAGTTCAAAACAGTGCTCCCTCCTCTTAATAAGGCTTTCACAAAAGATTCGCAGGAAATTAACTGGTTTTATCCACATGGAAGACTGATAATCAGCCCTAAATGAATCTTAAATTGACTAACCATTGGAATCACCTGGAGAACTCTGAAAAACATGCTGAGTCCAGGTCCCACCTTGGACCTAGGGCCCAGCAGGTAGCCGGAATGCTTAGTCAAGGAAGAGAGCCACGGCTATAAACAAGCCCCCCGACTTAATGTCTTGGAAGACAAGGCAAGAAATTCAGTTAGGCTACATTTTATGGGGCAAATGAATTATTAATTGAGTTAGTAAAATCTGTTTTGTTTTGCTTTTTTGGTGAAACAACTGAACTGACACAAGTGGTTGTTTGCTTAGATGTTTCTCCAGGCTCCATCTACAATTGTGTTTAGCCAGGCAAGCCACTGGAATGAATTTCCTGGCTGCATTTTAACCTGGGCCTATAGCGGCAAGAGTTAGCTGATGTTCTCCTCCCTATGCTCAGGTGCCTTCAAGGAAATTTGACTTCAAGGTGGGGTGGTGGCAGGAACTTAGGTTTCTCCTCTATACACCTTTTAGAAAATGCTTGGAAATCACAGCCATAGAAACCAAGCAGCATTCTTGAATGCACTAAGCGGCCAGATTCCGGGTGGCCGGTCCACAGTCTTTCTCAGTGTGGCCCATCTAGTTCTGACGATGAGAAATGGCTGCATCTGGGCTGTGCCGATGCCAGAAGAAGGGGCAACAGACTTCAGCTAACTTCAAGATTCTCTGTAACAAACAAACAAATAATTTTTTCAAGATTCTAATCATTCTAGGTTCTTGTTTTCCTGTGTTAGTTATAAAATCCCAGCATCACCAAAAATATTTGACAAGGTCCACAGGAACATCTAGTATAACCGTAACTTTTGCTGTGAAGAAACTGACGCCCATGGCGTTTAAATGGCGTGGCAGGGATCTAGGACAAAACCCACATGTCGTGATTCCCAGGCCAGTGGCGTCTCCACACACCTGGAGTTCCATCAATGACACTTATCCAGATAATTGATTATAAACATTTTAAATCAGTTAAATAGATCAGAGTTTTCCTGCGTTAGACAGGCTATCAGTGTCAACCCATGACTTTGAAATGTGTGAAAAAGTAAGAGTAGTACTTTAATTTCCGGAATAAATTTGTACTTGGAAAAGTGGGGCTGACATTGGAGCCTGTAGCTCTGATGGGTCCCCTAGAGCCCTCGCCTTTCTGTGGTGACCAAAACTCAGAGTGCCTTGACCGCCCTGCGACCCAGACAGCTGCAGGTTTTTCCCAGCAGGCTTGAACCCAAACCGGGGCCTTCAACATTCCCACGCATTGATAAAGGTATCTATGTTTTTGCCCAAAACACTGAAAGAAACTGGCCCTGGCCCTGAGCCAAATTCCTTAAACCCTCATGTAAACTCCATCCCCTGAGCACCTCGCTGCAGACGTTTCTAGGTGGAAGGCCCCTTTGTTCACGCTGCCGTCGCAGGATTGCTACAGCCCACTCTGCCTAAGCTCCCCTAATGAATGCTTTGGCCTGATCACTCTGGCTTTTACTGCTTCTTTCTTTGGAATCTCAGTAGGCCCCATCTTGGGAAAGTTTGGGGCTCTCCCTTGTGGGGACTCCCCTGCCACCACCTTTGGGGCAATTCCAACGACGGGTTCGGCAGGATGAAACAAGGTCACAAAATGAAGCTTCAAGAGGATATGAAGGAAAATACCGTGACTTCAGTTCCCCACTGAGCAGCACTGGGAACCATTATCATTGCAACCTGCTCACGCAGGGTAGGCAAGCTCCCTGGGCTGCGGCCACATAAAGAAATGGCAGGGGCAGGTTTTCAACTAGAAGGTCATGTGCCTGCGCACAGGAGAATTACTCTGAAGCAGGGACATGAGAGAAAATCAATGCATGGGAACTAACTGGGCTGCAGGCGCTGAAAGCACCTAGAAATAAGCTCATCCTTAAAATAAATAAGACAGGTTTCCACAATATCCACAATATTGCTTCAGCAACTTTGATTTTAAACAGCATTTCATTACCAACTGCATTTTAATGGGCACCCCGAGAAGCAGAGGGGAAGCATAACAGGGGAAAGGAGATGTCTAACTGCTGTTATACTCCTGTACTTGCCACCTTCTTCCTGCCTCTTCATTGCATAGTTTCTGTGCTGCATTTTACCATCCACATGCCACAGGATTCATTATGTTCCAATACACTGTGACACATCAATCTGCAATCCAACCGAGAGCTCAGAAGGTCACCATCCAAATTGGGCAACCCATCTCCCATCTGATCATTCTTGCAACTAATGAGCTGTTTAGGCTCACACAGCTTGACAAACATTTGTATGAGTTTATGTTTGCTAAAGCCTTTGGCATATGCACGTCAAGTCAAAAACAAAGCTAGAAGTGTCATCGCCGGATAGTCACCCGGAGAGTGGCAGCCACGACTTTCACGTTCGAAGTGCCATTTGAGGATCTGAACTTAAACAGTACGGCAGCTGTTTGATTTGGATATCACGTAAAATTAATGGCCTAACTAGCAATGAGAACCTTTTTTGGAATATGCATGTGAACATATTCAAAGAAGAAAGATGTGCCGAGGGTTTTTACAGACTTTGAATCAAGTCCCAAATTAGAGACTTGCTTTTGTGGGCTGTGAAAATGGACCAGCTGAAGAGAAAGAAGGAGAAACGTCACTTCCCTTTGGATATAATCACCCTTCAAGTCATTTCGTGGAAAGGAAAATAAGTCATACTTAGGAAGGAGAGAACATACAGGACTTTTGGTTTGAGGGCATGAGGGACATCTCAATTGTATTGCTCATCCTCAACCCCTGCCCTCCAATATTTGTGGCTTAGGCTTTATGTTGTAAATGCAAGAAAAGGGACTACTTCATGAAGAGAGTTCAAAAAGAGAAGTGGGATTTCAAATTTGGGAAGGAGGATTGTTATTTGCGTGTTTGTCTTAATGGAAATGAAGTTTAACTGCTTGCATCAAATGGGGAATATTCTATCACTGTGGATTAAATAACAAGTTCATTTATAGAAAGTTATTTTTGTCTTTTTAATGTACTATTTAATTGACAAAAATTGTATGTGTTTATTAGATACATAACATGTTGTTTTGAAATATATATATGTTACATAGAAAGTTATTTAAGTATGAGGTCCTCTTTTGTGATTCTTTACAGTACAGTGTAAAGTGAACAAGGACACCTAGAATAAGGTGTAAGTTTTCAAAAGTGTCATTCACAAATTTAAGGATTTGCAAAGGATGCACCATCAACATTGAAAACCATACTTTTCTTCAACTTTTTAAACTTCTTTTATATTTCCACTAAATAAATTCCTTTCCTTACCTAGAATTTCTTGTTTTTCCTTTGATATTTCCTTACATTAAAGAATTATTGCAGGGGTCAGGCACAGTGGCTCACGTCTGTAATCCCAGCACTTTGGGAAGCTGAGGAAGGTGGATCACTAGAGGTCAGGAGTTTGAGACCAGCCTGGTCAACACAGTAAAACCCCATCTCTACTAACACAAAATTAGCCGGGCATGGTGGCAGGCGCCTATAATCCCAGCTGCTCGGGAGGCTGAGGTGGGAGAATCGCTTGAACTCAGGAGGCAGAGGTTGCAGTGAGCCGAGATTGTGCCACTGCACTCCAGCCTGGGTGACAGAGTGAGACTCTATCTCAAAACCAAAAAAAAAAAAAAAAAAAAGATTTTTTTAGATTATTAGTTTCTTGTATCACATACTTCCAAGTACAGGGTGATACACTACATACCAAATGGGAAAGACATCATTTGAAGTCTAGGATGCAAACTTGAATCTTTTCAGAACATAACAACTAGAGGAGGCCTTGCAAAGACTTAAAAACAGGAGGAGAAGCTGAGAGCAGGAAGAGCACATAAGAATTCATAGTTGTAGCCAGGTGTTTTATTAGAAGGTTTACATATACTGCTCTATATTTTATATAAAAGAACTGTATGTAAATAGATATTAGTAGGTATATTTGCCAGGAGTTTTTCACATATTACACATATTTTACAATTTAACAGGCATTTTACTTTTTGAAAGTTTTACAATTCTACATATCACATCTATTGCATTTCATATTATCACATATATCACTTCAGTTGTCCCTCAGAATGACTAGAATATGATTTCATGCTCATTTTATAGATGAGGAATTTGAGGCTCAGAGAGAAAAAAACTAGAATGACTTAGCCACAATCACTTATTAAGAGGCCAGCCAGGATTAAAACTCAGGCCTGCCAGGCAACAAAGCCCCAGCAGAAGCTAGCCTCATGTTGTTGATGTATGTGTTTGTGAGTTGGTTATCAGCTCCAGGGTCATCGGGACCCCAGAGTCCCATTGGGCCACCCTAGACTGACCACCCCACCCAGGTGGGAGAGCAGCGTGGCCCCTCGTCTAGGAGACTGCCACACTCATCTCAATCCTGTGCAGTGAACAACAGATTATTATTGTCAGTTTAGCTGCTAAAGGAGGTTGTTTAGAGCGGTATTTCTAGTCTCATCAGGGCCACTGGGATTCCCCAAACTTTAAGTTCAACCACGAATTCAGGGACACAGGCACAGGAGATGCCAAGCCTGTAGCGAGCCAGGACAAGGCAACTGCTGTACCTTGGCCCTGCGTCAACCCTGGAGCCTATCTGTAGCCTGTCTTGAGCCTATTTCAACCTACTGCTCTGCGTGGCAAGTTCCTCACCAGCCAGCCCTTAAAACAAGAAGCCAGTACCTGTTCCCATTCCACCCTCTCAGTTCAGAAGCACTTTATTGCTAGTACAGTCACGTACCACCTAATCACATTTTAGTCTACGATAGACAGTGTATGTGACAGTGGTCCCCTAAGATTATAATGCCATATTTTTACTGTACTTTTTCTGTTTGGATATGTTCAGATACACAAATACTTACTGTGTGACAATTGCCTATAGTATTCAAGACAGTCACATGCTGCACAGCTTTGTAGCGTAGGAGGAATAGGCTGCACCACAGAGCCTAGGTGTGGAGTAGTAGGGTGCACCATCTAGGTTTGTGTAAGCACACTCTATGCTGTTCACACAATGGCAAAATTGCCTAACGATGCATTTCTCATAACGTATCCCCATCACTAAATGATGTATGACTGCATTTGATTATTTTGTTTCTACAAATATTATTCTCTTCAGTCCTTTTTTAAAGGACAACAGTAGGTTATTAAGGTCTAAATACCTCCAGAAAGAATGCTAAAGGCAAATATCAGCAAAGATGTCTAGCAGGGCTTCAATGCATCCTCAAGCAGTGTTACTCTTAAAAGCAGAAAAGAGTAGAATGCATTTGGTTCTGTTTAAAAATCAGATCCAGAGGGCATTTCCTAACTGCAGTCTAATCTTTTAGAGCTGCTGTAAGGTCAAATATTGGGCCCAAATCCATAGCTGTGTGGCATAATCCCTTGTAAATGACAAGATGAAATTTGCACAAAGAGAAACTTCAACTTAGTTACAATTCTATTTCCTTTCCATGTTAAAAACAAAAATCCCTGACTTCTTTCTACTCGATATCATTTACAGTCTGACCAATGCATTCTTCTCTGCCATCTCTCCCCAACTTCATCCCATATGGAAGATGGAATTGGCACCCGTCTCCATTATTACAAAGCTGATGCATTTAGCCCTTGATACCAATGCCAGTTTGGGCAGAGAGGGAACCTCAATTGCAAAATAATTACGGCTGGTTGAAACTGTGAAGCCTGAGGAATCAGAAAATTAATTAGCTACTCCTGCCCTGACTTAAACAAGACCAGGAGCATGTCCTCCAAATGTTGATATCTGAATGCTTTACAAAATATTAGGAAAGTTAATAATGACCCTGACTGTCTCTTGGGTTAAGGGTAATGCGTCTAAGAAAGATGCATAGAAAAGCCGCATCTGATCTTACATCCTTCGTACCCTTGCTGTGCTCACCCCCGTGAGTAGTTCTCCTACATCACCTTTACTCAGCAGTGCAAAGGGGAGTGAAAGCAACGAATAGTTTTGGAGCATTCCAAATCTAAAACCTGAGATAAATAAGCTCTGAAATAAAGATTCAGAATAATTGAATCAATGAGCAACTCCAAATGTCACCTTCAGATATTCTGAAATGAGATATCCCTCGTCTATTACAGAGGAAAGGTAAAATCCATTGAAATTTGTTTTTGTCAGTCAGGCCTTTGGAGATGAGCTGACTGGTGTTGAATCCATGCTAACCCTCACTGGCTGCGTGATCTCGAGCAAGTTACCGAACCTTTCAAAGCCTCCGTTCCACGACTGAAAAATAGGCAGAGCAACATCCCTCCCTCACACTGCTGTTCCTGCTGTAGCAACAGAAGGTCCTGGACAGGCCCCATATCTCACAGGAGCCAGACCTCCTCCTAAGCACCCTCTCCTATGAAGGAGAGCGTGTGAGCCCTTGGCAAACATCTCACCTTGTGCACCAAAGCTATCCAGGTTAACACTTTGCTCCCTCCATTCCAAAGACGATGTCCCAATTTTATATTCTAAGCCTTTTGTAAAACAGAGGTTCAGAAGAGTAGGGAACTCTGCCTCCTCAAATGCTCATTCTTCCACCGGCCATGCCACAGTCCCACTCAACTGGCCCATGTGAAGACCAGCCAGCCTGGCTACCCTTCTGTCCTCACTTCTCATGGCCCTTACATGTGAGATGCTCACGACAATGCATCACGGCCAGCTCCTCTCCCCGTCTCTGTCTCCACCACAGCCTTTAGCACCTGTAAAATGAGGACACCTGTGCTGGGGGAGCCCCCATTCTTCTTTCAGGTCTGCACTTCCATGTGAGGTGTGAGATGGTCTCATTTCCATCCTCTTCGGACAGGGGTGAACGTCGGCCTGAGCCTGGGTTTGGCTATGTGAGCAACTGTATACTCAGTTTCCTGCTGCTCAGGGCTGACTGTTTTATAGCAGGTTTTGCAGCATATTTATCTCCCCAACTCTATGAGAGGAAGCTCAGTAGGTACAGGTAGTCATCTGCACACTCAGCTTCCTCAAGGGCATAAAAGTTAGAGAAAGGTGGCGAATTGCCCACTCAGAACATTGCCGTGAATCTAAAAGTCAGTGGCCACCCGTATACCACTGGATTCTTAAGCACTTAAAGTTGCCTTAGAAAAACACAGTTCAAAAATATACTCAGAAGCTCTTGTCATCTACATGCCACATATGTGTGAGGACATTTATGGTAACAACGACTAACGTATGGATGACAATGTACAGTAAGTGCAGAAGAAGCGCTCAGTAAGCTCTCGTCCTGTGGAAGACAGGCCCCCTTTAGAAGTCAGGGGCATGCCGACCTCTCCAGGCACGTGATCCTGGGAAGCACTGCTGCCCTTGCTCTGACCTTCACACCCTGCCAGTGCTGGTTTCCCTGTAAGAGTGTCTGAGATGACTAGGTGACAGCAACAGCCTAAGGAAATCCAAAATTAAAACAATGAGCTATTTGTGTTCCCACTTCTACTGATGGCTGGCTGAACAGATAGCAGAGAGCCAGAGCGTCGGACTTTCCCGAAAGGAACAGATATCAGGACAATTAAAAATAAAAAATGAACCAAAGACGTATCCTTTAAATAGAAGTGCCCCTACTTTACCATATTTAAAACAATTCTCATAGAATATTATGTTGCTGCTTCACACAAGACAAGAGAAATCTCTTCTTTTCCACTTTTCTTCTTTGTCGTCTTCTCTTTTTTTTTTTTAGTGTATGAAGAACTCCAAAAATATTTCTTAACGGAGCAACAACTTAGGTTGCATTCGTACAGGATCGATATCTCTACGGTGTATTTTTTCACCTGTCACCATCCACACAATTATTTCAGAATATTCCCTGTCAGGTTCTACTTTGTGCTCTGCACAACTCGGGGAGATTTTTATCACCCCAAGGACATGTGAGAGAAATTTATGGTTTACTAGAAGGTTAAGCAACTCAGGCCCTAGCATTGTACGGACAAAGATGTCTTTCAAAAGGCAACAGATTTACTTGATGGTCAACTCTGGCATCATTGGTAACTTGCTAAAGGTTGTCTGTCACAGAATCCTACCTCATGCCTCCATCTGTTCCCTGATTTAGTAACAGTAATGCCAATGCGGACACAATAAAGACACCCGAGGGGAAGGCACCCCCATCATTCAGGGACCCCTCCACCTTCCTCTGTGCCCTGTCACATGCACCAATTATGCAGTCGTGCTCTTGGCACACTACCAGAGTCCTCTGTAGGTGGGGCCCAGCCCTCCCACAGGCATTTACTCTTTCACAAAAAAAAAAAAAAAAAAAAAGCACAAATCAAGATTAATCAAGATAGAAAAACCTCAGGCAAGCAGAGATTTGGTGACACTTCGGACACCATGGTGAGTGCCATGGAAGCTTTTTAACGTACAGAGTCTGTCTCGTGCTTCCAAAGTTCTGTTCAAATCAAACCACTGAATGAAATAAGGATCGAAGACAGTAGGGAACAAAATGGAAAATAAGACCCAGTCCTTGCTCTTAAAAATCTTACAGTCTGTAGGAGAAACTGCATATGTGCTCATGAGAATATAAAATCAGTTCCTGAAGGGAAACCAGTGTGTTATGGTGGTGAGAAGACAAAGGTTCTATTGAGGATCAGAAAAGGCATCTGACTCCTTCACGAGCTTGTATAATAAGTCACAGCTCACAGTGAACTGCGTCATGCTTTGCCTTTGACCTAAAACCATACAGTTGGAAAGAACCTAAAGGATCATTTGTCAAGTAAAATGGTATGAGGGAAACACATACACACACACACACACATATACACATGCAAACACACACATACACTACACCACACACACACACACCATCATCATCATAATCAGATCCCTGCTATTGGCTCCTGGTTATTGACTTAGGGACCTTGGGCATGTTGTCTAACTTCTCTGAGCACTAGTTTCCTCTTCTGAAAAATGAGGATAGGCCAGGCAGGGTGGTTCATGCCTGTAATCCCAGCACTTTGGGAGGCCGAGGCGAGCAGATCACCTGAGGTCAGGAGTTCAAGACCAGCCTGACCAACAAGGAGAAACTCCATCTCTACTAAAAATACAAAATTAGCCGGGCATGGTGGCACATGCCTATAATCCCAGCTACTCGGGAGGCTGAGGCAGGAGAATCGCTTGAACCTGGCAGGCAGAGGTTGCAGTGAGCCGAGATTGCGCTATTGTACTCCAGCCTGGGTAACAAGAGTAAAACTCTGTCTCAAAAAAAAAAAAAAAAAATGAGGATAATAATTCCACCTTGCAGGATTGTTGTGATAAGTAGACATAACATGTATCAAGGAGCTCAGCAGGTACAATGTGTTCAACAAACAGTATCTCCTGATATTTGGACTAGGTTCCTCAAAAGTAAACTTCAAAAGACTGTCAGTTATTGTCTTTTAAATATTCACTCATTGTTTCACTGCAAACATTTAGAGTAAGGCCTCTACGTACAAGACACTGCAGAGTATGAATATAATATAATCCCTGTATCATAGGATATGATCTAATGGCATAGTTTGATATTGCCCAAAACTTGATCCAAGACATCAGGCAAAATATGCAAGGGACAGGGAAGAAAGGGGGCATTGACACCCATCTCCAAGTCACCTATGTAAAAAACTGAAAATCAGTGAGGTTAAGTAACTGGCTGAAAGTTGCTGTGTTATTTTCTGGACAAACTGAGAAGTGATTGGGGTCTTTTGATGACTAGTCAACTCACAAGATTATCTTTGACCCTGTAGACAGACCACCCTGGACACATCCTATAGCCTTGCTACACAAAAGAGAGGCAAGGACAACAGCAATAGCATCACCTGGAAACTCATTAGAAATGCAGATTCTCAGGCTACCCAGGACCTCCCGAATCGTACCTGGCATTTCAACCAGCTTTCCAGATGGTTCAGATGGATGTTGAAGTCTGAGAAGCACCACCCTAGAGGAACTTCAAAAGACTGTCAGTTCTTGTCATTCAAATATTCACTCATTTATTCACTGTTTCACTCAGCAAACATTTACAGTGAGGCTTCTATGTGCAAACACTGCAGGGTATGAATGCAGTACAATCCTTGCATCATGGGATACAGTCTAGTGGCACAGTTGGATGTGGCCCCAAACTTGATCCAAGACACCAGACGTGTTACACAAGGGATAGGGAAGAAAGGCGGCATTGATACACATCTCCAAGTTCTCCAAGTCACTGTATACAAAAATACCATCTGCTTATTAAAACAAAGTCACAGACAGGCCTGGAGTCAGACCAGCCCTGTTTCTCTCTTTGCCCAGGGGAGGGACCTCAGGCAAACTGCCCCCTTTTGATGAACCCCACCTAAAAAAATAAAGTCTTGGACTTCAGGAATATCCAGGTTCTTCCCAGTTTTCTTCATTTCTTCCTAACTCTTCTGGTTTTATTCATTCACTTGGCAAATATTTCAGTGACACTATCTGCTGGGGATTGCTTCAGTGCTGGGGACACTGGCGACAAGATAAATGAGACCCTATCAACCAGCAGTAAGTACCACGCCGAGCACTGAGACAGGGTAATGAGATCTGGCATTGCTGGGTGGCTGCTTTCCATTGGATGGTCAGGGAAGATTCTTGGAGGAACAGGATTTAACTTGAGGCCGAAATGGCAAAAGGAGAGAGCCATGTAAACCCAAGGAGAAACCATTTTAGGATGAGGGAACAAACCCTGAAGGTGTGAACAAGCTTGGGGCATCTAGACATGTAAGGAAGGTTCCGGCATGTGAAGGAGAGAGGAGGGAGAAGGGTCCAGTGAGGTCTTACAGCAACAGAGGGTCCGGCCACATGAGGTTGAGCAGCCAAGGTAACTTTCTGGATTATTTTGTGTGTGTGACCAGAAGAGTGCTAGGCAAGGATCTGATTTTAAATTCTCTTCTTGGCCGGGCGCGGTGGCTCAAGCCTGTAATCCCAGCACTTTGGGAGGCCGAGGCGGGCGGATCACGAGGTCAGGAGATCGAGACCATCCTGGCTAACATGGTGAAACCCCGTCTCTACTAAAAATACAAAAAAACTAGCCGGGCGTGGTGGCGGGCGCTTGTAGTCCCAGCTACTCGGAGGCTGAGGCGGGAGAATGGCGTGAACCCGGGAGGTGGAGCTTGCAGTGAGCCGAGATCGCGCCACTGCACTCCAGCCTGGGTGACACAGCGCGAGACTCCGTCTCCAAAAAAAAAAAAAAAAAAAAAAAATTCTCTTCTTATAAAATGAGGTGTGGAATAGGCTGCTATGCACTGAACCGTGTCCTCCCCCAAAACTTACATGTTGAACCCCTGGTACTTCAGAATGTGACTGTTTTTGGAGACAGGGTCTTTAGAGAGGTGATAACATTGAAATGAGGTCATGAGGTTGAGCCCTAAACCAGTCTGATCGGTGTCCCTATGAGGAGAGGAGATGAGGACACAGACACACAGATAGGGAAGGTCATGTGAGTGGGGAGGACGCAGGGAGAAGACGGCCGTCCGCAAGCCAAGCAGAGAGGCCTAGGGAGAGACCATTTGTGCTGACACCTTGATCTCAAACTTCCAGCCTTCAGAGTTGGGAGAAAATAAACATTTGTTGTCCCAGCCACTCGGTCTGTGGTTTTCCGTGACAGCAGGCCTAGCAAACTAATGTAAATTTAAGAACAATGATCTTTACAATGACACAGGGAAAACAGCAAATTCTCCTGTACTTCTCTAATTGGCGCACGTTCTTATAAACACTGGCTTAACCTTTATAACGCTCTCCAAATCTTAAATTGGACTTAAAAGTCCTTCAAGCTAGTAATCTAAACTCCGATTCTGCCCGATCCCAGAGTCGTTTTCCAACAGTTCCTGAACTAATCACAGGCAAATACTTGAGTTTCCTTATCACGTTATCCTGCCTGAGTTTCTTTCAGCTAAGAAATATAAAACAAACAAACAAACAAAAAACTCATGCTGTTTCTTCCGGTTTCAGTTAAAAGCCTCCACCACTTTAGTTATTATGTTGCCTTAAATTCTAAGATGCACTGTCTTTTCCCTTTTTCAACATTTAAAAAGCAAAGATGCGATTTGGAACTGACGTGAACCTGCAGTGTGAGTGTCTACCCGCCTTGGAGCTGTTGTCAAATCTGGGATGCATCAGACAATCACTGGCATTGTAGAAGCAAGACAATGCAACGATTTTCTGTTCCTTTTGAAAACGTCGATGAAAAGCTAGGACAGAGGCTCTTTTTCCACCTTGAATTTTGGCAGGTATGTAGTGGCGGAGATTATAGAAAAAGTTAGCTCTCACTTGGGAAGACCAGGGTCCAAATCCTTGGATGGCTGTGAAGACGCTGCCCGCATTCCAGGACGGACAGTGTCTTCACAGCTGTCCCGTCCTGTGGGCCCCTCCGTGGGCTTCGCCCTGCTGCCTGGATCCTCCATCCCTGGTTACCAAGCTCTGCATGCCCGGCTCTTTCTGAAAGCTGCCTCCTCCTCTCTGCCCTAACAGTGACCTGGTCATCCCTGGAGGGTATCATGGCACCTGCAGCCACTCAAGTGTGGATGCTCACTCCCCACCCCTACCCAAGCAGTCAGTGTCCTCCCGGGTCCCTAACATGGCTCTACCTTCAGGTATAATCTGCTGCTGCTTGGAGGCTCAGGGTGCTCAGCTTCACCCCCAGCTGTCCTTCTCGTTGCTCTCATCTGGGACATCCCACTTCTCTGGAGGCCTTGATCCTGGACCTCCACCTCCTCCCCACCCTGAGCCCTGCCGCCATCCTTGAATCACCAGGCCGATATCTGGGATTCTGGGTTCCTTGGCCTCACTGCCCCACCCCACCTCACCTTTACTTCATCTGCACCCAAACTGAGCCACTGAGCTCCCAGCCACCCTGCTACCACTTTTCCCACACCCCAGTTATTTCTGTCCCTGTTCCACAGCCACATCCAGCCACCCATCCCTCAACCTGTCACTTTCCCTTCTTTATCAGCCTCCAGTGTAGACACAGCCATCCATCACTTCACTCACCTTCCAGCCACTCCGTTCAGCTCCCGAACCCAGTTGCCTTTCTCCTCCACCTGCCTGGAAACCCCCAGCCTGGCGTGCCCGCTCTTGCCATTTCCTCTCCCTGAAGCAGGCTGCTGAGCACAGCTGGGGAAAATGCACAATCTCAGGGACAGTGTCCCCAGAAGTCACTGGGCCACCTTCCAAATGGGCACCAAATCCACCTGGCAATTCTGCGTTCCCTGTGCCAGGTCTCCTCGCCTTCAAGGCACCACGGCAGACCTTTCCCCACTCTCCTCAAACCTCCGCCGGCCTTCCTCCCATTCACTCACTCACTCGCTCACTCATGTATTCATTCAAAAGTATTTGTGGAAACCACAGCCAAACCCGGTCCAGAGCTGGCACCAGGATGTGGCTCAGTCATTCATCACCCTTCTCTGCTTTCTCTTTGTAAACCAAAAATAAAATTCTAAGGTCCTCAACCATGTGAATGGACTTCCTCCCTGGCCACAGAACTCTAAAATTTAACCAGAAAGACTGGCTCAGGCCATGACGTTCAATGAGTGGGGTTGAACATGCCTCATTATACCCTCCGGTATCAACATCAACACAGACCTTACATCTGATAATAAACATTTACAATCTAGTCTCTCTGAAGCCTGCCACCTGGAGGCTTCAGCTGCACGAGAAAACTTTGGTCTGCACAACCCCTTATCGAAACCCAGACATTCCTTCTTATTGATAATAACTCTTTCAACCAATTGCAAATCAGAACATTTTTAAATCTTCCTATAACCTGGAAGCCTCCCTGCCCGCCCAAATTGCTTCAAGTTGTCTTGCCTTTCTGGACCAAACCAATGTATTTCTTAAATGTATGTGATTGATGTCTCATGTCTCCCTAAATTGTATAAAACCAAGCTCCATGAAAACCCTAAACCACAGGGTTCAGAGAGCTTCTGGGCTGGTGAACCCATGGCAGCACTGGGAGGTGGCATACCTGGAGGGGGCACGGAAGCTCTGCGCCACCCCCATACCTTGTCCTGTGCATCTCTTCCATCTGGCTGTTCCTGAGTTGTATCCTCTACAATAAACTTGTACACATAAGTAAAGTGTTTTCCTGAGTTCTGTGAACCACTCTAGCAAATTATCAAATCTGAAAGGAAGCGGGGCTAAAAAAAACCCTGGGCTCTGTACACAAGTTGAACAGAGCTGAATGGAATTCCGGGACAACCAGTTGATATCCAAAGAGTTAGTGTGTCCCTAAAGGCAGGGGAACCCAACAAACAAAAACAGTCCGTGCTCCTCACACACACCTGCCGGTCCTCCCTCATCCCTGACCGCAGTCTCTCATGCTTCTTCGTGGCTCCTTGTCCTCTGCCTGTCCCCTAAAGATTAATGTTCTTTGGGATGCTCCTTTGCACCATCTTGTCTCTGCACTGGCTTTTCCCATGCACTCTCATCTATCTGCACGGCTCGAATTATAATCCATATGCTGAGAACAGCCGAAGCCCTGCAGTCAATCAGCCCTCCTTCCTCAGCTTTGCAACCAGCTCTCCACCGAACATCTCCACCTGGGTGTTACTCAGAAACTGCAAACTCAACTGGCTCAAAGGAGAAGTACAATCTCTTCCAAATCTGCCATTCTTACGGCCTTGATTCTAATGAACACCACCCACCAGTGGTCCAGGCCAAGAAGCTAAGCTTCTATCTCATCTCCTCCCTCAGGATCACCTTGCACCTCCTGTCTCTAAGCATCCACTCTCAAGTCCTGTTGGTTCTCATGGCTGAACACCTCTGCCATGTATCACCTCCTCTCCGTCCTCACAGCTGCTCTCCTGTCACCTTCCTCTCTCCTGCCACTGGCCTCCCTGCAGGGGGATGGCCCTTGTGTCCAGTGTGGAGTGGATTCTCTCTCCATTCTGCAGCTGGACCCAGTGTGGCCTTTTTTTCCTCCCCCTAATGCAAATCTTATCAGATCACTCTCTGCTTAAATCTGTCCAAGGGCCTCCTATCGCTCTTAGGATCACTTCCAAACTCCTTAAATGGTATACAAGCCCACCTGGCCCCTGCCTAATTCTGGAGCGGAAGCTGTCCCCACTCCTCCACCCCACTGAACAACGCAGCCCCACTAAATTCCTTGCAGTCCCCATAAGGAAGCTTTTCTCTCTCACCTCTAATGCTTGTTCTTTCTTCTGCCTCAAATGGGCTTTCCATACTTTTCTCCATTTTAACTTTTACATAATCTGAGTAGCAGCTTAGATGTCATCTCTTCCAGAAATCTTTCCCTGGCTTTTCATACCTCCCCATCATACACTTACCTGACTGTACCGCCGTTGTCTTTTTTCTGCTGGTATATCCCAGTGGGCTCTAGCATTCTAGAGGACCAGGATGCTACTGTTAGGCTCAGCACATGTAACCAGCTGCAGACACAGCCTGGCACATAGGGGCTCACTATAAAAAATTAGTTGAAAGCAAGGACAGATTTACCATGAATCTAATGGCACATAAGCCTCAAGGTCCCCCACTTTCAAGAGTCCCCTTCAAACCCTGTATCCAATTTTGAATCATAATTCTATATATAACCTGGACTCACCATTGGGTTACATAAATGAATGAGGTGGAAAGTGAGACTCACAGAAGTGAAACAGCTACCCCATCTCATGTCCCTCTGAAGTGGCACAATGAGGATCTGAATTCACATGTGTCTGACACAGCTCACACTCCATCCAGTGTGCATAACAAGCAAGTCAGCTCATCACTCCTGGCCTCAGCTTCCTTATTTAGGAAGGAGAATGTTTGCTGCATGGGATGTCATAAGGAATAACTCAAATAATATCTCCAAAGTACCTACATAGGAGTTGGCAAATGAATGACTCTGAAATACCAGACTGTTGGATACATAATAGTTTGAAATACCATACACCACAAGTCTCATTCAGTTCTCAAGTTCAATATCCGTTGAAATGGAGTTCTAACTCAGCAGACCTTTACTAAGCCCCTATTCTATGCAAGGATTACAGGAATCGGAGGCAGAAGACTAACAGCCTCAAAAAGGCTGGGCGCGATGGCTCACGTAATCCCAGCACTTTAGAAGACTGGGGTGAGAGGACTGGTGAGAAGATTGCTTGAGACCAGAAGTTCAAGGCCAGCCTGGGCAACAGAGAGAGATCCTATCTCTACAAAAACAAATGTTTTAAAAATTAGCCAGGCATGGTGGTGCATGGCTGTAGTCCCAGCTGCTTGGGAGCCTGACGTGGGAGGATCAAAGCCCAGGAGTCTGAGGCTGCAGCGAGCCTTGGTTGCACCACTGGACTCCAGCCTGGCTAACAACACAAGACCCTCTCTCTCAAAAAAATAAAAATAAAAAACAACAAGAAAAACTGGCACAGAGGCTGGGGAAACAGATATTTAACCAAATAATTACAAAGTATGCAAAAAGAATTAAATATCTTCATCCCTTTTTACTGTTTTCCAACCTTAACATTTTGTTCGTGTGTGTGTGTCTAAGGAATTACCTCTTCCCCTCTGGTCTGAGGTTAACTACATAGTTGACTAACAGTTATTAATAATTAACAGGTCTACTCAGCCATAGAGCAGCCTTTGGTTACAACCTGAGTGATTTTTAAGAAGATGAAGTTAAAGCTGTGAATTGAACAAAAACTGAATAAGGTTTTTACTGGTGTCACCACACAAACCCTCTAGGGAGGTAGCAGTTCCTTGAAAAGAAGCCAAATTTCACTTAGCCAACAGCACGAGGGGTCAGAAAATACTCAGTAGGCAACTCCCTCTCTGATACTAAGCATTTAAAACATTTGCACATTTTGCAAAGGTGCACCAGCATGATGCACAGAGCAATGACACCGACCAGCGAGCCGGATAACTGAGTACCAGCCTGGACGAGAGCCTGAGAAAGATCTACCTCCCACTCTGTGACTCCTTGAGGGGAGACTCGCAATGCTGTGGAAATTCAGGGTCTGGGGAGTGCGCACACCTGGCTTGTGCCAGGTTTTGCCCCCTGGAAGGTATGTGGGTTTGGGCCAAACCTCACAAAGCCTCTGCTTAGTCAATAATAATAGTAGTAGTATATAATAAGGCACTAAGAGATAAACAGGTTGAGTATTCCTTATCTGAAATGCCTAGGACCAGAAGCGTTGTGGGTTGCAGATTTTTTTCAGCTTTTGGAATATCTGCATTAGAGTTAGCTGTAGAGATTCTCTAATGTGAAAATCCAGAATCCTAAATGCTTCAGCGAAGCTTTTCCTTTGAGCAGCATGTCAGCCCTCAAAATTAGTTTCAGATTTTGGAGCATTCCAGATTTTGGATTTTCAGATTAGGAATGCTCGACCTGTAATAATAACATCAACGTCATAGAGCTGATTAATGAGATTAGACAGGTAAAGCACGTGGTAAATGAGCTATACATTTTCAAGTTTTTAAAATTTTTTTAAAATTTACGTGCAGTAAAATTCACTTGTTATACAGTTCTATGGACTGTAACTTGTAACCATCACCACAAACAGGATACAGAACAATTCCAAGGCCCCTAAAGAATTCCCTTGGGCTGTTAATTTCTAATCAGACCCTTTCCCAGCCCCTCTCCCAACTCCTAAACTCTTCCCCTAGAGGTCTCTTTTCCAGAGATTATATGAATAGGATGCTGCAGTTGCAGCCTTTTCAGACTGGTTTCTTTCACTCAGTACAATGCATTTGAGAAGTAGCCAGGTTGTTGTATATATTAATAGTTTGTTCCTTATTACTGAGTCATGTTCCATTATGCAAAGGTACCATAGTTTGCTATTCTATCCACTCAGTGAAGGACGTGTGACTTGTTTTCAGTTTTAGGCAATTATGAATAAAGCTGCTATAAATATTCATTACAGTTTTGTGGGATAAAAATTTTTATTTCTAGAGGATAAATAAGTATCTAGGAGTGGAACTGCCAGGTCACATGGCAAGTGTAATGTTTGACTCCATAAGCCACTGCCACTGTCATCCATCTACTGTTACACCCCCACCAGCGGTACTGGCACATCCCACCAGGGACGTATGAGCAATTGGCCTGCTCCACCTTCTTGGCAGCTCTTGGCGTTGTCAGTATTTTTTACCTTAGCTATAATAGGTATGCAATGTTTAGGTTTTCCTGGAGATAGAACATTTATATGAGACTGTGTTTAATCATCGACTTTCGATATCGTGTAGATGTTTGCCCCCTCCAAATCTCATGCTGAAATGTGATTCCTCAGTGTTGGAGGTGGGGCCTGGTGGGAGGTGTTTGTGTCATGGGGGCGGGTCCCTTATGCATGGCTTGGTGCCCTTTCCGTGGTAATGAGTTCACACAAGATCCAGTTGTTTAAAGAGAGCCTGGAACCTCCACCTCTCCTCTTGCTCCGTCTCTCGCCATGTGACACACTGGCTGGCTCCCCTACCCTTTCCACCATGACTATAAGCTTCCTGAGGCCTTGCCAGAAGCAGATGCTGGCACTATATTTCATGTACAGCCTGCAGAACCATAAGCCAAATAAACTTATTTTCTTTATAAATTACCCTGCAATATAAATATACCTATATATAAATATAAAGGTATTCCTATATATAAACATAATACCTATATATAAATGTAAAGGTATTCCTTTATAGCAACGCAAATAGACGAACACAACTGTAATACAAGAATGTTCAGGAGCAGTGGAGGATACAGAAACCAAGTTATTTTAAGGGCTAGCCATGACCTTCGGGAAATCTTGAAAATCCCAGCCTGCTGAAAAGGTATCTCATGGTTTGGCTCTGTCCACTTCTCCAGCCTCATCTCCTATCATTTTCACTCTTATATCCTTCAGTCCAGCCAGATCAATAGTCACATAAACTAATATTTATTGAATCCTTATGATATGCTAGGACATTAAGCCAAGATTGTTACATGTATTATTACTTCATCTACTCATGGTCCTAGGAGGTCAATATTAGTAGTAGTAGCATTTCTATTTTACATGGGAGGAAACATACTCAGAGAGATCAGCAAACTTTCCCAAAGCTACACAGCTGCTAAGTGGTAGGGCTGTGATTGGATCCCTGTCTCCTAGATGTGCCACGTTCCTCTGACCTCTGAGTCTGTGCTCTCCTCTTCCCTAATACAACAGTATTTCTGTCCCTTCCATCCCCAAGCCATGATGCATGCCCTGCCTCCTCTGTGAGGCTCTCCCTGGCTCCTCGAAGGCATCCTTGGTTGTCCTTATCTCTGCTGTCTTGACACCCATTGTTTATTGCTTCATTTCATCCTTCAACACATCATGTCCTATTTGCTGTGTACATATGCCTCCTCCACCAGTGACTGCAAACCTCTTGAGGTCGGGAATCATATCTTGTCACCCTTCCACTCCCCAGTGCCTATTACAGTGGCTGGCACCTGAGAGGCGCTCAACATGTGTTGTGGGAGTTGAGGAACAGCTAAGGCTTCTGAATGAGAGGCCAGGCAGTGACACAAGGGTCCACTGCTGCACAGGTGTTTTAAACAAGCTCACAGTCCTACAAAATGCATCCAAACAATGAGCAAAAATGTAGAAGCAAAAGAAGGGCCTTACACAAACTTACATGTAACTCTTGAGACAGACTCTCAGATATCCATCCCTATCAACAACAAACAGGACGAGGTATAATGCAAGATGACAACAGGGACATTCACCCAATGTTAACAGCTTTAGGCCAGAGGGCAAAAAACAAGAGAGTGGAAGAGGGAAGAAAGGAGTCCTTTTCTACATTCTTGCTACAGTTGTTCTCCTTCCTATTTACGTAAGCATGGAGGCGGTTTTTTCCTCCACCTATGTGTCGCAGGGCTATTAAAAGTGTTTATTCTTCCCTTTCTATCACTCTCAATGAAAAGGATCATTTTTAATATTAAAAAAGTAATAAATTCATTTGCCTGGAAAGTTCCTTGAGGAATATGGAGTCATTGCCTCTGAAAACCCTGAACACAAACCACTCCAGATAGATGGGTGATTAAGCGACCAGAACACAGCTCAAACACAAAGGCCGGGAAGAGGCAGCTCTCTGCAGTGTCTGCATCCCATGAATATATGTTCAATTCATAGATCAATTTTTTAAATTAAAGCATTTGAAGAGTATGAAATATCAACAGTCAAATGCTTCATGGGCCACGGGTTCTTCTCCAGTATTCTCCCAAGTGAGAAATTTCAAAACTGTAGAGACCATGGCTGTGCATTAACGAATCCAGAACTTTTCATCCATCTTTCTTCTCTATTGATAAATGTTTGCAAATTCTAAAGGCTTGAATAGAGAAGTTTAGCCTGTCTCTCATAATTCAGACCGAAGCCTCTTAGAGGGAAAAAGGCATAAATGAAAGGGCATTCATACAAAGAAGTAGATTAATATTTCAATTGTGGCAACCAAATTTGCCATTCCCAAGCCAGATTAGGAACTATTTTTTTCCAGCATCAGTTCCCATGACTCACATCCACCATGGCATGTTTCAGTTTCCCGGGAATTCTCTGCTTTGGTTCTAATGTAGGTTTATCCCTCTACAAGTTCCGTAAGAAAACATTACTTGTGCCACCTCCTCATCTCCTCCCTTTCCTTTCACCTTTGCCCCATCATTTCTTCAAGGTTCACATGTAGAGAGTTAAATTCAATAACTGTTTCCATATTTTAATGCAGTTAATAAGTTGTTCAAGTTAAGCAGAAAAAAATATATAAATCAGAAATACACCAGTGTCTTAATGACAAATTTCTTTATTCAGTTCTTTGGGGACCTCATCATGTAAAGCTTCATGGAAGAGGGTGACTTCATATAATTTAATCAATGAAAAGACAGAGGAGAATTTGCTGTAGAAATTTCTATGCCCATATCTCATGTAAAGGCAAACAATAGGCTTGTTCCGTGTTTGGTAATTAGTTGTAAACAGCTACACTTTGGGATAAAAAATACCATGTCTCCCCTTGTATTTGCATAAAAGTGCCTTAACACCTTTCACGGTGACAGTCACGAGCTGGAATATATACCTAATGGAGCCTGGCAAGACAGGATGACCTTTCTAATTGTCATTATGAGAAGCACAATTGCAAGTGACTTTGAAACATATGGTAAACTTCATTACGCTAAAATATAAAAGCTTCTACTTTGGGGCTCACGATTACTATTAATGTCAGACCTCCTGAGAAAAAAAAAATGTACTCTAAATTTTATATTGTATGAAACCCTCTCAATATCAAAGAGAGCATTTATTTATAGTCTTCAGGCTTCTTCATAGATGCTATTAAATATTACATTAGACATGGCAAAATAGAATGAATAATCCTGAAACATTAAGGGGAGGATAATGATTACCTTCCCAGCATCAGATCAAATGCCATGCAGCGTGGGAACAGAGAGACTGGCTATAAATAGGAGTCCAAGGAGGACAGAGGATGTGTATACAGGAGAGTCAGTGGGGTCCGACTCAGACCACACGGGGAGAGGCGGGGCGGGGCTTAGCGCACTTTTTCCAGAGCACGCGGACATCGTGGCAAGTTAAGGTGGTCAGAAGAGCTGTCCTGATTAGTCATGGAAGGGATGTAGGGAGTGAATGTGTGGATAGACAAGGGTGTGGGATAGTCCAAAGGTGGAGAGGAGAATGTGAAAGCCAGCCAGAGGAGCCAAAAGCTGTGGGAAGACGTAGTCGGGGTGGAGGGAGAATGACTCCCAACTGCTGCAACAGGTAGAAAGGTGCCTTCCTGAATCCGAAATCATAGAAATTTCTTATGATTTATGATTACACATCATCAATGGAAAAGGATCTTTGCCTCAATACCAAATGCTGCATATCGTCTGTGCAGAGAAGGGCAGAGAACTGTTGCAAACACGTTTTTCATCCCCCTGGTGACAGTTTCAAAGGTCATCCTGTCTGGCATCCTTCCAGGACAGGGACAGCCTTTCTCTACCATTTCTTTGAACCCCCTCCCTTAAACTGCAGCTTCAAGGGCCACAGACACCATCAAGACACTATCCGTTCACCTATGAAATAACAGCATGCCTCTGGAAGGAAAAAAATAGTCCTGTAAGCAGTAGTTGCTTTTATAAAGGATCAACTTAAGAAAATGGGAAATAATAAAGAAAAAAAGGGCCAAAGACAGTGAAGTACAAAACATGAGACGCATCCTGAAGAAAAATAAGGTCATGGGTAGGATACTGAGTACTTCTCTCAGTTTCTGCATTTTAACGGTGGACAAAAGGTAAAATAATACCTCTCACAGGTTTACTGAAAAAAGTGAAACTGGTTTATTAAGGTCTCGATTGCGGCAGTTCCCTGAATATCACATTTGTTTGAAAGGCCAGGTCCAATGCATATTAATACACAGAGTGGAAATAGGATGGCTTTACTCAGAAAGATCGGTCTATGTTGTTTAGTACATCATTTGCACCCTAATGCCTTAAGAAGTTTAAAATCCACTCTACACTGTTGTCTCAACATGTTATTATTTTTTATACTTTGTTCTTGGTCCATTATTAATCATGATGAGGGAGTAAATTCACAAACACACACACACATACAAATAGGAAAAAATGATTGATAACCATATCATGTAAAGAAAAGGAAACCACTAGGTGCCTCCTTCAAAATAAAACAAATAGACGAAGGACATAGGCAACACAAAATGAAAAAAATTAGGCCAGGCATAGTGGCTCACTCCGAAATCCCAACACTTTCAGAAGCCAAGGCAGGTGCATCACTTGAGCCCAGGAGTTCGAGACCACCCTGGGCAACATGGCATAATCCCGTCTCTACCAAGCCAGGCCATGGTGGCACATGCCTGTACTTCCAGCTACTCAGGAGGCTGAAATGGGAGGATCGCTTGAGCCCAGGAGTTGGAGGTTGCAGTGAGCCGAGACAATGCCACTGCACTCCAGTCTAAGTGATAGAGTGAGACCCTGTCCCAAAAAAAAAAAAAAAATTATAAAGGCACAAAAAAACAAGTTGAATGTATTACTAAAAGACATGCAAAAACGAGGCATGAATTAAATACCACTCGACTGTTGTTATACCAATAATCATTTAAGAAATAATGCTTATTATTAGAAAGGATGGATTGGTAGTATCAATTAAATTGCTATAATCCTTTTGCAAATCAATCTGCAGCATGTATGCAGCCATAAAAATGACTGCACTCTTTGGGTCATTAATCCCACTCTTGGCACTTTATCTTCAGAAAGAAATTCATGAACTAATCATTAAACACCTCGGAATAAGGAGGTAGTTAAGTCACAGTATATTGATTCTTGAACTGTTATGTACATAACAAAAAATAAATTGGAATACCATATTGCAACCAGGGACACAGAAGTGTATAATGAAGAGTATGGCTCTGAAATGAGACAGATGAGTCTCATTCCAGTTCTTGATTTCCCATATATGGAAACTTGAGCAACTCTGTTAATTCACTGAGACTCAGTTTCACACATCGGTAGATTGGGAATAATAAATTTGTCTCAAAGTACAGTTATGAGGATTAATTGGTGCCATGCTCTCACTATTGTCCTATAAGGTTAAGGACAGACAGAGGATGTACAATTGCATCCCCAGACAGAGGATTACTGCATCCTCAGTACAAGTGTGTAAAAACCCTTCCTATGCTGCAAGCACAGAAGAGAATGCTAAAAATGCAACCTGGGCTCTGTTATAGAAGCTGTATGATAAACATTTTCCATTCATTTCAAAAATTTTATTTTATGCTAAAGGTATGTTTTGAAATAAATTATAATTTTATCCTAGAGTAACTCCAGAAGTTTCATCAGCTTTGACTTCAGAGAATTTCTCTATAATCTTTAGGGGAGAATTACATCACTTCCAAAAGCTGACAGATTTGCAGGATTCCAGACCACTGGGGAATGTCAGTGTTTGGTGACCTTCTTAGGGCAGACATGAAGTTGGTATCCAGCCACTACTTTTACTCAGTCTCTGAAAACAATGGAGTTGGGTGAAGGCTGCACAGACATTTGCCAAATTCCAATGTATGTGTCTCACCCGACATAATTGGTACATATGAACCAAATTGAATGCTGGATCCAATTCAGAGTTAAAAAGAAGCTCAAGATTTCAGTCACTTTGTCCAAACCAGACAGACCTCCATTCATTGACAGACCATACAATCATAATATAATTGCTTTTGATTCTTTTTAGGGGAGGGAAAATATCAGATTTGGGGAGACCTGAAGCGTAAAGCAGTCAGAGTAAACACAGGAAAAGAGACACATTCAGAATGGGTTAATACACCAAAAAATTAAACATCATTTTGGCAAATAAAATTTGGTTATAATTAAAACAAAAAGCAAAGTGTGTCATCAGTTGTTAATGGGTTATTAAGACTCCAGAAAGTATAATGTCAAAAGAAAAAACGACATTCTATGACTATGCAGGCATGTGGAATGTGAGCATGCCTGCCTCATAAATTTTTGATGATGCCAAGTCAGTAAATCCTTAAGCAATTCTTGATGGTTTCTGTACTGGCCATAAATATTGAATTGCAGTGCATTCACTCAGGGTTGTCCACCCTCCCCAATTACAGAATGCCTCAATGGAAAGTGGATTATACAGAGTGGCCATCCCCAAGTTCAAAACATAACGGGACTAAAGTAGAATGGGCCCAGGGCAGCAAACACTAGCTCCTCAAAGTGGTCAGGGCAGGAAAACATTCATCAGCATACTCTCTCTTTTTTATAAGGGCTCAGAGAATCTGAAAAATCAAATTAGCAACAAATGATGATCTCTCCAATAAATACCATCTCCCTTGGGTGGTTAACATATGGCAGCTTCAAAGAAAAAGCACACAGCTAAAATGGCAGGGGTGTGTACAGGAAACCATAACTCATGGTAATGCCAAAAAGGAAAATAAAATATTTCGTATCAAATTAATCATTGAAAAACCTGTGACCACATAAAAGATGTCATATTTAGCCCTAGTAAAATTAAATTCCGCAAAACCTCATAAAATCAAATTTGGTTTACAAAGAATCAACATTCATTCCTGAAAATCCTAAATTATATAATAGTTTAAATGTTGTTTTATTTATGCCGGATGCAGTGGCTCACACCTGTAATCCCATCATTTTGGGGGGCTGAGGCAGGTGGATCATGAGGTCAGGAGTTCACGACCAGCCTGGCCAAGATGGTGAAACCCCATCTCTACTAAAAATACAAAAAAATTAGCTGGGCATGGTGGCAGACGCCACCAGCTACACAGGAGACTGAGGCAGAGAATTGCCTGAACCCGAGAGGTAGAGGTTGCAGTGAGCCAAGATCACACCATTGCACTCCAGCCTTGGCAACAGACCGAGACTCTGTCTCAAAAAAAAAAAAAAAAAAAGTTGTTTTATTTAACTAAAGTTCAAAACTCACTCAAAAGAAGCCTAGAAATATTGACATCACATGTTGCAAATTGAATTCCTTATAATCAATAGGATGACAAATTAGTAAATTCTTAAAAGCAAAAGGACTTCTAACTACTTCTTTACAAGAAACTGAGTAATGTATCAATCTAAAAACCAATGCATTTATTTATAGGACTACAAAGGAAAACATTGATGTTTCAGCATTTTAAAACAGGAAGCAGAACTAGCAACAGTTCTTTGAAAGTATACAAAAAATCTGGTTTGAAGTTAACAAATATGTATCCAATTAAATTGCTATAGCTCAACTTCTCTCTAATTTATGGTAGTATGCCAAGTTTCTCTTAGTCACCCTTCAAAAATAAAGAATTGAGGTTTCAATACAAAAGATACATAAAAGTTTCATAGGGTGATAACCTATAGAACCTCCTACTACTGAGTTAAATTATCCATCTGCTCTAGCAACATGGCAGATAGTAGATCATCATTTCAGGCACAAAATATAGGGAGGGTGCTTGAAAACTTCAAAAACAAAAAAAAAAATTACCCGTCTTTTCAGGGTGTCCAGCATCAGCAATAGATGACTTTTGGTAGACTTTTGTTTCATAATTATGAATCTATGAGTGTGGTATTTAGGTAGGGCGATGAGATTGTGGGATGGATACATTGACATTAGGAGTCAAGTTCATAAAGAACAAATGTCAAAAGCAATGTCAAAGGTAAAATGGCAGGTTAAGAAGGATTCAGATGGTGGCATTGCCTCCTGGAGGCTCTGTGGCAGGATCCTTCCTAAACCTCAGCTTCTTCATCTGTAAAACAGAGATTCCAGTGGAGCCAGCACCACAGTGGTCCAGAGGATGAGATAACTAAAGTATGTCAAGCCTTAGCACAGTGCTTAGTTCTCAAGTACTTGAGAAACAAGAAGAAAGGGGTAAGTCTTTGTTACTAAAAAGAGGGTGACTTCATACAAGGGATCATTCCTTTTCTTCAAAGAAAACATTAAATCCACAATAGCTGTAGCTCATCCATGCATACAGAAATCTGTGCCCAAGAAACACATACTGAACATACACAGTAAAGAGCAATAGAAGTAGAAATCTGCAAAGAATTTATATTTAAACCTCTAAGGATCTATATAAAAGATAACGTGAATAATAGAATTCAGTTTTATTAATTCCAGGCAAGTTCTAATGATCATAACAATATATTTTCAAATCATATGGATGATATTAAAACATAAAGCATAAACTGAAGTTGTGCAGTTAACTGAGTGTGGTACCACTCCTACCTGGGGGCATTGAAAAATGGGGGTGGGAAGAAGAGTTGGATGCAGGCAGTGACCAGGGATGTGAAATGTTCTGTAATACATGGTAGGGTCCCCATGCAAAAAATAATGCCCTCACCCAAAACATGGCAAATAGGCTCTTCTTTAAGGTCATGAAGTTCCACTTACCATCACTCTGAGCTTAATCTTCAGGACATTATATGAGTGTGTGTGAGTACATGTGTCTACCAACATTATCCCATGCCGTATTTAAATTTCACTAGCCCAAGCCCAGAGTCCATATGAAATGTACAAAGAGACTCTAATAGGCACTGATTAGTAAGAATAATCTACAAAGCAGAAAATCTGGCAGATATTTAAGAGATACATGTATCCACCTTATTACGTAGAGTCAAGTTCCTGCTGTAAACGAATTAGCATGTCAAAAAAAAAACTGCCTGTTGCAATTTGGTATGAAATATAATTGAAAACATCATTGCATTTCCACCCAGGGGGGTATGTGACTTATGTATTTTAAAGGAGTAGAGAAACAAGTGAAAAAAGACGTAACAATAGCAGGGACTTCTAAAATTATATATGGATAAAAGTGGGAAAAGGAGATCAAAAGTTACCGAGAGCTAGAAAATAAATGAACAAAGTATCAATTGAACTATGGAAATTCACATACAAGGGGCTACAGTTAAAAGGGACCTCAGTAGCCACAGGGACTATCTAATTCATCTCTGGACCATGAGGGCCTGCCACAGCACCTAGCATATTGGAAGTACTCAATAAATGCTTGTGGAAAGGATGCATGGATGGATGGATGGATGGATGGATGGATGGATGGATGGATGGATAGAAATGCAACTTCAAGATCTGGTTCTACAGTATTATATATGAAGCAATTGAGACTCAGATAAAATTCAGTGACTTGCTGAAGATTATTCATTCACTGAGCCTCACATTCTGATGTTACATATGTCAGATGCTATGCAGATGATTAGGGAAGGGCAGGACTGAGATTAAACTGACGCCCCCCCTACATCCTAATCCAGGCTTTTTGCACTGTATGGGGATGTCTCCCAAAATAATTATTACAGCGATTTAATAAAGAAGGGAGAAAGTTAGTTACAATTTTCAGCTTAGAAATTCACAGGCAAAAAAGGCTGAAGGGAAATAATCACACTAATAGTGATGCAAGGATGTAATTGGAAAGGAAAAAATGGAGAGAAATTAAAAACACAAACAGATTTAATCAGGGTCCTGATAAAGTGATAAAGTAATCAATAAGGCAAATCAAAGATAAATGATTAGAGATTTAAAACCTCAGCCTATTGGAAAAACCTGAGGGAAAAGATTTTGAATTTTTTTTATTTCTTCCAAAAGATCCTATTTGACATACTTTTTAATCTAAATGACTGAAGATTCCGAATTTGGAAAGGCAGACACATATCTATTTCTCATATAACCCTCTACACTTCTTGACACACAGCACTGCAACACTCATCTGGTTCCAAAGCAGACGGCTTGGCCCTCTGTTATCAAGAGCGCTATCACTGTTCTGGCCCAGAGAGCTAAGTTGTCTTATACGTAGGTCTTAGCCAAAGCTCAGAGGAAAGAAGTGATATTTGGTGAGTCTACAGGATGTGGTCTCCAGTCACTTTTTAGGTACTAAGTTACATCTTGGGATAATGTCAGACGCTGGAAGATGCCGTATTTAAACTTCACTAGCCCAAGCCCGTATTCACCTCCACAGTTTAATACCTTAATGTTTCTTAAAATTTGAGGGATCTTAGAACGACCCCTTTACAAATCTGCTGAAAAACTGGATCTGTTTCTGGGAAAAACTGTACATACCTACATATCTAAAATGTGTATGTGGTTTCGGTCTCTCCTGTCCACAGTCTCTCCTGCTTTGAAGGGATCCCCTAACAAGTTTTTTCCTAGAGGTCACTGGTAACAACCATCGGATAACATGCTTATCACTTGGGTGATAAAATACTCTGTACCCCAAACTCTGATGACATGCAATTTACCTATATAACGAACCTGCACATGTACCCCTGAACCTAAAATAAAAAGTTGTAAAAACTAATAATACAAGTAAAAGAGATTTTTGCATGTGTTATAAATCTCTTCAGGAGGACCTTCCACTATGCTTTCAAGAGAATTGTCTTGAAGAATTTAGCATCCCTCTGAATTCCCAAAAAAACTCTGTGCTTTTCAAGGTGCTTTTGAGGAAGAAGGATGATGCTTCAACTGTCTTTTGTGCTCTGACTTCTAGGAAGTTCATTATCACATCATATCCTCAACCAAATAATTAACACTTGACATTGGCATTTTCTTCTGTCTTTGTTTTTAAATTTTATTGTTGTTTGTTAATTTTATTGTTTTTGTCTTTGTTATACGTATTGTCTCGGTTCTCCATTTCCTCCCTCTCCCTGCGAATAAAAGAGACGCATAGATTTTATTCTTTTGTTCTACTTTTTCATGAACGTTTCTTCTACATATATCTGATATATATGGAAAAAAGAATTACTGCCTATATATGCAGAACTTGTAACTCACAGGATTTCTAAACTAAAAGACTTTTCTTAATAGGTGTGAAGTGAAATTCTGCAAGTAGCTGCATCCAGGAACTTCAGAGTTAAACCAGTATCTCAGTATAATCTGTCGCTGCTATAGTTTCCTTTCTTTGACCTCCAAACCTTATATTGAAATTTGACCCCCAATGTTGAAGGCGGAGCCTAATGGGAGGTGTCTGGGTCATGGGGGCAGATCCCTCATGAATAGCTTGGTCATCAATGAGTGAGTTCTCACTCTGTTAGTTTCTGGGAGAGCTGGTGGTTAAAAAGAGTGTGCCATGTCCCTTCTCTCTCTTTTTGCTTCCTCTCTCTCCAGTGATCTGCCCACGCCAGCTCCCCTTCATTTTCTGCCATGAGTGGAAGCAGTCTGAGGCCCTCACCAGAAGCAGATGCTGGCACTATGCTTCTTAGACAGCCTGCAAAGCTGTGAGCCAAAGAATTCTCTTTTCTTTATAAAGGACCAGCCTCAGGTATTCCTCTATAGCAACGCAAACAGACTAAGACACTCGTGCTTCCTTTCATTAGCTATTTCAAGCTCAAAAATTACGAGACTGTTCCAAAAATTAGGGCAGGATCTTGTCATTGTGAACTTACAACTTTTCTGTCTGAAGCAAAAGGTCCTAACCCCAAACCGTAATTTGAAAGGTGCCTCTACTCCAACTTCATTACCCTTCAACTGCCTCTTCTCTGCCTCCCACTCCCCTCTTACTCACCAAAAGACAAATGAGTTTAGGCTGGGCATGGTTAACCATCGTTCTCAGAGAAACAAAATCCTGCTGTTTGGTATTCTCACTGAGAATCCCTTCACTTAGCTTATGGATCCCCCTCCACAGATTCCTGACAGCTCACTGGGCCAGGGAACCAGCCAGATTTTTTAGCTACATCTGCAGTATCTTTTCTACTCCGGCAGCTGGCATAAGGTGGGAAAATTCATTAACATGCTAATGATGTCCTACTTAAAATTCTAGCCCTGATTATTCTGTGATTAAATCTCTCCCCTTGACGTCGGTTTCCTTTATAGCTGAGTTACAGTGCGAAATCAACAATATTAATAAAGTGCAATACAGATTACCAATTTATACACAAGGGATGGTAGAAAACAGTTGCGCAAATCTGAGGGCTCTTTTTTTCTTGAAAAGTAGTTATAGGCCTGGCGCGGTGGCTCATGCTTATAATCCCAGCACTTTGGAAGGCCTAAGCGGGTGGATCACCTGAGGTCAGGAGTTTGAGACCAGCCTGGCCAACATGGTGAAACCCCATCACTACTAAAAAAAATACAAAAATTAGCTGAGCATAGTGGTGGACACCTATAATCCCAGCTACCTGGGAGGCTGAGGCAGGAGAATCGCTTGAACCTGGGAGGCAGAGATTGCAGTGAGCAGAGATCGCACCATTACACTCTAGCCTGGGTGACAAGAGCAAAACTCCGTTTCAAAAAAAAAAAAAGAAAAAAGAAAAAAAAAGCAGATGTAGTGAACTATAAAAGTTGCTGATTTTTTTCATTCCACCCTTCTTTAAATAAACACACACATTGGAATCCACAATAATTAAATGTTTATAGTTAATTTCCATAAATACTCAAGGCTTGGAAGATAAATTTAGCTTTTCCTTCTATTTCACTGCACTTAACATTGCTCAGAATTCAAATGCATTCTCCTGAAGTCTCAAGAACAGCTGACAGGAGTTAAAGCACACTTCTTTATCATCTCTTTATAGAGATTATGTCTTGGTGACAAAAGCCAATGGATTCAGTGATGAGATCTCTCTCCCTTTGCCCTTGAGTACCTTGGCATATTTCAGTTCCTTTTCTATCACCATATTATTCTATCTGCTGACACTCCAAACTGAAAGTCCGACTCAGACAACTCAAACATCTTCCAAGAAAGACAAACTTATCACTACCCTCATTAATTTGGAAAATGAATAAAGAAGCAGCAGATTCAAGGTCTGGATCTGCAATCTAAAATGTAGGAAGAGAGGACTCATGTGTCATTTTAACATCTGGCCCCAGTAAGTGAACAAATATCGATGGTATAGTATATTTACTATTTTAGAAGACATCATGCTGGATACCAAAGCAGTACAGTGAAACCTAAGGACGATGTTCTGACCTCAGTGGACTCATAATCTAGCCAGAGACACAAGATACAATGATATTTTAAGTGATGCATGCACCAAATTCATCTCAGGTGCATCATGAGAGATACACTTCACATCATTAAGAGGTCTCTGTATGAGAGACACTACTCATTGTTCCCTAAGACTGCAAATCTCCCCTTTTGCTATGGAAACAGAATTCAGTACTTCAGCAGGGCACACTGCTGCCCAGGGTAAGGACAGCTCCCAGCCCCTCTTGCAAGTAGCTGTTACCATATAACAAGGTTAAGGTCACAGGGATGTGGCCGTAGCAGAGACGTGTGCAGATTTCTCAAAGGGCATGTAAAGGGGAAAGGTGAGCTCTCTTCCTTCTTCCTTTTTATCTGACTGGACTTGGACATGCATGTGGCTGGGTCAGCTGGGTTGGACTGAATGGCACAAGTTGTGGGTCAGAGAAGAACAAAATAGAAGAGTCTGAATTCCTGACAATCAGGGTGGCTTGATTATACGTCAGTTGCCCTTTTCCCCTGAACGCTGCATTCCACAACCACTGTTGGAAATCAAAATCTTTTTTAAGAATACTACATATTGCTCATTTCTTAAATGGTTTCATTCTCTAAGGCTAAAATGAGTCATGGTACATGCATGCATATGTGTATGTGCGTAAGCACACTCTCCTTTGTACTTTCCCTACATTTAAACTTGAACCCACAGCTCCCTCTGAATTTTTAATTCCCAAAACACAAAAATAGCTGAATATGGACTTTGGCCCAGTTTTATCATATTTTAATAAATAAAAGCTTCAATATATTGAAGAGTTCATTATTTATTTGTTTCCCACACTCTCAACCCTAGATTATTAATTTGGTTCACCTAAAGCCCACTCACCTCAAATTGGTTAAAAAAAATTAAGCATTTGTAAATCAATGTATAGGGAAAAGGGTGGCTGATCCAGCAAAATCCAAGTGTAAAAACATAAAGAGAAGCTTCACAACAGTAATGAGCCATCTGCAATTTAGAATCATCCATAGTAGCAATCTCTCATTCCATTTGTTTATGTTTTATTCATCATTGTGAAAATACTTAGTGAAGTGACAATGATGAGATTCAAAAAAAACTGCACGGTTCTTTTTTTAAAAAGCGATATTAATGGCTTTCAAGGCTCAACTATTCAAATGAAAATATTGCTGGACTAAATTTGCTCAAATTCACTTCCTCTTTATTTTTGGATATAATATATTCTTCATTTTGTGACAAAAAGTTATGTGGTGATAACATGAGAAATGTTGTAGTTTCCATTGTTCATACATTTAAAAACTCAATAGCAGAAACCTACTTAAAATGTACAGTCCTCATTCCTATCACGACAGAGTAAACCAGGCTGTGGTGTCTCGGGTGAGCATGTTGTCATTCCTTAGTACTATAGTTATTTAGGCTCAAACATACTGTCTGTAGTTACATATACGGCAAAAACAAGGCTTGACCTTTAAGAATGAAAAGAAAAAAAGATAAATACTGAGTTGTTAAGTCAACTTAAGGGTATTCATTACAAAGAAGACAGAATAACTACTGAACATACTCTTTGATTCAAATATCTCTGTGAAGAAACCTCTCTCTACATAAATTGATAGACATTTAAAAAAAAAATTTATTCATCCCGAATTGATGCACTTAACTTCAGCTAGCGGATTTTATATTTCTCAATCTAGCTTATAACTACTACTCTTCATTTACTTCAATTTACGGAATATTTACAAAAGCCCTATTTCAAATCTGGTTCCCATCAGCCCCGCTCTTTTCTTATGTCTTCTTAAATAAGCATACTTTGTAAAATATAGCTGTTTATTCATATATATTTCATTCAATTTTTTTAGTAAATAACATTTATTTAGGAACCATGGTATGCTGTAAATTACCCCTGACTTTTAGTTTCTAGGGGCAATGGAAAGGCACACACACACATACACACACACACACACACACACACACACTCACTCTCCAGGATCTTTGTAAATTAATCTGTACCAATCTGCCTAGGAGACAGATTTTATTCTTGTCATTTTACTGGCGCAGAAACAGGTTCCAGTATTTAATAAAGATTAAATCTGAATTTGCTTTTAATGATTTTATTCTGTATATTAGAAACTGAATCATCAGAAATTCCTTACATGTTTTAAGAAATAAGTTTTTACTATCTCAATTTGCACTGAACCAGCACCTTCTGAGACCATCCCTCTGGGTGCAAATCTCAGAGTAACCTGTTACTCTTAACAACTGGAAAAGGAAAGAACTCAGGACACTTGAACTCCTCTGACCAGCAGACACTTTGGCTAAGGCAGCATTCACATCTTCGACATCATCTTGCCTGGGGAAAGCAGCTCTCAGAAAAGCGCACACATAGAAGAGCCACTTTGTGGTCTTTCCTCAATTTTCTCAGATCAGCCTGATTTAGTCTATGATTGTGCAGACTAGGAGACTGAGCCAAGAGACAAAAGGGAAGATAATTGTCACACAAAGAAAATGCTCAAGACCTTGCCAAGGGAGAGACTGCCCTAAATAATAACAAGGCTATTAGCAAATGCAGGGTGGGACGGGGAACAGAAAAAGGAAAGATGTCATATGTGAATACGAAAACAAAAGCTGACAAGTAATTCCATTCAGTTTGCCAAGGCGCCTGCCAAAAACGTCCCCAAGGAAAAGGGCCATGTGCTCCGTGACGCTCTTCACAGTGACGTTCACATAAAGCACAGAACATCCTGCCCGGCCACAAAACACAACAAATATCAACATCTCGCCGAGGAACAGTTGTGCACTACCTACCATAGGCAGTCTCCTGGTGCTCCACTTCTCTTCTCAGTCTGTCGTAATCTTCTTTAACACTTCCCAGCTTTTTGACATTCCTGGAACTCAACACCAACAGCTTGCTGAGGAGTCCCTCCAGCCCTTCTCTCTCTGATGTTAATGATCTAATCTCCTCGGTGAGGTCTTTAGCTGTACAGAAATGGTTTCCTACAGCACATTGTGGGAGAGAAGGAGGGAAAACAAGCTTTACAGCATCCGCACACATGGAAGATCTAGCAGCAGCTAATGTACATTCACAGCATGGGCAAAGAAACAGAACTTTGAGATCATGTACAACTTCCTTAGCAGTCCTCTGGGGAAAGAACCTGGAAAAATACTGCCCTCCTTAAACTGGAAAAATCACCAGTCTTTTTTATCACCTTATTCTTGTTATGTCTGTTTTAGGAGTTCCATTGGCTAAGCCATGTCCCGTGAAATATGATGACACAAAAATGTCCCAGTGGAATCCAGAGGAACCACAATGTGTCACTCCATTCAAATAATATACAAATGTCAAAGAGATGACATATTATAGCAGTGTGGAAGGGGACTGGGCCATATAATCAGAGTTGACCTAAATTAAATTCCTCCCGTTACTCAAATTGCATGACCTGGAGCAAGAAAATTAGCACATCTGGGGCAAATTTCTTATAAAATATGATTGCAATAACACCTGACTCATAGGTAGTTACAAGAATAAACAAGGAATTCTGTCAAGCACTGAGCAAAATATATGGTAAATTAAATGTAGCAAGGTTGCAGCATACAAGGTCAATATACAAAAATCAATCTTATGTCTAAATATCAACAACAAAAAACTAGAAGATGATTTTTTTAAAAAATACAATTTACAAACTATTTTAAAACTCAAAATACTGACGGATACTTTTTTTAAATATGTGCAAGAGCTCTACAGTAAAAACTATTTTTCAAAAACTGCTGAGACAAAGACAAATAATTTAAAAGATTAAATTATTATACATACACTGGAGGTTCAATATTGGTAATATTTCAGTTTTCCCCACATTGATTCATTGATTTAATACCATTTCAATCAAAATTTTATGAGGCTGTTTTGTAGAAATGTGTGTGCTTATTCTAAAACGTTGAAGAGTGAGCCGGGCATGGTGGCTCACACCTGTAATCCCAGCACTTTGGGAGGCTGAGGTGGGTGGACCCCTTGAGGTCGGGCATTCAAGACCAGCCTGGCTAACGTGGCAAAACCCTATCTCTACTAAAAATACAAAAATTAGTGGCACAGTGGCAAGCACCTGTAATCCCAGCTACTAAAGAGGCTGAGGCAGGAGAATCGCTTAAACCCGGGAGGTAGAGGTTGCAGTGAGCTGAGATCTTGCCACTGCACTCCAGCTTGGGCAATGGAATAAGACTCCACTTCTAAATAAATAAAAAAATAAATGAAGAAAATGTAGAAGAATGAGCCCATGAGTTTGAAGCTGTAGTACACTATGATTGCACGATTGCCTGGGCAACATAGCAAGGCCCCATCTTGAAGAAGAAGGAGGAGGAGGAGGAGAAGGAGGGAGGGAGGAAAGGAAGGAGAAGAAGAAGATGATGAAGAAGAAGAATAGGAAGAAAGAAGAGAAGCAGCAGAAGAAGCAGCAGAAACAAGAAGAAGAAGAGGAAGAAGGAGGAGGAGGAAGAGGAGGAGGAGGAAGAAGAAGAAGAGAGGAGAGAGAGGAAGAGGGGGAGAAGGAGAAAGAGGAGGAGGGGGAGGAAGAGGAGGAGGAGTGGTCTAGGTAAACCAAAGCAATCCTTAAAAAGTTAGTCTAAGACTAAGGCTAAAGCCACTATAAATCAAGGTCATATGGCATTGCATATAGATGGACAAATAGATCAATGGAATAGAATAAACAGTCCAGGAGTGGATTTACACATATACAGCCAACCAAAGTGCCAAAGCAAGTCAATAAGGAAAAGAAAGTATTTCAACAAATGGTGCTGGAACAACTAGCTATCCACATGGGAAAAATATTAACCTTGATTCATACCTCAAACCATATAAAAATTTAACTAAAGGTGGATCACAGGCCCAAATGTAAAAGTTAAAACTATAAAGCTTCTACAAAAAAAAAATAATAATAATATTTTATTGACTTTGGAGTAGGCAAGAACTTCAGATAAGATACAGAAAATACTATTTAAAAAAGGATAAATGGGCTTTATCAAAATTAAAAACTCCTCATCAAAAGACATCACTAAAAAAATGAGAAGACAAGTCACAGACTTGAAGAAAATCATTGCAATATGTCTAACTGACAAAGAAGTTGAATACTACAACTCGACAATTAAAACACAAATGGTGCCATTGAAAAACAGGCAAATGAGCCAGGTGCGGGGGCTCACGCCTGTAATCCAAGCACTTTGGGAGTCCAAGGTGGGCAGATCACGAGGTCAGGAGATGGAGACCATCCTGGCTAACACAGTGAAACCCCATCTCTACCAAAAATACAAAAAATTAGCCGGGCGTGGTGGTGGGTGCCTGGAGTCCCAGCTACTCGGGAGGCTGAGGCAGGAGAATGGTGTGAACCCGGGAGGCGGAGCTTGCAGTGAGCCCAGATCATGCCATTGCACTCCAGCCTGGGTAACAGAGCGAGACTCCATTAGGAAGGAAAAAAAAAAAAAAAAAAACAGGCAAATGACTTAACAGGCATTTTACAAAGTAAGACACACAAACGGCCAATAAGCACATGAAAAAGCATTTGACATCATTAATCATTAAGAAAAGAAAAATTAAAACCATAATGATTCCACTACAAGCCCACTCAAATGTTTCAAATTAACTCAACTAAAAATGTCAACATTCACAAGGGTATGGAGCAACTGGAACTCGCACACATGTAAAATGGTCCCTTCAAGAAAAGTTCTGCCAGTTTCTCATAAGGTTAAATGTATACCTACCCTTCAATCCAACAATTCTACTTCTAGGCATTTACACAAAAGAAATGAAAACACGTCATCAAAAATATTTGCACTCAAATAAATGTTCATAGTGTCTTTATGCCTGAGAGCCAGTCCCAAACTGGAAGCAACCTAAATGTGCATTAGCAGGAAAATGCAAAAAGAATAATAGAGCAACGCAATGAAAGACTACTCAGCAATAAAAAGAAACAAACCCTTCATGCCTGCAGCAACATGTATGTGTTGTTGGTTTTTTGTTTGTTTTTTTTTTTTAGATGGAGTTTTGCTCTTGTTGCCCAGGCTGGAGTGCAGTGGCGCAATCTCAGCTCATTGCAACCTCCGCCTTCTGGTTTCAAACGATTCTCCTGCCTCAGCCTCCCAGATAGCTGGGATTACAAGTGTCCACCACCACGCCCAGCTAATTTTTGTATTTTTTAGTAGCGACAGGGTTTCACCATGTTGGCCAGGCTGGTCTCAAACTCCAGACCTCGTGATCCGCCCACCTCGGCCTCCCAAAGTGCTGGGATTACAGGCATGAGCCACCGCGCCCTGCCAACATGTATGTGTCTTTACAAAAGATGCAAAAGAGTAGTGCCACATGATTCCATTAAGTTTTAGAACAGGCAAAATTAATCTATGGTAGAAGGTATCAGAATAAAGGAGGGATGATAATGACTGGGATAATACAGGGTGTTGTTTCTTGAGTGATGAAAATGTTCTGTTTCTTGATTGGGCTGTCTGTAACATAGGTGTCAAAATTCAAGATCTGTAAACACTTAAGACCTGTGCATTTCATTGAATGTAAACCATACCTCAATTAAAAAGAGGAAAAATTAGGAAATTTTAAAGTATGAACACTGAACAATAAATTACTAAATATATAACATTAATGAGTGCCCCACAAATTAGTGTTAGAAAACCCCACTATGTTTTCTAAGAATTTATAGTAACTATAATCACAATAATAGCTACAAACTTTCTCACCTTTGAATGTCATCACAACTTTAGGAAATAGGTTATAGCTTATATTATTATTACTATCATTATTATTATTTTACATTTTAACATCTCTGAAACAGGGATGTGCCCTACAATCGCCATCAGCTAGGAAGTAGCAGGATGCAGTGGTTATAACTGGATTGTTTTCCTGGCCCTGGCTGACCATCTGCAACCCCCTGGTGTTTCAATGTACAAACTATTTTAGGACCATCTGCATACTGGCTGTTGCCTGAAAATCTTGTGTTGATGTGGATTTGTAAGACTGGGAAAGCACCAGCATTCAAAACTTGAGGAAAGGTGTTAGCAGTTTGGCAGACAATCCTACAGAAAACAGTTTATTCTTGGGGGAGAAAAAGTTGCCTCCCAACAACGTCAGGGGTTCAGAGGATGATGATGTGTGGGGAAACACGAACCTCGACAACTTTGAGTCCAAATGTGCTTCAGAAGACTCAGACTGAACAAGAAGACGCCTAGGAAAACCTTAACCAATTTATTCTCCTTTTTAATAGGTGATATGTGATTTTTCAAAAGCCTAAATACATCTAAAAGAGCTATATCCGTAAGTATAAGATAAAAATTCTAAACCATAGAAAGCACTGTTACTGTTTAATTGACAGCAATGTTTCTTTCTTTGTAATATATAAAATAACGGGTGCTTTTTATGTTCACTGATATTCATATTGTTATCTCTTTTTACAGCTGGGAAAATGGAAATCTGGAGAACTAAAATATCTTGCTGAAGATCACGGTGCAGTAAACCATAGGACAAGTTTCCAGCTGGAACATCACCCCAGAACCCCTCCTCTTAAGCATAAATTATGTTGCTAACTTCTTTATTGTTACTTAGTAGGCAGATTTCAAACTGACACAAATGTTGAAAATGATACAAAATGTTTTCCCACCTTAAGGGCATTCTGAAGCCTAGCACATATCATCTGTCACTGAAGTCTATAGTTTCCAATGCCATGATTTTATAAAGACCCTATTGAGACTCATGGGTTTGTCTCTCACTGTTTTACGCAACATGGCAAACACAAAAGAGAACAAGTACTGCTCCTGCTCTCCAGGAAGTTACCACAAAATAAAGGGAGAAGGTGCCTTCCAAAGAAAAAGCAAACACTAGAAGAGGTCAGAGGAGAAGAGAGATTATTCCAGGACAGACTGAGGCAGATTTCGGGAGGGAAGAATATAAGAGTCCCAAAAGAAGAAATAGGAGTCCTGGTTAGAGAGCATTGGGCAGGGGGCAGGAGGTGAGACTAAACTCACAAGGAAGTTGCTTCAAAACAACAGTGCCCCAAATGCCACGCTGCTGGGTTGGACCCACTTAGGAAAAACCCGAAAAGTCCACAGGAGAGCAGACCGCACTTGCATGAGCTTCAAGTTGTAAACAGTAACACAAATAAAACTTTTCCTGGATCGGTAATTTCCATCCTGAACAACGGCCAAGTCAAGGAAGCTGAGGATCGAGCCCCATACCACATGCCACAAAGAACCTCAAGGGACCCCACGCTCTGGCGAGCTCGCGGGAGGACCAGCACGGAGGTGTGACTGTGTTGGAGCAGGGTGGCCACATGTACAATGTTGTACTTTCCAAAGTTCCTCCTTAGGCTGTGCTTATGAAGTCCCAACATGTCTTCTGGGCTGTGTTTTCAATGAAGAGAGTTAATAAAAAGTGGGATGGGCACCAACTATGCCTCCAGAGACACCAGGCAGAATATGCCACAGCGTGCCCTTTCCTCCTGTGAACAGTCAGAAAAAAAGATCTCCAAAAACAAATTGGAAGAGACTACATATACAGAGCGAGTGCCGGTACAAAAGTTTTGCTGGAAATACATCCCCTAATCCCTTGCAACCCATTGCAAGCTCTAGAGACCAGTGCCCTTGGTAAAACATAGGAGAGATCATTAATTAAAGCCTGGGCCCTTTCTTTGATCCTGAGGAATAAGGCTTGGGAAAATGTACAGTGATAAAAGCAAACGTTTTAAAAGAGCAGAATGAGTGTGAATTCCCAAAGAGACCGTTCATATCAAAACCCAAGCCATGATAAAATGCTACAATGCCCTTGATTAAAATTTTATAGGTATTTTGACCTCAGATCTAAGCCTATGAGGCTTAGACCAGACCTTGCTTGATGCAGACCTCTCTGACTGCTGAAATTGGTCAGGAGCTTAGTGATGAAAATTTGGAAAGTCAATGCCGATACCTGAAGAAAGTCCCATCAGAGATCCGTGACCTGAAACTTCATAACTTTCATGGGCCCTTTCTAAATGCCACAGAAGGATGTGTGTGGACAAGAATATGCCACCTATGGCATCCCAATACACCTGTGCCTGCCTGCTCTTCAACAAGGGAATGAAACCTGGGTATTCTCATAGTTTTTTAAAGCACTTGTCAACATATTTTATTCTGCAAATAACACAATTTAAATCCCTAGGCATATGCCGAAGCTGACTTTACCCACTCTGTTCTAACAGTTACTTGGCCTCTCTGAATTCAAATATCAGCCAGGTGTAGTGGCTCAACCTGTAATTACAGCACTTTGGGAAGCCAAGATGGGAAGATTGCTTGAGGAGTTGGAGACCATCCTGGGCAATATAGCAAGACCCCCATCTCTACAGAAAAATTTAAAAATTAGCCAGGCATGGTGGTATGTACCTTTAGTCCTAGCTACTTGGGGAGGTTGAGGTGAGAAGATCACTTGAGCCCAGGAGCTTGAGGTGGGAGTGAGTCATGATTATACCACTGCATTCTAGCCTGGGCAACACAGCAAGACCCCATCCCTTAAAAAAAAAATACCTATCCTCTGTACTTCATAGTACCTGGGGCATTTTGAACAGTTCTTCCTTCACCTGAGGTCATTATTTGAGAGTCCAATTTTAGAGATTACAATGCTCTCATTACATGGATTGTCTCATTTAATCTTCCCAACAATCCAGGAAGGGGAGTCTCTTAATGATTGTCCTTGATTTCCGGTTAAAAAACTTAGACCCAGAGGTGACCTTGTGAAGGTCACAAAGTTTCAGAGTTCTAGGATACCATGCAAGGTTGCTGAACTTGAACTTGGTTATTCTGATCTCACGTCAATAAGTGACTTAGTTAATACCTGGACAGGAATCATCACTAAAGTGAGAGAGCACATGGCGGGGGGGGGGGGGGGGGGGGGTGTGATGAATCCTGTGCCCACGTGGCCCCTTTCACCTGCCCTGTCCTCAGGCCTCTCACCTGGGGTACCCCTCACACACATGGCACTTGCCTGAACCCATGGACATTTCAGTTTGTAACGATCCTCCTAAGATTGTCTACTTTCACCTATCCACATTTGAACTACACTTATTTAGTGGAAAAAAAGAAATGAAGCCAGTGCTGAGAATAATCAAACTCCAGAAATAGTAGAGTGCTGTATAATTTGTCTTACATGACACCAGATCTTTCAAGGAACTGTAAGCTCAAGTGCACAGTTAAGCCAGATCAAGATCTACCCCTTGTATTTCAGAGCCTTCCCTTGGCGAGGTCAAGGATATCCACTGTGAGCTTGGGCTGGCTGAACCAAAGCGCAACTGAGGCAGCCAACAAGCCCCAGCCAACTGCTCCCCTCCCCACCCCTCTTCTTCCTGGCGGTCCCTTCAGCTAGATTCTGCCATTTTCTGTCAGGGCTGTGCATTTCTTCCAGTCACCATGACTTCCTGAGACAGCCAAAAGCATTTCCGGTGAGCAGAGCCCCACGGCTGGCTTTGCACATTGAACATTTCAGATGGCCACATATTTCATAGAATACAAGGGGAAGATAACACTGGACACACAAAACTTTCCAACTGCTTGAGAAAATTTGGTGCCTAGTGACAGGCTAAATAGACAACCAGACAACAGCCAGGCCATATCAAAAGGTGGAACTCTGATCCACAAGGTGCAGCAACTTTCCCAGAAAACAATATCCCTACCTACAAAAAGCAACCCTGGAAGCCGGCCTGCTGTAAGACCTGCTGGAAGCCAAATTGCTGTCTAGTAACTCTCCAGGAAGTTAAATAATAATTTCTGTAACAATTGGCCCAAAATGTTCAGGACTGGATTAATAACTGATGGCTTCCCTAATTTTTGTCCCCAATTCCAACTTAGAACCCACCAGAGAAAGCCAAATATGCTCCCGTAACCAAGCACACAGGATGTTCGCTTCTAGTGAGCCGCCTCTAGCTTCCCCTCATCGATAACCTCCAATCAGGGCGCATCTGAAGACTTCACCTTTTTCCACTATAAAGCTTTCCCACTCGTCTGCCCACCTTTGAGTCTCTGCCAAATTGCAGGTGATGGTATCTGACTCCCTTGCTGTAGCAAGCTCTGCATAACAGCTTTTGCTTATTCTCATTGGATAGGTCTTCATTGCTTTTCACACCGGATAGGCATCATCTTTGAAAACGTCTTTATTGGGTCTCTTGTCTCCCTCCTCCAGTCACTGATCTAAATCACAGACTTTTTTAGAAAGAGGGAAAATAGTAAAGAAAGAAAGCAACTGACTTGATGCTCCCAGCCACTGTCTGTATCCTGAATTTTGTTTTTCTGCCATATGTCAAGTGGCCTCTCCTGGACCATCGTCACTGCTTCTCCTGCTTCCTTGCAGCTGCAGACACAGGAGCGCTCTGTAGGTCTGGCCTTGAGCCTCCACCCACCCCGGTACAGGGCCAGCCCCTGCTGTTCTGAATCAGTGCAGTGACCACTTAAAACACAGTGAGTGTCCATGCCTCTGTGATCTGAACTGCTCTTTCCAGTTCCATACAATGTTAAGAATCCACTTAAGAATGTTTAATCATTCAATAGTTTTTCTTAGCATATAATAAAAAAGTGATTTAAATACAACCTATTTTATTTTAGATTATATCATTGGGGTTATTTTACAAAGTTACCTTTAAATACTATTGCAAATAAAATTAATAACAAGCAAAATTCTTATTCTTCCTTGTTTGACAACTGACATGGTCCGTTTAATTTCCTTTAAATTAATTATGCAAGAAAAGGATATTTTCTCAAGAAAATTTAAGATGATATCTATTTATTGGTTGGGTGCCAAATATTCATTCAGAAGATGAAAATTTAAATCCTTGTTTCTCAATTTAAGGAAAAAACTACTTTCATTACTTGATGTGTGAAATTCACCCATTTTGTGTTTATCTAGAAAATCTAGTTTATTGTTTAAACGTTCTTATTTTCCCCAAAATCATCAGTTAGGAGAGAAGATTTCAAGCTGCCATTCAAATACAATTGTGTGCAATGAATACATTTCGGGTATAGATAGTTTTTACTCTCTATAAATGAAACGCCAAATTGGACAGAACCATCCTTTTTTTTTTTTTTTTTTTTTTTTCCTAAGGCTTTTGGAGTATCAGAGACATCCTCTTATGTTATTTTAAAATAAAAAATTTTTTGAGCTGTTTGCTTCTTGGAAACAGATAACAAGGGGGCAGGTGAGATAAAAAAAAAAAAAAAAAAAGTATCCAAACTGAGGTGAGACCCAAAGATGGCCAATCTAATAACCAGGCAGAGGTCTCTGCCTGTCCTGGGAAGGCTCCCTCGTTGGCCAGAGGAGCCTACTTGTTGGGCTGCCAACTGGTTCCTATAAATTCTAAGGCAATTAGAATCATGTAGTGACTCTAACGGGAATGAGACAGCTGCCCAGGCATTAGAAGAAAACCACACCCAATGGCTCAAGCCAGCGGCAAGAGATAAAAACTTAGAGGCATCTCCCCTGACTAGCAGACTGGGCTCCCTGCTTCCCCTCTGCTTCCTTTAAACAGATCATTCACACATTTGCCTGAAAACTTACAGTGACCCAGACCCTATTCCCTATACACACTGCCAGTTGTCGTGTGTCTTGTTTCTCTCTCTCTGCATGATGCTTCATTCCTATCTGGAGTGGCCCAGGGACAAAGGACTGCCCTCCCGTCTCTCTGTGCCCTCCCTGCCCAGGATCCATAAATTACACTTTTTGAATGTGTTCCCTACTGTGGTGTATATTGCATTTGCACCTTCCATCTGAAGAACCAGGGGATGCCCCAAGCCAGGTTTTACCTGGGACGCCCAAGAGAGCACAAGGTTGGGCTCCCAGCGCCAGAGCAATGGGCAGGTGGGCATAAACTGAACACAGGAAAGGCAAGAGCCACAAAGACATATAAACAAGTTTCCCAGGCAAGGAGCCCCTGGTCACAGGTCAGACAACTAGGCATTGCATCTTCCAGGTAGAAGCAGCATCCTATGAAAGGCACGCAGTAAACACCATGTCCATCTCCCCTTCATTTCTCCTTAGGGCCGGTTGCTAGCTGTTCTGGGACTGGAACCTCAGTTTAGCTGGGGGCTCTCAGAACAGACAGCTAGATGAATTAAACAAGGAAGCCTCTCAGCCTCAGGCACATCTTCTAGGACAAGGAGAAGGCCAGGGGAGAGTAAGATCAGCGATCCTACAAGACGTGCTTCCAGGCCAAGGCCAGGCTGCAGTTGCAAGTACTTACCCAAGGTGCACATTGGGCCTAGAGCTTCACATGGGTGTGCAAAGATGTGACTCAAAAGTCCATCTGCCAGAAGTGAGCAGGGCAGGCCAGCTCTCCTCTCACTGGTACAGCGGTTCTAGCCCTCACAGAACATTAAAACCACGTGGAAACTGTTTATGACGGTTCCCATATTCAGGAACAATCCCTAGAGATTCTGACGGAAGGAATTTGGTGCTGCATGGGTACCAGTATTTTTTAATTTCCCCAGATGATCCTAACATGCAGTCTGAGTGAAAAACACAAATTTGACAGCTACACAAATTTAGAGCTTCTCTAAAACATACAGGGTATAATACCGGGCCCATCCACTGGAAGTGCTTCTGTCGGGAATGCAAAGAAAAAAGAAAAAGATGGCCAACATCTACCATTTTAAAGGGATTCCAGCAAGCATATTATAAAATGCAGGGCTGCCTCTGGCATCTGGAAGCAGCTTGGGTGCCCTGGATATAATTCTCTTTTAAAAGCTTTTTCACAGCGTTTGCAGACTACTTAAGACTGGCCTTCATCTTGTGCCAAAATAGCAGGGCTGTGTTTGTTTAGCTTCAAGATTTTCAGGTCCAGTTGATTAAAAAAGGTGAGTGAGAAGCCTGCCAACACACAATGGGGCTGTCACCCAGGCAGCTGCTGCTGCTGGCTTCCAGCGTCCAGAAGCTGGAACATCGGCCAGCTCCAATCACCTGGCAGAGGATGGATCCGATGAGCAGGAGGACTGGGGCTTAAAACCAGACATACCCACTGGAGTCAGGGCAGGCGACGAAAAGCCTGACAAGTGAAGGAGGTATGAAAACGACAGATTTCTAGGGATCAGCAACCAACCAATGAGGGTTAATTTTTTGAAAAATAAATACTTCTACTGGCTGTCTTTTCAGTGCCAGGCATTAAACAAAGTGGAAGAAAAAAATTTCAGGGTGACTCAACAGATGGACCAGATCAATAATAAGGGGTAATTCGAGCAGGACAAGCCTGGAGCGGGAAGTGCATGTAGGATGCCAACATTAGAGCAGCCAGGCATCAGAGAGCCAGCCTTGACTACTCACGGGGCCTCAGGGCCTGAGCCTTCGTCCGAGGGCAAGGGAGTGGCCGGGGCTTGGCTGGCCCCGTTCCAGATGAGGACTGCGATACTAGCCAGGTCAATGAGCACCGATAGAGGTAGGGCCCAACGTAGGAGTGTGTCTCAGAATGGTGCAGACCCACAGTCCAACACACAGGAAGGATGCTTGTTGCTAAGTCTTAGACACGGGAACTGGAGGAGGCTTGAGGGCCCCCAGCAGTGGGAAGGCAGGCATGGCATGCAGACGGTGGATGCAGACTCAAGACACCAACTCTCATCGCTCCAGGTCGGTGGTTTGGAAAGTCCCAGCCCATTCTAGAGAAGGAAACAGGCCCACGTTTCTGATGGGGATGGGTAGTAGCCACAGAGCACAAGTCAGCCCCACCCACCACACACTTGCTGTAGTGCCACACTCTCGGTCCTAGAGGGCACCAATGCTTTCCCTTCGCTCTGCCCCAGGGTCAAAGCCATCAACTCCTGGGCAGGGGGCGGGAGCGTTCAGTGAGAGCAGCACAGAGGTTAAGGAGCTGCTCTTTTTTGAGATCTTCACTCTCGCTTCCTTTCCAGGCAGTCAGTTGAGCAAGGTGGGTCTGGGGCTTCATCTTGGGAGAAGAGGCCTTTCACCCTTGAGCCCTGCAGGACCTCAGTTTGTCCCAGGGCAAACCTCCTACAGTGGGCAGTTAGGTCAGACCTGCTCCAGGCCTCGGAAGACTCTCTTCTCCTTGGCTTCTCTTACTGCACTGGATCCAGCCAGGACATTGATCAGACCTCCAGGGCCCAGGTTAAAAATATGTGGCCCAGCTCTAGCAGAGAAGCCAGCAGGTCTCCCAGGCTCTTGAACTCAGAGCTGAAAACCAAACAAAAAAATGAATCCTCCCCATTGACAAGTGGCCCAGCCTGGTTGGCCAGGCAGGAGAGTGCACAAGCACTGAGGCCAAAGCTGCCTTGTAATAAGAGGTACGCTGGCCGGGAACCCGCAGCACCGAGTGTCACCTGGTCAGAGAGACACCTGCTGGCTGGGTCTCCCTCAACTCAGACGCATGGCTAACAATCGCTAGCTAAGCATGTATTCACTCTTGGAAAGAGATGTCACATTCGCATATTTATTATCTCATGTATTAATATACTGATGTAACACATTATTCTAATTCACTACCTCACTTAATTCTTACAACAACCTAATGTGACAGGCAATATTATTATTAGCTCCATTTTATAGATGAAGAAACAAGACCTGAAAGGGTTAAATAACTTGCTCAAGATCATTCAGCCAAGTCATGATAAAGCTGCACTTGAACACATGCGTCTCAGATTCCAAAGCCCAAGTTTCTCTCTACTACCTGTATGGCCCCTGCACTCAAACACTGAGAAATCTGTCTGCGCTGGTGAGTTTCTCACTCCAAGTCAGTATGGATAGAGCTCACGGCTGTACTCTCCTTCTCTAGTGATATGGTTTGGATCTGTGTCCCATCCAAGTCTCACGTTGAAATGTAATCCTCAGTGCTGGAGGTGGGACCCGATGGAAGGTGATTGTCTCATAGGGGCGGTTTCTCATTAATGATTTAGCCCCATCCCTCTTGGTGATGTTGTTGTGATAGTGAGTTATCGCAAGGTCTGGCTATTTAGAATTATGTGGCCCCTCCCCCACCCCCTCCTCCTGCTCTGGCTATGTGAAGTGCTGGTTTCCCCTTCACCTTCCGCCATGATTGCAAGTTTCCCGAGGCCTCTCCAGAAGCTAAGCAGATGCTGCCATGCTTCCTGTACAATCTGCAGAATCATGAGCCAATTAAACCTCCTTTCTTTGTAAATTACCCAGTCGCAGGTATTTCTTTACAGCAGTGTGAGAACTGACTGATATCTAGGAAGGACAGTAACAACAGAATCCACTTTTGCTATCGGCTTTAAACCAAACTATTCTCTGCGGAACAGGAAAATTGAAGCAGGAAGAGAGAATGGAAAGAAAAGAGGTGACTAAAGCACATTTAAGGTGTGTACAGGTCAGTGAAAAGGGAGAGAAACTATGGGCTTTCTAAATTACTTTTGTTAATGTGTATTACACCACACTCAACTGGATACATCAGTATCATCATGGTTCTTCTAAAAATCAATAATTACCTATCTGTAGTAGATTTCCTATACTAGCCTACTTTTCTTCCTTTTTTCATTTCTAACATCTTAGTTAATTCCATGACTCCTGAGGTCTTACCACATCCACCCCTCTGTGTACAACATGGCTGGATCACGCTTCCCAAAGTCTGGTTTTAGTCATTCAGTACTCCTCTAAAACATTGTAATGGCTCCCTAAAATGCTCTTATCCTTAGCCTACCATTCAGAGCTCTGTGTATCCTGGTCCTAACCGACTTTGAAGAGCTACCACAATACTAATCCTATACCTGGGCCAATCTAGACTGCTCTTCCTTCTGAAGAAATAGTTGTGCTTTTCCTCCACACTCAGCCCAGGCATATCTAGCTCCACTCCACTGTGGCCAATGGGACAACACAGCTATCAAAAAAGAAGAGACATTGAGCCAGGATGCCTATAATCCCAGTGACTCCAGAGGCTAAGGCGGAAGGATGGCTTGAGTCCAGGCATTCAAGGCTGCAGTGAACTATGATCTCACCTCTGCACTCCAGCCTGGGTAACAGAGCAAGACCTTGTCTAAAAAAAAAAAAAAAAAAAAAAAGGAAGGGGGATCTTGTCCTGTTCTCTACTGCATCCTCAGTGCCCAGAACCAGATCTGGCACTTCGTAGATGCTCAATGATATTTTTCTTTTCAGTAAATAAATGGAACAGGCCATTTCCTCTGACTGAAAAGCTTTCTGTCCAGCTCTTCAGTTCTCAAAATCCTTCTGTCTCAGTAAGCCCTGTGTCACTTTTTAGAACATGGCACTGAAACTCTGACACATCTCTCACTGAGACTTGTCATAATGGCCCTTCCCTTGAATCAGTGCACCAGGAATGCTGGACCAATAAAACACAATGGAAGTAACACTGCAGTGGTTATAAAAATATGCCCACCAAATTCTTTAATACTCCTCCTTTGGGGTAAAACCTGTTTCCTTCCCCTTCCCTGTGGGCTGAACTTAGTGACTTGCTTCTATTCACTAAGCAGAAGTGATGCTGTGTGACTTTGAAGGCTAAGTCCTAACAAGGCACTGTGGTTTCTGTCTTATTTGCTCTCTCTCCCTCAGATCACTGGCTCTGAGGAAATCAGCTGCTATGTTGCAAGAGGTCCTATGGCACAGCTCTTGTGGCAAGGAACTGAAGCCGTCTGTTAACAACACATGCATGAGCCTGGAAGCAGATCTTTCAGTCCCAGCCAAGCCTTTAGATGACTGCAGCTCCAAAGTGTGTCTTAACAGCAACCTCATGAGACCCTGAGTCAGAGCCATCCAGCTAATTCACTCTGGACTCCTGTCTCTCAGAGACTGTGAGAGATAAAGGTTTGTTGTTTCAGGCTATGAAGTTTGGGGAGCCACACATTAATAGAGATGTATGCCAGTTTCTGAATTCAGACCTTAAGAATAAGAAATTTCCATTTCCTTTCTCTTGGGACACTCGCTCTTGGAACCTAGCAGCCATGTTGTAAGGAAGCCAAGCTGCCTATAGAGAGGCCCACAGAGACAGCACTCAACAGCCAGACCATATGTATGCACCATATTTGGTGTGGATTCTCCCACCAAATATGGGAGCCACCCCAGTTGAGCCACCCCAGCTGTCCCTGCCAAGCCCTGCCCAAATTGTATTTCCATGGGCAAAATAAATAACTGGTCATATTTTAAGTCACAACATCTTGAGATGATTTATTATGCAGCAGTAGACAATGAAAACAGATTTTGGTATCTGGATATGGAATGCTGTTGTAAAAATATCCTAAAATCAAGGCATTGGTTTGGGGACGTGGTAGTAGGCAGAAGCCTCATGGGCCTCAGTGAAGGATGAAAAAAAGTAAGAAAAATATATCAGAAGCTAGAAAAAAAATATCCTTGTAGTGGCAAAAAAGTCATTGAGTTACCAACTGAGGCAATATAAAAAAGCGTCCTTAATAATTGTAATTATATATCCAAGGAGATTTCCAGGCAGAATACAGAAGTGCCCACTGACCTCCTGTCACTGCCTGTGATGAAATGCAGGAGAAGAGAGATGAATTAAAGAATAAACTGTTACATGTAAAGGAGCTAGATCTGACCAGGTTTGAAAATGAAACTAATTTCTTATTCCTGCTCTCTGCAAATGGCGAATAATTCTCAAATTAAGAAAGGGCCTCAGGCCATAGATCAAAGTCAGGATGGATGTATTAGTCCTTTCTCACACTACTCTAAAGATACCACCTGAGATTGGGTAATTTATAAAGAAAATAGGTTTAGTTGGCTCACAGTTCTGCATGGCTAGGGAGGCCTCAGGAAACTTACAATCATGGCAGAAGGCAAGGGGAAAGCAAGGCACCTTCTTCACAAGGTGGCGAGAAGAATGAATGCAGGAAGAACTACCAAACACTTGTTAAACCATCAGCTCTCAAGAGAACTCACTCACTATCATGAGAACAGCATGGGGGAAACCACCCTCATGATCCAAACACCTCCCACCAGGTCCCTCCCTTGAATGTGGGGATTACAATTTGAGATGAGATTTGGGTGGGGACACAGAGCCAAACCATATCATTCGGTCTACAAATCTAAGAGAGAGAATCATAGAAACTTGAAGACAGACAAAAGACCCCCTAAGAATCTTAACGACATCTCTCAAGATCCTCTCCATTCAACAGGGGTTTTAAGAATCTTACCTAATGGAGTGAAGGTTTGCCCATTCTGAAGGTATCGAAATAGGAGGAAACAGAAATAGCATTATATGCAGGAGTTGCAAAAAAATGTCAACCACCTTATCACCAGTATCACCCATTGACAGAAGGGCCCGTCCACCAAAGAGCATACAGTGCAATCAGAAAATAGTGAGGTCAAAAGGTCAGTTACCAGGAGGGTTAATTCAGGTCATCCTTCAACAGATCAGGCCTTACCAATTTTCTCAGCTGACCAAAGAGCTAAAACAGGAAACCTACCCCATATGCAATATGCCATCTTAGGCATTTTCCCTGGAGTCTGAAGAGAGATTGTTCACACTGGAGTGAGGCTATCTCTGCTGCCTGAATTATACATTTCTTCCCTCGGGCTTAATACAGACTCATCCACCTGTATTCCTGGGAAAGATATATTGATTAAGAAAAGCAAAAACCCTAACTCAGAAGCAAGACTGTGTTCAATCTTCTTTTTTTTTCTCTTAGCAAATGGGCTCATAATTTCAAGTAAATGGCATGTGAAGCTGTTAAGAGCCAAGCCCCACATTCGCACTGCCATGTTCTACGGGTTGTAAATAATACGCGTGACTGCACCAGGGACCAAATTGCTCATTAGCTGCCAACATTAGTTGTTTAATGATCTGAGGAGCAGAAGCTGCCAATTATTGTATTCCTTCTTAAAATACCATTTAAAACCCACACATGTAATTATTATACCTTTTCGTTAAATTTTCATGATTCTTTTGAAGCTGATGAGCTATGGGTCCATTCAACCTACAAAACTCAGAGAACTTTTTGAAGCTGTCATTATGTAACTGGGTTAAATATCCGTATATAATACACCAACAGAGGGCCTGGACTTTAGCCCCAGATCAGCCACTGCTGAGCTAATTGAGTGACCTTAACCAAAGGACACATCCCGCAGCCTCAACCTCCCCATCAGTCCATTCGGATCACGGTCTCTCTCCCATCTACCTAATACAGCAATTGTGAAAATAAAATAACAAATACAGAGGAGTGTTTGAATGCACTATTCAAATGATAGGATAAGATACTGTTTTCAGAGACTCTTGTTTTCAAGCTACTAATTAATGGAAAAATAATTCCTTAATAACTGCCAGACTAAGAGGGAGCATAATCCTTTGGGGATTCGCCAAGTTTCTGTGACTAGATTTTTAAACCGAGGACATCCATTTGTCTCATGCTACCATCCTTCCCCCACAGGAAGGGTCTGAGCACACCCAATAATCCTCATTCAGTGTTTACAGATACACAATACTACATACACATCTGCTAGAATCATATGGCACACAGAGTACATTCAGTCTCTAAACTCTTCAAGAAACAGGAACTGGAAGTCCCAAATGCGGTACTCAGATAAACAACTTGTGCTATATTATGTGTACGTTAGTGAAACTCCCCAGAAAAGCTTTCAGATGTCTGAGAATGACATAATAACCGTGGAATGTTCATCGAGGGCAAAACACGGTGCGCTGGTGGCTGTCATTATTTTAGTTGGACAGCTTCAACATCTCCTACACTGCCAGTTACCTGATATGGCATGCATTTTGGCTTCAAGCAAGGCTGGTAGTTGGGTTTCAATATCGTTAACTTTCTTCCTCAGGGTGCTGCAGAATTTCTCACTCATACACACCTAGGGGGAGAGAAATGGCCAGGAATCATCATTTATTCAGCTAAAAATCAGAAGGCAGTAGAACAGCCAGGTCAGAGATTTCTGGATTTGTAAGTAATTAAAAGGGGTGATGAAGAGTAATTGGAGGATAATGCTCAAAAAGCAAGAAATGGAAAAAGAAAGACAAGGAAGAGAGGGAGGGAGGGAGGGAGGGAGGGAGGGAGGGAGGGAGGGAGGGAGGAAGGAAGGAAGGAAGGAAGGAAGGAAGGAAGGAAGGAAGGAAGGAAGGAAGGAAGGAAGGAAGGAAGGAAGGAGAGAGAGAGGAAGGAAGGGAGGAAGGAAGTCAGGGAGGGATGGAAAAGAAAAGAAGGGAGGGAGGGAAGAAGGGAGAGAGGAAGGGAGAAGGAAGAAAGGGAGGGAGGGAGGAAGAAACAGGGAAGAAGGGAAGGAAGGAAGGGAAGGGATGGGAAGGAGGGAAATGGAAGAAAAAGAACAAAAATAAAGTGAGCAATGGTGTATTCCAAGCATATGCCCATCACCCACACTCAATTACAAAACCGATAGGAGCTAATCCAACAGAGAGCAACCACAAGTTAACATCATTGCATCACTCCTGCCTCCTGCCTTCTCCAGACCTTTGCCGAATCCTCCTGTCTGCATCACTTTCGTAGCCCCAGGTGGTTTGGCTCAGACTCTGCTCAGTCGCTGCCTGGGAGGAAAGGCCTTGCTGATCACCCACCCAAAATAGCAGCCTCCCTTGGCCCTCCCTCCGCTTGATGTTTTTCCACAGCTTCCGCTCAGATGACACACTATGTACTTCCATTCCTTTGTTTCCACATTGTCTGTCTGCTGGGATACGAGCTTATGTGAGCAGGGACTTTGCTCTGTGCCTGGCACATAGTATGCAGTGAATAAAGATACGGCCATTGAGATGAAGGTCAAAGCTGCAAGCTAAATTTAATTACTAGTATTAATAGACACTGTTTAGGGAAACTTTGAAGGCAGATAGATACTTGCTGGCAAGTCAGATTTGAAAAATAGACAAGTAATTCTCAGTGAGGTTTGAGGGTTTTATCATGTATTTTCCCATAACATTCCAAACACATCCTACAGTTTTTTTCTTTGGTTTTTCAAAAACAGCAAAAATCTTAAATCTTAATTTCTTTTTCCAAATGTCTTTAGGTTATCTTTTATTTTGTTGGAGGCTAAAACATCACATTTTTCCCTTTTTGAACCCTTTCAGCAGTCTCAAGACTTTTCATATGCCAATGATATCTAGACTCAGATTAATGAGCTACCTAGAAAAATTTAATTTCCCAGAAGAATCTAGGGTTTGTTGGACACCATCAACTTTAAATGTTTTCTTATATCAGTTTGAATTGAGATTATTTTTAGAGTCAAAGCAGACCTCATCCATCCTGCCTAAAATACTCCACTGTTTCTCTCATGGACTTCCATATGTTCTATTCAGTGGCTATAATTTTCCAACATCTTTTTTATGAAAATCATTCTCTGGATGAAGACGACAGTTTGGTAGCCTCTAAACAAAGCCTGCACTGGTGGTGTTGGGCATCCACATGTCCAAAGTAATTAATTCCGAGACCCTTTCAACATCTTGAGACTTTTCAGGATGTCAGAACCAGAGTTAAAAGGAAGGTATCCCTTCCCCCAGCACCAAGTCTGAGTTTGGCTCAAACCCAGATGACTGGCACATCCCATCGTATCCATTTAATAATGTCATCTGAGGTCTGAGGGCATTTCCATTAACTCTGTAACACCAGCCATAATTCTTGTGTCTCATCCAATCTATGTCCAATATTTTTGATTTTAGTGAACAGTATCTGTTAATCATAATTGGGTCAGTTTCTCCTTTGTTGAGCAAATCTATCCTTCAAGCTGTCGATATTAATACAAAACAACCTTTCTGAATCTTCTTATTAAATTGCAGTGTTCACTCTTTCAGGCTCTGCTGGATGTAATCTAATATCTACCAATCTCCAGATATCCCATTTATTTCCAACTGTTTCTTCCATCTCATTTATCCCTTAATTACCTTTGGTTTGGGTAACCCATAAGAGTTTAAGAAATGTAATGAGTGCAAGGAAGGTTTCATTTCTTTCTGAGACAGGAGTCTAAAGAATATCAGGTAGGGGTATGTGTGTGTGTGTGTGTGTGTGTGTGTGTGTGTATCTAACACACTAGAGAAAGAAAGCTATGTCAGTCTGAGACCTTTAGCTCATGGTCACTAGTCAATCTAGTTTAAAGTAAAGAGAAAGGTGTTTTGTATGACTGGACAGTTTTGTTTTAATTCTCTGTGGACTAATATAATCCCCTTCCCACAGCACACACACACACACACACATTCATGTCTGTGCACACATACCTATCCAACTCTGCACACACACGTACACATCCCCAGAAAACCTGTGTATCCTTTTTATTTACAAATAAAATTGGACACCAAGGAACTCATTATCAAATGGAGCTTTTATGTTTACATTTTAAAATCAAAGACATGAGTTCCTTAATTTTATGGAAAAGCAAAGTAATTATAAAGTGTTTTAAATGTATTGGACAAGGTATATGCAATGGTTGGAAATGTTTTTGTCCCCCCAGAATTCACAGGTTGAAATTCTAACTCCCAAGGTGATGGCATTAGGAGGTGGGGCCTTTGGGAGGTGATCAGGTCATGAAGGTGGGGCCCCCATGAAGGGTTAGTACCCTTATAAAGAAGCCCGAGACCCCGCCTTGCCCTCTTTCTTCCATGCGGGAATACAACAAGAAGTCAATCTGCAGCCTGGAAGAGGGCCTCTCACCAGAACTTAGCCATGCTGGAACCCTGATCTCAGACTTCCAGTCTTCAAAGCAATGGGAATTACATTTCTGTTATTTATAAGCCACCCCGTCTATGGTACTTTGTTATAACAACCCAAATGGAGTAAGACGGTATGCAAACAAAGCAAACCATTTTTGATATTTGGGAAAATCTAAGATCTTTAATAGTAGTTCGAGATTTTCAACAAATCCTAATACTGAGTACATATCAGTATATGTGTGTATCCACAATACACAGTGTCATAAACACACACATATAAACACCATCTGCATTATATAATAGACACACCTGTATCCTCAGTGTTGGTGTACAGATGCATTCATGTTACCTATACAGTATGTTCTGAAGATAGTCAATAAACTCAGACCCAAGACAGTTCTCCTATCTTTTAATTCTACACAGAAATCAGGATGCACCTGATAAACAGTAGAAGATGTAAGAGAGGCCAGGTGCGGTGGTTCTTGCCCGCAATCCCAATTTTGACAGACTGAGGCAGGAGAATCGCCTGAGCTCAGAAGTTCAAGACCAGCCTGAGCAACCTAGCAAAACCTGGTCTCTACTGAAAATCAAACAAATTTAGCTGGGCAAGGCAGCATATGTCTGTAGTCCCAGCTACTTGGGAGGCTGAGGCAGAAGGATTACCTGAGCCCAGGAGATCAAGGCTGCAGTGAGCTGTGATTTTGCCATTACACTCCAGCCTGGGTGACAGAGCGTTTGGGTGAGCAGAGCAGAATTCAGGCATTTCTGGGTCCCTGGTTCCGATGCTGTCTTATGGGCACCACTTGTTCCTAACAGGAAGCTCTATTTGTATGCAAGTTATAATTACCCATCAAACCTGCGGCTCTGTGACCTTTAGCAAAATCACTGGGTGTTGTTTTCAGAAATAAATTCGATACAGAAACGGAGAAAATGCACAGAGTAACTCTAGACATTTTTGCCAACAACACATCCCCGATTTTGGCTTAGCTGCGGTGAGCCCTTGGCGTGTTTCCTGATCCAGGGTCCAAGACTTTCTTTCCCTGGGCACAGAGACTGGAAAAGAGTCCTTCCAGGCCAACAGGCTCTTGGCTGCATTGCTCTCTGCTCAGCAAGCTGTCCTTTTTACATTTCGACCATCGTACAACCACCCCTGGTTCCCAGACCTACTGCAAATAATGAATGATTCATACCCAGTTCTCTGCCACAACATTTAGTCATAATTCACAGAGTAATTGATCCTCTTTCTCAGTCTGTCAATAACTTGGCCAGGTATAAATATATATGAGAAGGGCTTTTGTTTTGTAAACTGTGGTTATCCTAACTAATGAGGACATTGACTATTTAAATTAATTGACCGTGCTCCCAGGGAATAATGAAGACATATTCTGTCTGTACACAAATCAAGGTCTTGCTATGGCAGTATAAACGATGTATAAAGTAGGCAAAATGATTGTTAAGCCAACTGAAAAGCTTTAAAGAACAAAAAACAGTCACCGACTGTTTCATTTGTGAGGAAACTAGACATTGCCCTCCTGGGAAGAAAAGTAATTAATTTCTCAAGTTACTACTATCCTGAAAGCATTTTTTTTTTCTTTGAGATGGAGTCTCGCTCTGTTTCCCAGGCTGGAATGCAATGGTGCAACCTCGGCTCACTGCAACCTCCACCACCTGGGTTAAAGTGATTCTCCTACTTTGGCCTCCCGAGTAGCTGGGATCACAGGCACCCGCCACCATGCCCAGCTGATTTTTGTATTTTTAGAAGAGATGGGGTTTCACGACGTTGGTTAGGCTGATCTCGAACTCTTGAACTCAGGTGATCCGCCTGCCTCAGCCTCCCAAAGTGCTGGGATTACAGGCGTAAGCCACTGCACCCGGCCCCGAATGCATCTCTAAGCAAAGGGTTTCAATATGCATAGCGGCAGTCCTTTTCCAGTCGCTAAATTGACAGCTTCTTTTGTAGCAAAGACCAAACCAGTCAATTTCTGGGGTGTTCACAAGTCGAGACCTCCACTATGGCAGAAGCACTCTCTCCTGGCTCTTTTAACTCATCATTGGGACTGCAAAATGGCTTGACAAAGTCTACGTGTTTTTGCAGAAGCTAGGTATCCTATGATCTAGACGTAAAATCAAGTCAAAGGAAAGCTTCATAGGCTTTTTTGGAAAATGGGAGTATAAAGGTACTTACCTTAGTAGTGATTTCTTTAAGTGACAAGTTGAGGGATTTTATTCTTTCCTGGAGGCTGGAAAAATTAAAAAGAGGAGATTGGTCTTCTTGGTAACCACAATTCAATACCACCACAGTTAGGAATACTGCAAAAAGTGAACCTTCCACTGGTCTGATGGATGAAGAAGTGCAGGAGGAAAGATGATGCCAAATTGGTTCCATTTGACTATGGAATAAATATGGTGCTAGGAAGCAGACCTTTCCTCCCTTATTATGCCTTACTAAAGCTAGTATTACAATTTTATCATGCCCGGAGTGTACATCTACTGATAACGGGAAGAACAGCCAAGGTGTGCTCCTGGCAGCAAAGGATTAAAATCTGCATTCCTATAACCACCTTCCCAGAAGGAAGGTGTATGCTGAGTAGTGTCTCACTAGCAGGGAATCAAATAGTATCTATTTGGGTAGACCATGCGATTCAGCAAGTATGTACCCAGTGCCCTCTGCATTGAGCACTGAAGTAGAGCATAAAGGAGAGACATATATTTAAAGTATGTCTGAGATAGCACCCCTTAGGTTCTCCCGCTTCTCTTTTCTCCTTAGCACTTTTCACTTTGACATATTTATTTATTCACGTAATTTCTGTCTCTCCCACTGGAACTTAAGTTCCACGAAGGCAGTGACTGTCTGTTGTGTTCATTCCTGCATCCCCATTGCTTAAACAATTCCTGGAGCTTGTTAGTCAGCCCTCAGTCAATATCTGTAGAATGAATGAATCAATGCAATTAAGAGTCAGATCTTATTATGAAGGTTGTTACCTAGTGGAGAAGAAACACACGCACGTGATTCGCTATAATATAAAGCAAGAGGAAAAAATTACTATAAGGGGAATAGAAAATCAATACTAGGAGAAAACTGCTACATAAAAGCTGTCACCAGGCAGAATATTGTCTGCCTTGAGCAATGGAGACAATAACTTGTGGAGCAATTTAGAACTAGGAAAGCTTACCGGAAGAGGTGAAAAGTGAACTGGGCCTCAATGGAAAAAACAAAAAACAACAACAAAAAAAGGGAGAATGAAATTCTAGCAAGAAGATAAATCTAACTGGACCAAATGGTTCTCACAGGTGACTTGTGAAAGATAAAGTTAAACAAGGAAATGACTATTTCTGGTAGGAAAGGAGAGGGAAGGATGGAGTGGGGCCTATCTGTATCTACAATGTTTGCTTATTTATTTAGTTAGGGGCCGGGCGCAGTGGCTCATGCCTGTAATCCCAGCACTTTGGGAGGCCGAGGTAGGGGGATCACCTGTGGTCAGGAGCTCGAGACCAGCCTGGCCAATATGGTGAAACCCCTTCTCTACTAAAATACAAAAATTAGCCAGGCGTGGTGGCATGCACCTGTAGTCCCAGTTACTTGGGAGGCTGAGGCAGGAGAATTGCTTGAACCCAGGAGAATTGCTTGGTGTGAGCCGAGATCATGCCACTGCACTCCAGCCTGGGTGACAGAGTGAAACTCCATCTCTAAAAAAATAAAAGAAAATAAATTTATTTAGTTAGGGAAAGAAAATCAAAGTAAATATGGAGTAAATTCTACTATCTGTTTAATTGTAATGGTGAGTAAATGAGTGTTGTATTTTTAAATATGTTTGAAATATTTACAATTAAAATAATTTTAAACAAATATCGGCCAGGCGCAGTGGCTCAAGCCTGTAATCCCAGCACTTTGGGAGGCTGAGACGGGCGGATCACGAGGTCAGGAGATCAAGACCATCCTGGCTAACATGGTGAAACCCCGTCTCTACTAAAAAAATACAAAAAAACTAGCCGGGCGAGGTGGCGGGCGCCTGTAGTCCCAGCTACTCGGGAGGCTGAGGCAGGAGAATGGCGTGAACCCAGGAGGCGGGGCTTGCAGTGAGCTGAGATCCGGCCACTGCACTCCAGCCTGGGCGACAGAGCGAGACTCCTTCTCAAAAAAAAAAAAAAAAAGAAAAGAAATATCAAGGGCAAGCTTTAGTCAGTATTAAATGACAGACTAAGGAGTTTTGAGTTTTATCCCTCAAGCAATAAGAAATCATTCCATTTTTTAGCAAGAGAGCAACATGAAAAAAAGGTTTTCATTTTTTAGAAAACTAATTGGGTGGCACTATGAGAGATGATTTGGAGGAAGAAAGTCTGAATGTGACAAAGCCAGGCAGGACCCTTCAGCAGTGTAAGCCAGTCGGGGGCGCACGGGCCCCGCAGAGTGATACGGGTCAGAAAGGGGAGGGAGGAAAGGACTGGATTACGTGGATGCTCAGAGCAGTGAGAACATCCATTCTAGAGTTTTCCATTCTTTCATGCATTCATGAACTCATCCATTCTTCAAATATCTATCTGCTGGGCACCCAGCAAGTTAGGGACTTAGAGCATGAAGACATGGTTCCTGCCCACAACCACTTATTGCTACTAGATATGCCAGAAAATGTAACAGATGCCAGAAGAGGAGTGATTACTTGATTAAATGATGACCTGCAAAAGGAAAGGTCAAGGTTTTGGGGGTATGTGTGGGGAGGGGGTGCAGGGTGTCAGGAAATCTTATACCAGGGGTTGCCAAGTATTAGAGCTAAGCTGCCAATTTGCTGATTTTTGTTTGTTTGTTCTTCAACCGTAAGAACAATTTTTTGATGTTATCACATCTACCAATTTGTCATTTCTGAGTATAAGCAAACTCGTTTCAATTGTAAACACCTGGGAACTGGTGCGGGTCATACTAATCAGTCATTACCACTTGAGACCTACTTTCAACAGAGGAGGGTTTTCCAGTCCAGCTGAGATCAACCCAAAAGGAGGAAGTGAGGGTTGACAGAGGTGGAGCATGTGACACCAGACTCTTCAGAATGCAGGAGTTGCCATCTGACAAAAATTAGTGTACTCAGTGGGAACAGAGGAAAACAACCTTTGGAAGCCTGCCTGGAGAATTCTAGACTCTGGCTGGCTGGGGACTGGATCTTTTGAGAGAATGTAAGTCAGAGTGTCACACAGACACGAAGATTGGGGCAGATGAAACCACTCAGGGTGGTGGGGAGAGAAGAACAGAGGGCATCCAACGTGGACCCGGTCTGCTTCTTCCTCTGATTCTAATAGCAGCACCAGCTTTGGACGGCTAATGCCTGCTGTCCAAACTGAAAACCTTCCTTGGGCAGAAATGCACTTTCCCTTGCTGAGCTTGTGAGAGTCTATTCAACAAATACATTTTTAACAAATGGTTCACCACATCATTGAACCTATGTGAGCATTTAATACTGTATTATAAGTAGATGTTCCCAACCACACACACAGACTAGCTCATGCATTCACAATTCAGATGAGTAGCAGATCCTCTTACTGATACTGAAATTTTAGCTGACCAAAACGGCTGTGCTGTTAGCTAATGCCCAACATATCACATAAAAAGTAGGTCAAGCACCGTCTTTCCAGAGGTTGACACAGTTCACTGGTCTGGGCTCAGATCTGGCCCTATCCCAGAAAGAAAGTTAGTCTCCTCTTAGATATCATGTTAGAGGAAGGAGGCAGTGGTGCAGATAATTAAATGCATTGTTTTATATTTAATTTGATTTATATTTAATTCATGCTATATTCCTTTTTGCAACAGATTTACCTTCCCAATTATGTTTTGCTCAGGCTACTATTAACATGAGTTGTATCTCTGGGGTATATACAGAATAAAAGCAATTGTGGGGGAGCAGACGATATGAGTAATCTATATACTATGCTAGTGGGTTACAGGCTATTTATAATAGAAGAATTCTCTCAAACCAAAGTTTACACAGCATTATAAAATATAATAAAGATAACAGGGAATCTGCTTTTATTGAAGAGGGGTGTCTGGCCTAGTGTACAAAGATGTCACTTTAGCCCCCCCCCCACACACACACATTGCTGCTGCCATCACACTGTGGTCCCCAAACCATAATTCCAGGAGCAGGAATACAAACCGAAAACCAGAAAATAAGACCAGTTCAATGTTGATAAGCAAGAATTCCGTGTACTTTAAAAGAGTATAACCAATCCCCACTTTTTAAAAAACTTGCATATTATTCATAACAAATATGAACTATCTTCTCAGATGAAATTATGCCTTATCCTAGAAACACATAATTTGTCCACACAAATTAGCAAATATGTTTTCAGAAACACACCAGACCTAATTTACCCAAATCAGTATCTTCATTCCAAGTGGCTGCCCCGGAAATAACAGAGTCCAACGTTTATTGAACACTTACTATGTACCAGACACTCTCCCAAATTCTTTATGCAGATGAGCATTTTAAATTCTTATTATAACTCTATGAAGTAGAAACTACAATCATCTACATTGTAAGACAAGAAAATTTAATCAAAGAGACTAAGAGAGATTTAAGTAACTTTCCCGGGGTAACCAGTTGGTAATTATGGGGGATTAAATGGTAACCCAGGCAGTCTAACTATCTGCTCTCCTAACTACTCAACAATACTAACTACCGCTCCCAGAAGCTGTGTACCTATTTAAAATGAACTGTCATCATCCAGACAAATTTTTTGAATTCTACTTTAGAATTTTGTTAAATGTACAATATAATCAATATCATGATTTGTAAATACACGTTATTCTTTACTCACAAACTGGTGTTCCAATCATATGACCAAATTTCACCCTCAACAAATGAAATCTTAGAAAAATTGAGACTACTGACATGAATGTGCTGCACAGAACGTACATCAGTAGCAGATGGTCCTGGGGGTGATGACTGTAGCAAAAGGAAATTAAATGCAAAGGTGCCTGTCACCAGTTGAGTTGTGTACCCCAAAATTCACAGGTTAGAGTCCGAATCCCCAGTACCTAAGAATGTGACGGTGTTTGGAGATAGGGCTTTTCAATAGGTAACAAATTTAAAATAAAGTCATTAGGGTGGACCCCAATCCAATATGACTGGTATCATTATAGGAAGAGATGTGGAGGGCCGGGTGTGGTGGCTCACGCCTGTAATCCCAGCACTTTGGGAGGTCGAGGTGGGTGGATCACGAGGTCAGGAGATCTAGACCATCTTGGCTAACATGGTGAAACCCTGTCTCTACTAAAAATATAAAAAATTAGCTGAGTGTAGTGGCGGGTGCCTGTAGTCCCAGCTACTTAGGAGGCTGAGGCAGGAGAATGGCGTAAACCCGGGAGGCCGAGCTTGCAGTCAGCCAAGATCACGCCACTGCACTCCAGCCTGGGCTACAGAGCCAGACTCTGCCTCAAAAAAAAAAAAAAAAAAAGAGAGATGTGGAGACAGACACATGTGGAGGGAAGACCATCTGAGGACAAAAGAGAAAATGGCTATCTGCAAGTCAATGAGAGGAGCCTCAGAAGAAACCAGCCCTGCCGACACCTTGATCTTAGACATTCAGCCATCAGAGTTGTGAGAAAATAAATTTCTGTTGTCTAAGCCACCCTATCCATGGTACTTTATTACGACAGCCCTAGCAGACTCGTGCATGTGGAATTTTCCATTTCTCATGGTATGATGAGTTATATGTATTATTAAGGCACCGCACACTGGTGCTTCACGATCCAGGTAAAAATAGTTGCTACTCCATGTAGCAGCAGCAGCAGGTCCAGCAGAAAACACAGCAACTCTTTTGTTTTCTTCAGACTGACAGTTTCTTTTCAATCTGCCCAACTGGGAGACTGCGGGCCGCAACAACAATAAATGTGTGTAGAATATTATCATTCTTGTCTGCAGTTTAGGAGCTAAGTATTATGAATGGTGGCTCTAAGAAAATGTTATGTGAGAATGTCTTTGATTTTTTAAAATGATTATGGATTATGATTTAAAAATTATTATTTAAAAATGATTCATTAGAAATGAAAAAGGGCTCCCTTCAATACTCCTGCAATATCACAAACATAATGCAATCACTGATGTCAAAAATATAAGGAATAAAAATTCAATCTGGGGAGGGACAGATTGCTTTTCAGCCATAATTAGAAGGGCAAATGGAATTTAAGTCAATAACAGTCACTAATCTAGATAATACAAGCCAAGACTTGGTCAAGGGCCAGAATGAGACATTTATACAGGAGGATACAGCCAGGCAATTTTGGTTTAATGACTTGGGAGTGAGAAACTATTCTAAAGATAACTGATCCGACCAAAGAACTGTCTCTACTTCTACCACTCTGCTCCAAGCCACAGGCACCTCTCCTCTGAAATGCTGCAATAGTCTCAGAACAGTTCTGCATTTACCCTCACTCCTCCACAGTCTGTTCTTGAGATACAGCCAGGGTGAGCCTTCACAAGCATGTCAAATAAAATGCCACTATTCAGCCCAAAACCCTGCTCCATCACACCTGGGTCGAGCCAAGTCTGCAAGGACCTATATGGCCCATCTCTCATCACATCTCTTACCTCCTCTCCTACAACTCCCTTCTTTGCTTGCTCCACCCTGGCCACAGAGGCCTCCTGACAGCTCCTCAAGTCTGCTGTGGCTGGTGCAGGCTCCACTGCCTTGACCTTCTGCCCCAGCACATATAATGGGCCGACCCCCTCCCACCTGCAAGTCCTTGCTCACCTCTGACACTCTCAGTGAGGCTGGCCTGACTACTCCATCGACAGCTTAAATTTCACATCCACTCGTCTTCCGCCCCAACCCCCAAGTCATGTTCATTTTCTACTAACCTACCTGTAACTTACTTATTTATTACGTTTGTTATTTATTTCTGCCTTTTACCACTAGAAAAAGAATGCCATGTGGGCAAGGATCTTTGGAGAAGTACTTGAAGTGCTTGGCACACAGTGTGTACCTAATAAATATTTGATTAATGTATAATACTCACATTCTTGCCTTCTCTCTAAGAAACAAGTCAGGTGGGGTAGAGTGGGGCGGAAGCATCCTCACCTCTGTTAGAGGCACACTCAAACCACAGGATGGTGAGTGGCACCATCTTTATCCCCACTTCCCACCACTGTCCCCTCAGGATCAGGGATTAAAGGCTGCAGCTGCTCTTGACTGTATGGCTGGGGTGGAGCTTTGCATGACAGAGAAAGAAGAGGTTAAAAACTTGGAGTCAACTCATCAGATGTCCTCTCTTCTTTTAAAATTCCATCTCTCAGAAGTCATATTTATCTCGGTTTATCTCTGTTGGAGGGTTTCCTTTCATGGGCTATATTGCATGTTGAACTGTGTTCTCCACAAAATTCGTATGTTGATGTCCTGACCTCCATACCTCAGAATGTGACTGCAGTTGGAAATAGGTCATTGCAAATGTACTTCGAGTTAAGATCAACCATACTCCGACATGACTGGTATCCTTATAAAAGGGGAAATGTGGATTCAGAGACATGTACAGAGGGAAGATGACATGAAAAGACACAGGGAGAAAATGATCATCTACAAGCCAAGGAGAGATGCAGATCCTTCCCTGACAGTCCCCAGAAGAAAGCAACCCTGCTGACACCTTGATTCTTGGCATTTTTTTTTTTTTTTTGAGATGGAGTCTCATTCTGTCTCCCAGGCTGGAGTGCAGTGGTATGATCTCAGCTCACTGCAACCTCCATTTTCTGGGTTCAAGCGATTCTCCTGCCTCAGCCTCCCAAGTAGCTGGGATTACAGGCCTGTGCCAGAACACCTGGCTAATTTTTTGGTATTTTTAGTAGAAACGGGGTTTCACCATATTAGCCAGGCTGGTCTCAAACTCCTGACCTCAAGTGATCCACCCACCTCGGCCTTCCAAACTGTTGGGATTACAGGTGTGGGCCACTGCACCCGGCCAATTCTTGGACTTCTAGACATGATAAATTTCTGTATTTAAGCCAGGTGGCTGTGGTGCTGCTTTATTATGGCAGCAAACTAATACAGGCTGGCAATGGAAAGGAAGACATGTGGAGGGCCACTCATTCCTGCCTCTTAGAATGGTAAGAGCTAGAAGTCTGGAAGTGAGGTGTAGGCCTGGGCAAAGGGCACCAGTGGTCTCATCTGGGAGCCTGCCTCTAGCAAAGTGCCAAATGAGTCCTCACTGCCAACATGATGCCAAGGTCAGAAGATGGCTCCAAAAATTCAGAGTGATTGTGCTTAGAGCATCTCGCTCATCTTTCTCAAAAACCTATAGCTACTGCTATAATGTCAGTGTGTCCTCCAGAATTCATGTGTTGGAAACTTAATTCCCAAGACAACCATGTTGAGAGACAGGACCTTTAAGAAATGTTTAGGTTTTCAGGAATCTGCCCTCATGAATGGATTAATATCATTATTGGGGGAGTGGGTTCCTGATAAAAGGGTGAGTTTGATCCCCTCCCCTTCTCTGTCTCTCTCTCTCTCTCTCTCCCCCCTGCTCTCTCTCACACACGTGCTCTCTCTCTCTCTCTCTCTCGATCTCTCTTGCCCTTCTGCTTCCTGCCATGGGATGATGCAGTAAGAAGGTCCTTGCCAGATGCAGCCCCCTCAACCTCGGACTTCCAAGCCTCCAGAAGTGTAAGAAATAAATCTTCTCTCTTTATAAATCACTCAGTCTGCAGTAACAAAATGGACTAAGACAGCTGCATTGGGCATCTATTTGGTTACAGAATCCCACGCCCCAATCTAATAGCCACTAACAACTATTTACTCGGTTTCTCCAGATCCTGTCCCTTAGGGAAGCCTATCTCAAGAGCCTTATAACATACTTGAATCCACACCCTCGCTCTGTAATACTTCCGATACTCTCCTTAAATCCAGGCAAAAGAACTCCTCCCTTGCTCTCTGCCACATTGGAGGGCTCTGTCCTGATCCTCCTTACCCTTGAGGGGAAGGGTAAATGGGGGGGCCAAAGGTACATGCCACCCAAAGCTGGTTCAGGCAGCCACGACCAGAAGTGCCTTCCTGAAGAGCCAGGAGCCTGCATCCTGCCAGGGTTCTTCTCAGGGCACTGCCTGCAAGGGTGGACTGCAGTGCAGTAGGCATACCTCTAGTCCCAAGCAGTAGTCGAGCACAGGCTACTTTGAAGGGTGTAGATATTACCTGGACATACAGGCTAGGTCCCCATATAAAACCTATCATGGTGTGGGACAGGTGCAAGGGTAGGAAGACAAGGTGGGAAGTTCCATTTGACCCCTTACTCTGGGACACAATGTCAGGCAGGCCTGGATAGACCCCTTTAATGTTATATCCTAGAGAAACCACCTCTCATTCCATGCAATCTTTGGTAGTTTGTTACCAGTTCCTCGTACCACCAGTAACCCAGCCATGACCACCTTCGCACTTGGCACTGGAGGCAAAGCCTTGGCCCTCAGCATCAGAGGCACTCCCAGGGTGACAACCACACACCTGCCCCAAAGATGAGCCTTTGAAGAACAAACTCTGTTCCTGTTCTTATCTGGACTTCTGCAGAAAAAGAATATTAACGACACTCAGAGAATTACACCACTACCCCACTAACTTTCTGCAAGACTTTGAACAAGTCACTTTCATCTGGGGCTCCATTTTCTCAGCTGCAAAATGAGGAAGTTGAACGCAATTATTTCTAAAATCCTTCCAGGTCTACTATCCCATATTCTTTCACTGCTCTATCATTCAAAAATCTTTTACTAGCCTTTTTTATTTATAGATATTTAGAGAATCTAAAAACCACACAGGTTTTATAAAGTACCAGATAACATTGATAACAGAGACAGAAATATACAGGAGACACGTGTCTTTTTTTACTCTATAATAGAGTAATAGAGACAGAAACATACAGGATATATTAGATTAGACAGAAATATAGATAATAAAGATACATTCGATATTAGAAATGTAATAGATAATAGAGACGGAAATATACAGGAGATACATGTCATTTTTTACACTAAGTGAGGGACGTGTTTTTCAGCTTGGAAGCTAACTATGCAAAGGGTCTGCTCCCTGCAGACAGTTGTCCGCTCATCTTCCTGCCTGTGTATGTATGGCTTTATGCTGAAGTTCCACTTTAGCAAAAAGTTACAGGAGATGAGGAATATCAATTTCATCTCTGAACAGCCTTCTCTCTACCCTCTCCCTCTCCCTCTATTCACTATCCCATCCCATTTCCTGTTTTGTAAAAATCAGTTTAAGAATGAGAGATTATTACTAAAGCAAACCACAAATGATGGAAAGAGCAAAATGACAGCTATCTTAGCATAGGCGCCACTTGGGTCTTGAATTAAAGCACACTCACACAGCCAGGTATGGTGGGTCATACCTGTAATCCATGCACTTTGGGAGGCCAAGATGGGCAGATCACTTGAGCACAAGCGTTCAAGACCAGCCTGGACAACATGGTGAAACTCCATCTCTACCAAAAAATAATAATAATAATAATAATAATACAAAAATTAGCCAAGCATGGTGGCATGTGTCTGTGATCCCAGCTACTCGGGAAGCTGAGGTGGGAGGATTCCTTGAGCCCAGGAGGCTGAGGCTACAGTGAGCTATGATCGCACCACTGCACTCCAGCCTGGGTGGCAAAGCAAGACCTTGTGCAAATAAATAAATAAATAAATAAAATAAAATAACACACACACACAATACACACAAGTCCATTGACATTAACAACCTTGCCCCTCACCTTCTGTCAGAGGACAAATGGAAAACAAAATGACTGTGGAAACAGCTTTAGGAAATTCAGGTTTATCTACTTGGTCTTTATCCTTCCTTAGACCCTTCTATCCTCACAGCTGATAATGTCACATGGCACCCATCAGACATTCATGGAGCACAGAGGCACAAATGCCACGAATTCCTCTAGACTTCAGATGATCTTGTAAAGGCACAACAGGGTACATAAATTCATCAGAAGCAAGCCATTCTATATGGCTATTTATAAAAATGACTCAAGCTGGTTATCTGAGACCTTCACTTCTGGGAAAGCCAGTGTGGTGCAGTGGAGAGAGATTTGAACTGAGAGGTAGGAGCACCAGGGCCTCTGCGGGCCATCCTTGCCACCTTTGGCAAAGCATGTTACTTCTTTCCAGTTCAGTGGTGGCTGAAGTCAGAGAGTTTGCTGGACTCAAAACAGACATTCACCTTTGTGCTCACCAACTAGCTCATCTTTTGAGGATCATGGGAGGAATGAAGTATAGAAAGACCATTTAATAAATCATGCAGACATATACCATACCTGTATTATAGTAAGAAAATATTTTAGAGTAATCTGACCAAAATCAGGCACATAAATTTTTAACAAGGGTGGAATAAATATATTTAGAGTTTTTCTGGCCCAGGCAAAGGACATTAAGTAAAAGAATCAAAGGAAACTAGGCCAGGGAAATACTTGAACATTCAGTTCTTTGATTCCTTCTCTGAGTATACATCACATCATGACTCACATTCTCCCTATTTCTCTGAATTTCAAGGATCCTGTGTTTTCAACTAGGGTGTTACACTCCATTATTCTGAGTCCTTTTAGTACAGTACAACTTCTCCAAATAACTCAGCAAACTGAAAATGAGGTGTCACTTTTTTTTTTTTTTTTTTTTTTTGAGACAGAATCTCAACCTGTCACCCAGGCTGGAGTGCAGTGGCGCAATTTCAGCTCACTGCAACCTCCACCTCCCAGGTTCAAGCGATTCTCCTGCCTCAGCCTCCTGAGTGGCTGGGATTACAGGCGCACACCACCACACCCAGATAATTTTTGCATTTTTAGTAGAGAGGGGGTTTCACCATGTTGGTCAAGCTGGTCTCAAACTCCTGACCTCGGGATCTGCCCGCCTCGGCCTCCCAAAGTGCCAGGATTACAGGCGTGAGCCACTGTGCCCGGTTGATGTCACATTTTATAAGACCATAAACTCTTTTTAATAAGATACACCCATGTAACTCATATCATAAGGGACAATGGAGGGAGAGGAAAAAAATGAACATAAGGATTTCTGATCTTTCCTTGGAAAAGATTTCCTGTGATCGAGGTGCTGATGCAAAGGCAGTGAGCAGAGGAAAGGAGTAAGCCCTAATAGTGAATTTGCTGAACTTTCCAAATTGGCAGGTACGAGTAAGGTAGCACATGCACGCGTTCACACCCTCACCCTGTGCCATCTCTTGTAGGTCCCCGTGCTTACTGGGAAGCTCCGCCTGACATCACAGCATCACAGTTTGCATCGAAGTCCAGTTTCATAAAAAATCACAGCTTTATTTTTAACTGATGAACTTGCTATTTGGCTTATCCAAATATTCCAAGTGTTAATTCAACCAGATCTTTCTCATTGCCTCAAACAATCTTATTCCAAACTGAAACTATAATTCATGTGCCAAAAACATTTTGACTTACAGACATTTATCTGTAGGAGATTTTGGTGGTTTAATAATGAAAAAATGAGAACAGGAATCAGAAATATGAACAGCCTTATGTTCAGATTATAACCATTCTCCTTTCTACCCTTTCTTCACAAGCTGTTTAACGATTCTTTTTTTACAACAATAAGGAAATAAATTACCAGCTTCTTATTTTTTGGAGACTGGTAACCAAGTCAGCTCCGTATTTTCAACTATTCTCATAACCATGACGTATTTAAATGTTCAAACACGATTTCAGTACTTGGGCTCTAGAACTTTTCCCCACCCCCCAAAACTCATGTGAGTTCAGCCCATTAAATACTACAATTTAATCTAAGGGGAAAATGATACTACATCCAGGCTTATTCTGTTAAGTGATCCAAAGGCAACTTCATATTTCCATTTCAATTACTGCCCTCCCTTTATTCTGATTATTTAATAAGGAATGTCCAGTTGTTCCCATGGGAACAACTGAGATTTTTAAATAAATACCCAGAACTGCTTGCATTTATTTTTTTTTTTTTATATTTATTTTTATTTGTTGAGACAGTCTTGCTCTGTCACCCAGGCTGGATTACAGTGACATGATCTCCGCTCACTGAAACCTTCACCTCCTGTGTTCAAGTGACTCTCCTACCTCAGCCTCCCGAATAGCTGGAACTACACAGACGCGCCACCACACCTGGCTAATTTTTTTTTTTTTTTTTTTGGTAGAGACAGGGTTTTGCCATGTTGACCAGGTTGGTCTGAAACTCCTGACCTCAAGTGATCCTCCCAAAGTCCTGGGATTACAGACATGAGCCACTGTGCCCAGTCATTTGCATTTATATTTAATACTAATTTTTTAAATATATTCTTGCTTCTCCTAAATTTCTAAGTATTTATACTTTCCATAACTATGAAGTTTGCCAAAAACGTTGTACTTTCTGCTGTGGGTTTATTCTTTTCTTCTGAATCGTCTTTAATTAACTGGCGTCTGGCTAAGAATAAGCATATGTACAGCTCAAGTTTGCAGAGACAATTTTAACCTTACATTTCTCTCAAGCGTCTCTCAAAATCTGTTGACAAAGCAACAGATCAGCCTGATTCCTAAAACTGGGGAATACTGTCAATTTCATTTCCTAAAATGTTTCTGTGGGTAAACTAAAGATGGACATACTTTACTGGATAAAAAATGCAAAAATAGACCACTGGTGAGCAAAATGAATCAACAGTAGGAGAAAAATTCAGTTGACTAAAGGAGAAACTGAATAAGGAATTCAAACACCAATATCAACATGACTCAAAGAGGAAGCTAAGGAAATTTGCAAAAGAGGAAGTACAAAATAGTAATGACAATGAAAGTCAAGATGAAGGTTTAACAATGATCTCTATAAAAGACACAGCATCCCACCCCCTACCCCTGCCTCCCCACACTGAAAGCAGCTACAGGAAATCTAGAGGTTCTGTCTGACTTTGGTTTCAGTCATCCTAGCAGCCTAGCTATCAGCACAGGGTAGATTAATCACCCTTCCACAGCTTGAAAAAGATGTGCTCTTAACTGATTAAATTCTCAGCAAGCAATGAGCTGGCATTTCCAACCTGGGGATATTCCCAGCAGTCACTAGAGAAGGGTCTTTCTGAGCAGAGCTAAATTACCTTCTGCTGGAAGATTCCAAAACTTCTGTACTTCTTCCAGAGTTTCAGCTCAAGGTCTGAAGAAGAGTTTTAGCCTGACATACTAAATTAACATCTGAAAAGTTAAAGCAGGGAAAAGTAACATACAGCTTACAAAAAGGAAAGAATAAGAGAATTTGATAAAGGGAACAGAAGAGTGCAGAAGACATGTAAATTACACAGAAATTAAGTACAGAACAGTTCTCAAGGTGATAATAAAGGAAACTAAAAATTGAAATTGACTAGGAGAAAGACTTAAAATAGGCCACATGCTTTCATGTTTGTGAGAGTTGACTTGCAGCTGCAATATTAGAACTAGCTATGATCATTTTAAGATGACTATCTCCCATCTTTGATAATCCATGGGGCTCCAGTTGAAAATAATTAACCTAATGCCTAAATTATATAAAAGAGAAATGGGTGAGTCTACAAATCACAAGCCTCCAAAGAGCTACCTAAACAATAATAATACTAAGAATAATAGACTCGTGTTGTAAGTTTCTTAAAGAAAACAAGCACAGAGAATTTGTAAAACATTAAAATACAACATGATAAAATACATATCCATTTTTTCACCCTCCTTTGTTCTAAGTTATTCAAAAATCATGGTAAATGTTACTGTAGCACAAAATAAAGTCTTTTTTTAAATCTGCAAGTAAAATAGAATTCCTCCCTTGAGTTTCTCAAATACAGCCTGTTAACTTAAAAATCACACAATTTATCAATTTAGAAAGAGCTTTATTTCTTATAAGGGGGTTAAAGCCTGCAATGTTGCCATTCTAACAGGCTGGGAAGCATAGGCTCCGGTAGAAGCCAATAGCAGGCACTTTAAGGGAGGGACAGGTAAGACAGGAATTTACGCAGAATAGCTTGACCAAGTGCACATATTCCACAGGTTATAGCAGGAGCTATGAATATTCATGAAGGTGGGCCTAAGGCATGCATACTGAATAAGCACACATGTTATATACAACTTATGTTCACCTTGGGGTGGAGACTTAACATTTACATGTATTACAATTAGGCCCTCTATGTAAAAGGTCTTTTCAGAACACAAAGGCACTCAAGTGTCTCTGTAAATAGGCCAGAAGCAGTCCACAGTTGGTCTTTGTATCAGAAGACAGTTACTGAAATCAGAATCTTTTCTAATGAAAGCTGCAGTTATGGCTGGTGGAACAGGGAGTCAGTCAGTCAGCGTCTGGCGGTGGAAGGAATGCCATGGTTTTAAGATAGCTCATCTCAAGGCCAGTGCTTGTTTAGCTGCTAGAGAAAAAGAAAACCCAGGTGGCAGTTAGAAGGTCTTTTATTCTTAAGGTGCAGGGGTGTGTGACTTATCTCTGCCTGGCATGGCCTTAGGTCTTGTTTATAATTTGGTATCTCATTACCACCGAGAGTCTGTTCTGTCAGTTCTTATGATCTCGTTTTAGCAATGATGCTGGTCAGTTGTTGTGTCTAAGCTACAAAAGGGAGGGATTATAACAAGGCAAATCCAACCTCCCGGCCCATTGGGGCTGGGAACTCAGTTTGTATGGAGTGTCTGGGGTCTCCTCGGCCAAGAGGGAATCCGTTCAGTGGTTGGGGGCTTAAGGTTTTATTTTTAATTTACAACACAATGAAAACTGGAAATGGGGGTTCTGTTTTCTTGGGAACCTACATTTCCTGGTGAGCAGCATCTGTACCCAGCCAGATAGGTGGGATTTTCTTCCTTCTTTTCCGACCCTCTTGCTCCTTTACCAGATTATAATTTGGTAAACTTTTCACGTTGCCTGTAATGACGACTTTCCAGAAGAAAATGGGAGGAAACACAGTGGCGAGGCGAGGTCTAAGCTCTGAGCCGCAGCAGCCATGGTTGGAAAGCACGTTTGCTCAGGTCCCTGCTCTAGGGACCAGCCCTTAGGAAAGTGCCAGCTAGAGCACCGTGGCCTGTGGATGGTCACAGCCTGCCCAGGGAACTTCAAAGAGGAACTTCACATAGAGCTCCTAGGAATAGAATTATGAGGGATTTTAAGGCAGTTTATTTTAACTTATTTCACAAAATCCTAAAGTGCAAAGTATTGTAGAACCAGAAAGGACCTTCCACATCATCCAGTTCAAACCCTCTTTTCACAGACAGTAATACCAGTTCCTCTAGCCCTGGGGCGGGGCCTTGCTTTCCAGTTCCTCTTCCTCTCACATTTCTTTCTTTGGGAAGTCTGACAGACCTCTCTGACTTGAGACAGTTGCCTGTTGGGTCTCCCCAGGCTGCCTATTTTTAGATACCCCTTGGCTCCAATCCAATCAGGCAACACTAGGCGCACAGAGACAACCATCCCTGGCCTGGAGGGACATCCATTCTCTTGTCCTTGGGCCTACAGACCCATGCTCTGCTGGGCTGGACTTCTTTCCATTGCTTGACCAAGCACTCTGTCCAAGGCCTGGTCTCTCCCAGGCCATAAGTGTGAACCATCTCTGGATTCCCTCTGCATTAAAAATTGGCCAAAGACATGAGGGCACCACTTTTACGGCTGTGTGAACTTGGACCCTCAGCAACCTCATCTGCAAAATGGGCATAAAAACATTATATTGCCCAACAGACTTTATAGGGTTATTGTAAGCAAGTAGGACAGTTTGTAAATAACAGAGATATTAAAATTAGTGTATGAGTATCATCACCAAACTAACTAAGAAGGACAGACAGGATAAATCTGAGTGGAGAGGGCAAACCTGCAGGGAGGTCCTGAACGCTGCAGATGTCGCCTATGCAGGGAAGCCTCACTCTGGGCACCCATCTGGCCCGCATTGCTCACACACTTCTGTCTCACTGCATTTGCTGTCTTGGCAAATATTTATCTGCCTCGTGAATTCCTGGGAAAAGCAAGATGTCTACTTTACTTAAAAAGGAGGGATGGGGAAAAAAAAAAAACCTGTAATCCCAGTGACCCAGGAGGCTGAGGTAGAAAGATCACTTCAGGCCAGGAGTTCAAGTCCAACCTGGCAACACAGCAAGACCACCCCCCCATCTCTACAAAAAATTAAAAAATTAGCCAGTCATGGCGACATGCACTTATAATCCTAGCACTTGGAAGGCTGAGGCTGGAGGATCACTTGAGCTCAGGAGTAAAAGGCTGTAATGAGCCATGATCATACCACTGCACTCCAGCCCATGGGACAGAGGGAAACCCCATCTCTAAAAAAGAAAGCAAAGTCCTTACCAAAAAAGGGGCGGAAAAAATCAGAATTTCTGGAAAAATGCAAAGCTCTCCTCTTTCTCCAGATGATTTCTAATGCTCTCAGTCCCATAAAGCCATTGTCTTGGCAAACCAATCAGGTAGAAGGCAAAGACAGAGGCGAGAGAAAGGCAAAGCCCAGAAGTGGAGATTAAAGAACAACAATCTTCACGAATGGAAAAGCAGCTTGGAGGCTGCTGAGACGCTGCAGGGATTTTCTCTGCAGTCTCTGCATTATTGCAGTTTGGTGGCTGCCTCACACTACCCCTGGGGCAAGAGCATTAATGGGATCTCTCCCACACGGCTGCCTCCAGGCAACCCTCTTGGAGAATCTCTACTACGATCCTAGATTCGGGATCAGTTTTCCAATTCAGGCCTTGTTGTTTCAGTGTCTCCTCACTCTAATATGATATGCTTTTGAGGGGAAAGAGGAACTATTGATTTTTTTCCCATTCAGTTGTGAGCTGGTGAATTACATTATTTCAAATCTCATTTGCAAGGAGGCCTGACATCAGCAGGGACTGCGTGGTGTGGAGCTGAGCACAGGCGTGATGAGGATGCCTGCAGCACCCTGCATAATTACTGCCCCTGGCCAGGGAGCCCTGGGCAGTTTAGCTAGTGGTTGGGGACATGGACACCACAGAAGGCCTGGCTGCTCTCCACCTACCAGCCTCCCCAGCCCAGCCTTGCTGCGAGGCTCCCGGATTCTCCCACCAAGGCCCAGCCAGCCCTGCTGTAACCAGGGGTTGAGTTTGTTTCACACTTTGTGCCAATGGTTTGTAAAAAGATGTGACATGTTTCTTCCAAATGCACAACAAGCGACAATTCGTCCGTGAGCTGCCAGAACACATTTTACATGAAGCATGAAAAATCCCAGGAGCTGAGGAATGAAGGACTCAACCCCAGATGAATACAAGCCAGTCAAGCATTGCTAAAGAACGTTAGAAAGCATCCTAGGCAGCCCTCCACGTCATCACTGTGATTATTACCATAATTATTCCTCCCTCACTTTGCAGTTAGCCATATGCATGCCACATGAGGTCACAGGCTGCCCTCCCCTGGTTTTCCTGACACATAAAACCAACAAGAAGCCAGGGGAGGCTGAGCTAATGGTGCTAGAGAGAGATGAGCTGCAAATCACCATTCTCCTCAATTTACGCCAAATAAATAGATGGAACCTCACGCCCCACACGGCAGGATGTGATCCACAGAAAACCTTGGACACTGTGTCCCCCATCTTTTCCCTCTCCTCCCTCCCCCACCCCCACATCACAATCCCATTACAGAGAATGGGAGTGCAGTCAGGAGGGGGTGGAACAAGAACCATGGGTTTCATGTGGGAGGAGAACCAAGCTCACTGGGTAAAAGTGGTTCTTCTAAGACCCTCACATCAAAGGAAGACTTGCAGGAGAAAATAAGGAACTTGTTTTAAAGCAGAGGGATTGAAATCCCAGGGATGAAAGAAATTCAAATGAATGTATCTTTTAATTGGTTCCTGTCCTTTTATGCACCCCTGCTCTGTCAGCTTCCATACTGTGGAGCTTCTGATTCTCCAGTGCTTAAAAAGGGTTCTCCTTTTGTTCACTGGAAGAAAACCATTTTTGTTGGCTCCACACAAAAAGTGTCTATGATGTCTCTGGGATGGTAACACTTCATCTCCTCCTGCTAAGTTATTTGATCCAGAACACAGACATTGGAAAATTCAAATGGCTTCTTTGATTTCTATTATCACACCCAAACCTAAAATCATTGGGTGTCCTTGACCCCAGCACATGCCCTCTACTTCCAGCCTGTCTCTGACATTGGCCAGGGAGTTCCCAACAAGCCACAGTCAGAAATGATGGCTTCCATGCAAGCACTGTAAGTCTCCACCAGTGACACATCCAGAAAGGCCACGTGCTATCAGGAAGTTTCTTTTCAAGCTCGTGGGTCATTGTCCACGAAACAAAGCATATCTTTCCCTTTGCAATTGCATGTTAGAAAGTTGAGTAAATTACAAACAGATGGCACCCTCAGTTTGCATCTGGCCTCTATGAAAATCCTTATAGATGATGATAACAGTCGTGATGTTGAGTGATCTGTTTCTCCAGGTTTTGTAACAATACTAGTCTCTGCAACTTCTCTTTATAAGACTTCAAGGTTTTCCTGTTTCACAATTTGTCTGACTCTCCCCATCTGGCCTAAGAAGAGCCTATTCTCATGAACAACAAAGGTAGCTATTGATGTATGTAAGATGGGTTCATTTGGCTGAATAGAACTACTGGATATTCTCCCTAAGTCAGCATTTTCTAAAAGACAACCAATACTTCATAGCAAAAATTAGGTTCACAGGATCACGTCCAATTAGTTAAAAATACTGGACCAAGCAATCTCTCTGACCTGTTGAGCCAGCTGGCTCTACACTGGCTTCTTTCGAATGCTTCACTTCTGCAGATCCAGGTTTCAGAATTAATCAACAGGAGTGTAAACATCAGGTTTTTCTCTTATGAATTAGGACTTTGGGCAAATTATAACCTTCTTAAACTTTTTTTCCTCGCCTATAAAATGAATATAACAACAGAAGTAACTCATAGAGTCAGCTTATAACAGTGCCTGGTGCATGGTAAGCACCCAGTGCATTTTAGCTGCCAATAACAATCCATTCTTCCAGATGGAAACTTTGTCACTGGCTATCCCTCTCTCAGTGGTTCACCTCCTCCCTTAGTGAGAGGCATAGTTCGCCCCTCTCCAGATGATCATCCTCAGCAAAAGTTGGCATCAGGATCTTTAGCCCATTGAACTCCAATAGTTCTCAAAGGGAAACAGGGTGTCCTGAGGGTGTTTGGAAATGGGGAGGGTGTTTGGAAATGGGGAGGGTGCATATTGGAACGGGGAGGAGTGCTGGCATTTAGTGGGTCGAGTGGCCAGGAGGTGAAATAACTTGCAATGCTCAGGACTGCCCCACACCGTGAAGAATTTTCCCACCCAAAACACTAATGGTACTTCCACTGAAAAATACAGACTGTTCGGGAAATGTTTAGAGATGAAAGTCATCAGACAAGATCATTCCAATGAACAGGTCAAAGAGGTGAGTGGCCTAAAATCAGTTAGGAAATCACCAGTACCTCCTTATGGTTTCCGGTGGCTCTGCATGGAAGGGAATCTGACCAGCTGAGGCCAGGGTGTCCTGCAAGGCCTTGCTGACCTCCCGCAGCTGACCCAGGGACAGCCGGCCCACCAGTGGGGTCAGGTCGCAGTCCTGCCACCGGAGTTGTTGCTCTTTCTCCTCTATTTCCCTTCTCAGCTGTTGATCTTTGGCTTCCAGCACCGACATCCTTGCTTGGAGAGCTTCGATTTCTTTCTATAGAGAATGAGGAGTCGAGATTTTATAAATTAACCCTGCTCACGGCAAACTGCTCTGAGGATAATGACTCGTTTAAATGAGAATTGGCCATATGCACAAGAACCAGGAAGCTCCCCTTCTGAGGCAGGCAGATTTTTGGAGGTTTGCTGAACTGGAAAAATCATGCCAGCTTTATATTTCTAATGAGTTGGCATAAGGAAAAACATTCCCTCCCGAGCATTAAATAACTATGGGGGGTGAGCCAAGAATTTGACTTGGAAGAACCCAGCAGATACATAAATGACTTACTTCATCTCGGATGGACGAGTTAGGACACAGGGCAGGGAGCCTTATGCACCTGAGGTCTGAGCTAAGCAGGTAACCCCAGCCACAGACCAAAACAAGAAATGCAAGCAACCCTTTGTTAGTCTGTCCCCAAACACAAGAATTCAAATTAGAGAGAAAGGTAAAAAATGACTTCTTAAGTCTACAGGGCTGAGAGAGGAATGAGATGCTGCAGATGGTGCCATGCAGCCTAAAGTTCATGACAATATAAAAAATGTAATTTCTGCAAATATAGCAAACTGAAATCCAAAGAATCCATAAAATATCATTTAACATTAAGGTCAATTAACTAAACAAGCAGCAGGTAATGAACGCCCATCGTGTGCACAGTGTTATAGTAGATCATCATCTCACTGCCCATATGATTCTGAATCAAAAATAAGACTCTTAATTAACATACTCCCAAGTTTTATGCTGATAAGAGCACAACTCTAATCCTGGGTGTCTCTAACTTCTTATTCACGTTCTCTCAGCCCCAAGGTGCATCACCCGCAACTTCTACCTCCTGAACCCACTTCAAGTATGGGAGTGGGGAGAAGAATTGGGAGTTACTAAAGAATGTCTACTACCAAGACATTCTAAGAAAAAAGTAAAGCCTCAGTGTCCCCAATTGCTCCAAGATTACAGTCTTACTGACAAAGTCTCTCAACTAACCTCTCTACTTCCACCTTTGACTTCCTCTACCCTATTCTTTTCTTTTTCTTTTAGTTTTTTTTTTTTTTTTTTAACTGGTAAAACACATGTAGCATAAAATTCACCATCTTGAGCATTTTTTTTTTTTTTTTTTTGAGACGGAGTCTCGCTCTGTCGCCCAGGCTGGAGTGCAGTGGCCGGATCTCGGCTCACTGCAAGCTCCGCCTCCCGGGTTTACGCCATTCTCCTGCCTCAGCCTCCCGAGTAGCTGGGACTACAGGCGCCTGCCACCTCGCCCGGCTAGTTTTTTTTTTTGTATTTTTTAGTAGAGACGGGGTTTCACCGGGTTAGCCAGGATGGTCTTGATCTCCTGACCTCGTCATCCACCCGTCTCGGCCTCCCAAAGTGCTGGGATTACAGGCTTGAGCCACCGCGCCCGGCCATATCTTGAGCATTTTTAAGTGTAGAGTTCAGTGGCATTAAGCACATTCACATTGTTGTACAACCATCACTGCCATCCATCCACAGAACTCTTTCCATCTTGCAAAACTGAGACTCTGTACCCATTGAAAACTAATTCCCCATTCTCTCTTCCTCCAAGTCCCTGGGAATCACCATTCTACTTTCTCTATGAATTTGACTTCTCTAGGTAACTCATACAAGTGGAATCATACAGCATTATCCTTTTGCGACCAGCGTATTTCACTTAGCATAACGTCCTCAAGGTTCAACCATGCTGTAGCATGTGTCAGAATTTCCTTTCAAGACTGAGTAATATCCCATTCCGTGTACATACACATTTTGTTTATCACTTATCTGTTGATGAGAACTTGAGTTGTTATCAGCTTTTGGCTATTGTGAATAATGCTGCTATGAGTCTATAGGTGTGTAAACATCTCTTTGAGTCTATGCATTCAATTTTTTTTGAGAGAGAGATATATATACACACCCAGAAGCGGGGGTGGCTGGACCACACAGTGAATCAATTTTTAATCTTTTAAGGAAGCTGCATACTGTTTTCCATATTGTCTTACATCCTATTCCTAATACAGGGTCAAATTATTTACAATGTGGTCAGATCAATGACATTTAGCATTGTTTACTTTAAACTTTCTAGATGTTCCTAAAAGCAACACTCTGACTGCAGCTGAACGCCATTATACAGGCAAAAAAACTCTCCCTAAATGAAGGCATCCAATGGTTCCCTGTTGCAGTCTGAGAAAATTCCAAATCCTTACAAGGCCCCTTTATCTCTGACTTCCTCCCCAAATCCTCCCCCTCATTTACACTGCTCCAGCCACATGGGCCTCCAGCTGCCCTCTGAACACATGAGGCCCACTCCCACTCTAGGGCTTCATCTTGGTATCCCCCTGCAGGATCCTCTTGCAGAAATTTCTGCAAGGCCTACTCCCTCTCCTCTTTCAACTGCTGGGTCCAATCTCACTTCTCAATGAGTAGACTCCATCCTCCACATCATCCTAGTCTACTCTGGGAAGCTCTTATCACCCTACAACATACCAGTTATCTAATAGAGGTTTTATTATGTTTATCACTTATTGTCTATCTCCCCATTCTCACCCCCTAGTAAATCAAAAGCTCCCCAGGAATCTCAAGCATTTCAAACAGTATCTGGCACTCAGTGAACCCTCAATAAATGTCTGTTGAATAAATGAATATTCAAGTACCTTTCCCAGAGTGCTTCAAACACTAAGTGCCCAGGGCTAAAATTATTTTCTCTACACTCTGACTTTCTCAGGAATTGTGTAGACCTTTAATTGGCAAATGTTATTAAAAATGAAAAACCAGCGATCACATTTTCAGCTATCCAAACAGTATAACACATTGACTACATAAGTGCTCAGTTAATGGAGGAAATGGTTTCAAATAAATTGCCCTGACTTTTTCCTCCCTTTGCCTCCTTACTCTTGAAGTGACCTGGATGGGGCAAATTCAGATAACAAAAATATTCGATGGCCAGAGCAGAGAGGGGAAGCCTCCAGCCTAAGCCAGGATTTGAACTTGAATGTTGAAGACCTATGCTCTTCCCATGAAGTCACATAGCTTCCAATCAATGCGTTCTCATTGCTCCCCACTCACGCTTCACAACTCCAGGCTCAAGCAGGCACGGACCCTGTTTCAAGATTCCCTGCCTCTCGGGTGCCCTGTCAACTTCCAGAGCTCTGGCTTAACTCGGTGCTGCACCCAGATTTGTAGCCTCTCGATGATTCTTAGCCAGCTTGCGTCCTCTGTTCTGGGCCAACTTTGGGCTTCCACGCAGTCGGCTAATCATTCCAGATGTGCCTGCCTTGCTCAGTCCGGACTTACAACTCTGTCTCTTAACAACTTCAGCTCATAGACTACTATGATAGGAATTTCCACAAAGGATTTTCACAGCACAGATGTCTTTCTGCCTTTCAAAGGAAGCTTCTAAAGGTCAAAATGATAAGAAGTGGCAAATTGGCCTGGCAGACAAGAAAAGCATATTCAAAAGGTAATGAGGAATATCGAAAACAGGCGCAAACGCTGCTGAGCTTTCAACCCTCGTTTGTAATGAGATTCCTACAAGCCCTCTAGTCATTCCCACCATCTCTCCTTTTTGTACTCCCCAGCTTGACAGCCAAGGCTCTAATTGCTACACTCAAGGAAAGTAAGACCCACTTGGCTGCATTTGGCTTAAATGGATAAGAAAAATGCCGGCTGGGCACGGTGGCTCATGCCTGTAATCACAACACTTTGGGAAACTGAGGCAGGAGGACTGTTTGAGCCCAGGAGTTCAAGAGCAGCCTGAGCAACATACTAAGACCTGATATCTACTAAAAATTTAAAAATTTAGCCAGACATGGGGGTCATGCCTGTAGTCCCAGCTACTTGGGAGGCTGAGGTGGGAGAATCACCCAGGAGCTCGAGGCTGCAATGAGCTATGATTGCGCCACTGCCCTCCAATCCGGGCAACAGAGCAAGACCCCGTCTCAATGAAAAGAAAAATGCCATGATATTTCCTGAAGATCTTTCATCTGCTCACCTGTAGCTGCTGCTTTTCCTGAAGAAGCCAGTCTCGTCTCGTGATGGACACGTGCAAGCTGTCCTGAGCAGTGCGTTCCAACAGCCTCGGCTCCGTTCTGAGTGAGGCGTGGGTGTTGTCTCCACTGGCCCTTAAAATAACACATACCTATTGGTACAGGTTTGGGGAAGCTGAAATCCTCATGTTGACAAGTATTTTAAGAGTAAGAAACTCCAAGTGGCCCCCATCTGTTCTCATACTTAGGAGGGTACTTACCTGTTTTTAGGATGAGCTCCTAAATGTAAGTTTCTACTTTAATTACAATCTCTTGGGATTTTTGATTTTTCCCCTTAGTCAGAATACTATTATGGGACCTGCACTGTCCCATAAGGTAGCCCGTGGCCACATGTGACACATGGTTAGCCCAAATTAAAATGTGCTGAAAGTGTAAAACACACACCAGATTTTAAGGATTTAGTATGAAAATAAAGAGTACAAAATAACTCATTAGTAATATTTTTAAGTTCATTACGTGTTGAGATAATATTTTGGATATATTGAATTGAATTAAATGCATTGTTGAAATTAATTTCACCTGTTTCTTATTAATTTGGGGGAAATATAACAAGATCTTTATTCAAATGATTAGGAGTGTTGAATTCACACTCACTATTTCTGAAATTCACCAGTTCCCCTGCCTTTACGGCATCCACCCTTCCTCTGCTCATTTAGAATCTTCCACTTTGCACTAATGTTTGAATCACTAGTCAATGAGAAGGCTGTCACTGAGGGTTTCAGAAGATTTTCTCCCACAATCAGCTTTAATCACAGAGAAATACACTTCTTGCAGAGCCCACATCACATTTTTTTTTTTATTCCCAGCACTTATCACAGAGTTGAACTTAATAAAATTAGGCCAAGAGTTCTAGAAAATGCAGCTGAGCTCCTGGTAGCATTTCATCTAATTCCTGAAATTTTCACTTGATTAACTTTCTTCTTAATCCTTTTTTTTTTTTTTTTTTTTTTAAGAGTGTCTCACTGCGACACCCAGGCTGGAGTGCAGTGGCACAATCTTGGCTCACTGTAACCTCAGCTTCCTGGGTTCAGCCTCCCGAGTAGCTGAGCCTATAGGCATGTGCCACCATGCCCAGCTAATTTTTGTATTTTTAGTAGAGACGGGGTTTCACCATATTGGCCAGGTTGCTCTCGAATTCCTGACCTCAAGTGATCCTCCCTCCTCAGCCTCCCAAAGTGCTAGGATTACAGGCATAAGCCATCGCGCCTGACCATTAATCTTTTTTAATGTGGCTACTAGATCGTTTAAAATTGTGTATATGGCTCACACTAGATTTTATTGGATAGCACTGCCTTGGATTATCCAAACAGGAGCAAATTCCAGAGCTGAACTTGATGGAGATTAAAAGGAGGGGTGACTGATTTGCAGATGCTTGGGTGTGAGCTTCTCAGAAAAGATTTGCTGAAAGGCTGTCAAAACCACTTAAAATCTGTTAGGCTTCTTCTCTTATTCTTGCCAGAGTTGACATATTTGGTAACAGTGATGCTGGTGAAAATGTGGCACAGGCTTGGGCCTTACGTGGGTGAGCTGTCTTTACAGGACACTTGGTGGTATTTGTCACCAAAGAATAATAAATTCACCCTTAAAACATTCCATTTCCAGTGGAATGAAGGTGGGCAGAAAAACAATTTACCCTAAGCAAAACTACGCCAACAATCCAGGGAAGCTATGTCTAAGAAAACACCACCAACTAAAACTAAAAGGCAAATGACAGGTTGGGAAAAATATATTGCTACACATATGGCAGAAAAAGGGTTAATATTGCTAATTTTAAAAAGTTCCATCAAATTATGAAGGAAAAGACAAGTGCACCAACCAGAAATTCCAAAATAATGGAATACGGCTGAGCGTGGTGATGCACACCTGTAGTTCCAGCTACCTGGGAGGCTGAGGCAGAGAATTGTTTGAGCCTAGGAATTTGAGACCAACCTAGGCAACATAGCAAGATCCCCCACCTCAGAAATAAATGAAGCAAAACAAAACACAAAAAACGAATTGCAAAGTGTTAAGGAACATGATTACTATCCAAAGATTTTTTTTGTGTGTAGGGCGGGGGATGGAATCTAGCTCTGTTGCCCAGGCTGGAGTTCAGTGGCATGATCTTGGCTCACTGCAACCTCTGCCTCCCAGGTTCAAGCAATTCTCCTGCATCAGCCTCCCGAGTAGCTGGGACTACAGGCACATACCGCCACACCCAGCTAATTTTTGTATTTTTAGTAGAGACGAGGTTTCACCTTGTTGGCCAGGATGGTCTCCATCTCCTGACCTCGTGATCCGCCCACCTCAGCCTCCCAAAGTGCTGGGATTACAGCCATTACACCGCGCCCAGCCTCCAAAGATAGTTTTAAATTAAAATCCAAACAACATAAAATATCATCTTTCACCTAACAAACTGGCCTGTCAAAGTTTTCCCAAACCAGAAGTCTTTGGTGAGATAGGGAATAAGAATGACACTTAAAATTAAATAGAACTTGGGATGCTACATTCCCACATCTAAGTATTGATTGCCTGTAAATAATCATAGTTTTACACAAAGATTAGCTACAAAAATCAGGTGTTTTCTTAGTAGCCCAAGACATGCCCCAGCATCAGGACCTCTTAGCAATGCTAAGCAGCCACTAAAATTAGGTCACACAAGAAGATACACTGGTCTGGAAAATGTAAACTATTTATTGCTGTTTTCTCTAAAGCAGGTTTTATGGCAAAAAGTATAAAATGAACCATTGTAAAAATATTAATAACATGTATATAAAATAAAAGAAAAATATTCACCAAAATGCTATCAGCTCCTATCTCTGGGTGGTGGAATCACTTCTTTCCATTGATCTTTCTAAAGTTTCTATAGTGAGCCTGTATCATTTTTACAACCGTAACATAAAATGTTTGCCAACACGCACTAAGTAGCTGCACTTTTGATTTAAATATTTTAATACACCCAATTAGTCTTGTAGCTCCTGAACATGCCTGTGTTTTAAATAAAGCTCATCAATAACATCACCTTCAAGGTCACCTTCCCTTGCAGAGGAGCAGACATCTGTAGCTTCTGACACTTGGAGGCATAAACTCAGCATCCTAAAAAGGCCAAATTAAACCTATCCCCTCCTTCTACGGAATCTCCCACACAGCTAGATCTTGTCTGCCACCTTTGTACTTATTTCAGGGCTCAGTGAGGAGAAGCGTGAAGCTGCATGTTCTTATTTATATATTAACACAGGGTCGCGCTGCCTCCGCATTTCTTAGAAAAGAAAATGAGTAACTGATCCTAATATATGTTGTGCTATGTTTGTCTCCTTTTACTCCTACCCCATTTCATTCATTCATTCAGAAAAAGAGAAAATATTACTGAGCTCGCCTGGTATGTACTATGGATTGCGCTTGGCTCTGAGGATACAATGGTAAACAGTTCTTGGTTCTTCCGTGGAGCAGGAGAGACAAATGCATCAACAGAAAAATTACAAGGCAATGAAGACATGGGCAATGCAAGGCATGGACCAATGATGGTAGACTTTAAAGCTGGGGGAGACTCTTCCCCCTTGCTGAGTCCTAACTTGACACTTACAAAATAAGTGAACCAACCGACCATGGTGCAATGAAGCAGGCTTCATATTTTTAGAAACAGTACTAGGAAATATGTCACCTCAGCTTTTCGAAGTTAGAAAACAGCAGTTACAGAAAAAGGAACCTTGCTTTTGTTCCTATGTCTACCAAAAAGATCAGACTCTCTGAATTAAAGAATTAAAGATCAGACTCTCTGAATTAAAGAATTAATTCAGACTCTCTGAATTAAAGGTCACTTATTGTAACATATGATGCAATTTAGAAATCTATTCTTTGTTTTATGTGCTTAAAGGCAAATAGCAGCAGCAACAAAAATGTTTAAACTGATAATAATAAAATAAACTACTGTGAATCGAGAACGTACTGCACACTAGACGTTATCTTTTGATCACATTCGCTTCTCGTTACAGACCTAAGATGAAGATGCTATTACGCCAGTTTTGCTGATGAGGAAACTGCGTCCCAGGGGTTCCGGGTCTAGCCCATGGCCACGCAGACAGCAGGAAGCACAGTTTAGGAGTCAATGCGGATCAAGCTGAGTCCCAGGTTCCTGCTCTTTCCCAGATATCACACGCCATTAGGTTCTCAGCAAGCCCAGGAACTTCCATCTCCCCGGTCTTCCAGTCACATCCACACACACCCATTATTTGAATCCTCTTGCTGGCTACCAGTAGGGCAGTGCAACGCAGACAGTGCACAGCATGTGGAGTTAGAGGCCACCCTTTGGGTCTTGGTTGTGCCTTTTTCACGCTGTGTCACTGGACTTACCTAATCTCTCTGAACCTTACCTTCTTTGTTTTTAAAATGAGAATGACAGTGATGTGGATAACAAGAATGGCTTCCCTATGGAGTAAACTATGGGGAACAAATTGATCTGACAAACGACCACTGAGCATCTACTGTATACAGACCCCACCCTCACACTGGGGCTGGTGGGGATGGAGACAGAACACCTCCATCCTCAAGAAGCTTGCTGTTGATCTCCCCAGCATCTCAATGTTTGCATCGGGAAAATGAACACTGTACTCACGTCCAAAGCACCCACTTTCTATACAGAGTAAGAAAGATGAAAAATGTGGGCCAGGCATGGTAGCATAAGCCTATATAATCCCAGCACTTTGGGAGGCAGAGGCAGGAGAATCACTTCAGCCCAGGAGTTCTAGTCCAGCCCGGGCAAGACAGTGAGACCTTATCTCTACAAAAAAATTAAAAATTAGGCACGGTGTCAAGTGCTTGTAGTCCTAGCTACTCAGGAGGCTGAAGTGGCAGGATAACTTGAGCCCCGGAGTTACAGGCTGCAGTGAGCTATGATCATGCTGCTGCACACCAGCCTAGGCAACAGGGCAATCAATACCAAGAAAGAAAGGAAAGAAAGGAAAGGAGGGAAGGAAGGAAGGAAGGAAGGAAGGAAGGAAGGAAGGAAGGAAGGAAGGAAGGAAGGAAGGAAGGAAGGAAGGAAAGAAGGAAGGAAGGAAGGAAAGTAGGAAGGAAGGAAGGAGAAGGAGAAGGGGAAGGGAAGGGAGGGGAGGGGAAAGGAGGGGAAGGGAAGGGAAGGAAAAGAAAGAAAGAAAGAAAGAGAGAGAGAGAGAAAGAAAGAAAGAAAGAAAGAAAGAAAGAAAGAAAGAAAGAAAGAAAGAAAGAAAGAAAGAAAGACAGGAAGGAAGGAAGGAAGGAAGGAAGGAAGGAAGGGAGAGAGAGAGAAAAAAAGAAAAGAAAGGAAAGAAGAAAGAAAGAAAAGTAGAGAGAAAGAAAAACAGATAAAATGTGTCTGAGGATCTTTACATGTGGCAGAAGAAATGTCTGGAACAAAACCATCCTACTACCATCAGCTACTGATGTCTGTGGAACGAAACACACTTCCTCTTCTGGGGTCCAGAGGCTCAGCCTGTTTGCACAGTTCCTTGTTCCTGACTGTGAACCTGGAGGGAAGCAATTGAGCTCATCTCATGGTGAGGACCCCAATGCCCAGCGTTAAGTAGGGGCTTGGCAAATATTTATTGAATGATTCAATGAGTCTGTGTCCTAGAAAATCCAGAAGTCGTTTATATTCACTTTTCTATTGCTTTGGATCATTTCTTTGCACTAATTTATTCCCCAATTTGCTCTGCTTATGGTAATATTACGAGTTTCTTGAATTTCCTAAATAGATACCATTTGGGTCAGGATGAGAGTCACTGAAGGAAATCAACACAGAATTGAAAATTACCTACAGAGGAGCTACAGGTGGTAACTGGGAATTCTCTATATTATCATTAATCACATTAATTACTTAATCCATAAGAAAATCCCCTGTGATTAACCAAAACTCCTCTCTCTGTCTCTCGTATTCTTACTCCAGGTAGAGAAAGGGATCCACAGACAGCTGAGTGATGGCCCCAGGACACACTGTAGCTCAGCAATGAAGCAAGAGACAGGCTTCCGTCTTTCAAATCTTCTGTCCTCTGAGTCAGGCTTCCTCTCCGTTCTGCAATGTTGTCCCCTTTACATTCAATAATTCTCAATGTGTAATCCCTCACGTCACTGCAAATTAGCATCGCTGCTGTAAACTAATCAGTATGCCAAATGAACAAATCCCTCAGGGGCAAGAATTAAAAACATGCAGGGTAGAATGTTAGAACAGCACTCAGTGCCAACGGGGATTCAGGTGTCCAAGATCACACCCAGACCCACAGTTTCATACAGATCTCCATCAGCACCACCCCAGTACTGGAAAAATCTTGGCCTTTTCCATCAACAATTTAAAGGAGGATAAAATCCATTCATAAAATAAAATCGTACATCACAGAAAAAAAAATTAGCTGCAAATTGCGCAGGAAAAATGGTTTCATTCCATTGACAACTTTTACTATGTGACTGTTGTGAATGCATATTTTCAGGAATATTGAAAAAAGAATGAAGAAATCGTCTAAGTATCTGTGGTTCCTCTGCTAGCTTGTTAAGGGGTGCATGCCTGTGATGAGCCTACTTTGCCACCTCCTTCACAGCCCAGCACTCAGGCCCCCTGGGCCCTCTAGTGCCCTTGGCATTGCTGGAGAGGCCACCTTCAGAAGCCTTTGCAAGTGCGAATGTCGACGGGGCAAGAAGCCAGGAAATCCACCTGTGAGAAAATCCTGCACCAGAACTGCTCATGACAGTGCTGTGGTTAACGCGTCTTCACATGTAACGCAGGAGGTGCCTCTCCGAGACCCTAATGTTGTTAGAGTACCAAAAACATTGCTTTGTGCCACTGCTAGAATCGCAGAATTTTAGTCTCAGAAAGGACCAAAACTATCAAGGCCAATGTTCTCATCGTCACAGTTAGAAAAACGTGGTCCTGAGGAAGCGCCACCTTTCAGATGACTATTTCTGGCAACAAGAGTTGCGTACAACTCTTCTGATTAAGGTTGCTAATTGCTGCTCCCTACTGAAGACTATTCTATCAAATTTATGTCATATGACTTATGTGTTCCATCTGTCCCTCTTTGGGAAGACGGTGATAAAGAATGAGTTTGGGCCAGTCATAGAACCAACGAAGTGCACTCTTAACCAAAAATAGCTTGCTCATTCAATATATGACGACCTAAATTACCAAAGCCATTCTGAGAGCACAAAAGAATACTGTAAAATTGCCAGAGACAATACAGGTAACTTTATAATTCTTCCATATATATATGATTTGGGTCTAAAAAGTAAGGAGCCTGGAGAAGTCACATTCCTTGGGGAACTGACTTTCATTGTTTTATACAGCCTTATCCCACTCATAGAAATGACCGCCCTGCAAGAGAGACACATGAATATTCATTTGAGTTTATAATAGTTATGCCTGATGCCACTGGCCTCAGGACAGACTTCAGTTGAGTTTGAACAAAGAGGGTGATATGGAAGACCTTTATTTGGGAGCTTTTATTTATAATCCAGTAGTTCCAAAACAAGTTCTGAGAAGTCCTCTGTGGCTCACCACTTATGTTTCCCCTCTTGTCCTTTCTCCCTTCTTTTGTTGAGGCCATGACAAAGGGTCTGGAGTTGGTCTCCTGGGAGTGGGACACAGGGCATGCCACTGTCCCTTGTGGTTCCCCATCTCCTGATCTGATGTGGGGTTCAGAAATATATCCTTGTTTGTTGATAATAACAAATATTTTTTTCTTAGCAATGGGATCTTGCTCTGTCAGCCAGGCTGGAGTGCAGTGGTGTAATCATAGGTTACTACAGCCCCAAACTCCTGAGTTCAAGCAATCCTCCTAGGACTACAGGCATGCACCATCGCATTTGGCTCGTTTATTATTATTTTTTTGTAGAGATGGGGTCCCACTATGTTGCCCAGGCTTGTCTCAAACTTTTGGTCTCAAGCAATCCTCCTACCTCAGCCTCCCAAAGAGCTGGGATTACAGGTGTGAGCCACCATGTCCAGCCAGTAATGATAATTTTTATGTTGTATCATAGCCATCTCATTTTATATCCTGGGTAAAATGTGTCTGTAACAGTTACTTTCTGGTCTCATACAGTGTATCTTGATTCCAATCTTGAGAGCTTAGAGCCAACCATCACTGAATTCTGTGACACTGAATGCTGTGTTAGTCCCTATATGAGAACCAAAGAGAAATAAAGAATCACATGTTTCAAAAGCAATCAAGGAGCAATTGGTCAGAGGAAGAATGACTCTGTCCAAAACCATCATGGTGCTGCACAACATTCGTCTTCTCTGTTCCCATCTCAAAGGAAGTATGCTAGTGGGAAGTATGTGGACAGGTAAACTGGGGCTCTGCCTTGATAAGCCCCACTGGAAAACCATGATAGACCTTTGTTTTAAACTTTGTTATATTTTGTTTGCTTGAGTTTGACGTTATCCACTGGGAAAAGGTCTTTGATAAAGGACATTTTGTGTGCACATGCATACAAACACATACATGCACACACACAATTTCGGTTACAAAAAGGACCAGTTTTCATACACATATTGGTGAAGATTCAGTGGAAAAATGCACGGGGCGTATAGTTAGAGAAATGCAATGTATTCATGAGAAAATTATCATCCAAATGTGTGATGATAGTAGGCCAACTCTCTCTCAGGAGAAAGGAAAAATAACTTTCTTTTGATTGGGTGGAAGACACAGTAGGAACAGATGCCTCTCTCTTCTCTTCTGATCCCTATTGTCACAGGATATTGAGCTAGAATTTTCCTGTTGCTCCAGAGTTGGAAACTAAAGCTGAAGGACGTAGACCTAAATGCCCTGCATTCTGAATCTCTAATGACGGAGTGGGGCATCCTACCCCTGGGGCTGCTCAACCAGCAACTCTGCAATCAACCACCACTCTCAATACCCACCCACCTGTTGGCCATGTAGAAAATAAAGTCTTCATGAGAGATGCGTTTTTCTCCCCTACCCCATGGTTTGCCTGTCCAAACCTGGCCACATGGGAGTAAACTCTTCCACTCAAACCCAGTGGGAAAAAAAAAAATCCACTAGATTCACTCATAAAGACTGGGGGTGCCCTGCAAGAAGGAAGATTTACATCTGATTCTCCAACGTGGATATCTGTCTATACTTAGGTTCTCTTAACAGCAGAGTCTGAGACAGGGACCTGAGTACAGGCTGTTTTTTGAAGAAGTGATTCCCAAGAAACTAGAGTGAGAAGGAGGAAAATTCAATAAAAGGTTCATCGTGGAGCTGGTCACCACACGGGCAAATGGAACCCAATGGCCAAAAGGTTCCTAGTAGCAGGAACCTTCTAGAAAAGAAAAAAAATGTGTGAAGCATGCCTCAGAACTGTTCCCTAAGAGGTTGAGTAGGCTGGGGCATTGGGTGAGGGCATTATCCATCCCCACCCCTCTTTACACAGGTTCTGAGAACACCTGTGCAGGCAGGCCAGATAAACCTGTTGGGTGCCTGAGTGGAAAGCCAACAGTCAGCACGGTTCCCTGTTGTGGAGGGAATCTGAGGGAGGCTGAGGGATTGGGACACAGGGCACCCAAACTGTCTGCTGCAGCATTGTTTAAGCAACTCACTTCTGATGTGTCGCTGCCCCCTCAAGCAGGGATAAAGGAATTAGAGAGACCTAACAGGGCAAAGAGGGTCTACTATGGGGTGGCCTGAACGTACACCATTTGTTGTGGCAAAGACACATGAACTTCCCACAGGAATCAAGAGGACATCACAAAAGTTATTCCTCCAACAAGCAAACCCACTGGGCCAGAGGACCCCACAGAAGAGGGGTCAAATGATTTGAGTACCGATATCTGCCCTCCTCAGAGGAACCTGGTTAACCCCTGAAGATAGTTAAAACTCTCTTGGCTGCTGGCAGGATCTGAACATATCAAGGGTGACCCAGGGTGCTCTTCTACATGAGTTCAGAGGATTAAACAGTGTTTCTCAAAAGTTGACTTAAATTGTGATTTTTAAGAACAAAGTAACAACAAAAATAATAAAACACAAAGTATCTGATTGTATCTGAATATTTACAGCTTCTTAAATCTTATCCTAAACTAAATTTTCTTAACCTGGGAACCAAAGACTCTCTAAGGAGTGAATGAATAACTCAGGAGAACTGTGAGTCTCCTGAAAATACACTCAATAGTTTGCATATATGTACATGTGTACACGTGGTTTTGCAACAGAGGAAGTCCATAGCTTTCATCAGCTTCTCAAAATAAATAAACACTTGATCCCAAAAAGGTTAACAGGCACTTATTTGCGTTATTAATTAGTATTTAAAGTTGTTCATGTTGATACAACTATTTTATTTCTACAGGAAAAGCACCACTCATTCAAAAATATTATATTTCCCCCTTGACTCAGAGAGCCTGAGAGCAATTTCTGTCCAGGCTCTGGTCTGTGTGGGCTTCAGCCTGCCACGGCGGCCCTCTGTTGGTCACTGTGAAAACTGCAGTGGGTAGCTAGCACACTGAAAGGCAGGTTTTAAAAAATTACTAGTAACTATGTAATTGTGTTAACATGTATTAGAAAAATTTCAGAAAGTTAATTTCAACTCATTCTTTTCTACTTATGGTAATAATAAGACGGGTAGATTTAGCTAAACAAAAGACAAGATAAAACATAAATAACTGAAGTTTAGAAACCAGTGATCTAATTTAACCCCCTCATTTTCTGATGAGGGGAGTGGAGTTTGGAGAGGTTCAATAACTACACCAAGCCATATACAGCTGGTTGGTGGAAGAGAAAGGACCAGAAATGACCTCCTATCCAAGGTTCTGTCAAGATTCTGTGCAACTCCTTCTTGCTGACAATTTCAGAAGAAAAGCTGAAGGAGCATTTTCCTCTAGGGCATCTGAATCCCAATAAAGTAAAGTCAGTCTCTCTCTCTCTCTCTCTCTCTCTCTCTCTCTTTCTCTCTCTCTCTCTCATCTCTCTTTCGATATTCATATATACGTTTGTGAACCTATATATAACTACACATGCATATATGTCACATTCACACATTCAATGAATACAGATTATGGGTCAGACACTATTCTAGTCTCTAGAAATAGAAAGATAAATATAATACAGTCTCGTCCTCAAGGAGCTTATCATCTGTCAGAATAAACAGATATTCAAGAAAACAGATGTATTTAAGACCTAAGCAGACGTGAAGTCATTCAAGGCATGCTGTCATTCAAGGGGGAGGCAGTGTGACTTATGAGCAGAGCTTTGCAAGGATATTAGTTTCACTAAGTCTGGAAGAATGGGCAATAGTTGGTAACAACAATGTAGTTCGTAACAATGGGGTACCAACAGTTGGTAACAATGGGGCATGAGCAAGATCATAGAATCTAGAAATATTTAGAAGCTGGGGGTAACATATAATACTTCAGTAAGTGTCTATTGCAGATGCTGGTAATGTCTAGTTAAATGCTGGGCAGCTGGGCAGCTGGGCAGGGGCTGGATCGTGAAGACTTTTAATGTCACGCTAAGCAACATGAATTTTATCTTGCAAGCAATGGGGAGCCATTGAGCATAATGTAATACTTCTATCATGGCCTTGTGGAAGATTCATGAGAGGCAGTAATAATGGAATCAGAAATACCAGCAAGGAGACCATTGCCATAATCCAGATTGAAAATGTTAAAGACCAGAACTAAGGCATGGATGTGCAGGTGAGACAAGTGAGTGGGAATGAGAGAGACAGACAGTGGACGCAACAGGACTTGGTAACCAAGGACTGTGGGGAGGGATGGAAAGGGAGGACCCAGAGATACCTCAGAGTCCTTGCTTGGGTAACTGGGTAAATGGCAGTGAAAGTCACTCAGACTGCGGATATAGGAGAAGGAACCAAATAGGAAGAACAATGGTAAATTTAGTTTAAAAGATAGTAAACTTAGTAAAAGACAAGGATAAAGAGATAGTAATTTTAAGGATAAAAAGATACTACATTTAGTAAAAATAAGGGAGATGTTCAATAGAAAACTGAATTGTGGATTGGAATTCTGGAGATAAATCAGGGCTAGAGATAGAAATTTGGGGAAAATTTAGTATAGAAACAGTATCTGAAGCCTCAGAGTATTTGAGACCACCAAGAAAGAAGATACAAAGTGAGAAGAGAGGAAAAGCTAGAACAGAAGACAGAAGAACAACAATATTAAAGAGAAAGGGGCCGGGCATGGTGGCTCATGCCTGTAATCCCAACACTTCAGGAGCCCAAGGTGGGAGAATTGCTTGAGCCCAGGAGTTTGAGACCAGCCTGGCCAATAGAGTGAGACCCTGTCTCAAAAAAAATTTTAGAAGAAAGGGAGAGAAGGAGCTCATAAGACATTAAGCAGAATGGCCAGAAATGTAGCAGGAAGACCGGGAAGGGTGAAATCATGAAAGCCAACGGAACTGGGAGCTTTAGGAATGAATTTATTAAAAAATCTAGACACTGCCGTGATATATAGCAGAATAAGAATTGAAAAATGTCTTTTAAATTTAACAAATAGAAAGTCATTGCTGATTTTGGTAGAGATTTGAGGAGCGATAGAGATAGAAATCAGGTCACAGTGAGCTCAAAAAGTGAATGGAACATAAAAGCACAGTATACAGACAACTCCTGTGAGGAAAAGGAAAGAGGATGATAGCTCATAAAGTAAGCCAACAGTTAATATTGGCTTGATAAATGTTAAATAAAGACCTATACTTTTCTGGGGGCCTTAATAGGTCAAACCCCATAAAATGTTTGACAGGTTTCAAACAGTCAAATGTAAGAGATGTCCTTATGGTGTAACCTAATATAATTAAGAATGCATGACACTGGCTTTTAGTTAATCATATTCTATCAAAAACTTAGGCAAGACCACAATAAAAGCATCACTCTCTGCTATGGTTTGGATCTGTGTCCCCACACATATTTCGTGTCGAATTGTAATCCCCAGTATTGGAGGTGGGTCCTGGTGGGAGGTGATTGAATCATGGAGATGGATCTTTCATGAATGTTTAGCACCATCCTCTGGTGTTCTCGTGATAGAGTTCTCACAAGGTCTGGTTGTTTAAAAGTGAGTAACACCTCCCATTTCTCTCTCTCTTGCTGTTCCATCCATGTGATATGCTAGCTCCCCCTTCATCTTCTGCCACGATTGTAAGTTTCCTAAGGCCTCCCCAGAAGCCTAGCAGATGCCAGATCATGCTTCCTTTACATCCCGCAGAACTGTGAGCCAATTAAGCCTCTTTTCTTTATAAATTACCCAGTCTTGGATATTTCTTTATAGTAATGTGAAAATGGACGAATACAGAAAATTGGTACCAAGAAGTGAGGCATTGCTATAAAGATACCTGAAAATGTGGAAGTGGCTTTGGAATTGGGTAAAGGGCTGAGGTTGGAAGAGTGTGGATGGCTCAGAAGAAGACAGGAAGATGAGGAAAAGTTTGGGAATGCCTAGAAACTGACTGAATGGTTATGACCAAAATGCTGGTAGTGAAATCAACAGTGAAAGCCAGGCTGATGAGGTCTCAGATGGAAATGAGAAACTTACTGGAAACTGCAGTAAAGGTCAATTTTGTTATTGCTTAGCAAAGAACTTGGCTGCATTGTGCCACTGCCCTAAGGAATATGTAGATCTCTGAACTTGAGATTAATGATTTAGGGTATCTGGTGGAAGAAATTTCTAAGCAGCAAAGCATTCACAATATGGCCTGACTGTTTCTAACAACCTATTCTCATATGCATGAGCAAAGAAATGACCTAAAGTTGGAACTTATATTTAAAGGGGAAACAAAGCATAAAAGTTTGGAAAATTTGCAGCTTGGCCATGTGGTAGAAAAGAAAAGCCCATTTTCAGGGGAGGAATTCAAGCAGGCTGCAAAAATTTGCATAAGTAAGAAGGAGCTCAGTGCTAATAGCCAAGACAATGGTGAAAAGCCCTCAGAGGCATTTCAGAGACTTTCATGGCAGCCCCTCCCCTCACAGGCTTGGAGGCCTAGGAGGACAGAATGGTTTCATGGGGCAGACCCAGGGCCCCACTGCTCTGCACAGGCTCAGGACGTTGCTCCCCACACTGCTGTCAGTTGTTCCAACTCCACCATGGCTCAAAGGGGTCCAGATACACCTTGGACCACTGCTTCTGAGGGTGTAAGCCATAAGCCCTGGTAATTTCCACATGGTGTTAAGACTGAGGGTGCACAGAGTGCAAGAGTTGAGGCTTGGGAGTATCTGCCTAGGTTTCAGAGGATGTATGGAAAAGCTTTGGTTGTCTAGGCAGAAGTCTGCTGCAGGGCAGGACCCCTCATGGAGAACCACTACTAGGGTAATACGGAGGAGGAATGTGGGGTTGGAGGCCCCACACAGAGTCACCACTGGGGCACTGCCTAGTGGAGCTGTAAGAAGGGGGCCACCATCCTGCAGTGCCTGGAATAGTAGATCCAACTGGCAGCTTGCATCCTCAGCATGGAAAAGCTGCATGCACTCAACGCCAGCCTGTGAGAGCAGCTGCAGGGGCTGTACCCTGCAAAGCCACAGGGGTAGGGCTGCCCAAGGTCACAGGAGCCCACTCCTTGCACCAGTGTGATCTGTATGTGAGACATGGAGTCAAAAGGAGATTATTTTGGAGCTTTAAAATTTAATGACTGCCCTTCTGGGCTTCAAATTGCATGGGGCCTATAGTCCCTTTCTTTTGGCCAATTTTTCTCTTTTGGAACAGGAGTATTGACCCAATGTCTACATCTTGGAAGTAACTAACTGTTTTTATATTTTACAAACTCTCACAGGCAGAAGGGACTAGCTTTGTCTCAGATGAGACTTTGGACTTTGAACTTTCGAGTTAACACTGGAAATGAGTTAAGACTTTTGGGAATGGATGATTGTATTTTGCAATGTGAGAAAGACATGAGATTTGGGGAGAACATGGGTGGAATTATATGGTTTGGATCTGTGTCCCCACCCAAGTCTCACGTCAAATTGTAATCCCCAATGTTGGAGGGCAGGGTCTGGTGGGAGATGACTGGATCATGGGGGTGGATACTTCATGAATGGTTTAGCACCATTCTCTGGCACTATTCTCATGATAGACTTCTCATGAGATCTCGTTGGTTAAAAGTGTGTGGCACCTCCCTCTTTTCTCTCTCGTTCCTACTCTGGCAATGCAATGTGTGTGCTCCCCTTTCACCTTCCACCATGATTGTAAGTTTCCTGAGGCCTCCCCAGAAGCTGAGCAGATGCTACCATCATGCTCCCTGTATAGTCTACAGAACCATGAGCCAATCAATCTTCTTTCATTTATAAATTACTCAGTCTCAGTTACTTCTTTATAGCAATGGACTAATACACTCTCCATCCAAATTGCAGGTAGGGCTAAAAGGCAGCACAGTGCACTGATTCAGGGCCAGGATGCAAGCCAGACAGTTGGGTTTCTGTCTCCCTCAGCACTCACCTGCTGGTTGGTCTGCCTAAGTTTGTTAGCTTCTCTTGGGCCTGGTTTCCTCATCCTAAAATTCAGGTATAGATGTAGATAACGGATCTCTATACACATAGATATCAATGTATAAAATAATATTATATATAAATATATGAAATATATATAATATATATATTTAATACTATATATAATAAAATAAATAAAATAATATATATAAAATAATAATACCCCTTAGAATTGTCATGAACATTAAATGAGTTATTTAAATGAATGAATGACCAAACTGTAAAACTGTAGTCTATCCATACAATGGAGTTTTTTTTTTTTTTTTGAGACGGAGTCTCGCTCTGTCGCCCAGGCTGGAGTGCAGTGGCCAGATCTCAGCTCACTGCAAGCTCCGCCTCCCGGGTTCACGCCATTCTCCGGCCTCAGCCTCCCGAGTAGCTGGGACTACAGGTGCCCACCACCTCGCCCGGCTAGTTTTTTGTATTTCTTAATAGAGACGGGGTTTCACCGTGTTAGCCAGGATGGTCTCGATCTCCTGACCTCGTGATCCGCCCGTCTCGGCCTCCCAAAGTGCTGGGATTACAGGCTTGAGCCACCGCGCCCGGCCACAATGGAGTATTATACAGCCTTGAAAGAAAGGAAATTTTGACACATGCTATCAGATGAACAAACACTGAAGACATTATGCTATGAGAAATGTCAGTCACAAAACAGCAAATATTGTATGATTCCACTTGTATGAGGTACACAGAGTAGACAAATTCAGAGAAATGGAAATTAGAATGTGATTGTCAGGGGCTGGAAGAGGGGAAGGGATGGGAATTTATTTCTTAATGGGTACAAAGTGTCACCTGGGGAAGAGGAAAAAGTTCTGGAGATGAATGGTGGTGATGATTGCACAACATTATGATGTATTTAATACCACTGAACTGTATACTTAATAATGGCTTAATCACTCAATCACCATCACTTAAGATGATGGATTTTATGTTATGTGTATCTTACCACAATTTTAAAAAATGGAAATAAGTTAAATGAGTAACTTGTAAAGCACTTAGTAACTGTTATGAAAGTGTTTGTTAAATAAATAGAAACATAAAAAATTAGCTAAATTTATTGTGCCTCAATTTTCGTGCCCCATTTTTATATGCTAAAAATCTCCCAAGACTGGAGTAGAGGACAAGAAATAACCCCAAAGATAAAAGAATGAGAGAATTACATAAAAAGTCAACTTGGGAGTGGTCTCATGTGTGAAAGAAAGAGGAACACGCAATGTTGCAATGATGTCTCAATGTCAGATTAGAAAAGAATAAAAATGGCGAGGTGAAATTTACTCCCTATTGAAGAGAACCATGAAAAAGTTCACTAAGCAAATAGTTACAAGGAAGCACCTACCAGGTGTCATTCACTCTGCTATATGCTACTGGCAAAACTGAGAAAATAATTGGCCTCACTGTGCAGGCAGGCTTTAGGGAGGTACCAAAATAAACTAAATGTATAATGCCATGTACACTTAATAGGAATAGGCCAGAAAATCTTGTGATTGTCAGGGTCAATTGGAAGTGAGAAATAAAGTGGAATTGTTGTTGGTAACTAAGTAGAAAGAGACCTGAATTGTGATGAGGCTCATAGCATTCATAAAACACCTGTTCCCTCTCAGACTTTTACCTGGGGAGAGAGGGAACACGCAGGTAGATGGAGCAGTGGTTCTCAGCCTTTTTAAGCATGCCAATATCTGGGAGCCACCCTTGCCTCCCACACCTAGACATTCTGACTTAGCTTGCCTGGGGTGGAGCCTGGACATTGGTAGGTTTTAAATCTTTCTAAGTTATTCAAACATGCAGCCAGGACTACAAGCCACTGGATTAGAAGCAGCAATTGCTCTCTATGTATTACTGATCTCAGAAGAGCCTTGGGTGACAGAAATAGCAAACATTGCTCAGGAGTTGGAGGTAGTTAGGAGGAGGATGGATTTTCATCGCTTGGTCAGAGGGGACCATCTGTTTATCTTACAGGCTTAATATGATCACAGGACACCAAGCTGCCTCAACAAGAGGAAATTACCCCCACCTTCTTAGAAGGGTAGCTTCCCAAGAGATGCTTCAGACCTGGGATGTAGTTGCACTTGAGGAGGGTCTCTCTCTGTCAAGTAGCAGAAAAGTCTTCTTTCTAGAGAAGAATGACCCACATGGGTCATCCCTCACTCTGGAAGAATCCCCACCTTCTCAACCAACAAAGGGCCCTACCCAGGAAAGGCAGCCGAGGATCTCTACAGCTAAGCTCCTCCCAGCTCTTCACTATGTGGGAGCTGAGAGGTAGGAAGAAACCTGAGGGGAAAATGGTGACAATGACAAGTACTCACTGCTGAGTGGCCCCACGGCGCAAGGCAGCCTGGACTTGTGCTGCCAGGTGACCCAGGAAGCTGCTAAGAGCTGGCTGCCTTGAAGGAAGCTGAAAGTGCAGGTTGATTTTCTCTTGTTCCAGGTCTTCTAATCTTTGTTGTAATGTCTCAGCTGGAAACCCAAAATGATGAGAGAAAGGAAAAAAGAACCATGAAATGCAAAATAGATAACTCCAGTGACTCTTAGCTCCAGTCGTAGTCAACTTTTGCCTCAATGACATCATGAGAAGGTTACTAGTTTCTAGGCCAGCACTTTTATCTCTCAGTTGGTACTTCTAAGAATCTTCTTTGCACCAACAAGATGGCTCTCCTATCTTTTATTCTTTTAACTCTCAAAGATCATTGTTGACATAGTGATATGATGGTCATAATTATGATCTTCACACAGAGGGATATTTAATATTAATTATTTTAAAAGCACAGTGAGCATTTTGGGGAAAAAACTGTAATTTTGGTGAGTTCTATATAATTACTTTTTAAAAAAAAATCAGTGCCCAAGTTTTGATTTTAACATTTCCTCAGCAATTGCACATCCAGATAGAGCCAGGTCATAGTTACTAAAGCCACAGAAGTGATGTTCGAATTCTACCATGCTATAGATGACTATATATCCATTTCTGCTGTAAAGTAGGGGTTCTATTATATTTTAATGACCTTAAGTCTCCTAGCACAAGGTATAAATATAGAATCCTTCTAACACAATTTTTTCTTAAAAAAATAAAAATAAAAATAAACTACAGATCATTTGAAAGAGTGATGTCAGCAGATGGTTGATTAGAGATGCCTGGAATTCTGCCTGCCCCCCTACCCAACCAAGAAAAGGACCAAGGCAATGAATAAACAGATAAGATTTGATTGGAGTATTGAAGGGAGGGTGCTGGAGGGGGAGTGAAGATGCAACTGTGGTGAATGGCAGTCCAGAAAGGCAGCATGCAGGCACTCAGCCTCTGCAGCCCTGTATCCCCTGTTCAGATTGAATCTGCCTGGAGTAGGAGGGACTTCTCATTGCATGGAAAAGATAAACAGAAGGACCTCATCAACCCCTGTTGACACAGCAAACACCTACAGTCCTTACAAAAGGAGGATCTCACAGTTCTTGCAAGCCCTGAGTCCAGTTTGGAGAGCTGCCAGGAATCTGCACAGCTGCATTGCTCCAGATTAGAAGCATAAGGTATGCACTCCCTACCCCTATCCCACACCCTCTGTTGAATCTTTGAAGAATAATTAATACCAATTCTTCTTAAACTATTCCAGAAAATTAAAAGGCAAGGAATTCATCCTAACTCATTCTACTCATTACTGACACCAAAATGAGACAAGGACACAACAAAGAAAACTACATGCCAACATCTCTGATGAAAAGAGACACAAAAATTCTCAACAGAATATCAGCAAACAGAACCAAACAACACATCAGAAAGATAATATACCATGATCAAGTGGGATTTATCCCAGGAATGCAAAGATGGTTCAAAATATGCAAATCAATAAACATCATACATTTCATCAATAGAATGAAGGGCAAAAATCACATGATCATCTCAATAGATGCAGAAAAAGTTTTTGATAAAATTCAACGTCCCTTCATAATAAAAAAATTTCTCAACAAATTAGGTATAGAAAGTACCTCAATGTAATAAATAGCATGTATGAAAAACACACAGTGAGTACCTTACTGAATGGGGAAATGCTGAAAGCTTTTCTTCTAATAAATGAAACAGCACAAGAATGCCCAACTGTCACCACTCTTATTCAACATAGCACTGGAAGTCCTATTCAGAGCAATTAGATAAGAGAGAGAAATAAGAGACATTCAAGTTGGAATGGGGGAAGTTAAATTGTCCCTATCTGCAGATTGCATGCTCTTATATCTAGAAAAACCTAAAGACTCTAGCAATAAAACTCTTAGAACTGATAAATGAATTCAGTGAAGTTACAGTATACAAAATTAATATACAAAAAACAGTGGCATTTCTATACATGAACAATAAACTAGCTGAAAAAGAAATTAATAAGGAAATTTCATTTACAATAACCACAAAAATATTAAAATACCTAGAAATAAATTTAACCAAGAAAGTGAACGATCTCTACAAGGAAAACTACGAAACACTGATGAAAGAAATTGAAGAGGATGCAAGCAAATGGAAAGACAGCCCATGCTGATGGATTGTAAGAATTAATATTGTTGCAATAACACTGCTCTCTCTATCAAAATACCAGTGACATTTCTCACAGAAATAGAAAAAAAAAATCCAAAGGACCCCAAATAACCAAAGTAATCATAAGCAAAAAGAACAACACTGAAGATATCACACTACCAGACCTCAAAATATACTACAAAGCCGGGGTAACCAAAACAACATGGTACTGGCATAAAATTAGATACACAGACTGCAGGGGCCTTTGAAAACAGTATGCTGAGAATAGATAGGGCTCAAGGGCAGTATCTCCAATTGAACTTTTAATGAACTCCCGTAGGTGCCAAGAAGGCGGGCAGATAAGGAAGAGCATAGAAACAAGGAACTGAGTAGAAGGTTACATGTGGGAAAAGAAAGTTTGTTTTGCATTGCATTCTTTCTGCTGACGTGGGGTTTATGGAGTATAAATAAAGTGAGGCGGAGGCTCTGAGCGCGGCCGCCATGTTCTCTGTGTGTCTTTGTCTTTTGTGTGTTCTTTCATTCTCCACCACCCCCGGCACGGACCCCAACAACAGACCAATGAAACAGTATTGAGAATCCAGAAATTAATCCACATATATACTGCTAACTGATTTTTGACGAAGGTCCCAAGAACACTAATTGGGGAAAAGAAGGTCTCTTCAATAAAAGGTGCTGGGGAAACTGGATATCCATAGGCAGAAGGATGAAACTAGACCCCTGCCTCTCGCCTTATACGAAAATCAACCCTAAATGGATCAAAGACCTAAGTGTAAGACCAAAAATGATAAAACTATGAGAAGAAAACACAGGACATGAGTCTGGGAAAATATTTTATGAATAAGATTTTAAAAGCACAGACAACAATAGCAAAACTAAACAAGTGAAATTTTATCAAATTAAAAATCTTCTGCATAGCAAAGAAAAAAATCAACAAGACCAGGCCCAATGGCTCACACCTGCAATCCCAGCACTTTGGGAGGCTAAGTGAGGAGGATCACTTGAACCCAGGAGTTTAAGACCAGCCTGGGAAACATGGTGAAACCCCATCTCTACACAAAACACAAAAATTAGCCAGGCATGATGGTGTATGCCTGTAGTCCCAGCTACTCAGGAGGCTGAGGTGGGAGGATCACCTGAGTCTGGGGAAGTCGAGGCTGCAGTGATCTGTGATCATGCCACTGCACTCCAGCCTGGGGAACAGAGTGAGACTCTTTCTCAAAAAAATAAAAGAAACAATCAACAGAGTGAAAAGACAACCTACAGAATGGGAGAAAATGTTTGCAAACTACCCATCCAACAGGAGATTACTATCTAGAATATACAAGGAACTGAATCATCTCAACAAAAGAAAAACAATCTAATATAAAAATGGGCAAATAATCTGAACAGACATTTCTCAAAAGAAGGCATAAAAATGGCCAAAAATATATTTTTTAAAGCTCAACATCACTAATCATCAGGTATATGCAAATCAAAATCACAATGCGGTATCATCTCACCTCAGTTAGGATGGCTATTATCAAAAAGACAAACATAAATAAATAACAAATGCTTGTGAGGATGTGAAGAAAAAGGAACTCTTCTACACTGTTGGTGGGAACGTAAACCAGTACAGCCACTATGGAGAACAGTATGGATGTTCCTCAAGAAACTACAAATAGAACAACCATATGATCCAGCAATCCCACTGCTGGATATTTATCCAAAAGAAAGGAAATCAGCATCTCAAAGAGACATCTGCACCCCCATGTTCTTGCAGCACTACTCATAATAGTCAAGATATGGAATCAATCTAAGTGTCCAACAACAAACGAATGGATAAAGCAAATGTGGTATATATCCACAATGAAATACTATTCACTCATTAAGAATGAAATCCTGTCATTCTTGGCAACATGGATGGAACTGAAAGACATTATGTTAAGTGAAATAAGACAGGAACAGAAAGTTAAACATGTTTTCATTCATATGTGGAAGCTAAAATGAGTTTGTTTTAATCCATTTTGCATTGCTATAAAGGAATACCTGAGGCTGGGTAATTTATAAAGAAAACAGATTTATTTAGTTCATGGTTCTGCAGACTTTACAAGAAGCTTAGTGCCAGCAACTGCTTCCAGTGAGGGCCTCCGGGAGCTTACAATCATGGCAGAAGGCTAAGGGAGAGCAGGCATGTCACGTGGCAAGAGAGGGAACAAGTGAGAAATGCCAGGCTCTTTTAAACAACCAGCTCTCATGTGAACTAATAGAGCGAAAACTCACTCATTACCATGGGAAGAGAATCAAGCCATTCTCGAGGGATCCACTCCATGACACAAACACCTCCCACCAGGCCCATCTCCAACACTGGAGATCGCATTTCAACATGAAATTTGGAGGGCACAAACATCCAAACTGTATCAGGGTTGATCTCATAGAAGTAAAAAGTAGGATAGAGGATATTAGAGGCTGAGAAGGGAAGCAGGAAGAGAAGGATAGGCAGAGATTTGTTAAAAGTTACAGAATTACAGCTAGATAGGAGGAATAAGTTCTAGTGTTCTACAGCAATGGAGAATGACTATAGTTCACAATAGTATATTTTACAGTTTCCAAAAGATGGAAGGATATATATATATATATATATATATATATTTTTTTTTTTTTTTTTTGAGACGGAGTCTTGCTCTGTCACCCAGGCTGGAGTGCAGTGGCACAATCTCGGCTCACTGCAAGCTCTGCCTCCCGGGTTCACGCCATTCTCCTGCCTCAGCCTCCCGAGTAGCTGGGACTACAGGCGCCCGCCCCTGCGCCCGGCTAATTTTTTCTATTTTTAGTAGAGACGGGGTTTCACCATGGTCTCGATCTCCTGACCTTGTGATCCGCCCGCCTCGGCCTCCCAAATTGCTGGGATTACAGGCATGAGCCACCGCGCCCGGCGATGGAAGGATATTGAATGTTCCCAAAACAAAAAGTTAATGAATGTTTAGGCTGAGCGCGGTGGCTCATACCTGTAATCCCAGCACTTTGGGAGGTTGAAGCAGGTGGATTGCTTGAGGTCAGGAGTTCAAGACCAGCTTGACCAACATGGTGAAACCCCGTCTCTACTAAAAATACAAAAATTAGCCAGGCATGGTGGTAGGCGCCTGTGATCCCAGCTCCTCAGGAGGCTGAGGCAGGAGAATCACTTGAACCCGGGAGGTGGAGGATGCAGTGAGCCGAGATTGCGCCACTGCACTCCAGCCTGGGCAACAGAGGAAAACTATGTTTCAAAAAAAAAAAAAAAAAAAACAACAAGATAATAAATGTTTGAGATGAGGGATATGCTAATTACCCAGATCTGATCACTATATATTATATGTCCTGAAGCATCACTATGTACCCCATGAATATGCACAATTATCATTTGCAAATTTTTAAATGGGGGGAAAAATCAATTGACAACAAATAAAGATATTAAATTTTAATTAAAAAATTTTAATTACATATTGCATAATGCTCAAAGAATGCACATAAATAAAATGTTACACAAGTTATAAATATGTTGTGTTTATCAGTGGCTCATTATTAACGAGGATCTCGGTACTATTAATTTTCATTTCTTTTACATGGAAACATTGAGAGGAGAATTCTGTAGATACTCTTTAAACAATCATTTATGAGTTTAACAGGTGGTGTTTTTTCCTAAGTTAGTTAATAAAAACTTCTCTATCTATCTGAAAGGCTGTTGGATCCATAGGTGAATTGAAATGTATTTCTAAAATGCAGATTAGGCTGATCTTTATGTAGCTTTTGAATTGTTCTGTGATGAATGGGTCCTGGAAAATGAACTTTTGCTATTTGTTGGGATTCTCTTACTGGCCCTTATGTGGGAAGTTTTGGTTGTCTCTCACCCATTACATATATTCCACCTTTGTTTCTTATGGAAAAAACACTATGCTTCCTGGCACACAAAAAAAGATTTATTCCATGTTCTTTGCTAATAAAGAGTTGGTATCAAATTATTTTTTAAAAAATTTAAGTAAACTGCAGAAATTGGAATCCATTCTAATGAGAACTTATCTTCAAAATCAAATGCCCAAAGAATTAGAAAGTTTCCCATAAAACTATTTCTGCAGAAATGGAAGGACTGGGTTTTAAGATACCATCCATCAGAGCTTCCCTTCTGGTGGTCCTTGGCAGGTGCACTGACACCTTGATCCTCTTCACCCTGGAGCAGTGGGTGGGCCCTAGGGCAGCCCAACATCCCAAGCCATCACCTCGGGCCATGAGCACTTACTACTTACCCCAGCGTGCACTACAAACATTATCCTTTTTTATGTCATAATGAGAAAATGTTTGAAGAGTCTCTACCCTAGATCACAAAGACTCCTTTATGTTCTTATGGTTCTATAAGCCATTTTCTAAGGAGGCCATTTTGATAAGACACAAGTCTAAATCAAAACACACTTTTCAACAAGCTTGTCATTTTGAACAAAACCTTTTATCATACACCAGCAGAGGGTAACATGAGTCGCAGTGTGCCTCTCAACCTAACTCTTTTCCTGCACTGGCCCACCCCTAAGGCACACACCTGGGTACCAAAAAGGTAGAGGAAAGGGCAGAAAACTTATGTTTCTGGGGCTGTTAAGTGAAAGACATTCACATAAACTTGCCATATGCATTGAAACCTATAGCCGGAAACTAAGAGCATTTACCAACAATTCATTCTAAGGATACTAGAAAAGGTCATCTGTCCAAGATCAAGTCCCAGGTCATTAGCAGACTTCTCAGTCTGTGCTACCTTCTTCAGCAGTTACTGCGGAAGCTAATTCAGACACCCCACTTAAAATATGCAGAAGAGTCTGGCCTGATAAGACCTTCTAGGATAATGCTGAAGTGTACCCATTCCTTAACTGACAGCAAGCATTCAAACGATTACATGATTACTTTCCTAATGCTTTATTTCTTGTTCTACAAAATCAAAACTTTGGTGAAACGCAATAAAGTTCTTGAATTATGTGTTCTAAGATAGCATCCTGATACAGTCATAATGTATGTAAAGATGCATCCAGATCTGTTCCATAGGGGTTAGGAGAAAATCTGAGTTTTCTCCAACTCTGCCATTTCTAGCTGTCTGACCTTTAAGTTACTTAACCTTTCTAAGCTTCAGTTTCCTGCTCTGTAAAAAATGGGGTTAATAATAGTATCTACATCATAAGGTCTTCTGAGGATTAACTGAGATAATCTATGCAAAGCATTTAGCATCATGCCTGGCACTTTGTAAGTGTTCAAAAGGATTGTCTATTATTAGTAATGCCATTAAGTACTATCTTCAAATTCCAAAAAAAAATTAAAAACCCAGTCTAGCCTCCCTCTGCTATCCACCATATTCTAAACTATACCCGTCCGCTGCCAGATGAAAAGTTCTCAGAGAATGCAGGTTGATCCAACAAAATTAAACACTGGAAATGGTAAAACAGTTGCCAAAAATTACACTCACAGTGAATTCCAAAGGAAGATATAAGTGATCGCAGAAAGTATCTGTGATTAGCTATGTTCTATGCTGCTACTCACCTTCAAAAGTGTAGGCATCAAAAGCTACTATTTTCTCTCTCTCTCTCTCTTTTTTGAGACAAAGTGTTGCTCTGTCACCTAGGCTGGAATGCAGTGGCAGCCTCCAACTCCTGGGCTCAAGCGATCCTCCTGCCTCAGCCTCCCGAGTGGCTGGGACTACTGGCATGTGCCACCACACCCCGCTTTTTTTATTTTTATTTTTGTAGCTACAGAGCCCTGTTATGTTGCCCAGGCTGATGTCAAACTCCTGGGCTCAAGCGATCCTCCCACCTCAGCCTCCTAAGTAACTTGGGTTACAGGTATGTGCCACCAGGCTCTGCTTTTTAAATTATTTTTTCAGAGATGGGGTTTTGTCATGTTGTCCAGGCTGGTCACAAACTCCTGACCTCATGTGATCCTCCTGCCTCAGCCTCCCGAAGTGTTAGGATTGTAGGCATGAGCCACCAAGCTCAGCCTCAGTTATTTTTTATCTCATGATTAGAAAAGGGCATCAGGATGGTCCAGTAATTGTATAGCTTCAGTGATTATCTCCAATTTCTAAATTATCTCCTACTCCAGCCTCTCTGGGTTCCCCGAATGACACCCCTATTCACTAATTAGATATTCCAGGCAGAGGGAGCTCCCAGAGAGTGCAAAAGCCATGAGGCAAACACACGCTTCAATATGTAAGGAACACTCCCAGTAGGGCGAACCAAGGGGAAAGTAGTAGACGAGGGAGAGAGGGTATGACAGTGGGCTTGATCTTCAGAGCCACGTAGGCCGTTGTAGAGGACTTTGGTGTTTACCCCAAGGGAGATGAGAGCCATTGAAGGGTCCTGAGCAGGGGACTGGCACGATTCAGCTCATGTTTAACAGGATCACCTGGCTGCTCTGTTGGGAACACATTGTAAAAGGGCAGAGCCCAGAGACCAGTCACAGGGTCACCACTATTCCCCAGGCAAGACCTAAGGATAGCCGGGACCTAGAAAAGAAAGTGCAGGTGGTGAACGGTGGTTGGATTCAGGATGTTCTCTGACAGATCGGACATAGGGAACCAGAAAAGCAAAGCTGCCGTGAGACGAGCTGGGAGCAGGGTTCAGGGGAATCTGCTGTTCCCATTGCCGGAGTCATTCTTCCTCCACATCCAGCCCAGGCTAAGTCTGCCTCATCCATCAGTCCCCAGTATCTCCTCCGGTCCTGCCAACCCTCCAGGTAGGCTCCCTGCTCCACCAGTTCCCTAAGCACAGGCAGGTTCTCCTTGACAAGCCACCACACCCTCACCTCCCACATGTTCGAGGCCTCCTGCATCCACACAAGAGATGCCATGACACAGTGTTGGTCATTGTATAGTGACCTGCCCCGGGGATGCTGCCTGGCTCACAGCAAATGTTCACAAAAATGTGTCTCATTACAGTGAACTTTAGATTCCCTTGTTTTGTTTCTTGTTTTTTATGTTTTTCGTAAACCACTTTAAACCCTTTTCATTAGCAACTAAATGAATAGAAGACATAAATCTCATCAAGTCTTCAATCAAGTTCACTGCCTACCTACCTAGCAAAATGTTACTCTGCCTTGCAAGGGCACGATCCCATCCAGGCCTACAGCTTCAGATCCTTTGATTTGTCCTCTTCCTACGTTTCACATCCTTGTGAGTCTCTCATGGTGTTTGACATATTCACATCTTCTCCATTTCTACTGCCCCCAGCCTAGCCTGAGTTGTCAGCACTTCTGCAGGGATGAATTACTCCCTGCTTAATCTCTCTCACTCCTTCCGTGGTTTCCACACATCACCAACAGAGCGGCCTTCCTAACGCTCAGATGTGCACAAGCTGATAAACAAAATGCAGAAACATCTGCTAGGACCTGGCATTACTCCAAGTACTTTTGTACATGTTACAGGTTGAGCATCCCTAATCCAAAAATCTGAAATTTGAAGTGCCCCAAAATCTGAAAGTTTTTGAGTGGTGACATGATGCCACAAGTAGAAAACTCCACACCTGACCTCACAGGCCACAGTCAAAACGCAGCCAAAACTTTGTTTCATGCGCAAAATTATTTGGAAATTTGTATAGTATTAACTTCAGACTATGTGTGTAAGATGTACAAAAAACATAAATGAATTTCATGTATAGGCTTGAGTCGTATCCTGAAGATATCTCATTATATATGTGCAAATACTCTAAGACCGCCCCCCAAAAATACTGGAAATTTGAAACACTTCGGGTCCTAAGCATTTCATATAAGAGGTACTCAACCTATAATACAAAATGTTCTCAAAGGCCTGGAAGACTCCATGTGAGCTCCAGAACAAAGTCCAAACCTCTGTCCCTGGCATTCATGACCATGAGTGAGCTTGCTCAGCCTCCCTGTCTCTTCTCCATGCCAGCACTCTGCTCCCGAGTCATGTGGGGGACGCATGACATTGGAGAGAACACAGAATCACAACACTAAGGATCGGGGTACCCAGATCCGGGCAACAGCTTGGACACTAACTGTGCATATCCTATGTGACAAATCACTTACCCCACTTAAGTCCCAGAGCCTCATGTGCTAAATATGACCAATACCTCCACAAGATGTTTTTAAATCATGATTGTTACAAAACAACAAAAAGGTGCATCAGAGACCTCCTCGTCTATGTCAGTTTGTGATGCTATTACAGAGTACCATAGACTGGGTAGATTAAACAACAGAAATGTTTGCCCACAGTTCTGGAGGCTAGAAGTTCAAGATCAAGCTGCCAGCATAGGTTCTGGTGAGAGCTGCCATGTTGCAGGCAGCTGCTTTCTCATGGCAGAAAAGGAACAAGCTACCTCTCTGGTTTCTTCTTACAAGGGCACTAATTCCATTCATGAAGGTTCTGCCCTCCTGACCTAATCACCTCCCAAACACTCCACCTCCTAAAACCATCGCATTAGAATTAGGGTTTCAACACAGGAATTTAGGGAGCACAAACATTCAGTCCGTTTCACACCTCAACAGGGGAAGGAGGAAGCTTTACCCAGATTGGCAATCTTTGTCCATGTGATACAGATGATGTGGAAATGGTTCCTCTGGGAGAGGAGAGTGTTTGAAAATGATTGACAATAAGATTTTTTCACCTTTCAAATGCCGTATTTATTTATTATTTCATGTGTCACTCAATTAATAATACTTCGGGTAAATCAACATTGCTAGACCATTGGGCTACAAAGATGAACAAGACACATTGCTAGTCCTTGAAGAACTCAGTGCCCGAGACTGGGGTCAAAATCATAAATGGGCCTTCTTTTCTCCTCCTGTGCAGAAAAGGTGGCAGTGAGCTGCCCCACTGGTAAGTTGGGAGCCTATGCAGGAGCACACAGGTGGTCCGCTCACCAGCACTGAGGAGGCAGGGGCTGCCACCAGAGGCATCTGGTGGCACGCAGGGTGATGAGCCCACCAGGGCCTGGGGATGAGGCACATTGAGGGGAACACAACAGCAGATGGGGAAGACAGCTGGGATAAATGGGAGATAGGTTACATGGAGAAAAATGTAAATAAATGGAGCAGTTAAGGATATGAGGATAAAGAGGGCCAGATTCCTGAGTACTGGCAAATGTTCATCCAATCATGGAAATGGGGAAGGGTAGAAAAGATTCAAATGACTTGCAGTGGAATTGGAAACATTACCATAAACTACTAGTTTTTAACATGCAAACTCACAGGTGAATATGGAAATAGCTACAGAAGCATATGTGTGCATTTATGTACATTTTCTATATTTACCTACTGAGAAGGCCTATGAGTAATGACACCTCAGTAGCAACGAGCACACCAAGCACACAGATCCTGATTTCTAAACTCCATCCATCCATACAAGGAACCAGAGCTCCTGGGAGAAATGGCTGAGGCCAGGGCTGAGGCAGGGGCAATACAGATGTGTCTACAGCATCCTGATGTACAAAAAATTAAGAAGTACTCAAAGGCTGATGGGGACATGTCAACAGAAGACAAGAGACACCTTGAAGAAGTTCCTGTGGTCCAAATCTGGGACATTTTGAGAATCAAAATAAATAATAGTAATAAAGTACAAGCCTATTGAATAGAATAGGAACCAACACATGCATGCTAATAGAATGTTGACTAATGGAAAGGAATGATGAAATAGAGGTTTGATGGGGAGTAGGCATCAGAATAATCATAGACTATCATGCCCACAACATACTATTCAGACATCAAAGGAAACATGGGAACTTAGTGCTGGAGAAACCAGGCAGCCACAGCATGATGGGGTGATGAAGATTACCATCCACAGTGGCGGGAGAGGTCCACACTGTGTGACACCTGATGTGAAAGGACAGTGTCATTTCCAAGAGGTTCTCATTAGGGTTGCATGACCTGACCCCGGTCATGAGGAAACATCAGAGAGACTCAGGCTGAAGGTCATCCAACAGAATGTAAGGTCTATACTCCTGAAAACTTTCAAGCACACGGAAGACAGAGAACGACTGAGTACTAAGGAACTGCTCAAGCAGGAGGAAACTTAAGAGCTACAACAACTGCATGCAATATGTGTTCCTGAGTCAGAAAGGAGAAAGGAGAAAGGAGCATTGCTGGGATGCTTGGTGAAATTGAATGGAATCTGTAGACTGAAGAAGAGTGTTGTATTAATGCTGACTTCATGACTCGGAGGAAGCTGCAGGTTGGTTGTGGGAGAGTGTCCTTGTTTGGGGGCATACACAATGGGGTACTTAGGAGTGACGGGGCATCATGACTCATACCTGTAATCCCAGCATTTGGAGAGGCCAAGGTGGCAGGATTGCTTGAGCTTAAGAGTTCAAGACCAGCCTGAGAACATGGCAAAACTCTATCTCTACAAAAAATTAGCCAGGTGCAGTTGCACATGCCTGTATTCCCAGCTACTCAGGAGACCGAGGTGGGAGGATGGCTTGAGCCCAGGAGGCAGAGGTCACAGAGAGCCGATATCATGCCACTGCACTCTAGCCTGGGCAACAGAGCAAGCCCTGACTCAAAAAATAAACATAAAAATAAAAATAAAACTGCAGCTTGCTCTCAAGAGATCAGAAAAAGGTTCTGATAATGAGTGTGTGTATCCAGCTCAGGAATGAGCCAGCTCAGAAACAAAAACAAGGGAGCTATGTGAGCTCTATGTAGCATACTTGTGACTTTTAAGTGTGGAATTATTTCAAAATAAGTTGTTTTTTAAAATATTAATACATATCCCCAGCACTACAAGCGCTGTATTTGTGACCTGCCTGTTCTAAGTCCCCTCATTTGTGTGAACCGTATTGTGCCTTTAAGAAAACCTTCTCTCCTATTCTCCTTTCCCTGTTTGGCCCAGTGGTCAAAAAAACATAACTCACCTTTCTCTGACTTTTCTTTATTTTAAATCTCTGCGTCTTTCTGTAGATATTGTTAATGTGATTTCAGTTTATAGCTCAAGGTTTAAGACCAGCGTGCTGACAAGTGTATTGCACACAGCAGGTGCTGAATAAATGTGGTTGAACTCATCTGACTAACAGAACAGCAATAATATTAGAAATATTACTTGCATTTTATAAGCATGGCTGAATAGTAGAAACAAAAAAACTGAAAATTAACAAAGGAAGATATTCCTAAGCAGTAGGCAAAATAATGCATTGAAGAATATGTTCCAATTGATAATATAAATTCTATTTATGAAACAAACATGTTTTATTCATAGGACCTCAGCAATAGAAATGTTAACCATCATCTCATTCTATTCTGAAGGAAGTGAATGTTATTTTTTATGCTACTGCAACATACGTGTTAATGTTTAATTGAAGGTCAATGCTCATCTGGTATTCTTTAGTACATCAGTAATAACTGACTGTTACTTGGGTTACAATAAGGAAACAGAATGAAAGAAAAGGGCTTTCTAATCTATGAATAAATAATCAAATAAGCATTTATAAGCAGCAAGAAATCTTCACACATAAAGACATCCTGCTAAATAGATTCGATTCCCACTGCCTTGTTGTATCTGCAGGATGACAGAATATATAGTATAGACCACATTCTTAGAGGCTGTGTAGCCATTCTAATTCTAAGGAGGCCTTTTAAAGTTACAAAGCAATAAACGTCTTCATAAGTCATTTTTCTTTGGTTTTTACATAATGGCCAATAAATGAAATTCTCTGAAAGCTGAATATTCTAATTCCACATTACCATACATACGATGAGCGAATGACCACTTTGCAGAGAATTAGACTGTAATAAAATGTATTTCAGACCAACCTGAGCACAGCTGAGCCAGTCTTAGACATTTCAGAACACTAGAGTTTGCTGAGTTCATTTTCATGAAAATCAGCCATGACTGGGGCACTGAAGACTTCAAGCATAATAATCATTTTTGAGCATCTGCTACATGCCCAGAGCTATATGTATATTCTTTCACAACAGTTTGCAGAGTAAGAATACAAATGCAGAAAGTGAAATTCAGGAACTTTAAGGAATTTTCCCAAGACCTCACAGCAAGAAAGTAGCAAAGGCACAATCTGAACTTAATCTTTTTCGGTGCTAACCTCTGGGCTTTTGCTATTACATTTCCCAAGAGCCATCCCCAAAGCAGTACCTTCCCCTGTAGTTTCCTCAGTGACACAGGGGTCTTGCCTAACTGTTTGATCTGGGTCCCTGGATACTAGGGGATCCACAAGGCAGAAACAGAGCCTCATTCAGCTCTGTCTTGCCAGTAACAAGCTCAGTGCCAGGCATGCAACAGCCACTGGTAAATGCTGAATAAATAAATGAATGGGGCTGGGCACAGAGGCTCATACCTGTAATCCCAGCACTTTGAAAGGCCAAGGCAGGAGCATCTCTTCTGCTCAGGAGTTCAAGACTAGACTAGGCAACATAGCAAAACCCCATTTCTACCAAAAAATACAAATAAGTAGCCAAGTGCAGTGGCACATGCCTGTAGTCTCAGCTGTTCAGGAGGCTGAGGTGGGAGGATGGCTTAAGCCCAGGAGGCAGAGGTTGTAGTGAGCCAATATCACACCACTGCACTCCAGCCTGGGCAACAAACCCAGACCCTGACTCAAAAAAAAATAAAATAAAAATAAAAATAAAACAAATGAATGAATGTTTCTGTTTGGATGAGGAATAAGATAAGCATAGAAAATAGCAACCATTTTATGAGCACTGCTATGTACCAAGCACATTGCTACATATCAATCGTTTTCTCCTCACAATGATCCCATGAGAGAGTGGTGACTCCCACTTTGGAAATGAAAGACAGAAGCCTATAGAAAGTTTGAGATAATTTTCAAAATTAGTTACACAGCTATGTGCATTCAGAAACAAAGCCAAGGTCTGTCTAACTCCAAACCTATGTTCTTAACCTCCATGTTCTTTCTACAGGAAAGATTCTATGCTGTCACTGTGACATATCTGGAAATACATATTTGCATGCCTTATACAAATGCAAACTATTCTATCAACTCATTTTCCACCGTGTCCACCTCTTTCCCATAGGAAGTATTCAGTAGCCAAAAGAAACAAACAAAAAAACTCTCAAAAATGGAAACAGCCTCAGATCCAATTCTAGGGGAATGGTTAAGTAAATTATGGTATATCCACTCATAGAATGGTATGTAGTAAGTCAAAGAACAATTAGGAAAACAGGAAATATTTTAATATTACAAGATAAATCAGGATACAAAATATGTAAATATTATCTGTACTTTTTATTAAAAGTATGTTTTTTAAAGGTCCCGGGGAAGAACTAAGAGTTTTGGCAATCAATCAGCCAGTGTGATTATGAGTGACTTTATCTCAATTTCTCTACTTACAAAGCCAGCTACAAAATTTGAGTTGTTTATTGTTTAGAAAATTATTGTATTATTAAAATAACCTACAGGTTACTTATGCCACTCTTTGATTTCTGCATAAAAATGGAGATTTGGTTTCTTCAAATGCTTAATGCTAAACAGCTTAGGGTAAGCTTGATTTCCATAGCTCATAGATCTTTTCAGTGAACACCAAAGAGGATTTTTAGAAATGCTGTATTTTAAGCTTGCCCAATGTGTGGAAAGAAGACTGGGAAATCATTTTGTTGTGATATGAAAGGAAAAACAAACCTCTGGAGATGATACAAAAATTTTGGAAGACAAGCAATAATTTAACTGTGATATCTCCCCACTCAGCACTTAGCCTATTGCCTTGTTCTTGATACATACTTGTTGCTTTGCTGACACATTTCAGTGGGATATGTGGTTTTGAAGCAAGTGTTCTTCCCCAGCAAGAATTTGCCAAGTAAACGAGTCAAGTTGTGAATGACTAAAATAGAAAAAGTACTTACACCAGGTCTTGAGTGTGTCATATGACTGGCAAGCTCTAGCAAGCTCATGTGTGTGCATGTGTGTGTGTGTGTGTGTGTGTGAGAGAGAGAGAGAGAGCACACATGCACATGATGCCAACAGGCCTTGCAAACATGCTTATAGTTGCTGTTTATAGACAACACAAAAAACACAAAATTTCTCAGGATCACAAGCTTCTGAAGAACAGGCTTGATTATGGGTTCCTCTAAAATCCTCATTGCCCCACCACTTCAAAGAGATTCACAATAAAATGTTCTTTCACCAAATGTCAATCATCAAATGTCCCAGGGAAGTAAATGACCAACTGAATTTTTGCTACTTTTCATTAAAACCTCAGATTTTCAGAACTATACATTGTTTCTTCAAGTATGTCTTCATAGATGCTATGGAAAAGTGAATCACTTATATATGTGGTCCAAGCTCATGGTTCAGGCTCAGGGATGGAGGCATCCTCACTCACAACTGTCCAGGGAAGAGAAATGAGTTTGTCCACTTCTTTTTAAGTGCAATAGAAAGTGCTTACAAACACTCCCACCACCACCACCACCACCACCACCACCAGTCAGGTCATCATCACCATCACCACTCCTACTACCCCCATCACCACTTCAGCCATCACCACCACCAATACCCCTACCACCAACACCACCACTTTTACCATCACCACTCCCCAACCATCACAACTATCACCACCACCCCTCCCATCACTACCATCATCACCATAACTCATACCACCACCACCACCACTACTCATGGCACCACCACCACTCCCACAATCACCACCACCACTACCACTCCTACCATGACCACCACTACGACTTCTCCCACCACTACCACTACCACCATCACTCCCACCATCACCAACACTGCCACAACCACCACCACTCCTACCATCACCACCACTACCACTACTAATACCATCATCACCAGCACTGCCACAACCACTACCACTCCTATCCTCACCACCACTACCACTATCACTACCACCATCACTCCCACCATCACCAGCTCTGCCACAACCACCACCACTTCTACCATCATCACCACTACAACTACCACTATCATTCCCACCATCACCAGCACTGCCACAGCCACTACCACTCCTACAATCGCCACCACTTCTACAATCACCACCATCACCACCACTCCTACAACCACAACCACCACTTCTATAGACACCAGTACTCTTACCATCACCACCACCACTCACTACCACTACCACCATTCCTACTGCAATCACCACCATTCCTACCATCACCACCACCCCTACCATCACCACCACTCTTGCCATTACCACCACTCCCACCATCACCACCACTCTTGCCATCACCACCAACACTCCTACCATTACCACCACCTCTACCATCACCACCACTCCTACGTACCATCACCAGCAACACTCCTACACTCTTTTTCAGCAAAAATCTGCCAAGTAAACATCACCATCACTCCTACCATCACCACCACTATCACTCCTACCACTACTATCACCACCACTTCTACCACTACCACCATCACCAACTCTGCTACAACCACCACCATTCCTACCATCACCACCACCACTATCACCACTACCACTGCTTCTACCATTACCACTACTACTCCTACCACAATGACTACCACCACTCCTGACACTACCACCATCACCAACAACACTGCTACAACCACCACCATTCCTACCATCACCACCACCACTTCTATCACCACTACCACCGCTTCTACCATCACCACCACTGCCACTGTTCCCACTACCATTACTTACACCACCAACTCCACTCTCACATTTACTATCATCAGCACCACGACCACTGCTATTATCACCTCCACTAGCACTCCAACCACTATCACCACTGTCACAGTACTACTATCACCTCTACTTATTAGTAGAAAGAGCAAACTATCCAACTTTCTACCTGTGTATTAAGATATATGCATTGAAAGCACTTACTGGAGAAAAAGGAACATTCCTTAGATCATATCCAAGTAGCCATAATACAGAGAACCCAACAGAAATAGCAAAAGACAAAATGTCACTCAGCCACACAATGAAAAATGTCAAAAAGGACCCACATCAAAATATGAATGGTGGCCATCTCTACCAAGGATCTCTACAAAGGATATTTTTCTTTTACTTATACTGTATATCTCAATGCCTACATATTTTTACAATGATTATGCATTGTTTAAATAATTTTTTTAATTTCTAGTTTCAGAAATGAAAGATAATTTCCAACTGGTATCTTCAGGCATTTCTCAGTAGGATTCTGTCTGGAATCGATTTGCATAAATTATGAAGCCAAACAGAGCTGAGTCTGAATTCCTGCTGGGGCACTTCTCATCTCTGTGACCTTTCTGATCGATACAATGGACACGAGGTTGTAAAAAAATTCATGATGTGATGTATGAGAAACCCTAGGCACATAGATGGCTAGTTTTCATTACCTGTCAAGCCTTGCTATGCTATCAAACTCAACGGTAAAGTATGCACCCACCCACCTTTCTCATGTAGCCTTCAAGTCAATACAATCTTGGAAAGTCCTCATGACAGTGGAGGGCAAGAGAGGACTTTATGGCTGACCAGGGGTCCAAGGTATTCACACTATAGGGTCAGGATTTAAGAGCATGAGTTCTGAAAAAGTTGTCTCAAGTCAAACTCTAATTTTACTCTTTACTAGCTGCATGATCTGGAACAAGTCAGAATCTCTCTAAGACTCAGTCTCCTCGACAGTGAAAGGGACAGTGAAACTACATCTACCTGGTGACTTTGTTGTAACTCCTGAGAGCAGAGTGTCTGGCTCAGGGTTTGCAGAGTGTCAGGGAGAGCCATTGCCATGGCTGTGAGGCAGGGGAAGAAATATTCCAATTAAAGATGCTTTATAAGTCAACTTGCTAAAACTATGCCCAAACAGAATATGTGCTAAGAAAGCAGCTTTTGCAAAAACCGAATAGACTGTATCTCTTGGTGGCACTTCTCAGTTAATTTGAAAACTTTTGTAAAATTCACAGGTCTTTCAGTGCACAAAATCAACATAATCTTGATATGTTAATAAAAATATAACAAAGTTTTAAGAGTGATACCGAGGTAGGAGGTGGGGCTCAGACACCAGTCCTAATTGAGGACTGGTTAAAACAGGGAGGCAATGGAAGCACCTTTTCAAAGACACACCCAGCATGCCATGTCAGTTTACCATTGCCATGGCAACACCTGAGAGTTTCCTCCCCTTTCCATGGCAATGATCCAACAATGCAGAAGTTACCACCCTCTTCCTAGAAATTTTTGCATGAACTACCTCTTAATTTGCATGTAATTAAAAGTGGGTATAAATATTACTGCAGAACTGCCTTTAAGCTGCAGGAGCAATCACAGAACTATACCACTGCCACTTCAATAAAGCTGTTTTCTTCTACTACCGTCTTGTCCTTGTATTCTTTCCTGGGCAAAGCCAAGAACCCTCCCGGGCTAAGCCCCAATTTGGGGCTTGCCTTTCCTGCATCAATACTGCCTAAAAACTGGGCTACAACAGAATATCCTTTCAAGGTCCCTTCTCAATCCTTACAATATTAAAGTGACATTCAGGAACCTAAGCCTGGAACCCAGAACTTCCATTTTCCCATTTTGGGTTATACAGGGAAATGTGATAGATCAGGCCTACACACAAAACTGTGATTCTTTTTAGCCATTTAAAAATATGTAAACTCTGAAAGAGAAACTTATTTAAAATGTAATGGCAGGCTCTCCTACACAAAAATAATTTTACACCATATTCTTCATTTTAATTGAATTTAGATATATGTTCAGTCATCACCAAAATGGGTTAATTACTTAGGCTACGACTAACTCACTTAGCAATCTAGGTGCACAGCTGATAAATGACCAATTCTGTGTAATGAATATTGAAGTTTATTAGATATAGTCTAAGAAAGAAATTAAAAGAATAATTCTTTATAGCATACTATCATATCCTACCCCAGCCTACCAACAAGGCCATGGGAAATTTCTGGCTAGCAATCCGCCAACTTATACATTCAGCCAGTGGTTCTTGGGCCAATTCCATATTAACAGTAACTTTGTAGAAACTGCACTATTGAAAAATGTTTTATTGAGTGCTGTGTTCACTAACTACATTTGGGTGACAAGATCAATAGAAGTCCAAACCTCAGCATTGCACAATATACCCTTGTCACAATCCTGCACAACATGTACCCCTTGAATCTAAAATTTAAAAATAAAAAATAAAAATAAAAGGTCAATGTGAGTGGCTGCAGGAATGCGGGGAAAAAAATAAAATCCAAATGGTCACTTTTTTAGTTTCTCCTTCATTGGCTTCTTTATCTTCTCCATGTCTACAAGGGATTTTGGACACTGGAAACACTATTGGCACTGAAGCTATTTTTGGAATCATACAAATGAACGAATTCAAACGCCATTCATTATTTCTCTCTACTAGTTTTTGGTTGCAGTCAGTGTTCACTATTAAACTGGACATGGCATTTAATTCGTTCCTATGAATAGATTTTTCATGAGTAATTTGCTCTGCTGGTGTTTTCACAAAAAATTAGCTGGACATATCTGCTTGTCAGTGCTCAAAAACCACAGGCTCTCTCACCCTTTTAGTGGTAATCGCTGCAGCCTGTAATCTTTTAAGACGTAATTTTTTTTTGTAGAATATTTTTCAGCACATTCAACTCTAATAGAATTCAGAGTATGAGAGGAGCACTAGTGAGCAACCACCATCATCATTATTTTTTTAAATATAATTCAAACCACATTGATGTGTATATCCCTTTCTGGGAATGGACAAATGGAGCACACCAGTGTTAGGCCCAAAGCCAAGGGGGTTGTACAAAATTGGTCTCTGGCTAATGACATGGCACAGGAACAGTTTAAATTCTTTGAGTGACGTAAAGGTATCAAGATACAACAGCTAGTCAAAAAATAAAAAACCCCTAGAGGATTAAATAAAATATTTCCACTAGCCTGAGCTATTCCAATTTGGATAAAATCCAATCAGAAGGCATAAGCATTCTAGAATATTAGTTTCTTGGAACAAAGCAGAATTAAGCTATTTTCTTTTGGCTGAAAAACAGCAATACAAATAAAACAGTGACCTTCAATTCAAAGGCGATGTTAACAGAGAGAAATCACAAAACAGCAGTCAGTGATAAGAATAACTAACAAAGAGCAATGCTTCTAGCACACTGTGAACCTGCATATGTACTGGACTCAAATATGCCTCTATAAATACTAAGGAGATGCTGAAAGACACACTGTAGAAGGCTCTGTGGGACACATTTTAGAAGTACCTTCTCAAACTCCTCAGATGCCATGCAGATTTTAGAAATAAAATTTCATTAAATGGGGACATTCTCCAGAGCAAAAATGCAATCGTAACAGAATGTAGATGGAAGAAAGACCTCAGGTCCTTGGTAGAACCAACTAAGTTCACCTTGTGGTTTCACATCAAGCAGTTACATCCTTGGCCATTAGGCTCTTCACTGGTTAAGCGTATAACTCCAAGGACAGAGCTCCAAGACCTCTGAGCTACAAAAATAAGAGTAGTTGGCAGTTCAGTGACTCTTACTAGGTATTAAAGCCTAACTCCTGGATCCAGATGGGAACTCCTGGTAGGCGCTATCCAGGAGTATGAGGACTAAGCCAGAGGCCCCTGAAGACAGCGGGTGTTTGTGCCTTGTTGGCGGCCGCTTCCCCAGCATCTACCGCACTGTGTGCTGTAAAAGGCAGTTAAGATTTATAAAATGAGTGAGAAGACAGTCTCACTTTAACAAGAGACATTCTCTTTAGACACTTTAAAAAACAAATCTTGGCTTTATAATGCTTTCAGCTAGCATCTTAAAGATTAACATCATAGATTGCACAAAATGTGATCCTAAAGATAAACCTCTGAAAATGAATAAAATGATCACGTAAACATGTAAAGGGATGCAGCGTGATTCCCCCATCTTTGTATGAAATCCTCTAGTATATGAAAAAAATCAAATCTTAAAACTGATTTATCTACTTAAGAGTTAGCAGACCCAGATTTTAGTCCTGGATTCATCCTAAACAATCTTGTAATATAATTTTAGGATTGTTTTTTTTTTTACCACCCCCGTACCCACCTCCCCTTTTTTTCAGACAGAGTCTCACTTGGTCACCCAGGCTGGAGTGCAGTGGTGCGATCATAGCTCACTGCAGCCTCGAACTCCTGGGCTCAAGTGATCCTCCCGCCTCAGCCTCCCAAAGCACTGGGATTACAAGGTGCGAATCACCACACCAGGCCTTATTTAATGCCTCTAAGAGCCAGTTTACTCATCTCACATATGAAAAATAACACTAGACCAACTCGTGCCACCAGATTATTGTAAAACGGTGAGAGAAGAATGCCTGTGAAGAGTTTTGAAAAATACAAGTAGAAGAGTTGTTACAAAAGTAAAAATGGTTCCAAGAGATTGCTGTCATGGGTTTAACTGCCTCTTGATTCGGATTTAATTCTACTCAAGGGGTGTCTCTCTGAACCTCAGCCTCTATTCAGTGTGTCCAAAACCTAGAGGACTGTCAAATAGAGGAGGAATTAATGGCCAGTCTTGGCCCAGTGTTTACTTCTTCAAAATGTAAAATGTCCATCCCTAACCCCTGTCCTAACTCGCTCTCTGTCCTCCATTCACACATGTAGGGCATGCAGCAGTCTCTCTTTAGGGTCCCAGGAATCAGTGGTTCTGAACCACCTGGAAGTCATAAAGCCCTCTGAGGAATACTGGGACATGTTGATATACGAAATTCTATCTTATGCACTAGCAAAAATATCAGTAACAGACAATAAGAATCCATTATAGGTGTGCAACGTAAAATTAAGAGTGAGAAGCACAGGTGTCCATGAAAAATAAAAAGAGAAAAAGCAAGCTATAACACGAGAGATGATAGTTTCTGAGTATTCCGTGGATAATCATTTGCTATGAATTCATCCATTTTATCATCTTGCAGACACCTGAAGACAAGCAGAAGCAGGCATGGATGTACTGGTGTTTTAAGAAAAGAATAAGAATATTGCGACTGCATTACTATGCCAGCCTTATTCTGAGGTTGATTCTATTTACCTGAGAGCCCTCTCGTAATGAATAATCCTGAATAGTTACACACCAGATTCTTGCAGGGGAGGGTAAAATCTCACCGCAGACCCTTATTTATCTATCATAGGCTAAGAGAGAGATCATGGATGTGATTATAGACATGATATTTCTAGAAAGATGATGCAGTCCATCCATCTCTCTTCTCTTGATATTCTAAAACCACTTCCTGAATTAAGACAAAGCAGTTAATGGAACCAGATCATGTGGCCACTTACAAAACTGCCTTAGCCCACACGCATTTTGGAGTGATACTATCAGTTTATAAAGACTGGCCCCTGTGTGTCAACTGCTTTTGAGAATATTGCCTTTTACATTATGTAGGGAGGGAATACAGCCCGTCTTCCCTGCCCTTAGGTATCCATGAGGAGGGGTTGTCCCTGTTGCCCCACCACTTTCATCTGTCCAGGGAGACGGAGTGAACTTCCCCATTGGTAAACTGGGACATAAGACTGAGCATGTGTAACTCAGTGCTTCCTCTCTCCCTCCTTGGTGGAGGCCAGGTGACCTTGGGCAGCACTCATTTGCTCTGCTCCTCCAGAAACTCAGGTTTACAAGGCCAGGCCTCAAAACAAAGGTGCTTGCAGCTCATCACTGCCCACAGCTGCATGGGCAATTCTTGTTCTGGGGTTTGGTATTAGGAAGGCCATTGCTGCCATATGCCCAAGCTGCATTCTATAATGTTATGTTCTCAGGAACAATGCTGATATTTACACTTCCATCTTCTTCATGCCTTCATGTTATCTCTCACTTGGTTCATAACATGGAAAAGCAAAATGTTATTTTGGGGCTGTGCCTGTTATTAAGCTATTGTCTCTTCCCTCTGAACGTGTCTTTTTATCTTCTGTTTTGTGATGCTGAGGCTGGACCTCTGTAGACCAACCATGTTTCTGACTTTGCAGCCAGCTCCAAAGAGACTGTAAGGCTGGAAGAGGAAAGGGAATGTGCTCCTTCCTGTCTGCTCCCTGCTTTCAGCTTCTTGCTCCTATCTGCCACTCCCTAACAATAATAGGCTATACCATTTCAGTGTGCAGTTTCTCCAGCACTCATAGGACCAGTCTCATTCCCTCAAATACACCATCCCCGAGATCAGCTAGTGTCACCCTCTTGGGCATATGGACCCAGCCCAGTAGGGCCTTCAGCCAGCTCAGGCAGCACTAACTGAACTTTTCTCAGCAAACTGGGAAAATACCAACAATGCAGGAGAAGCAAGCCCCCAAACTGGGGCTTATCCCAGGAAGGTTCTTGACTTCACCCAGGAAAGAATTCAAGGGCGACCTGGCGGTGTGAGACAGCAATCATCTTTAATGAAGGGTACTGCTCCTTGCAGAGCAGGGTTAACTCATAGGCAGCATGCACAGAGTCAGCAACATATGGGCTCTCGGAACTATGTTTATTCCCACTTTCAATTACATGCAAATTAAGGGTGAGCTAATGCAAATTGAGGGGTGGGTTATTTAGAACTTTCTAGAAAAGGGGCAGTAACTTCTGAGTTGTGGCCATGGCATTTGTAAACTGTCATGAGGCTGGTGGGATGTCTTATGCTAATGACCAATGAGGGCAGCTAGGGATGGCTTTTGTCGCCATCTGCTGGTTTGCGCCAGTTTCTTCACTTGACCCTGTCTGGACCAGATCCTGTTTGGGTCAGCAGTGTTGTGAACACAAAACAAGTCCTGCCAGTTTCCTACCTCACCACCATTATTCCAGTCTTCCATTCATCTCTCCTTCCCTTTCCTGGCAGACAGACTTCTGCAGCCACTGGGGCTGTTGGGGTGAGGAAAGGCAAGAACCTATGTTTCACTCTCTCCCTCCCTTCTTCCTCCCTCTTTTTTGGTGGTTGTGGGGTGGACTACACCTGCTTACCCAAACAACCGGGAGCATTTGGTGGCAAGTTTATTGTGCCCAGTGCTGATGTCTGGACAATTAATTCCCTAGGTCAGTGGCTTTCACAGTTTGTGACAGTGACTCCAGGAAGGAAATTCACCATGACCCTGTATATACATGGAACAAAAATGCATCCCATTCTGATATTGTATTTGTTCTATTCTAGTTCATTAAAAGTGAATGTTGGTCTTCATCCTTTAAATGGATATTGTCACCTGCTAATGGATTGGACCAGTATTTTGAATGACTGCCTTGGTAGTTCATTTGGCTTTGCATGCTCAATTGGCACATCCTCTGTGTGGGGATGGGGGCAGGGCTGCTTCCCTAGGCTGTCTCCCGGGATGCCCAGGGGCCCTGCCTGCCTGCCTGGGTCCTTGGGGACCTAGAAGTTTCTGGCTTTTCATGAAACAGCGGGGCTCTAGAAGAGCCTTTTCCATTATCCTGACTTTTCCACTCTGATTTCTTCCTGAGGACTCCTTACTATGTTTGAAGATGGCAGTGAAGTGGCCTGTGGGTTCTAAAACCCTGCAAACACAGCCCCAGATACGATACCAGTTTACCCTTCTTGTAGACACCCCCAAACTTCGATGTGATTGTCTTGAAGCCCTTCACCCAGAGGAGGGAACCAGCGTGCAATAACCCCTGTGCTGCTGGAGAGGGGAGGGAAAGAGTTGTCACAGTGCCTTGAGCCTAGCTCTTCCCCCAAAGGCAGTCTCTTTTCTTCTTCCTTCCCTTAGTCATCTGTGTATAGACACAGGGGCATACTTTTCCTGGAATTCCTAATCTTAGCAGTCTTCAGTAAGAGACTTGGCTTCAGAGCCTGTCCTTAAACAGCAAGGTGCCCTGTGTCTTTTATTCTTAACTGTGGCCTATCTCCACTCAAAGTTTGGCATTTGGCATTCGGTTGTCAATGGTTATTTTACATTCTCAAGTCATTTGGTTAGGGTAGTTGTCAGGGTGGTTCTGAGAGTCAAGTGTCTAGCATAGCTTTGTTGTTACAAATGAAAAGGCCAACTCCCATTTGACCACATACTGTTGGCTTTCTCTACAGGATTTGGTCCACATCCATTAGTGCTCTTTGTTGTCCACATCGGTACAGGAGAGATTCCCCAGGACCTACAGGGTCGCTGTCTGTTTCCAGGATCAGTGAGTCACTCCCTTGTGGCCTGTTATGGCTCTGTGTGACCACAGAGAGGGCCATGGTGGTGTGGAAGCAGGGAGCGGGGGTCAGCCCTCACTCTGCGTCAACCACAGTGATGTCCCCAGTGATCAGCCTTCGTGGGGATGCTCGAGTCCCTCTTGATGATCAGCTCTAGTGATTCATCATGTTCTGCGCCCACAGAATACATCCTGGAATAATGGTGGTGAGGTAGGAAACTGGCAGGACTTGTTTTGTGTTCACAACACTGCTGACCCAAACAGGATCTGGTCCAGACAGGGTCAAGTGAAGAAACTGGTGCAAACCAGCAGATGGCGACAAAAGCCATCCCTAGCTGCCCTCATTGGTCATTAGCATAAGACATCCCACCAGCCTCATGACAGTTTACAAATGCCATGGCCACAACTCAGAAGTTACTGCCCCTTTTCTAGAAGGTTCTAAATAACCCACCCCTCAATTTGCATTAGCTCACCCTTAATTTGCATGTAATTGAAAGTGGGAATAAACATAGTTCCGAGAGCCCATATGTTGCTGACTCTGTGCATGCTGCCTATGAGTTAACCCTGCTCTGCAAGGAGCAGTACCCTTCATTAAAGATGATTGCTGTCTCACACCGCCAGGTCGCCCTTGAATTCTTTCCTGGGTGAAGTCAAGAACCTTCCTGGGATAAGCCCCAGTTTGGGGGCTTGCCTCTCCTGCATTGTTGGTATTTTCCCAGTTTGCTGAGAAAAGTTCAGTTAGTGCTGCCTGAGCTGGCTGAAGGCCCTACTGGGCTGACAGTGTCATAATCCAACTGATGAGACAAAAGTCACCAGAGCAGACAGTTATAAGACAGAATAGGACCAATATTTTAAAATGTTTGCTCCGGACAAACCATCAGAGAAATCCGATATAACAGACATGCTATATGAAATGTAACCTTTGATATAACCACGGGACTGCAAAGAAAGAATAACGCTCACTTAAACCAGACCAGAAATAAGTTCTGTGCAGAGTAAGGCCATTGCCAGTGCACCTGATCTCAGCAACAATTCTGGAAGCAAGGGAAGAAGACTGTTGCCATTCTACAGACCTGAGTTTACAGGTCTTCCTGCAGGAGCTTCCTGCCCAGATGTTCTGCCTGCAGTTACAGTTGACCCTTGAACAACACGGGATTTAACATGCGAGTCCACTCATAGGCAGACTTTTTTTCAATAAATACAGTCTGTATCGGGGGTTCCAGATCCTTAATCCAACATGGATAAAACATACAGCATTCGCCAAATATAAAACCTGCAGATATGGAGGGCTGACTTTTCATATCCACTGAAAACAAGACTTGAGTACATGTGGATTTTGATATCCACAGGCGTCCTGGAATTAATCCCCCATGGATATCAAGGGGAAACTGCAGTACATATTGCCACCAAGGGGAAAATGATTCCTTCATAATGATCCTAAAGTCCCCTGAAGTTTAATTCCCATAACTGACATTAATCATAGCATATTTTTCCATTTGCTTTTGGGTAGTTTTTTCCCCCTCCTACAAAAATCTAACTGCTCCAACACAGAACAATAGCGGTTTTTTCATGCCATGACAGTGGACTGGGAAACGCGTGGGAGAAATGGTACAGTGGGCAGAAATGTCCATTTGATTTTTTTCAAGCCCATGGCCAGCATCCGAACAGCTGCTACCCTGAAATAATTTTAAAAGGGAGAGAAGCATGATGCTACCCTGATCATAAATGAGCATAGTCTTCCACACGGGTCCTCTTTTTCTTTTCACGATGTCTAAAGAAGTCATGATCTATGCTGTATGGATATCTGTCTTGCTTTGTTTAAATTTGGGAAGTTTTATTAATAGGAGTTTGGTTCAGGATGTTGAGGCTTCCATGGTGGATCCAAAGCAATTGGTTCCAGCTGCCAAGAAGAAAATGAATACTTCTGAGTGGAATGGACACAGAATAACATCCTTGACCGGGACTAACAGTGTTTGAAGCACTGCGATGTTTACGCTGGAGACACTTGTTCCGGTGTGGATAAGTAGAAAGATCTATTTCATAGAGCAGTCCAGGCAGAGCTGTCCGCATTCTACAGAACCCTGTTTGTATCAAATACTATGGTCATTCCAGGTTAAGCACCTCTAGCATACTGTGTTTTTTACTCAAAAGTCAAGCTTCTATCAAATATGAAAAAGAATCCCGGATTTGGGAGGAATCTCTTCCTTTCTCTCAACAAATAGTTTCCAAATATCTGAGATATCATTTTTGAAAGTCCTTAAGGCACTGCCTTTTTTTTTTTTTTTTTTTGAGATGAAGTCTCGCTCTGTCGCCCAGGCTGGAGTGCAGTGGCACGATCTCAGCTCACTGCAAGCTCCGCCTCCCAGGTTCACGCCATTCTCCTGCCTCAGCCTCCTGAGTAGCTGGGACTACAGGCGCCCGCCACCATGCCCAGCTAATTTTTTGTGTTTTCAGTAGAGACGGGGTTTCACCATGTTAGCCAGGATGGTCTCGATCTCCTGGCCTCATGATCCACCCGCCTCAGTGGTGGATTCCAGGCATGAGCCACCGCGCCCAGCTAAGGCAGTGCTTTTTAAGAATTTTTGTTGAAACTACCATCAGAGTGAACAGGCAACCTACAGAATGGGAGAAAATTTTTGCAGTCTACTCATCAGACAAAGAGCTAATATCCAGAACCTACAAAGAACTCAAACAAATTTACAAGAAAAAAACAAACAACCCCATCAAAAAGTGGGCAAAGGATATGAACAGACATTTCTCAAAAGAAGACATTCATACAGCCAACAGACACATGAAAAAATGCTCATCATCACTGGCCATCAGAGAAATGCAAATCAAAACCACAATGAGATACCATCTCACACCAGTTAGAATGGCGATCATTAAAAAGTCAGGAAACAACAGGTGCTGGAGAGGATGTGGAGATATAGGAACACTTTTACACTGTTGGTGGGATTGTAAACTAGTTCAACCATTATGGAAAACAGTATGGCGATTCCTCAAGGATCTAGAACTAGAAGTACCATATGACCTAGCCATCCCATTACTGGGTATATACCCAAAGGATTATAAATCATGCTGCTATAAAGACACATGCACACGTATGTTTATTGTGGCAATATTCACAATAGCAAAGACTTGGAATCAACCCAAATGTCCATCAGTGACAGACTGGATTAAGAAAATGCGGCACATATACACCATGGAATACTATGTAGCCATAAAAAAGGATGAGTTTGTGTCCTTTGTAGGGACATGGATGCAGCTGGAAACCATCATTCTCAGCAAACTATCGCGAGAACAGAAAACCAAACACCGCATGTTCTCACTCATAGGTGGGAACTGAACAATGAGATCACTTGGACTCGGGAAGGGGAACATCACACACCAGGGCCTATTATGGGGGGAAGGCGGAGGGATTGCATTGGGAGTTATACCTGATGTGAATGACGAGTTGACGGGTGCTAACGAGTTGATGGGTGCAGCACACCAACATGGCACAAGTATACATATGTAGCAAACCTGCACGTTATGCACATGTACCCTAGAACTTAAAGTATAATAATAAAAAAAATAAAAATAAAAATAAAAGAATTTTTGTTTACTTCTTGTTTTTTTTTTAATTATTGTTTGTTTTCTTTTTTTTTCTTTCTTTCTTTCTCTCTCTCTCTCTCTTTTTTTTTTTTTTTTTTCTTTTTTTTTTTTTGCAACAGAGCCCTTTTTGAGATGAAATCTTACTGGACTAATAACAGATAGAAACCGAAGTACCCTAGATGAAGCTTCCCTTTCAGCCTTCCCTAAGGCCTCTCTGAGGCTCCTCAGAACACAGTTTGAAAAGCACAGCCTTCTGGTGTTCTGAAGAGAATACATGGATCCAAAAATGTTGAAGAGCTGTAAATATCACCAACCCCAGGTTGCCAAGTTTCTGTTGCTGCCCAAAGTCCATATGACATAAATGAACATTTCATTGTATAAGGTCTTTAAGAAAAATAAAAGATTTATATCTTTTGATACAGTTTTGATATTTCTGATTTCATAAATATGCATCAAATATTAATCTCAGCCAGATTTACTTACTTGGAGCATGAAGCCAAATCCTCAACTGTGGTACTAAGGATTTTATTAGAATTCTAACTTTTCAGAGAATATTTTTAAATATTTTCTTCTAATTTTTTCTCTCCTAAAAACTTTTTTTCTTTTTTTTTTCCCATCTGTAGTGTGGAAAAGAATAAAAAGCAGATAACATTATCCACAATACTTCAACCAGGGACAGCCTGAGTTAATATGTTGACATAGCTCCTTTCAATCAGCATAGTTTTTATATGTATCATTTCCTCTGTTTCTCTCATCAGCCCAGCGAGGTAGGTAGAGCTAATGTTATTGTACTCATTTGGCAGATGAGGACATCATTTCTCACATCAGGACAGACCTGGCTCTGGAAAAAAAGCTGGGAAAAGTACCAGAATGGCATGCCCATTTTCCATTGTCAATTTTCACGATCCATACCCACAGTTGCTTGCTGTTCACCCCAAATGAAAATATAACCCTTCCAGCAACTTCCTGCAGAAGTAAAGTAAATTACCTGTGGTTATTAATGCAGTCGATGTCAGAACTAGGTGTGCAACCTGAGGTGACTGGTAGCAACTTCCTCCAACAAATCTGTAAACGATACGACATGTTTCCTACCTGCTGCTCAGAACCACTTCTGCCCTGTGACTATCTGGGAGAAGGAAGAAACTTATGAACTTCACATTTTAGCCCTCATGCAGAAAAGCCCCAAGGGAAAAAAATCACCCAATAGTAGAAAACTAAAAGTAGTCAAGTTTAGGGAACGGCAAAAATGAAGCATTAGAAAAGCTGAGAAGAGGCTGAGTGTGGTGGCTCACACCTGTAATCCCAGCACTTTGAGAGGCCAAAGTGGGAGGATCGCTTGAGGCCAGGCATTCAAGACCAGCCCATGCAACATAGTGAGACCTTGTCTTTACAAAAAAATTTTTAAATTAACCAAGTGTGGTGGCATGCACCTGTAATCCCAGCTACTTGAGAGGCTGAGGCAGGAGGATCACCTGAGCCCAGGAATTTGAGGCAGCAGTGAGCTATGATCACGCCACTGTACCCCAGCCTGGACAACAAAGTGAGACCCTGTCTTAAACAAAAAAAAAATTAAAAAGAGAAAAGAAGAAAACATCCTGTGGTAAAAGCGAAGAGCAAAGAGGAGAGGAAGAGAGCTAACAAAGAGAAAAGTCAAAAGACTATAGTGGGATACATGCGAGTAACCAAGACCTTGGCAATGAAAATTCATTATGAGCAAATCTCACTTCACAATAAACTCCCAGAGGAACTAATTACGCTAAATGTTCTGGCAGTGACTTAGGAAGTAGTCATCTCTAAGTCACCGTTGGGTATACGGAAGTTGCCATGCTCTGTAGCAAACAAGGGCTGCTTCAGTGTCTGTCTCCTGTCAGGTTAGCGTTCTACCAAGCCTGTCAATTGCAACTTATTTTGTGTTATGAGACAAGCTGGCACATTGTATAAAGGTCAAGTGGAAAACTGTCCCTTCTGCTACATCGCTGTCATCAGCTACTAAAGGTCATTCCGCCCAATACATGGCTGTGACGGAAAATAACTTCGTTTGTCTACTGTGAAATATGAAAAAGTCCCTCTGCTGTGAGCTTTCTGGTTTCTCTTTACTCTCAACAGGCATGAAATTAGCTGTGCTAAGGTTATCTAAGAAAATGATTATCTAAGAAAATAATCAATTCACAAATAAATTTGAACACAAAAACACAAAGAGATTAAAAAGTCTACCTCTAACAGATCTAAAATATCTAAACATTTTACTGGTGAGTGTAATTTAACAAACATTCACTCTGAATGATATATAACCCAAATATTTAGCTTGCACCATCTTATTTAATTCTCCAAACAACCCTATTATCCCATTTTATAGATAGAAAAAATAAAGCTTAGGAAGAGTAATTTGTCCAAGCTTATACAGCTGGCAAATGGCAGAATTAAACTTTGAGGTCAGGTTTTTAATGAGGTTGACCTGAAAAGTGCTAATACTTTATAATTCTATTGTTAGTAGAATTGTCAGCTATTAATAACGTAACAGTGATAATAAGATGATAAGAGATAATAAGATGAATTCACTTGTTCATCCAACAACCACTTCTTGAGAGGCTACTTTGACCAGGCACTATGCTAAGTGCTGGGGATAAAAAGTAAAAATGAGATAGGGTCTCTTTCTTTCCCCAGGAGGCTTACAGTTTGGCCAAGAGGACAGCCAATAGCTATACTAAAATACAATATGTATGAGGATAGAGAAATATACCAACCACTCAAAGGAAGGAGCACTGAAACCAAGTCTTTTTTGTTTTTTAGAGAGAGGGTCTTGCTCTGTCACCCAGGCTGGAGTGCAGTGGTATGATCATAGCTCACTGCAGCCTCGACCTCCTGGGCTTAAACAATCCTCCAGTCTCAGCCTCCCACGTTTGGGACTATAGGTGCACAGAACCATGTCTAGCTAATTTTTTGTAGACATGGGGCCCCGCTATTTGCCCAAACTGGTCTAGAACTCCCGGCCTCAAGTCCTGCCACCTCAGCCTTCTACAAAGCTAGGACTGTGGCATGAGCCACACCATGACCAACCAGAAACCAAGTCTGGATGACCTAGTAGGAAAAGGAGGTGGTAAGTGCAGGCAGAGGTACTAAACAGTGGACAAGGCAGTACTTCAGGAACAGTTAGCCTTTGGAAACTACTGAGGGACTAAAGAGAAAGTTGTGGCCAGGCATGGTGGCTCACGCCTGTGATCCCAGCACTTTGGGAGGCCAAGGCGGGTGGATCACCTGAGGTCAGTAGTTCAATACCAGCCTGGCCAACACAGAGAAACCCCATCTCTACTAAAAATACAAAATTAGCCGGGTGTGGTGGCACATGCCTGTAATCCCAGCTGCTCGGGAGGCTGAGGTAGGATAATCGCTTGAACCCGGGAGACGGAGGTTGCGATGAGCTGAGATTGCACCATTGCACTCCAGCCTGGGCAACAAGAGGAAAACTCCATCTCAAATTTTAAAAAAAAAGAGAGAGAGAGAGAGAGAGAGAAAGAAATTTGCTTGAAGTGGGGAAGGAATGGCAAGAAATGAAGTTAGAAAGCTAAGCAAGGGCCAGGGCAAGAAGCTGTTTATGTCAGGCAATATTTAACATTTGTCCTGATAGTGACATTAGTCAGACAGAGAGATGAAGTAGAAAAGCAATCGTAAATGAGTTTTAGAAAGAAGACTGGTTACAACATGAAGGATGACTGGAGAGGGATTGAAGGGTGATCGAAGGATGATTTGCAGGGGGATGAAAATAGAAACCAATGACCCAATAAGAGGTGAGTGCGTGTGTCCAGACAAAACTTATGAGATCAAAGCACAGAAGGAAGAGATACTTAGGAGATAAGATTGAAAAGGTGTAGTGGCTCATGTCCCAGGAGAGCTGAAAGTCCACAATGACCCCTAGGCTTTATTTTGCTTGACTTGCCATTCATTGTAATAGGGGATATAGCGAGAGGAGCTGGGCTGAGATGTAACAAAGATCGGGAACTTCTAGAGGGATGGTGGGAAAAAACGTCTTTAGATCTTAGGTTGGATATTCTATATAATAGTACTGGGAAATAAAATGGTGCCATGAATTCAAGTCTTTTTTCTTATTAATGAAGAGATTTGACTGTCAGGAAACAAATGGACAATGAAAACAATTCTCACACTATGACAAGCAGGCAAATGAAGTAAGCAGGTCATGGAATTGTCGGAATTGTTCATACAACACATAGAATTACTGAATGGTGCTCAGTCTATGGGACCTGGAGACTTCTGGGAATGAGAAGATCACTGGGGTGATCTCTCTTCTTCACTGCTGCTTATTTTCCAATTCCACTAAGTCCCTACTCTGAATATACAGCCCTTGCCACCTTGACCCACTTGATCTACCTTTCCTCATCGACAAGCAAGACTGAAATGGCCAATGCAGAACCCCATGCTTATGGCTCAGTGAGACAGAGTCAGCAAAGGAGGCAGGCCTTGGCTTTTCTGACCAGTTCAAACTGCAGTAAGGCTCCAGACTCCAGATCATACACAAGCAGCCTAGAGATCCCCAACTACCACTACCAACACCAAAGCAGAAAAGAACAATTCCTCCTATAACTTTCTACCCACTTGTGAGATGCCCTTTGGTCCTGCCAAGGGCCTGCCTTCCTCCAACTGAAGACCTTGATAAATTTTCAAATATTTATATACCATAAAGGTTTTATTTCCCAGACTTGCAGGAAACTTACTCAAATTTCCCTAGAGAACTTTTTTTTTTTAATGGGCCACAGTTCATCTCCCAAAGACAGGGCCTCTAGAGCTGCTGATGCATTCACACCATGCTTTGAAGTCCTCGTTGACTTGGGAATAGGAGCTGGGCCAAGCAACAGGATGAGAGAACAGCCAAAGACAAGCTGCAGAGCTTGCTAAATCTGGAAGGAACTGCCACTCCAGATTTTCTTCTGGCGTGCCTCTCCGCCATCCAGAACATGTTGCTGGTGGATTTGATGTTGATTTTTTTATTAGACAGGATGCAACATTTAATTAAGTGCCCGGACAGTTTATAAAACAAATTAGCTGTCCAGTCTATCACCCAGAGCAAGGAGTTCCTCGAAGGAGCACAGGTGCCATCTCATTGCCATTATGCAGAGGAAATGGACTCCATGTTTGTAAATGACCATTTTAAATGGAAAGATTAAATAGTTACCTGAGAATTGTACCTTAGCCTTCTCTGCCCATGAGGGTGAAGGCCACAAAACAGCAGATACCCACAGAAACATAATCAGAAGACAGAAACCTTTCAATCTCTCTTTCTTCAGTCTTGCCTTTAGTATTCCATATATGTTCCATTTTCCTCCTTCCCCTTTCCATTTTTTTTCCTTCCACTCTCAAAAGCAGGATTGCCAGTTCTTTCAAAGCCCAAGCAGGGTTTCAGTTTCATTTGTTCAATGTCATCCAATGTCATGCAACAAAGCATCAGGCAGAAAACGAGAGATTCAAGGTCATGAAATTTAGACTGCAGAGGAAAAAAAATAGTGTGCCACACGAAGATGTGAAGAGTAGTCAAGCTTTAAATGCTACATTATAATTTGCATGTTTTAATATATATTGCTTTACTTCGTTTCCAATTTTTTTTTTTTTCAGATTGAAAGAAATCAGGCTATGTGCAAATAAGCTTCTTATTGCCAAACAGAGAAGAAGCCAAATCATTCCATCTTATTTTCTGCATGCTATTGGCGCTAACTGCTGGCAGGGAGATTTTTCAGAAGCATCCACACTTTACACAGTGTTTTCTAACATGTAGCACCCGGGGGTAGGGGGTAAGGGGTAGGAAGAAAAAGAAAAGGGAGCAAATAATTCTTCAATACCTCCAGGCACTGTGCAGGCATCTCACACACATCATTATCACATTTAACCTTCCACCCACAAAGCAGGGTAGGTATTATTATGCCTAGTTTATCCAGGAACAAACCAGCACTCAAGGACAGAAGACAAAACACAAGTGTGCTGCGTGGGCACACTGACATTCTGGTCTCCTCACCCAGTCCCCCTCCATTCCCAGCTGAGCTGTCCTCATCCAGAGGTACAGAGACAGTGACTAAACATTTCACAGCTCTTTGTTTGGAAACTATACCTCAACTAACAATATACTAAAATTTAAAACTAAATATGTAAATAAATGCATTAAAATGTTCACAGCTCATGAAGGTGCTTTTAGTACTGACTAGCCCAAGCTGATTAAGAGTTAATTATTTCTAACTGGCAATTCAAGTAGACATAGAAGAGTTAATTCTGCCAACGGAATTCATCAATCAGTCAATTCAGTGAGAAAATGTGGTCCAATCAGTCCCAGAGTATACACGTGATAACCTATTGATGGGTTGAACTTTTCCTGAGCCCAGCACATAAAGCTCCCCGAAAGACAGCCACAGTCAGACACAATCAAAGGTTACTTTGCTTCCCAGTAAACATCAGACTAAAGTCTGGAAAATCTGTTGCAAGAGGCAACTTCAAGCTAACATGTAAGACCAGGTTTTGGGACAGAAATGACTGTATTGACCAAATGAACGAACTCTGTAAGGAGTGTTTTCATTTTAATCTTCTTTATGTATTTTTAACATCCCTCATTTTTAAATTCATATGCTGCTCTCAATCATTCCTAATTGCTTCATATGTGCAGGTTTCACTAGGCAATGAGCATACTAGCTACAATTTTTATCTGCACTGCACCAGTTCCCCCATCTTCTCCTAATAGATGTACCCACCTCATCACAGAGACAGACAGGTAACCAGGCTTGGCTAATTACAGTACCTCATCCCTTTGGTTATAGTCATTGGTCCAAGGAGTCAGCACCTAACCCAATCCTTTCCTGAAGGTTTTCATACTGGATCCAAGAGGGGAAGTCTCTTTTTCTTCTTCTCTAGTCATGGTGTTGTTAATTCAAAAGTCTTCAATTGCCACATGGAATAAAGTGGTGTGATCATTTTAAAATATGCCCACAAGTTCTTTGACATTAAAAAAAATGGTCTAATTCTTCTCCCCTTGAAGATGGGACAACTTTGATGACTTGTTTCAAATGAATCCATGTGGTGGAAGTAACAACATAATTTCTTAAGATAGATTCATAAAAGATGATAGAGCTTCCTCCAGGATACTGTGTGTGCGCACATGCGTGTGTGTGTGAGAGACTCCCCTGTCTCTTTCTGTCTCTCTGTCTCTCTCCCTATATCTTTCTCTCTCTCTCAATCCCTGTGTCTCTCTCTTTCTGTCTCTCTTCTCTGTCTCTCCTTGTCTCTTTCTCTCTCTCCTATCTCTTTCTCTCTCTCTCCTCTCTGTTTCTCTCTCTTCTTTCTGTCTCTCTCCCCCATCTCTGTCTCTTTCTCTCTGTCTCTGTTTCATACATACCTGTGAGTAGAATTGCTGAATCATATGGTGATTCTATGTTTAGCTTTTTGAAGAACCACCAAACTTTTGTCCACAATCATTGCACAATTTGGAGTTAAACTTTGTGTAAGGTGTGAGACAGGAGTCCAACTTCATTCTTTGGATGTGAAAATCCAGTTGCCCCAGCACCACCTGTTGAAAGAACTATTTTCCCCCATTGAACATACATGGCACCCCTTGTCAAAAATCAATTGGCCACAGATATATGGGTGTATTTCTGGGATATTTTACATTTTTCAATGTAAACTCTATTTACATGTTTCAAGGTAAAATATATTTTACATGTTTTAATGTAAAAGTCTTTCACTTCTTTGGTTATATTTATTTCCAAGTATTTTATTATTTTAAATGCTATTATAAATAGAATTATTTCTTATTTTCCATTGGGGATTGTTCATTCTAGGTAGATAAAAACATGACTGACTTTCACACCTAAAACTTCATAGAATTTGTTCATTAGCTCTAGCAGCTTTCTTGTGGATTCTTTAAGGTTTTCTACATATAGGATAATGTCAACTGCAAATAGAGATAATTTTACTTGTTCCTTTCTATTATGATGCCTTTTATCTATTTTGCTCTGACTATAACTTGCAGAGCAATGTTGAATAACAACAGTGAAAGGAGGCATCTCATCTTGTTCCTGATCTTGAGAAGTTCGATGTTAACTATCAATTTTCATAAATTTTTTTATCATGTTGAGGAAGCCCCATATTATTCCTAGTTTTAACAGATTTTTTATCATGAAAAGGTGTTAGATTCTGTCAAATATCTTTTCTGCATCAACTGAGATGAGCGTGTGTGTGTGTGTGTGTGTGTTTCCTTCATTCTATTAATGTCGTGTAATTTTCTTATGTTGAAGCACCCTTGAATTCCTAGGATAAATTCTACGTGGTCATAAATTCCACTTGGTTGTGGTGTATAATCCTTTCAATGTGCTGTTGGATTCACTTGCTAGTATTTTGTTGAGGATTTTTGCAACTGTATTTATAAGGGATACTGGTCTGTAATTTTCTTTCTTGTGATATCTGCATCTGTTTGGTATCAGGATAATGTTGACCTCAGAATGAGTTATGAAGTCTTCCTTTCTCTTCTACATTTCAGAAGAGCTTGAGAAAAATTGGTTTAAATTATTCATAAATTCTTGCTAGAATTAACCAGTGAAGCCACCTGATCATGGACTTCTCTATATTGAAGATTTTTGATTATTCACTTCATCTCTTTATTTCAAGATTTTCTATTTCTTCTTGAGTCAGTTTAGATAATTATTCACACCATCTCTTTATTTCAAGATTTTCTATTTCTTCTTGAGTCAGGATAAAAAATCCTATTTTATCCATTTTATCTAGCCTAACCAAGGAATCAAAAGACCTCTACAAGGAAAACCACAAAACACTGCTGAAAGAATTCATAGATGACACAAACAAGTGGAAACACATCCCATGCTCATGGATGGGAAGAATCAATATTATGAAAATGACCATACTGCCCAAAGCAATCTACAAATTCAACACAATCCCCATCAAAATACCACCATCATTTGTCACAGAATTTGAAAAAAACAATTCTAAAATTCGTATGTTCCATAAGAAAGAGCCCACATAGCCAAAGCAAGACTAAAGAAGAAGAACAAATCTGGAGGCATCACATTACCTGATTTCAAAATATACTATAAGGCCATAGTCCCCAAAACAGCATGGTACTGGTATAAAAATAGGCACATAGACCAATGGAATAGAAAAGAGAAATCAGAAATAAACCCCAATGCTTACAGCCAGCTGATCTTCGACAAAGTAAACAAAAACATAAAGTGGGTAAGGGCACCCTATTCAACAAATGGTGCTGGGATAATTGGCCAGCCACATGTAGGAGAATGAAACTGGATCCTCATCTCTCACCTTATACAAAATTCAACTCAAGATGGATTAAGGACTTAAACCTAAGACCTGAAACTATAAAAATTTTAGAAGATAATATTGGAAAAACCCTTCTAGACATTGGTTAGGCAAGGATTTCATGACCAAGAACCCAAAAGCAAATGCAATAAAAACAAAGATGAATAGCTGGGACCTAATTAAACTAAAGAGCTTTTGCATGGCAAAAGGAACAGTCAGCAGAGTAAACAGAACCCACAGAGTGGGAAAAATCTCCATAATCTATGCACCTGAAAAGGATTAATAAACAGAATCTACAACAAACTCAAACAAATCAGTAAGAAAAAAACGAACAATCCCATAAAAAAGCGAGCTAAGGACATGAATAGACAAGTCTCAAAAGAAGATATATAAATGACCAAGAAACATAGGAAAAATGTTCAACATCACTAATGATCAGAGAAATGTGAATCAAAACCACAGTGTGATACCACCTTACTCTTGCAAGAATGGCCATAATTAAAAAAATAAAAAAACAATAGTAGATGTTGGCATGGATACGGTAAACAGGGAACACTTCTACACTGCTGGTGGGAATGTAAACTATTACAGCCACTGTGGAAAATAGTGTGGCAATTCCTTAAAGAATTAAAAGTACAACTACCATTTGATCCAGCAATCCCACTACTGGGTATCTACCCAAAGGAAAAGAAGTCATTATTCAAAAAAGATACTTGCACACACATGTTTATAGTGGCACAATTCACAATTCACAATAGCAAAATCGTGGAACCAACCCAAATGCCCATCAATCAGTGAGTGGATAAAGAAACTCATACACACACACACACACACACGTACACACACACACACACAATGGAATACTATGCAGTCATTAAAAGAAATGAATTAACAGCATTTGCAGTGACCTGGATGAGATTGGAGACTATTATTCTAAGTGAAGTAACTCAGGAATGGAAAACCAAGCATCATATGTTCTCACTGATAGCTAAGCTATGAGGACGCAAAGGCATAAGAATGATACAGTGGACTTTGGGGACTTGAGGGGAAGAGTGGGAGGTGGGTGAGGGATAAAAGACTACAAATATGGTGCAGTGTATACTGCTCGGGTGATGGGTGCACCAAAATCTCACAAATCACCACTAAAGAACTTACTCAGGTAATCAAATACCACCTACCCCAATAACTTACAGTAAAAAAAAAAAAAAGCCAGGCACAGTGGTGTGTGCCTGTAGTCCCAGCTACTTAGAATGCTTAGGTGAGAGGATTGCTTGAGCCCAGGAGTTCAAGGCTACAGTGAGCTATGAACATGCCACTGCACTCCAGCCTGAGTAACAGACTGAGGCTCTTGTCCCCCTCTCTCTTTCTCTCTCTCTCTCTCTTTTTTTTTTTTTTTTTTTTGGAGACAATCTATTGCCCCGGCTAGAGTGCAGTGGCACAATCTCAGCTGCAACCTCCGCCTCCCAGGGTCAAGCGATTCTCCTGCCTCAGCTTCCCAAGTACAGGCGCCCACCACCACATCTGGCTAATTTTTGTATTTTTGTAGAGACGGGCTTTCACCATGTTGGCCAGGCTGGTCTCAAACTCCTGGCCTCAGGCGATCTGCCTGCCTCAATCTCCCAAAGTGCTGGAATTACAGGCGTGAGCCACCACGCCCAGTCTTGGCTCTTAAAAATTAATTAATAATAATAATAAAGTAATTACTGATAGAGAAGAACTTAGTTCTGCCGTTTTGTTACTTATTTTCCACATACCATACACACTTTTTGTCCCTCATTTCCTCCATTACTGCCTTGTTTTGTGTTTAGTTGACTTTTTTAGCATTAAGCCATTTTATTTCCCTTCTCGTTTCCTTTTGTGCATATTTTATTTGTGGTTGCCATAGGGATTACATTTACATTCTTAAAGTTATAACAATCTAATTTTAACTGATACCAACTTCAATAGCATATAAAATCTCTGCTCTTATACGGTTCCACCCTTCCTTACATTATTATTGTCACAAATTCCATCTTTTTACCCTGTGTGCCCAGTAACATAGATTTGTGACTTTATAAATAATAAATGTTGTGTAGTTGTCTTTCAAATCACGAAAAAAATAAAAAGTGAAGCTATAAATCAAAAATACAACAATGCTGGCTTTTATATTTATCAATATATTTACCTTTACTGAGATCTCATATTTCTTCATATAAGCTGCTATCTAGTGTCCTTCCATTTCAACCTGTAGGACTCCCTCTAGTATTTCTTTTTTTTTTTTTTTTTTTTTTTTGAGACTGAGTCTGGCTCTGTCGCCCAGGCTGGAGTGCAGTGGCCTGATCTCAGCTCACTGCAAGCTCCGCCTCCCGGGTTTACGCCATTCTCCTGCCTCAGCCTTCGGAGTAGCTGGGACCACAGGCGCCCGCCACCTCGCCCGGCTAGTTTTTTGTATTTTTTAGTAGAGACGGGGTTTCACCGTGTTAGCCAGGATGGTCTCGATCTCCTGACCTCGTGATCCGCCCGTCTCAGCCTCCCAAAGTGCTGGGATTACAGGCTTGAGCCACCGCGCCCGGCTAGTATTTCTTGAAGAGCAGGTCTAGTGCTAATAAACTTCCTCAGCTCTTTTTAAAATCTGAGAATGTCTTAATTTCCCCCTCCATTTTAGAAGAAGAACTTTGCTGAGTATAGAATTTCCACACTTTATTTTTTTTTATTTTACTTTAAGTTCTGGGATACATGTGCAGAACGTGCAGGTTTGTTACATAGGTATACATGTGCCATGGTGGTTTGCTGCACCTATCTAGGTTTTAAGCCCCACATGCATTAGACATTTGTCCTAATGCTCTCCCTTCCCTTGCCCCCTCTTTCCACACTTTAAACATGCCATCCAATTGCCTTCTGGCCTCTATGATTACTGATGAGAAAATTGCTGTTAACGTATTGAGGATCTCTTGTATGTGGCAAATTGTTTCCTTCTTACTACTTTCAAGATTCTTTATGTCTTTGGCTTTTGACAGTTTAATTATAATGTGTTTTCATATAATCTCTTTGAGTTTATAGTCCATTGAGCTCTTGAATTTGTAGATTCATGTCTTTCAACAAATTTAGAAAGTGGTCTTCAGCCATTATTTATTCAGATATTCTTTCTGGCCCTTTCTCTCTCATATATACACGTGTGTGTGTGTATATACACACATATATACATATACATGTGTGTATACACATATATACATATATGTGTATGTATACATGTGTATATACATGTATATATAACTGCTTCATGATGTCCTAGAGTCCCTTCAGTTCTCTTTACTTCTCTTCATTCTTTTTGCTTTCTGCTCTTTAAACTCAATAATTTCCATTGTAGTATCTTCAAACTCACTGATTCTTTGTTCTGCCTGCTCAAATCTTCTGTCAAACCCTCTAGTAAATTCTTCATTTAAGTTTTCAGTTTTCAGCTTCAGAATTTCTGTTTGATCCATTTTTATAATTTCTGTCATTTTATTTATCTTCTCATTTTGTCCATACATTGTCTTTCTGGTTTCCTTTAGTTCTTTGTCCGTGTTTTCTTTTAGTTCTTTGGACATCAAGACAATCATTTTAAAGTATTTGTCTAATAAATTTGATGTCTGGGCTTTCTCAGGGATAGTTTCTGTCCACTTATTTTGCCTCTTTGAATGGGCCATGTGTTCTCATTTCTTTGTATGCCTTGTGATATTTTGTTGAACATTGGGCACTTAAATATTATAATGTAAACTCTGACTATCAGACTCTCACCCTTCCCCAGGGTTTGCTCTGGTGTTTATTTTTGATGGCTATAATAGTCCATTTGTAGGTACTTTTCCAAACTTCCTTTCCCAGTCTTTGCAGATTGGCTCTGTGCTGGGGAACTCCTAAAATACTTACCCAACCTTACACCTAACTCAAGGATCAGTCTGAAGTGAAAGCTTAGGGTCTTCTCTCCTATTTTCTTAGCATGCATCTTACCCCAAATATACGCATGGCTTTCTACATTTTCCTGTAATACATGGTGCTTTTGAATGTCCTAATTTCCCACAGACTCTCTCCCAGCTTTTGCACCTGGACTTTAGATGGCTTATTGTACACCTCAACCAGTAATCTTTTACCCCAGGTTTTTGCAGTTTGTTAGTTCACTTTGAGCATTTGCAAGCAATGCCTGCCATTTTTCCAGCCTATGTTCTGAGTTAGGTTAAACAGAGATACATGCCTATGTCAGTCCTTAAGGTAGCCCCCAGACAGGTTAGAACAGACATCCACAATAAGTAAGGTCTTCTCTAGTCCCTCTGTAATCAGGGACCAGGGTCCTACACTGGGAATGAAGGCTGTCATCATCAAGAGAACTGTCTTGCTAGAGAAAAGGTTGGGACATGAGCAAATAAAAATGCTACAAAGTTTCCTACCATTTTCAAGAGGCCTTTTTCTTTATTCAGTGTTTGTTTGGTTGCTGTAAACTTTTGCCTATTTTCCAGAGTTCTGACCATATTGGCTCTAATGGTTTCTGTTCGTTTTTTGATGTTTCTGTGGGGAAACAAAGTTGGAGCTACAAACTCTACCATTTTGCTAGCATAACTCTTTGACACTGTTTTAAGTTTTGTGGTGGTTATGCCGTATATAAGTTGGATGTGGCTGCTGTAACTAATTACCACAAACTTACAGGCTTAAAACAACATAAATGTATTCTCTCACGGTTTCAGAAGCCAGAAGTCTGAAATCAGTTTTACTGAGCTAAAATCAAGGTATTGACGGACTGTATTCCCTCCCAATATTCTTGGGGAAAATCCTGTCCTTGTCTCTTCCAGCAGCTGCTGGAATTCCTTAGCTTGGGGCCACCACTCCAATCTCTGCCTCTGTGGTTACATCACCACCTCCTCTTCAGTTGGTCCGATCTCCCTCTGCCTCTCTCAGACGTGATCTGATGTCATATAGGACCCACCTCAGATAATCTGGGATGATGTCCTCATCAAGGTCTCTAATTCAGTCACATCTGCAGAACCCCTTTTCCAAATATGGTAACATTTATAGGTTCCAAGGAGTAGGATGTGGATATCTTTGGAGAGGGGTGGGTATCATTCAGCCTACCACATGCAGCAATAGATAACTGAAACAAGGGGTTTGAAAGAATAAGCCACAATACAGAGAAAAAAGTGAAGGAACTGTTAGTTCTGATCACTCTTGCCACCTCTGGTCACACCAAATAATAAGTCCTCTTTTCAGCTGGTACTAGGTTAATTTGTGTCTCTGCCTATTGAAATATGTCTTCATGGCCAGGCACGGTGGCTCATGCCTGTAATCCCAGCACTTTGGGAGGCCGAGACAGGTGGATCACAAGGTCAAGAGGCTGAGACCATCCTGGTTAACATGGTGAAACCCTGTCTCTACTGGAAAAAAAAAAAAAATTAGCCAGGCATGGCGGCATGTGCCTGTAGTCCCAGCTACTTGGGAGGCTGAGGCAGGAGAATGGCATGAACCCAGGAGGTGGAGCTTGCAGTGAGCCAAGATCGTGCCACTGCACTCCAGCCTGAGCAACAGAGCAAGACTCTGTCTCAAAATAAAAAAAGAAAAGAAAAAAAGAAATACGTCCTCATACACAAACAAACATCAATTCCAAAAAAAAAAAAATCAATTATAATGGTAGCTGAAGTTTCACATATTTGTACTATTTATATTTTATTCCAACCAGGCTGTATACTCCTTGAATGTGGGGGGTTTTTTTATGCATAGTTTGTCCACCATGGCATGGTAGATCTGGCAAATATTCAGTAGATGGTTGTTTGTGACCGTGATATACTGGCCTAAGAGCCAGTCTCTGAGATAAACAAAATGTGAAAACCAGCTAAGTTCACTTGTGGGAAGAATCAACTTACAGTGTCAAAAAGTCTGCTTTAAAAAAAAAGTTTCAATCAAATGTCTACATATGACCACAGATAGTCAAACCAAATTATTCAAATTTTGTAAAAATACCTGAATGTGTTTAGTATTTAGCCCTGTCCTGAGCCCTTTAGGCCTCCTGTTTCAGGCTAAATTGTGTCCTTTGCAACATTCATATGTTGGAATCCTAACCCCCAGCACCTCAGAATTTAATTGTATTTGGAGACAGGACCTTTGAAGAGGTCCACTCAGTTTCAGTGAGGTCACAAGGAGGCATCCGAATCCAGTATGACTGGTGCCCTTATCAAAAGAGATTCAGACACCAATGTGTACAGAAGGAAGACTGCGTGAAGACACAAGGAGAAAACAGCTGTCTGCAAGCCAAAGAGACAGACCTCAGAAGAGACCAACCCTACTCTCAACTTGATGTAGAATTCCAACCTCCAGAACAGTGAGACAATAAGTTTCTGTTGTTTAAACCACACAGTCTGTAGTACTTTGCCAAGGCAGTCCAAGCAGACTTCCTATTAAGTGTAAATCAACCATTTGCATCAAATACAGAGACAGTTTGGACCTAAAATTGCTGTAATGGGAAGGTTCATGTCAATTTGGGGATTTGCATCGGATCATTAGCACATCCCTTTCATTTCTATTGAGTTTTCTGTTTGTTTGTTTGTTTGTTTGATTTTGAGACAGCGTCTTGCTCTGTACCCAGGCAGGAGTGGAGTGCAGTGGCACAATCATAGCTCACTGCAGCCTCAGCCTCCCAGGCTAAAACAGTGTTCCCACTTCCACCTCCTGAGTAGCTGGGAACACAAGTGCACGACATTGTGCTTAGCTAATTGTTTTTGTCATTTTTTTGTAGAGAAGGGATCTCACAGTGTTGCTGAGGCTGGTTTCAAACTCCTGGGCTCAAGCAATTCTCCTGCCTTAGCCTTCCAAAGTGCTAGGATTACAGGTGTGAGGCTCTAGATGATCAAAGTCACTGCCTCATCCTGTCTGACCACCTTCTATGGAGCAGCTGAGGCCTTAGGGCCAAGACCTACCTGGGATCCCAGGCAGCCTCTTAGCCATTCTAAGAGGGCAGAAGAAGCACAGAAAACCTGAGAGCAGCTTCAAAATCAGTCTTCAAAGTGCAAGAGAGACTTCCCGAACCACATTCTGCTTCATCAACCAGATTCTACAACATGAAAAGCTTGTGTCTCTTACAGATTCTCACAGGCAGATGCATAAAACGTGAGTAAGATGTGTCCACTGTTGGCACAGCTTCCTGCTACAGCTCAGCTAGTAGGAAAGCATGTACAAGTTTCAGCTAAGAACCATTTGGGAAGAGGAGGTAGAGGAGAGAAAAAAAATGCTTTTGGCTTGGCTTGGTGTTTTGTATTCAGCAGCACATCTAACCTTGAAGCTGTCAGAGTTTATCATGAATAATGCACCATGACAACATTCCACGTGATCCTTATAGGACAGACTGATGTCCTCATGGGCAGGGAAGGCAAAGCAGCGTGGTCCCATTCCCAGACAGGAACACACCATGACATGGCCGTTAGGAAGGAATGTTCATGCCACTGTGCTTCCACCTCCAGAGCTGCAGGGGTTCCAAGAAATCCCACCAAGACCTAAGAAAGAGCCGAGTGTGTACCCAGATGCAATACCAAGGAGAAAAGGCATCACCGTGAAATCACATTTTATGCTGTGAATGAGAAGGAAGTACATCAGATGCCAATAAGCTTTTGCATCTGTGCAAAAAGCTAAAATCTCAAGTAGATGTCGCTTGACTCACTGCATGCACCCTTAGCACCCATGAAAAATGCCAACACAGACCTGCAAACACAAATGGGCAATGCTCAAAGTCACCATTGGCTATGATCTCTGCCTTTAACTCACAGAATTGTAAATTCTCCTGTAAACAGGAAGAGAAGCTAAGACGATGCAACCAAACTAAATAAATGACATTTTGTTCATATTCTCTTCCTGTGGTATTTTTGTCTTAATGTACAGCCCATCTCCCAATTTTTAAGTTTTTACTTAAGAGGAAGCAGATATACAAGCTTATGCTCTTCTGAGAACAATGCTGAAGATTAACAGAAGAGCTAATTTCCTAATTAGCACTTGTTTTTTTGATAAAAATAGACTAATTTTTTAGATAAAATTGTGGAAAATTTTCCTGTTACCTCCCAGTGTAGAGCACTCATCTGTTCCTTTCCTCACTGTCATGTAAATAAGAGCTTCCAGAAGTCAGAAACTTCCTAGCTAAGTTTTGTCCTCAACTGTCTACAAAGCTCAGTCTTCCACAGTGGGATACAAAATGCTCTAGACCCAGTAGGGATGGGAGGCATATTGGTAGAGTGGCCAGAGCACACAGCTGGGCCTCCCCCTCAGCACCTTCTGTGACCGCAATTGAAAAGCAATGAGGCCGGGCGCGGTGGCTCAAGCCTGTAATCCCAGCACTTTGGGAGGCCGAGACGGGCGGATCACGAGGTCAGGAGCTCGAGACCATCCTGGCTAACACAGTGAAACCCCGTCTCTACTAAAAAATACAAAAAAATAGCCGGGCGAGGTGGTGGGCGCCTGTAGTCCCAGCTACTCGGGAGGCTGAGGCAGGAGAATGGCGTGAACCCGGGAGGCGGAGCGTGCAGTGAGCTGAGATCCAGCCACTGCACTCCAGCCCGGGCGGCAGAGACTCCGTCTCAAAAAAAAAAAAAAAAGAAAAGAAAAGCAATGATAGTGACAATTCCTCCCACAGTAATCACGTGATGTAATCAGGCAACGAATGGGAAAGTGCCCACCATGGAACAGACCTGCAAAGGGGGTCATATGCGGCCAAAGAGCGGAGATCTCAAGAAATCTTATTTTTCACAAATGCAGGTGTCCAAACATCTCTTCATCTGTTGAGGAAATCCCAACATTGTTATGTATACGCACAGTGCTTACGCACAAAGTCAACGTTGTTATAATGCACTTTCATGCAGTCAGATTTCTGATGTCCATGGAGTCAGGAAAAAGTGTGTCTCAGTTCTCAGAGAGAGACCAATTTGCCTTCTGCATTTGTTTTCTCTGGACCCTTGACAATTGGATGGTGCCTGCCAACATTAAACACAGATCTTCCCTACCTAGTCCACACAGACTCACACTAATCTCTGCGGAAATACCCTCAAAGAAACACCCAAAATAATGCTTTACCAGGTTTCAAGGTATTCCTTAATCTAATCAAGTTGACACTTAAAATTAAGTCCACAAGTCCATCCCTTGTCAGCTTGGCACCTATATGCATCTTCTTAAACCATATCCAATTTCCAAATAAAGACAATAAAAAGGTAATAGTTCCAACTACCGTGATGTAACTAACATGACGCAACTAAAAACTCACTAAATCCTTTCCCCAGAATTTGGCTTTCAGAATTACAGCATGTGGGATTTTAATCTTTCAGGATTGTGGTTTTTCAGGATTGCAGATGTTAGGGATTTTAGACTTTAGGGATTTAGACTTTAGGCATTTGGGGTTTTAGGGATTTAATTTTGGGAGATTTCAACATTCAGGATGACAGCATTCAGGATTGTGTCTTTTGATATTATGATCGGCACCAGAGCAGCAGCTATCTAATAAAACAAACATATCATAAAAAGAGGAAACATAAAATGCATTTCTTTTACTTGGTTGCACTATCTTAGCTTGTTTTCTTTTTTGCAGGAGAATTTACACTTCTGTAAATTAAGGGCAGAGATCATAGCCAATGGTGACTTTGAGCATCTCCCATTTGTGTTTGCAGGTCTAAGTGTTGGCATTTTTCGTAGGTGCTAAGGATGTAGCGAGTCTCATGACACGTACTCGAGATTTGTGCTGTTGATTTGGGTTTTAATCAATAGATTTTGTTAGTATACCAGGACAAGGTGATATTGCAAGCAGGTCTCACAGCAAAGGGAGGGAGAGCTCTACAGACCACCAACAAGAACAATCCGAAGTCCCGGTGTGCAGGGAGGGAGGGAAGTGCCTTGTTCAAGGGAGCTGCAAGTGGAAATTGCACCAGTGGTCATGTTCGCTTTTTTTCTGTGCAGACATTAGAAAGTGACAGTTTTGCTGGACCTGTCTCTCTGAGCAGATTTCAACTGCAGTCCACTTTTTAAGTCAGCAGGCAAAATGACACAGGCTGCCAAGAAAAGCATTTATGTTCCAGGGGCCCCCAAACGGCATCCACCTCCCAATGACCTGGCAGTCCTGAGGATATAAGAATGGCCGATTCTATTCAATCTTGTTTTCTTCTTTCTAGACTGGAATGAAACGCAGAGAAAAGGAAATCTTTGGGGTTGTGCTGTGTTCAGTCACATCAACAGTTCTGTGGCAGGGATTCTGGTTCTAACTGCCAGGCTCCTGGAAGCCACTGAGACACCAAACCCTGTGGGAGGTGTAAGGCAGGTTCCCTGAGAAGGAAAGTGGTATCAGGTTGGGAAATTTGCACACCATCACTGAAGAGTAACTGAGGATAGACAAATCTTGCTCAAGACATAATTCAGTAAAAGGGATATTATGGTAATTTAGACAAAAGCTGGTCTCACCCTAAAGTGTTTTTATGCTTGGCCTCGGCCGCCATCATTTTTCTTTCAATGTCTGTCATTATACTAGAATGTTTATTATACTAGAATTGTGTCATATTATATAAGAATTGTGTCATAATGGATATGAGTTGAGACAAAGGATAGAGAAAGTAATACAATGCTGGCTACTTTTACTCCAAGAAGGAAATTCTAAAGAAGCAGAGTGAAGCCAGCTGCACTATATGTCACATTGATATAAGTCACCGAAATGCTGGGTTCCCAAAATTGTGTTCCTTCCTTTTCACAATCTCTCCTTGCTCACATCGGAAGTGGAGGTGAGCATGGTCCCTGGTGGACATGGGACAAGAGCAGCCAGGGGGATATCATGGGGCACAAACAGGTGCAGGAACAACTAGAACAGTAACCACATGGAAACTTGTTGCCCACGCCCAACTTTCCTCTGCCCCACCCAGGTCAGAGCTGGAATCCTTATCTCCAGTACTGACCACGGTTCCTGTCTCTGCAGGACCCTGAGGTGTCAAACTTACCCCTCAACTGACCATAAGCATGGGACAGGCATTAATGCAATGAACCTAATGAAAGCTCTTGGAGAAGGACATTATGCAAATACTATTAATCAAAAGCCTTATTCCTTTTCTCCCAAGCCCTCCCACCTTATGCAAGAATATAAGGAAATATTAACTTTACTTCCCTAGTGATGGAGAGATGTAATTAGAGCCTGGGAAGGTTTTCCCACAAGGCATTAGTGGGGAAATTTGCCAGCACTTTGATGAAATAAAACATGGAACTCTCTATTCTGTGCCAACTGCTTCTTTCTTTGGAACACAAAGTCATTTTTATGAGTGAAACTAGAAAGAAAAAAAGAGCAAAAAAAAAAAAAAAAAAAAAAAGCAACAAAAACCAAGGGAGATAAGGTCACCCTCTCGTTTCTTCTGGCAAACCTCTCCTTTCCCCGAGACAGAGCAGGGCTGCACAGCTGCTCCTAACAGAGAAAAAGGAGCAAATTCAAGTAAAAACTGAAAAAAAAAACTCAACAATTCCTAAAATGTTTAAGAGTTACCCTCAATACACTATATGAGAGGAAATTGTATTCAAATCTTATTTGAACAAATCTCATAACAACAAATTCTCTACCTTTAGGTCTTCCAAACTTTCCTAATGACTTAGTGATCAATTTATAATAATTTACTGATCACTGACAAATCCAAGCACTGAGCCCTTTTGTGATCCATTTCAAACCATAGTCAGTTGCAAGTCCCTTTCTCCCTCTTCTCTTTGCTGGAATGCCTGCCTGCTGCATCAAACCCATCCTTCAGGACCCCTCTAAACTGCCTCCTCCTCCACTGCTCTGATTCTTCACCCACCCTAAGAGCTCTGGCAGAAGTCATTTGTCCCCTTTTGGGATTGTCTTTGTCTGTCTTTTCTTTTTACGATTTTTTTTTTTTTTTTTTTTTTTGAGATGGAGTCTCACACTTTTGCCCAGACTGGAGTGCAATGGCGCGATCTCGGCCCATTGCAACCTCTGCCTCCTGGGTTCAAGCGATTCTCCTGCCTCAGCCTCCCGAGTAGCTGGGATTACAGGCACCTGCCACTATGTCCAGCTAATTTTTTGTATTTTTAGTAGAGACGGGGTTTCACTGTGTTGGCCAGGCTAGTCTCAAACTCCTGACCTCGTGATCCACCCGCCTTGGTCTGTCTTTATCTTAAGGGACATATTATGTATAGCTTTATTATTCTTACTGTGTATTATCCAGTTTCCCCTCCTGCACTGCGTACTCCTTGAGATGCAGATCTTGAGGACGGCATTCGGTATGCCCTAAACCTGGCATTGTTTCGATTTCTTATATGCCATTATTACTCTAAGTGTGGCTTACAGGCTTGCAGTATGCACATGATTTGGGAGATCATTAGAAATGGAGTCTCCCACCCCACCCCAGTCCTACTTAATCAGAATCTGCATTTTAATCCATTACCTACCCAGGTTATTCACAGTACATTAAAGTCTGAGAAGTGCTGTTATATACAATGGATACTTAATAGATATTTTTCACATAAGCCAATTTCTTTTTCTTTTTTTTTTTTTTTTTTTTTTTTGAGATGGAGTCTTGCTCTGTCACCCAGGCTGGAGTGCTGTGGCCACAATCTCGACTCACTGCAAGCTCTGCCTCCTGGGTTCATGCCATTCTCCTGCCGCAGCCTCCCGAGCAGCTGGGACTAGAGGTGCCCGCCACCATGCCTGGCTAATTTTTTGTATTTTTTAGTAGAGACGGGGTTTCACCATGTTAGCCAGGATGGTCTCGATCTCCTGACCTCGTGATCTGCCTGCCTCGGCCTCCCAAAGTGCTGGGATTACAGGGGTGAGCCACCTCACCCGGCCCACATAAGCCAATTTCTATCCAAAGACCTTCCCCTTCACCCACTCCCACCCTCCATCCTAGGCACTGCAGATGAGCTGAGAACTAAGCCCACCTTCAGGTGGCAAGTTCAGGTGGCAAGAGTGCTTTCTCCTCATTCACTCTAGCTTGCCATCCATAGCCTCCATGCATTCAGATGCAAGTCATTTATTAATTAATTCCCTCACAACACATTTACTGAGGGCCTGCCTCCTATTTGCCAGGCATTGTGCATATTCCACAAGAACATTTACCTCTCAACGCACTGAATCGGGTTTATGCGATCAGGAAGAAGGCAAGGGGAGTGGCATGTAAATCGTGTGTCCTGTGCCTACCAGGATGCTTGTCTGCTGCACAGATTTCTGGTGGATCAGGAAGGACACAGCCCACAGACTCAACTCCTCTTTCAGGGCTCGGCTGGCTGCTGCCCCCAAGGCCTGGCTCTCACTGGCATAAGCTCTGCACCAGTGTTTTCTCAAGCCTCAGGACACACCCCAGTCACCAGGAAGGCTTGGGAAAACACAGAATGCTGAGCCCACCCTGAAACTTCTGATGCAGTAAGTAGTGAGGTACCAACAAGAACAGAAAAAGGCAGAAACACTAAAGAAGATGCCTGTATTCTCCGAGCTTCCCTGATGAGGTGTATCCTATCAAACCCCATTCCCTTAGGTGTTGCAGAATGCTTGGAGAAAAGACTAAAGAAGCGAGGTCTCCATGTAATGAAGCCCATTGAGAGAACCAAGTCTAGAAAGTTCACCAGGTCCTGAGCAAGAGCAGGGGACAAACTAGGGCCTGATTGGCCGCTTTTTTCACTTGCATTGTAAGATTTATGTGTTACAGTGTCATTAAATCTAGAGAGACCAGGACTCAACCCATGGTAATAAAAATAAATCTGTGCAATACTGGGGAGCTTCATAGCTAAATGTAATTACCTCTCATAGATGAAACCCAGCACGTGAGCCCTGGCCCAGAAATAGCTCATTTTCTCCCTGCCTACAGCTGTGCTCGGGCTGAAGCCGCTGACACTGGGCTTGAGGGGTGCCTTCCCCTGCCTCCAACTTGCCTCCTCTCTCAGGCACCTCATCCTCCACCCAGTGTTACTATGAAATCAAGTGGCCTGTAGGAGGAGGACTGGGAGAATGTCAAGAATCCCTCCCCTCTCCAGGCCTTTCCCCTTCCTCCCATGCCCCATGACTTTCTAAACTCAACTGCAATGGATAGGTGGTGAGAACATGCAACAGCATTTCCTAGAACAGGATTTTCTACCTCCTTTTGGAAATCACTTATCTTATTCCCATAGTGCCCTAATTCCAACAGTATATGACATATACAATGAGAATGTCATATGAGCTAAGAAGGCTGAAGACCCATGCCTTAAGGCTAACCAGCTTCCAGAAGAATCCTTAAACCTACATTCCATTTCCATACCAATCCTGGGTGTCCTAACTTGCTCAATACCAGGAGTATCTATCAAGTTAGTAGGTGCCTAGGGGAATCTAGATGTCATTTTCAGCCCTTTCTCTTTCCCACACCCAGCAGAAATGGATGTGAGATCTCGCAATGAGCATCTAAAGTTTTCAGGATTGTTACCAGGACAACCACACCTGAAAGCTTTCCTTTGACTCAGTCTACCCTGTGCCCATTCAACCCCCATGTCAGCCCTCATCTGCTTCCAGCCCAAATTCTATTTTGGTGCCTCATTTTAATTGCTTTTTGTTTGTTTGTTTGTTTGTTTGTTTATTTTTCTGGCCTCAGGTCAATCCCTCTATCTCTGGTCTGATGTTGCAATTTCTCCTTTTTATCTTGGGTATTTTAGGCCATTTATGTGGAAATTTGACGCATGTGACCCCCTTTGGCACAGTCGGACATTTCTCAAATTCACCTCATTTCTGATCTCTGGTTCTGGAAATTATGAAGTCAGAAAGTCCCACGAAGGCTTATGTTTACTGGCATTACAAGGGCAGATACCATGTCTGTCTTACTTTCCTATTGCCTCCCATATTACCCAGCACACAATAGGTGTCAGACAAGTATTTTTTATGAACAAGTGGATTATAGATATATCACACCATGGGCAGACTAATATAATTTTTATTGTGTGAGTATGTTAAGTGTTTCTGGACAACTGATAAGGTTATATTTATAACCCAAAGGATTAATGTTCATGAAGTGCCTTGAAATCCACAAAACAATAATGCTGTAAAAGAGTCAACTATTCCCTGGTGGAGATGATCAGAGGAACAGATTGTACAATTCATTTGGGACTTAAAAGGTAGATATGAGTAAAGGTGGAAAGAAAATGGGACATGATGAGAAAACAATCAATAAACAAATTAAAACTCACCTTTATCATAATCATCATTCTCAACTGCATCTTCTTGAAGTTTCTGAAGTTTTAATCTTAAGGATATTACCTATGTTGGTATAAAGGGGAAAAAATAAAGAATTATGATAGAATTCAAGCAAACATTTTTGTGAAAACTAAGAACATTTAGAAACTGTTTCAAAATGAACTTCTTCATTCTCTTTAAAAAAATGCACATTTTTTTCAATGCCAGATGCATTAGTTTCTCCAAAAAAAGAGCTTATGTAAAGAATAAATGTAATTTGAGCATAACATCCACATAAAAAGTTAAAATGTTATTTTATTTTAAACAAAAACATCACACTGTGCCTTTATCCGCATGAAGAAATGCATAAGGAGAAGGAACACAAGTTTCCTGACCAAATGGTCTCTGTTCTAAACATCACATTAAACTTATGAAGGTAAACACACCAAAACTGGAAGAGAAACCAAGAGAAAAAGAGCATGAACTTAAGCTCAGCAGGTCATCCTGAAAGCTTGAGTAAGAATGATGGCAAAGCTCTCACAAAACCCTTCTGAGAAGCCCTAAGGTTCAAATATTTTCCATTACAGAAAAGGGCATAGTCTTATTTAACCCACATGGAGACTCAGTGATCCAGTTACTTCTCTGAGTGTTACCAATGGGTTGACTTAGCATCACTGATACGGTCTGGCTGTGTCCCCACCCAAATCTCATCTTGAACTGTAGCTCCCATAATTCCCACATGTTGTGGGAGGTCATTCAATCATGGAGTTGGGTCTTTCCCATGCTGTTCTCATGATAATGAATAAGTCTCATGAGATCTGATGGTTTTATAAAAGGGAGTTCCCCTGCACAAGCTCCCTCTTGCCTGCCACCATGTAAGATGTGCCTTTCTCCTCCTTTGCCTTCCACCATTATTGTGAGGCCTCCCCAACCATATGGAACTGGGAGTCCATTAAACCTCTTTCTCTTTATAAATTACCCAGACTTGGGTATGTCTTTATTAGCAGCATGAGAACTGACCAATATAATCATTGTTCTTCTCAACAGGAGACCCAAAGATTTACTGACAATGAATCCTTGGCCTACCAATGAATGGATTTGGGCTTGCTCCCTGAAAAACATCTTCCTCCTTCTTTGCCTGGCTCACACCTACATTTTCTTCAACCCCTAGCACAAGTACTGTCTCCTCTAGTCTGTGTTAAATGTCCCTCCTCTATACCTCCATTGTGACCTGTACTTGCTTCTATTCACAGACCCATTCAACAAATATTTACTGAGTGCCTCTTAGGTATCAGGCCCTGTTTGTATTGTGTTTGTGTACCAAGGATATGTCATAAAATGCTTATCCCTCTAGACTTACATTCTAGGCAAAAACATAATACAGTCAGCCCTTGAACAACACAGGGATTATGGGCCCCAACCCCTGCCCTACACAGTTGAAAATCTATGTAGAACTTTTGACTTCCCCAAAACTTAACTACTAATAGCTGACTGTTGACCAGACACCTTACCAAAAACATAAACAGTTGATTAACACACATTTTGTATTATATGCTGTATTCTTACAATAAAAGTAAACTGGAAAAAAGAAAATATTATTTAAAAATCATTGAGAAAAAAAAAATTCAACATTGACTAGATGACAAAAAAATCTTAAAAAATAGAAAATAAACTTCCTATTCATTAAGTGGAAGTGGGTCATCATCAAGGTCTTCATCCTCATCATCTTCATCTTGAGTAGCCTGAGGAGGAGGAAGAGGGGTTGGTCTTGCTATCTCAGGGGTGGCAGAGGTGGAAGAGAAACTGCATATAAGTGACCCTTGCAGCTCAAATCCCTGTTGTTCCAAGGGTCAACTGTAAGTTTTATGGCACCTCAGCAAGTGACTAACGCTATGAAAAAGGAAAAGGGAGAACCATGTTATGGGGATCAGGGATGCTGGTAGAGGGTGCAATTTGAAATCTGATCTCCTTGAGATGGTGACAATTACGCAAAGATTTAAAAGCGGTAAGGTAGTGAACCATGAGGCTGTCTGGGAGAAAAACATTGCCACAGAGGGAAGAGCCAGTACAAAGGCTCAGGCAGAAGTGTTTCTGGTAAGAAAGCAAGAAGTGAAAGTGAAATGAAAAGCAAGTGGGAGCAAGAATGCCACTGGATCTGGGACAGATTGATGGAAGGGAAAACTGTAGAGAACGAGGTCACACAGGTAATGAGGACTGTATCAAGAAAAGACAAGAAGACATTTAAAAGTTATGATTTTACTCTGAAGTTCATGGGGGCCACTGGAGAGTTTGGGGCGGAAGAGCACATGATCTGACTTACATTTTAAACAGTTTCACTCTGGCTGCTGTTAGTAAGAGCAAAAGAAGGGAGGCCAGGTAAGAGGCCATGGTAACGTTCAGGAAGGAGATGACGGGAGCTTGGATGATAGTGAGGATGGTGGCAATGGCAAAGATGGTGAAATGTGATCTGATTGCGGATATATTCAAAAGATCGCTGGTTAAATATAGAGCCAACAGGATTTGCTAATACCTCACAGGTGGGGTCTGAGGAAAACGCACCAGGATGATGCCAATGTTTGTTTTGTTTTTTGTTTTCTGAGCCACTGGAAGAATGGAGTACTTATTACACCAGGCTATAGCCATCATTTTGCTTTGTTTGGTTTTATCTGTGCATATCATTCGACCTTGAGCATCTGGAGGGCAAGAACTATTTTGCATCCATGTATAAGACGCTAGTACTTACCCTTACTTGATTTTTCCACTGCTTTGGGCACATGGAAAGAGTACAAGTGCCTCTCTCCTTGTTCTGCTGAACAGGGTATGAGTGGCAATGATGGGGTTACCTCTATGCTGAAGCATTTGATCGCTCTTGTAGGACTCCCTGACATTCTCTTTCTCATGTCTGTGACTAAGGGGGTCACATGTTCAGATGGTGCAGGCTGGGTTCTTGAGTGACTCTATGGAGCAGAGCCCCCCTAAAACCTCTGTGGAACACGAAGCATACGCAAGAAACACAATTTTGTTGTGTTGAGCCTGTAATGTAGTGTCTGTTACCAGCCTATCCTAACTAACACAATCTCCAAAGCCTAGTATAAGGCATTGTACTAGTTGTCATTGATAAATGCTTTCTGAATGAATGAAAGAATGAATGAATAATCATATTAACCCCTTTGTCCTTGAATTGCTCTATATTACAACTGCAAAATTTGCCAGTAACTTAGCCCCGTGTATCAGGGAGAGAAGAAAGGCTCTGTGAATGTTTGAAGGCCACATAAAGCTATAGCATTACCATCACCACACCCAAATGATGGTATCATTAAACATTTATTTGAACAGAAGCTGAAGAAATGCAGGAAACAGGGACAGAGAAAAAAATTCATTTACAGCCAAAGCCCACCCCACAATGCCCACCTTGTCCAGTGATCTCTATAAGGCCTTGAATGGACTGCCCTGGGATATGTCTGAATACCCATCTTTGCTGGAAGCACAGCCCCAGTGGCCATGTCTTGCACGGTACCACAACCCTGCCTGTGGAATGTCCTATAATGCCCTGCAGGCACAGTCCTTCCTTTTTCACCAGTTTCCACGGCCTTAGGTGGAGCCTACCTTGCAGGGCCCACTCCACTTCCCCTCCTCTGCATGCCTGATCACCAACTGCCTTTATTACTATCCTCTCAGTCCCACACAACCTCTGGAAATCTCGCTAAGCAGCGATTTCTAAACAGCATAAAATATACACAGTTGATTCTCCTTATTCACAGTACTGTAGTTACGTTCTGTAAAGTTTCTGTAAATACTGAATTAGGGAATAATGAAGCATTGCTCCTAGAAGAAAATACAGGGTAGGTTCCCGTGAGCCCCTGGTCACAATACTTTCCTCAATCAATCAACACGTAACCTTGTTCTATGTGTGTTTCTGTTTAAAAACCACTTATTTAATATGTATTACTGATCCATAAACATTGTACTCTGGCCAACAGCACTCTAACTCACGCCTGAATGAAGTTTCTGGAGTACCCATATATTCTCCATCAGGCCCATCACAGCCTTCTCGTGCTTAGGAGCATTAGATGGCATTAGTACTATGCTTGGGGGGCATTTGCAATGGTGAACTCACCAATAAAGAGCACAAAAATGTTAAAAAAGATGGCATTAAATAGACCACAAAAAGGGTACTAGTTTGCAGTATGAGAGAGAAGGTAGAATGTCATCTGGTCTGACCTTGTTTGACATAAGTGGAAAGCATGTACATCAGGTGACCCAAACTTTTTGCCACTCTGTGCATGTTCAAAATTACCAGCAGGCATGGTGGCTCATGACTCTGATCCCAGTACCTTGGAGGCTGAGGCAGGAGGATCGTTTGAGGCCAGGAGTTCAAGACCAGTCTGGGCAACATGGTGAGACCCTCATCTCTACCCACAAAAAAAAAAAAATAGCCAGGCATGGTGGCACACGCCTGTACTCCCAGCCACTAGGGAGGCTGAGGCAAGAAAATCGCCTGAGCCCAGGAGTTCAAGGTTACAGAGAGTTATGATGACACCACTGCACCCCAGCCTGGATGACAGAGACCCCATCTCTTAAAAAAATAAAATAAAAATGAAAAATGACCATAAAGGTGCCGTCAGTATTGATTTTGGAGTTAACAACAAATTTTAGCAAGTAGACGAATTCACACATATAGAATCCATGAATACTGAGGATCAAGCATCTTTTAGAAGAAGCTGAAACTTAAATTCCTGAGATTCCCATTTTTACTTAAGTAGAAGGGAGAGGAGGTTAAGGAATTACAATATAATATCAAAAAGGCCCCCAAACACTAGAAATCCTACTCTTTCAAAGGATCTCTTTGGAGATCCTTCACCCGACCTTCCGCCCCGTCCCGAGGGCCTCAGCCACAACCCCAGTGAGTAGTCTGGGGCCTCTGCGTAAGCACCATGGGAAAACAAGTCCCTGAGCAGCCCGCCCCATCAAGACAGTTCCCACTGTCAAGAGGTTCTTCCTCCTATTGAGGCAAACTCTGCCTTCCTGTAAGTCCTGTGCCCTGGGCTGAGTTATTTTCGTCATTCCCACTATTCAGTTAATTCCTCTCCCACACAACAGATACTCAAGTACGGCCTTGCGTTACTTAATGACAGGGATGCATTCTGAGAAAAGCATTATTAGGTGACTTCATCACTGGGTGAACACCGTAGATTGTGCTTACACAAATCTGGATGGTGTAGCCCATTTCACACCTAGGCTAGAGGGAAGAGTCTATTGCTCCTGGGCTACAAACCTGTGCAGCCTGTGACTGTACTGAATACTGCAGGCAAGTGTAACACAATGGTAAGGTATTGGTGTATCTAAACATATCTGAACGTAGAAAGGGTACAACAAAAACACTGTATGATAATCTCATAGGACCACTGTCACATCATATATGTGATCCGTCATTGACCAAAATGTCATTATGCAGTACACGAGTGTAACTGAAGATAGTGCCATGTTTTCCCCTGCCCAGGTGTGGGATTGCCATAGACAACAATACTTACACTGCAGAAAAAGTGTATCCAGATTCTACCATTTGAGAGAAGATAGGAATTTAATTTGAGCTATGGGCAGAAGGGAGAGCTTCATTAGCTTTTGACTCAAACTCTCTAAATAGGAGCTATTTCTCTAATGATGACAATGGGCAATTTCTGGGTACTTGCTAGGTGCCAGGTCCTGTCTGAAGCACTTTGCACATATGGTCACATTTAGTTTAATTAACTGGAGAAGAGAAACACCGCAGGAAGGTAGACCCTCTTGCAAAACCCAGGTGAAAGATAACAAGGATCTGAGTCAGGGCAGCGGCCATGGTGGTGAGAGACAGATGAGCAGTAGGACTGAGAGGGCTTGGAGGCCGGCCTGATGTGGAACGAGGGAGAGGGAGGTGTGGAAGATGGTTGTGGTTTCTGGCCTAAGAAACTGGATAGATTCTATGCATTCGAATCAACCAACATTGGAGGCCCTTCAGAACAGGTTTGGGGGAAAGACAAGGGCATTGGTTTAGGCAATGACTAACTGGAAGACTCCACACATCACCCAGAATACAAGCCTGCATCTCTGCTCTGGCCTCAATCCCTCTCTGCATAATAAATCGGAGGGCTGGGCTGAGGTCCCTGAGGGCTGAAAAAGGGCAAACAAGGACAGGGCTAGGAACATCAGACTACAGATAAAGAACGGAAGGTAGATGCTCTTTCGGGGAATGAGCATGAGCTTCTGCAGATTCTCCTCCCAAATGCCTGATGAGTGGGTGCTCCACCTCCCTACTCACATGAACACATCCCCACACACACGCACAAACACCTGAGTGCACACACACCCACAAATACATATACTCACACACACATGCATACACACACACACACATGCACACACAGCACAAACATGCACACACACATACACACATGCACACACATGCACACCTATATGCACACACAAACACGAGTGCACACACCCACAAATACACTCACACACGCATGCACAAACACACGCACATACACACACAGCACAAACATGCACACACACATATACATGCACACACAGCACAAACATGCACATGCAAACACATACACACAAGCACACACATGCACACCTCTATGCACACACACACACACACACAAACACACATATGTACACACACCAGGATTAAAACACAGTCTGGCAATAGATCAGCCACAGAGCATCTCTACCTGGGCTTCTCTGGGAATTTTTGTGGGTAGAGGAACCCTGCCTACTTCTGGCTATACCCACCTCTCAGATAACTGGATGGACAGCAACATCATAAGGCTGGACCTTAGATGTCTCCAGTTTGTCCTTATTTCCAAAGCAGCTACATTCTCATTTGAGCCTTAGAACAATCCTATGAGTTGGTGTTATCTCTAAATACAGAAACTGAGAGCCGGAGAGGTTCAATGACCAGAAGCGAAGTCTCCTGACCCTATGGAAGGCAGCAGTCACTGCAGCAGGATGGAAGGGAATGAGTGAAGTGGATGAAGAGCAGGATCGCCTTGATACAGGGCATCCCCATTTTTGTCTCTCTCAACCCCTTCTAAACATCACCCAGCTCAATCTCCCCTGTCCCCAGTTTCCTGTCTCAAAGCAGAGCTGAGCTGAGTTAACCACGTCTCACCGAGGCCAGGGCCTGTGGAGGAGCCTGCAGCCCAATGGAGAGCAAATCTGAGTACCTATGTGACAGAGAAGACAAAGGGGAGGGCAGATCTGTGTCCAATTCAAAGAGACAGAAGTGTAGCAACATCCTTGTTCAGCCAGCTCCAAAAGGAGCTGCTGCAGCTTTTAGGAGGATAGCAGTTGAGCCCAGAACCCCTCATTTTCTGCCATCTGCCCAGTGCTAATCTGAGCTCACAACAATCTCGGGCTGCAGAGGTGGAGGAGACACTGACCTCCACCTGCCTCTGGTTTCTCAGCAGGCAGTCCCGCAGCACTGGCTCCCATTTCCTGAGCAGGGTGTCCCAAGAGTGGGCATCCCCCGATCTGCTGCTCCCATCACCACCACAGCCAGTCAATGAGGGATCCAGAGAACTGGAGGAGCCAGAGTCCATGTCCGGTAAAGAATGCATCTCACACTCTGGCCTGGAGCTGTTCCCGGCGGCCTGGGCCAAGTCTTCTGAGACCTGTGTAGCCAAGAGACTGAAGGGCCGAGAGAGACATCGAGGGTCCTTATGAGGCCCATCCAAGCTGGCAGCTTTGGCTCCCATCTCCTGGGGGCTCTGGCAAGGGGACTCAGCCTCTCTGGATGGTGGGCAGCCTTCTGCTTCTCCACGTTCCCCGGCAGAGCCAAGCGAGAGCCGAATAAAGCTAAAGCTTGAGGCAAAGGCACTGTGAGAGCCAGGAGGGGCTGGGGGGTCCTCAGGGCCACAGCCAGGGTTGCAGCTATTGCTACTCAACTCTGCTGATGGCACAGAGCCTGCTGCCTGGACACGCCTTGCTCCATCACTGCAGGCTGCCTCCCAGCTGGCGTCCAAGGTCTCAGAACTGTCCATGGCTGCAAACTCTTGCTGCCACCCAGCATTCCCAGGGCCACACAGCCTGCTAAGCCTGTCACGCAATCTGGTGCCACCTCTGAGCTGAATCCCAAAGTGTGCTGAGGTTCCTCTCACAGAGGTCACAGCAGGGGCTGCTGCGCTCTTGGAAACAGGGCTCCCGACCAAGAGGCCTCTCAGGTCAAGGCCACACTCTCTGGTCCTGGACTCCGAGTGGTGGGACTCCTCGCCAGGCACCCCTCCTGGGACCCGGAACAGTGTGCCCACTGCTGGGGAAAGGAACCCGATCCCAGGCCCTGTCGAGCTTCTCATGTAGCCTGGCCTCCGTGCCAGCCGCCGCCTCCGAAAGCACGCTGCAGGTGGTAAGCAATCCCGGCTGCCTGGGAAGGAAAGAGAAAACAGCACTATAAACGTGCAGTTCTTACTGGCCCAGCTGGAACTGCATCTGGAGCACATCCCTAGGTTTAAAGGTCATCTCTCGGTACACCTGTCAAAGATAGATGCTGGCTCAGTGGTCCTGGGGCCAATCCATTATGAAAATCCTGACAATCCTCAGGAAGTGTTTGCCTGGAACATGTAGAAATCAACACAGCATCTCAGCTCCTTGGTTTAGCAGGGCAACTGGCACTGTTGTACGCTATGCCCATAGGTCAGCATGAACACAACCTTGGCAGCTCCTGAACCCTCCAACATCTTGCCTGTTGGTCTTTTATGGCACATCAGTACTCTCATCCTGGAGTGGGCCTGGAAAGCAAATGATGTGAAAGTGGGATGCCAGAGCATGCCTCTAAATGAGATCCAACCATTTACTCCAGCTATTCATTGAACAACATGTGAATGTTCACTAGCAGGGCTATCCACGTCCCTGCAAGACTGATCTGTTGCTGCAGACCATGGATAGCTGGCTGTGCCGCAATGTATGGCCATCATCTCATCTCACTCAGTGAATGACAGGAGGCCTGCTTGATGTGTTCTCCAAACCAGCGCTGTATTCCCCTCCCAGCTAGGCTATAGGAATAGGAACAATAACAAATGCTGACTCCTCATTGCCTGGTTCAAACCCTGACTATACCACTTGCTGGTTGTGTGACCTTCCACAAAGTTACTTAACCGCTCTGTGCCTCAGTTTCCCCATCAGTAAAGTGGTGATATTAACAGCTCTCTCATAAGGTGGTTGTGAGCTTTCAACTAAATGAGTTACTATTTGTAGACAGCTTAGAACAATGTCTGGCACATATGATAAGAGTTATTAAAATGTCATTTTTAGATTGCATAGCATTTTGCTACTCATAATGTGTTTTTAATTTACATTAATTTCATTCACTGCCTCCCAAAATCATGTGAATCAATCAGGCCAGAAACTATAGCTTTCCTTTTATATTGAAGGCAACTGAGATTCAGAGAACTTGCCTTTCCAGAATCCCCTGCAAGTAGCCAAGTGACCAGGCCAAAGTCTCATGACTCTACTGGCCCACACAGAGCTCCCTCATCTCAGGACCCTGCCACATTGCAAATCAGGCATGAAAGTAAAACCAGGCAGCACTGGACACAGCTGTACTCGTACCATGGCCTATGGCGAGAAGTGGAACAAAGCTTCACTCCAGGCCCACACATCCTGCTTTGCTTCCCAGAACAGACGCGGTCTTGGAATCTTTGTCCTGTTAAGCCGAGATCAGTAGGCATTAAAGATCCCACTGAGCTACGATCATGGCACATGTCAGCTCCTAAAAGGGGTGGAGTTGGCACTGATAATCTCTGGGCAAATGAGCACAATGACCTCCAGCCCTCTATTTCCTGACTTGAGCATCTGAAGATAACAGAGCCCAAGACTTGCTCACACAGTGACTTGCTCTTGCCAACTGCAGGGAGCCCCAGAAGGGGCTGCCCGGGGCACACAGAATTCGGAAGCTTGCAGGGAAGGGAGGAAAGGAATCAGGGACCATGAGGTGGTGGTGGAGGAAGTCAGAGTAAAGAAAGGAAGGGAGGCATTTAACACTATAACTCTAGAGATCGGTACTATTCCCATTTTACAAATAATACAGCTAAAGCTCAGAAAGCCTTACTTTGCCCCAGAACTCCCGGATCATGGTTTCCCAAAGCCCGGACTTTAACTGAGGCTTGTCTGGTTCCAAAGTACACGCCCTTTCAATTCCCTTTGCCTCCAAGTATATCAGTTAGGGCGACAGCGTAAAATGACAGGAAGGCAAAAGAAACATTTCATTTTTTTCTTTCTTTCTTCAAGACAGAGGACATGCGAGTTGAAGCCAGTAGAAAAGGACACGATGAGACGTACAGAAGGAATCCATCATCCGAGGACATGAGGCTCCCTGCAGTGTCCGGACCCGACCGGCAGGGGGAGCAGTCGGAACAGGGCGGCCGGGCGTTGGGAGGGGGTAGAGAGAGACCCTCAGGGACACTCGCTCATAACCCCTGCAAAGCGGGCAAAACGTTCTCCAGAGGGCAAAGCATCTGAAAGTACGTTAGAGAAAACATTGAATTCGGGCTTCAATTACCAAAGGAAAACAATCCAACAATTTCGTAGCTTGAAAAATGAGTCCAGGTGAAACCTATATTGTCTGTAGTTTAAAAAGACTTTTAACTATTTTTTTATGTAAGTACCAGTCATCCAGATAACCCTTCTGGAGTTAAAAGAAAAAGGCTAAGTAGAAAATTATTTGTTTGAAATTTCATTTCTTTTCAAAGGCCTGAGGGCACTTCAGTCTGAGTAGCCTTTTCTTTTTCTCTTTTTTCTTTTTGTTTTTTTTCTTTTTGAGACAGTCTCACTCTTGTTGCCCAGGCTGGAGTGCAGTGGCATGATCTCGGCTCACTGCTCCCAGGTTCAAGTGATTCTCCTGCCTCAGCCTCCCAAGTAGCTGGAATTGCGGGTGCCCGCCACCACGCCCAGCTACTTTTTGTATTTTTAGTAGAGAGGGGGTTTCACCATATTGGCCAGGCTGGTCTTGAACTCCTGATCTCAGGTGGTCCACCTGCCTAGGCCTCCCAAAGTGCTGGGATTACAGTTGTGAGCCACCGTCACCACGCCCAGCCCCTGAGTAACCTTTTCTAAAACCACTCAACCAAAGGTCCTGAAGTCCTGAAAGCCAGGTTCCAGCTGCAGCACAGTGAGGTTACCCAATGTAAACGCTTGTTTCTACTGGGGCCCTGGGAAGCTGTGATGAGCTGGGGACCAGGAGCAACAAGCCCAGGAGGGCAAACATAAGAGAGGTGTTTACCAAACGTGGGAATGAGATACAGGGATCACCTGGCTTCTGCACCCTGCTGAGGGCTCATGCAAACCATCCCCTGGCCATTAGCCTTCCCAGAAGGTGACCCGAATAGCAAAGACTGTCACATACTATGAATCCTAACCCTGAGGGGACAGAGGTCAGATCTGGAGGGCACTGCTGGAATCTGCTAGAAGAATTCCAGGAAACCCATATAAGGCAGGAATGAAATCTGTAGGAAAAACTCCCAGTTTCCCATAACAAAAGGCCATTTATTCTCACTCTTTTGTCCTCTTTTTTTACTTATATTTTTTGAGGAAATTTATGACATCCCGTGACCAAAATCAATTCTCACTTACATATCCAAGTCTTGCCATCACACCTTGCAGTTCAATAAGGATTAGGATGTATTCAGATCTTGGAGATAAATACTCCTTCCTAGCACCTAAGTGCAATCCCCTCTGGCAGGAGGTTCAAGAGGGCAGGAAGCAACGTATGGCAAGGTGAAGAAAAAGCACAAAGTGCAGGCAGGTTTTGAGAGCCAGTTAGGAAACAAGCTGTACCCTCTGTGATCTGCGAAACCCAGAGATGCCTCATTCCATCCATCTAGCCCAGGAACGAACGACTGAGCAGGGAAAGGGAGCCTGGCGCAGCTTTCTCTGCTCCTCAAGGCCTCTTGTCCTGCAACAGATCAATTCGAAAGGGAAGTGCTCATGCCTTACTTCCTCTCTGAAGCACAGACCTGCTTGCCCTGGTAATCTATGACCCCTATCTCCACCTTATCCAACCCAACAAGCTCTGATTGGAGGGAAATGAAAGACAGCAGCTTAGAACAGACCCAGATGTCAATGGGTCTCTATATACAGTCTAAATAGGATGCCTGGAAATTTATGTTGACCTAGCTTAGAAGGAAAATTGGGGCAAGCCAATATTAACCAGCTGGATCGGCAAGAATCCTGCCAGCCCTCCCTCTATGCTCTCCCTTCATCTATCCAAATCCTTCCCAGCCTTCAGCTTCCAATCCCTTCCCCATCAGCTCCCTTCTCCTGATTGCCCAGTTAACAGGGCTTCACCAATTGTCCATATCACTCATTCCCTCCATCACTCATTCCCCCCTACGTATTGATAACACCCAGCACTGTTAGTGATTTTCTGTGGTGGATATGAATTGTTTCCAGTTTATACTACACAGAAGTTTCCTGAGGTCCTTATAATTCCTAAAACAATCCTAGTTTACAGTATATCAGAGAATAAATTAAAATACACATTAGTCAGACAATATTCATTTTTAAATATGAAATCTTAAACATGCAGTTTAAGAAAACATGATACTTAGTTTTTGTCCTGGAGCAGTGGCTCATGCCTGTAATCCCAGCACTTTGGGAGGCTGAGGTGGGTGGATCACTTGAGGTCACGAGTTCGAGACCAGCATGGGCAACATGGCAAGGCCCCATCTCTACTAAAAATACAAAAATTAGTCTGGTGTGGCGGTGAATGCCTGTAATTCCAGCTACTCAGGAGGCTGAGGCAGGAGAATCACTGGAACCTGGGAGACAGAGGTTGCAGTGAGCCAAGCCCGCACCACTGCACTCCAGCCTGGGTGACAGAGCAAGACTCTTGTCTCAAAAAACAAAAAAAAACAAAAACAAAAATGACTCATAGGCTTGGGCAGGTCACTTGGCTGCCCTGTACCCCAATGATTCTAAGGTCTCCTGAAGGAAAAATGCTGGGACCTCGAGGCTGCTACAGGGAATGCACCAAATAGCAAGAGAAGAACACGACTTTACAAAACATGATTTGCATATAAATTTATAGTGGAAGCATAAAGGAATATATTCTTTTCAGGGAAGGAATTTTAATCCCATCTGTCACGGTTGGGGTAAAAGATCTTAATACATTCAGGCTAACCAAATATTCAGATCCATAAAGAAACAATATATCTCTCTGGATTAATTTGTTTCCAAAGAATCAGAATCCAGTAATAGGCACTAAGCACAAACACTCTACTGAGCCGAAGTCCATCTTCCTTCGATAATTCAGAGAGCACTTAAGGCTTCTGAAGTGCCTTCAGGTCACTGTAATAAGCATCCAGTGAGCAAGGCAAGCGGGAGGTGGAATAAATCAACCTGTATTGTATTTCCAATTTAATCATGTAACCATTTCCATAAAACAATTCCTTATTGAACACTAGATGATACATGGGGTACAGACATGAACAAGACACCATCCCTGCCCTCAAACTGCTTATGATCTAGCAAGGGATGTCAGTCAGGCACACAAAAACTGTTACAGGAATTGAATGTACTCTTTCAATCACAGAGGAAGGAGAATTCAATTTGAAATTAAACTAATGAAGGAACCTGGTTAGCTCAGTTGGTTAACGGTTCTTAGGCCTTCCATGAGCTCCAAATTATGTGCCACCCCATAAAACCACCTCATGGGATTAAAGGGAAGAATGGTGCTGCATCTGGTGAAAAAGAAGTGAGGGCCGTCACAAACACATCTTTCATTTCTACCAGAAACAAAAGGTTTTTTGCCCTTTGAGAAAATGAATGCCACAAGTCAGTCCTGATGCAGACGCATTTTGTGAGTTACTCAGTTTGAACTCAGAAGAACTAAGGAAGGACAGGTTTACATCCAGAGACCTGATCCCACAGCTCTCCTATTAATAAGGTGGCACAGAAATACTAGAAATAGAGTAGCAAATCCACCACCCACTGTCCATGTTTGCAAATACACACACACACACACACACATTTGTACATACTCATGTAAGCACCAGGGTGAGGAACAAAGAAGGTTCTAGAACTGACATAGAAGAGGAATTATCACACTCTTCTCTCTTTATTCCCAGAAATGTCAACAAAAACTTGTAAGTGTAAAATCTAATTAATCCCTACTTTGCTAACTGACCATTTCTGACATTTTAGAATGTATGTGGGTTTGGAATTGACCTCCCCTACCATTTCCTGAGGCTTCCATTGCATTTTCTCTATGATTTTTTTTTTTACTTTTAATTGTGGTAACATATACCTAACATAAAATTACCATTTTTGCCATGTTTCAATGTATCATTCAGTGGCATTAGGTACATTCACATTGTTGTACAATCGTCACCATCATGCACCTGAAGAACTTTTTCACCTTCCCAAACTGAAACATGGCACCCATTAAATATTAACTCCCCACTTCCCCCTGCCCCAGTCCCTGGTAACCACCATTCTACTTTCTGTCTCTCTAGATTTATTCATTGTTAATTCAACAACCTGGGCCTAAGCTTGGCCTAAGCTTGGCCTAAAATTGGAAGTCCAACAGAAAGTGCGTTTTCAACACCATCCATGTGCATGAAGGAACATTGTTGGGGGGGCCCACATGTGTGATATGAAAATAATACAAATGTTATATGGTTTGGCTGTGTCCCCACCCAAATCTCACCTTGAATTGTACTCCCATAATTCCCATGTGTTGTGGGAGGGGATCCAGTGGGAGATCACTGGAATGACGGGGGCAGTTTCCCCCATACTGTTCTCATGGTAATGAATAAGTCTCATGAGATCTGATGGGTTTATCAGGGGTTTCTGCTTTTGCTTCTTCCTCATTTTCTCTTGCCACCACCATGTAAGAAGTGCCTTTCACCTCCTTCCATGATTCTGAGGCCTCCCCAGGCATGTGAAACTGTAAGTCCAATTAAACCTCTTTTTCTTCCCAGTCTCAGGTATGTCATTATCAGCAGCATAAAAATGGACTAACACAGGAAATTGGTACCAGTAGACTGGGGTGTTCCTGAAAAGATACCCAAAAATGTGGAAGCAACTTTGGAACTGGGTAATAGGCAGAGGCTGGAACAGTTTGGAGGGCTCAGAAGAAGACAGGTAAATGTGGGAAAGTTTGGAACTCCCTGGAGACTTGTTAAATGGCTTTGACCAAAAGCCTGATAGTGACAGGAACAATAAGGTCCAGGCTGAGGTGGTCTCAGATGGAGATGAGGAACTTGTTGGGAACTGGAGTAAAGGTGACTCTTGTTATGTTTTAGCAAAGAGACTGGCAGCATTTTGCCCCTGCCCTAGCGATCTGTGGAACTTTGAACTTGAGAGGGATGATTTAGGGTATCTGGCGGAAGAAATGTCTAAGAAGCAAAGCATTCAAGAGGTGACCTGGGTGCTGTTAAAGGCATTCAGATATATGAGGGAAGCAGAGCATAAAAGTTCAGAAAATTTGCAGCATGACAATGTGACAGAAAAGAAAAACCCATTTTCTGAGGAGAAATTCAAGCCAGCTGCAGAAATTTGCATGAGTAACAACGAGCCAAATGTTAAGCCCCAGGACAATGGGGAAGACATCTCCTTGGCATGTCAAATGTCTTCACAACAGCTCCTCCCATCACAGGCCTGGAGGCCCAGGAGGAAAAAAAGGTTTTGTGGGCTGGGCCCAGGGTCCCTGTGCTATGGGCATGGGGACTTAGCACCCTGTGTCCCAACTGATCCAGCTGTGGCTGAAAGGGGCCAACATAGAGCTTGGGCCATGGCTTCAGAGGGTACAAGCCCCAAGCCTTGGCAGCTTCCACTTGGTGTTGAGCCTGCAAGTGCACAGAAGTCAAGAATTTGAGTTTGGGAACCACCACCTAGATTTCAGAACGCGTATGGAAATGGCTGGATGCCCAGGCAGAAGTTTGCTGCAGGTGCGGGGCACTCATGGAGAATCTCTGCTAGGGCAGAGGAAGGGAAATATGGGGTTGGAGCCCCCACACAGAGTCCCTACTGGGGCACCACCTAGTGGAGCTGGGAGAAGAGGGCCATCATCCTCCAGACCCCGGGATGGTAGATCCACCGACAGCTTGCACTATCCACCTGGAAAAGCTGCAGACACTCAGTGCCAGCCCGTGAAAGCAGCTGGGAGGGAGGCTGTACCCTGCAAAGCCACAGGGGTGGAGCTGCCCAAGACCATGGGAACCCACCTCTTGCATCAGCGTGACCTGGATGTGAGACCTGGAGGTCATTTTGGAGCTTTAAATTTTGACCACCCACTGGATTTCAGACTTGCATGGGCCCTATAACCCCTTTGTTTTGGACAATTTCTCCTATTTGGAACAGCTGTATTTACCCAATACTTGTACTCCCATTGTATCTAGGAAGTAACTAACTTGCTTTTGATTTTACAGGCTCATGGGTAGAAGGGACTTGCCTTGTCTCAGGTGAGACTTTGGATTGTGGACTTTTGGGTTAGAAGTGCCTTTTGCCAGGCTGGGTGCTGTGGCTTATGCCTGTAATCCCAGCACTTTGGGAGGCCGAGGCAGGCAGATTACGAGGTCAGGAGTTCAAGACCAGGCTGGCCAATATGGTCAAACTCCGTCTCTACTAAAAATATAAAAACTAGCTGGGCGTGGTGGCAGACACCTGTAGTCCCAGCTACTTGGGAGGCTGAGGCAGAAGAATCGCTTGAACCCAGGAAGCAGAGGTTGCAGTGAGGCAAGATCATGCCACTGCATTCCAGCCTGGGCAACAGAACGAGACTCTGTCTCAAAAAAAATAAAATACAATAAAAGAAAATAAAGAAGTGCCTCTTGCCTCCTGCCATGCTTTTGAGGCCTCCCCAGCCACGTGGAACTGTAAGTCCAATTAAGCCTCTTTTTCTTCCCAGTCTTGGGCATATCTTCATCAGCAGCATGAAAACTAACTAATACAAAATGTATACAAATATAAATCCAAATGTGTATATGTCTATACACAACTATACGTATGAACTATTTATAAACACGTATACACAAAGAGAAAGGTAGATATAGATATGAAGATGGAGCGAGAGAGAGGGAGAGTTCTATGCAAGTGAAGCAGTCCTTCCCACTCCCTTTCAAAATCTGCCAACCGAGCAGGTCAATCAAGGAATCGCCACAGAATCTTGCACTGGGCTTGCTGCCATCACATTCACCAACAGATACCATCCATCTCTTTGCAAGGTAGATTGTTTTCCTAGGCATGATTATTCACCAGCTGCTCTTTCTTGGAGAAGCGAACCACTCTACCCTGTTGGGGCATTTCAGTCATCTGGAAAGCTGAGTGGACTGCAGGTACAGATGCCAACAGGTCTGAAGGCCACCAGGAGTTCCACCAGAGGCAAAGCTCTGTCGCTGTTTTTCCTGTCAGCCTCCTCATCACCCAAAGGCTAGAGGTTTGACGCCCAGGTGGCATTCCCACAGGCACGACTTCCTTACAACAGCCTCACAGTCGGAAGGGATGAATCCCACACTGAACTGGCTTTTTATTTAATTGTCTACAGTCTCAGCCCAGAATAACTGAAACTGGAATTACTGTTCTGCTTGGAACAGTCTTTCAGCACAGGAGACAGGTATGTGCTAAAAGTATAAACAAAAGCAAAAGAATGATAAACCAGTCTTAACAGCGAACAGGACGTGATGTGCAAGGGACCTCCAGGGCAATGTTCCATGTTTAAGCCTGCTGGTATTTACACAGGTGCCTACTGTATTATTCTCAAACAATACATAGGAAAAAATTCATGCAATTATGAAGTAATTCAAGGGTAACGTTCCATTTCTTAAGTGGTGGTTACACAGGTACTGATTGTATTATTTTCAAACAGCACATATAAAACCTATGTGTAATTATATATTAAACACATAATTATATATAAATACAATTTTCATAACTGTGAAATATTTGATAATACTTTTTCAATTTGGGTGCATATATGCCCCTGTAGTCCCAGCTACTCAGGAGACTGAGCCGGGAGGATCACTTGAGCCCAGGAGTTCAAGGCTGCAATGAGCTATGATTTCTCCTATGAATAGCCACTGCACTCCAGCCTGGGCAACTTAGCAAGACCCCGCCTCTAAAAATTAATTATTAATTTTTCAAAGTTATGGTCCCTGTCCTCAACAGAGCTCATGGCTCCCTGGGGAAGACAGACATGTCAACAAGCAGATGCAGACCAGGCTGTGAGCAACTCCACTGCAGGAGGCCAGGAAATCGAACTGGAAGGCTGAGCCTTCCCAAGCCAAAAAGGAGGGTGAGGTCATTGCCGGTGGAGGGAACAGCAAGCACAGTGTGAAAGGCAGCGTTGAGTGCAGCCAGCTTGAAGAAGTTCAGAACCACTGGGACTTGCGTACAGACAGCGTGGCAGCTGTGGAGGATGAGGCAGACGACGGGATGAGAACAGGCCCAGGGTGGCTTACAGGTGGGGACCCAGAGGACAGGGCCAAGGCAGGACCTGGCCACAGGGAAGAGAGCTGGAAACACATGCCATGCAAGTGGGAAAGCCAGGAGGGTCAAATGAGGTCCCCTAAGAAGGCAAATCCTGAAAGAAGAAGAGGGCTTGCAAAAAAAAAAAAAAAAAATGACCAGAAATCACCCAAGGAAACCACACTGGGATTCCAGGAGGGATTGGTCACAGAGGGGTTGGTCACAGAATACAGGCAAATTACATGCATCCCAGATGTGCCCAGGAGGATAGCTTGATCCCGGGAAGGCAAGGCGGCAGTGAGCCACAGTCATGCCATTGCACTCCAGCCTGGGCAACAGAGCAACACTCTGTCTCAAAAAAAAAAAAAAAAATCATGGCGGCATCTTTTAAAAATTCTGAGGTCCAGATCACAACCAAGACTGATGAAATTACAACATCGAGGGATGGGCAGGAGAACCGCTTGAACCCAGGAGGCGGAGGTTGTAGTGAGTCAAGATCGTGCCATTGCATTCCAGCCTGGGCAACAAGAGTGAAACTCTTTCTCAAAAGAAAAATAGAAATTTCATAGACCCAGCTAGGAAACCTAGGAGGGTAGAGGAGAGGTCTCTTCCCCTCCATTGCCATTCAATAACTAGAGTTATTTTCAATTCATAAATAAAGATGAGGCAAAGGCACTGGACCTGACCACCAGGGAGGTGGAGTTCAAGGCCAAGGTAAACCAGGGCAGCCTCAGCTCTGACCACAAGCTTTTTTTTGTACTGCTGAAGTTCTCTGGGGGAACAACATGATCTACACACACACACACACACACACACACACACACACAAGAGCCCAGCACGGGATCACAAAGACACTCGATCTATGTTCTCCATTGACCAATACAGTCTCAACTCTCTGATCCAATTTTTCTTTCCTTGTTATGTCTGGATCTCTCTTTCCCAACCAAAGCAGGTGGTTGAGGAAATCAGTAGCAAAAGATTCATAAACCAAGTGGAAGGGTATGCTTTGAAATGCATCAAGCAGCCTCTCTCCACTGTGCTATTAATTCTCCTAAACAATTGTCTTTTTCTTTTAGTGTAAAGTACTACTCCAAAATCTGATCGCCATCTGAGCCCTAGCCCTCCTTAAGAGTGCTGCTAGCTACAGATGGGTGTCTCTAATGAATTTTTTAACTGCTGCCCTAATAAAATATGGATGAACCAGAAGGAGCCCTCTGTGTAGCTGTTATTTCAAAACAACTAAACAACTTTAAGTTTCTGCTCTTATTTTTTGCAGCAAAGAGCTGCAAACTCTCCTATCCACCCTAGCAAAAGATAGCTTCTTTCATGCTTGTCCATCTGTAAAGTTCACAGTTACCTTTTTAATGCCATATTTTATGCATGGGCTTATTTTCATGGCTTTCTAAATGCCCCATTTTGCATGCCAACTTTGACATGTATTTATTTTTAAATGATCCCAAATTTTCAGTATTTCACACAGAAACAGCACCCTGGAAGCTGGAGTATCTTTTAAGTAAGTTCTTACCTTGTGCTAAATGTTTATAATACTCAGAATGTAAGCCCACATCAAAGCTTTGTGCCACTTTAAATGCCTGACCTTAAAAATAAAACCATTATAAAATTGCAAATGTTCTGCTCTATGGTCTTACTAAAAAACAAGGGGATATTCAGTAATTTTTTTCCACATGTTAGTATTGGAATGTAGTGCACTGGTGTGAGGAAAAAAAAAAACCAACATAACACGACTCCTATGTTATAGTGATCCACACTCTCAACAAGCCGATGTTACAACGACCTGCTGCTATATGCACGGGGGCAGGTGCTGAGCGTGACCTGTAACTTACCTGGGTCTGAGATATAAGAAAACATTTATAATAGAATACAGTTGTCTTTTATCTATACTTGAGGACCCTTCTTTTATAAAATTTCTCTAGCCTTATTTCATATAGAGACACTATATATAGTTTCCAAGTTTTTTTTTTTTGGTTTTTTTTTTTTTGGTTTTTTTTTTTTTTGACAGAGTCTCACTCTGGTGCCCAGGCTGGAGTGCAGTGGCACGATCTCGGCTCACTGCAGCCTCCACCCCCCGGGTTCAAGCAATTCTCCTGACCCAGCCTCCCAAGTAGCTGGGATTACAGGCATGCACCACCATGCCTGGCTAATTTTTGTATTTTTAGTAGAGGCGGGGTTTCCCCATGTTGGCCAGGCTGGTCTCAAACTCCTGACCTTAGGTAATCTACCTGCCTCGGCCTCCCAAAGTACTGGGATTGCAGGCATGAACCACTGCACCCGGCCTTGCAAGTTTTAAGAGGCCATGACTACATACAGAAAGCTCAATTCTGTCTGATGAATTCAAACAGCATTAGCATTTGGAGTTGATGATAACTAGACAGGGGCTGGACTGAAGTTAACCTTTGTGCTGCCTACAAATAAAGAGGCTGTTTAAACCAATTAATACCTTATGGAAGACGACAGTGGGAAAACTTAGGATGTTTAAGAGAGCAAACTGTTTTCAAGCACTCATTTACATTCAAACGTGCACAGTAATTACAAAGAATTCTTGCCTCTTCGTGCCTCTGTAATGCCTCTCCACTACAGAATCATCTTGAACAAAGCAATACATTTTACTGTTAAGAGTAAGTCTCCGGGGATGCTTTAATGCTTAAATATCTGAAGTGTGCTTTAGTTATAACAATGTTTTCTCATTGTGGAAAGCAACTAAACATTTTTATTAAATGCCTCTTAAAAGCTTTAGTATCCAAAGTGGCATATTTTATGATTTTTAAATTATTAAAATGAGGCGCTACTGTCTCTACCAATCACTCCTCTCTGATAGATACCACTTAAACTCTCAGATCAGGGCCATCTGCCAAAGGAGGCAGGAAGCGGAGGTGCTGGCTGCTCCCCTGAGGGCTGGGATTCAGAATATGGCAATGAGCTGCTCTTAGATATCTCAGCCAGGCACAGACCAGCATGGAGCTAGGCGCCCGCCCAGTCGGAAACCAAGCAATAGAAAATCACTCATGCAGTCCAAGGCAGTGCTTGCCAGGGAAGTGAGTGTCCCTCAGGGACTGAGAGTCAAAGGCATCAAAGACGGGGAACCTCCCAACAGGCACAAACTGGCCAGGAAGCTGTGACATTGCCTGGCTCCTAGAATTCAAGTCACCTGTGTGAACCGATCCTCACAATCAGCTATGCATTAGAAAAGAAAACAAATGGCAGCACCCCAGGAATGACAAGACTATTAAGAGACAGAGCAACATGACCAGCCTGGTGGCTCACACCTGTACTGCCAGCACTTTGGAGGCCGAGGCGGGCGGATCACGAGGTCAGGAGATCGAGATCATCCTGGCTAACACGGTGAAACCGCGTCTCTACTAAAAACACAAAAAATTAGCCAGCCATGGTGGCGGGCGCCTGTAGTCCCAGCTATTTGGGAGGCTGAGGCAGGAGAATGACGTGAACCCGGGAGGCAGAGGTTGCAGTGAGCCGAGATCACGCCACTGTACTCCAGCCTGGGCAACAGAGTGAGACTCCATCTCAAGAGAAAAAAAAAAAAGAGAGAGAGAAACAGAGCAATGTAGTCAAGAGAGTTCTGAAGTTAGACTGGGCTTAAGCCTATCTCTACCCCTCTTTGACTTGCCCAAGTATAACTTCACCATGCCTGTTTTCTCACCTGGGGAAAGTTCATTTTAGTATCTTCCATGCATGGTAGTTGGAAAGATTGGAGAACATGAACTCATGCTCCCCTAGAGAGCCTGTGCCCTGAGGCACTTGTCCACACTGCCTTCTCTCAGTCTATAGATGATCTTATGGCCGCTAATGTCAACCATAATAGTTGAAGCAAATGTCTCCACTACACGGAGCTGCCCACCTGCCCACCAGACAGAAGAGTTCCTGTTGCTTCTCACCATGCGTCCCTGGGTTCTGCTGGGTATAAATAACATATTCGTCCTCTTTGACCTCCTGTGTACAATTCCATGCTGACCATCCCCCTCTGATAGCAGTCTTTCTTCAGACACGACCAATACTATGTATTAGATGTCAATTTTTTTATTTATGATCTCATTCCAGTCTTGCCTTCCTGAGATTACACTGCAGTCACTTTGGAGAATAGGATGTTTACAGACATGCCCTGAGTTACTTCTGTAGATGACTAATCTCATCATTATGTATGAGGTTTACCAGTTTAACATTCACGGAGAGGGTCTTACAGCAAGCAAATCAAAGTGTTGTTTTTTTGATTGTTGTTTTTTTTTTCTTTGAGACAGAGTCTTGCTCTTGTTGCCCAGGCTGGAGTGCAATGGCACGCTCTCGGCTCAACCTCCACCTCCCAGGTTCAAGCAATCCTCCTGTCTCAGCCTCCCAAGTAGCTGGGATTACAGTCATGTGCCACCACGTCTGGCTAATTTTTGTATTATTAGTAGAGATAGGGTTTCGCCATGTTGGTCAGGCTGGTCTCGAACTCCTGATCTTAGGTGATCCGCCTGCCTCGGCCTCCCAAAGTGCTGGGATTACAGGCATGAGCCACCGCACCTGGTACAAAGTGTTGGATTTTAATTCGGTCCGTTCCCATCTGGGCGATCCTTAACAAGTTACTTAGCCTGTCCAGGTCTCAGTTTGCTCATCTGTTAAATGGGGATAATCCTATACCCTGAAAGGCTGTTGTAAGAATACAATAAAATCATGAAATGTGTGTTCTTTAAAAAACGCATTTTGAATTTGTGCCAGGTGACGTTAAATGCTCCATAAATTTTAGTTTCTTTCCCCAAGTTGTTCTGAGCACCTGAAGTCATTCCTTTATTCCGATAACATTTTGGAATTTTCCAGCACAGTCTTTAAAAAGAGAGAAGAGCTATGAATTTTCTCCCTTTTTCCTTCTTTGTGGGAGGAAAATCTGTTCATCAGTTAAAGTAATATTATTCAACGGTCCACTTCAGACTTAGGTTTTTGGGGGTTTTGTTTTGTTTAGCTTTTCTGTTTTATCTTCCTAAGAGAGTAAAACGCAGTAAAGAGAAAATAAATGGGTGTGGGTGAATAGAAAAACAGAGAAGTCAGTAGAAGTTTACAAACTATCAGGAAAATATCATCTAAGCTGTAGGCAACTTTTGACAAGTATAAGAAACTCATGAAAATTTTAATAGATCTGTATTTTACCCTAGAGTTACAGAAACCTTCCAAATGTGTGGCCGTGACCAGACACTACTCTAACAATCTCTCCTTTTCCTTAAGGGAGAGGTTAAAGGGAAAAATGACATTTCACACACTCTAAACACTCAAAATCAGTTTTTCCCCTCCCTCTTTGTTTACCTTCTCAGTCTCTGGGCTAGCTTTCTAACCCCTGGCAACATCCAAAGGCCTATTTCTTTTTTAAAAGGGTCTGTAATAGCTAAAACAAACTAGATAAGTCTGTTTTTCTCTAGAATTAGCTTTAAAACTGGAGCTAGCTCTTGCTGAGGGAATAGAGCTTTCTTGGTACACAGTTTATTTTGAAATAAATGAAGCAATCCTGGATAATAAATTGGCTTTAATTCACTTATTGCACTGAAGGAATGTGAAAATGAGATTGGTAAATTGCTACACTGGTCTTTGAGGAATTTGGGAGAATAGGAGACATGTCAACACACTAGAAAGACAAATATCAAATTTATTTTATTTAAACAGGAAATAAGAAATGGGGAAAAGACAATAGTATTTCTTAAGAACTCTACTGTGGGTCAGGCATGGTAAACCATGGGAGAGGTAGAGGTCATAAATGTCTGGATTTTACCAAAAGGATTTAAGACGCGGCCTCTCCTGATTTCCACGTGTGGAAGTGGAGGCTGGAGACACAGAACAGTGGGAAAGGTAGATGGATTCGTAGCTGGGGAAAAACAGTTTCAGGCCAAATGGCTCTAAATCCTAAATGGTCACAGGGAAGGCCCCACAGGGCTCTTTCCTTTGACCTGTCCTCTTCAACATAACGGATGACAGCATCAGGACCTAAAAATGTTCCAAAGGATTGAGACTAATATGCCACTGTTATATATCAAGACAAAGTAAAAATAATTTAACTAAACAGAGAGAAAGGAGTACAATATACCAGCAGACGCTGGGCACGGTGGCCCACGCCTATAATCCCAGCACTTTGGGAGGCCAAGGCGGGTGGGTGGATCACTAGGACAGGAGTTCGAGACCAGCCTGACCAACATGGTGAAACCCCGTCTCTACTAAAAATACAAAAATTAGCTGGGTGTGGAGGCACATGCCTATAATCCCAGCTACTTGGGAGGCTGAGGCAGGAGAATCATTTTAACCCAGGAAGCAGAGGTTGCAGTGAGCCAAGATTGTGCCATTGCATCCAGCCTGGACAACTGGGGGGACTCCGTCTCAAAAAAAAAAAAAAGAAAGAAAGAAAAAAAAACCAAATACAATATACCAGCAGACTAGAGCTATTTGGAACAGAAAAATCGAGCTCATGGAGGAAAAGATGTCACACATTGGACAAGGAAGTAAGAAGGATCTTGAAGACAAGAGAAGACAAAGACAGAGAAAGCCCTCACCCAGAGAGCTGCCAAGGGATGAAGGCAATGGCGCACACGGGCCTCTGTGGCTGTCCCTCACGGCAGTATCTTTAAGGATGTGGCCCAGTTGTACACTGGTACCTTCTAGGGTCTCTCAGCCACCTCAAGAGACCTACTAGCCCAGGAAATTTTGAGAGTAAATGTACATGTATGAGAGAGAAATATACAAATAGCATCTCTATCTGATGATAAGGTGAACTATTTTCTTAGGGTCAGAAATCCACTTCCAACCAGTTCACAATAGATCCTCCTTCCTGCCTAGATCTTTGTCTCTGAGATTGAGTGTTAACAACCACAAAGGCAACAGAGCTAAGCCACGCTAAAATGTGCAATAGGGTAGGGGTGGGGAAGAGGCGGGGAGAGAAACCCCAGGACCCAGCGATCATCTCAAAGCAAAAAGATGTGTCATTTTAGCGGGTCCACCAAGAGAGTGCGACACTTTGTGGGCAGGAGTAGCCTAAGGACCAATAAGCAGGACACATACGGATGCCTCTGAATCTGTATAAAGCCCCCACCAGGTGTGTAAGAGTATCGATGGTGTCAGCTTTTTCATTATCAATAACATCTTTTAAAGAGATATTTTCTTTTTACACACTTACTGTTGGAAGTCCCTCATCAGCTTTGTTTTAAATCCACCAATTCAGAGATTATGCCTGTGGGCACATTTTCTTTTTTTTTATTTTTTTTTTTTTTTGAGACGGAGTCTCGCTCTGTCGCCCAGGCTGGAGTGCAGTGGCCGGATCTCAGCTCACTGCAAGCTCTGCCTCCCGGGTTTACGCCATTCTCCTGCCTCAGCCTCCCGAGTAGCTGGGACTACAGGCGCCTGCCACCTCGCCCGGCTAATTTTTTGTATTTTTTAGTAGAGACGGGGTTTCACCGTGTTAGCCAGGATGGTCTCGATCTCCTGACCTCGTGATCCGCCCGTCTCGGCCTCCCAAAGTGCTGGGATTACAGGCTTGAGCCACCGCGCCCGGCAGGCACATTTTCAATTACACCACTAATCTTGGGAAAGGACCAGACAGGATTAAAATCCTTCCCAGCCTCCAAAAGAGCCCCAGTGACAGCAAAGGTAAGCCTGGGCGGGGGTAGGAATGGGGTGAAAACAAAGGGACATCTGGAACACTACACAAATCCTCGCCTCTTCTGGGTGAGTTTCAAGGTTATTTGGGGAATTTTTTTCTGTCATCAGGCTGTGTCGTTATATTGGCTATAAGTTCATTTAACTTTGCTCTTAGGCAGAACTACATACACATGGCCATGAAGGCCATATAAAGCTGCTTTTCTTACAGTTTCCTACAATGCTTAACGTAACATATACAGGTACTCTGTGTAACCAACAAGTGCTTCAGTGTACTGCAGAGGGCTGCTCTGATGATGTCTGAGATCACCGAGCTGAGGCTGCACACCCAGGTCACACCTAGCCTGGTGATGAGACAAAAAGAAAATCAGTTGTTTCTCTGCACTTCATATTTTCTTTGTGTTTAAATTAGACAGGACGTTAGAAAATACACGGTAAACTCCAAAGTGCCATAGAAATGAAATGTTTTACTATTGCTGCTTTCTACAGTTGATAACATGGTCTTATCCCAATAGCTATGGATCAAATATTGTTATAGTACCAGCCCAGTGACTGCCCACGTTATTCAATTCCCATTACTCTTCCTCCCAAAATTACAAAGCTTTAAAATGGTACATATAACAGATGTGACGTAGAAAAGAATCAGAGAGGGATTGGGAAAAAAAATTAAAAACTAGCTTGACAAATCTGACATAATCTTAAGCAATCATAAATTCACTGAGCACGTACTAAGTGCCAGACATATTCTAAGCTCTTAACACATTTTATGTCAATTAATTCTTGCAAAACTGAATGAGGTAATGATCATTATCACCTTATTTTTAAGGTAAGATCACTGAGGTTTATAGGAAATAAGTAACACAGCTGGTTAGTGCTAGCTCCAGGACTAGATCCCAGGAAGTCTGGCCTCAGTCCTACCCTATTCTGCACACAATGGGCACTGGCTTTTTATGCGAGAGTCTGGGATAAATGCACATGTCTTAGTGATTGAGAAATGGAGGAGAAAAGTTTATTGACAATGCACCCTATGATCACTTCAAAGACACCTACTTTGTACCCAGCAGGGTTATAAGCATTATACAAACATAATTCATTTCATCTCACAGCAGTGCTATTACTAACCCCCTTCTACAAATGAGGAAAACTGAGGAATCAAGAGGTTAAGTAGCTTGCCCAACCTCACATGGCTAGCAACTGGAAATTTTAAATTAAAACCCAGGCAGTTTTCTCCATAACTATGCTCTGAACACTATATTGCTTCTTAAAACCATGAGAATAGCTGCCAAATACTGTAAAATATGGATAAATTTAATGGCAGACACTAAAACCAATACAACCTTCTCCAGTTCTTAAGGAGTGTTTTTGTAAGGTCCTTTACTCAGGAGAATGGAGAGTTCAAGCATGTGTCGGGCTGGGGAGAAGATAGCAGCTATTGGCCAACTATTAATCTGAGCTGTGGTAATGTTATTTTTTTTATGATAATCTAGGAAGATTTGCCATAGGCCAGCTGATGCCTGCCTGGGTGTTCTGCTCAGTTCGTTCATAATATGAAGTCATCTCAGAAGCAGCAAGAGGTACAGTAACAGCTGAAAATAGAGTCAATGGCATGGAATATCAACTTGAGAAAATAGCAAAATGCAAAGGAAAAGGTAAAGAAAAATAATGAAAGGGAAGATGATATATACACAAGGCAAACAAAAATATGGAAAATTAGTGTCCCTTGAGAAGAAAAAATAAATAGGAAATCAAACTAAACCTACAAAGAAAAGATCACACAGCTCCCAAAAAACAAATTGAAATATTATGACCAACACCAAGATGTCCTGGTAAAATCACTGAAATCCAAAGAAAAAAAGAATGAATCCTGACTGGTCCTCCGAGAAAACTCAAGTCATGTACAAAGGGCAACATTAAAGCTGGCTTCCAAGGCAATATTCAACACCAAGTAACACTCTCTATACGGTTTGGATGGAAGCGGGGAGCAGGGTGTACTCAAGAATTTTATACCCAGCCAGGTTGCCAGACATTATAAAGACAATAAAAATAATTTAACATGCATAGATTTGGATACTATAACAGCCATAGGCTTTCTTGATAAAAACCTATGGATGGTGAAATCCCAACAAGCAAGCAATAAATCACGACAATGGACTTGGGAAAGGCAAGGCTCTTTTATGAAAGGACTACTGGAGAGTGCTGGATCCTTTTATAAAAAGCTGAAAAATTGGTTTAAGTCTCAGAGTTGTTCCTCTCCATGGAAATCTTTCATAAAAGGCACAAGATTTATATGATCTTAAGAGAAACCAGGATAAACACTGAACAGAATGTCAATGTTATAACAGAGACATAAAATAACAATATAACTAATGAAAAAACTAGTATTTGACATTTGTATAGCACTTCTTGGTTTACCAAAGCCTTTTCCATACAATACCTCATTTCAACCAGTTTTAGAGATGGGAGCCTTAAGGCTCAGAGAAGCAAGATGAAAAGGCACTCTCACAGACTTTTCAACCCAATCTTGACAGTCTTTACACATGCACCGCTGTTGCATAAATTTGGCTTATAACCCCTATTTTATTTTTGGGTTTTTTTTTTTTTTTTTTTGAGACGGAGTCTGGCTCAGTCGCCTAGGCTGGAATGCAGTGGCGCGATCTCGGCTCACTGCAAGCTCCGCCTCCCGGGTTCATGCCATTCTCCTGCCTCAGCCTCCTGAGTAGCTGGGACTACAGGCACCCACCACCGCGCCCGGCTAATTTTTTGTGTTTTTAGTAGAGATGGGGTTTCACCATTCACAGGATGGTCTCGATCTCCTGACCTTGTGATCCACCCGCCTTGGCCTCCCAAAGTGCTGGGACCACAGCCGTGAGCCACCGCGCCCAGCCGGGTTTTTTTTTTTAACTTTTAAGTTCAGAGGCACATTTATTTAAGTTTGGGGCACACAGGTAAACTTATGTCATGGAGGTTTGTTGTACAAATTATTTCATCACCCAGGTATGAAGCCTAGTACCCATTTAATTATTTTTCCTGGTCCTCTTCCTCCTTCAACTCTTCATTCTTCAATAGGCCCTATTGCCTGTGCATTGTTCCCCTCTACGTGCCCATGTGTTCTCACCATTTAGCTCCCACTAATAAGTGAGAACATGCAGTGTTTGGTTTTCTGTTCCTGCCTTAGTTTGCTAAGGATAATGGCCTCCAGCTCCATCCAGGTCCCTGTTGTGTTCTTTTTTATGACTGCATAGTATTCCATGGTGTATATGTACCACATTTTCTCTATCCAGTCTATCACTGATGGGCATTTAGATTGATTCGGCAGCACATATACTAAAATTGGAACGATACAGAGAAGATTAGCGTGGATGCTGCACAAGGACTCCATATCTTTGCTGTTGTGAATAGTGCTGCAATGAACATACACATGCATGTGTCTTTATAATAGGAAGATTTATATTCCTTTGGATATATGCCCAGTAATAGAATTGTTGGGGTCAAATGGTATTTCTATCACTAGGTCTTTGAGGAATCACCACACTGTCTTCCACAATGGCTGAACTAATTTACACTCCCGCCAACAGCGTATAAGGGTTTTTTTTCCTCCACAACCATGCCAGCATCTGTTATTTTTACTTTTTAATAATATCCATCTGACTAGTGTTAGATGGTATCTCATTGTGGTTTTGATTTGCACTTCTTTTATGATCAGTGATGTTGAGCTTTTTTCATATGATTGTTGTCTGCATGTATGTCTTCTTTTGAAAAGTGTCTGTTCATGTGTTTTGCCCACTTTTTAATGGGGTTGTTTAGTTTTTTTCTTGTAAATTTGTTTAAGTTCCCTATAGATGCTAGATATTAGACCTTCGTTGGATGCATAGTGGGTAAGAAATTTTCTCCCATTCTATACATTGCCTGTTTATTTTGTTGTTAGTTTTTTCTGCTGTGCAAAAGCTCTTAAGTTTAATTAGATCCTATTTGTCAATTTTTGCTTTTGTTGCAATTGCTTTGGCATCTTCATCATGAAATCTTGGCCCATGCCCATGTCCTGAATAGTACTGCCTTGGTTATCTTCCAGAGTTTTTATAGTTTTGATAACTCCTATTTTGTACACCAACATAAAGACACCTAAGGACTTATGTGTTCTCCTAACAATTCCCAGGCATCCCCCTCACTGCAATTCTTCCAAGTTATCCCTGTTAACTCTCCTTTGCTCCCTGACTTCCCCTTCTCAACCAACTTGAGGAACTGCTCTCTGATATCAGAACAAGGCCTCCTTCTATAAAAATGATGAACAAGGAGCTCCCTCAAAAGAAAAACTGATAGACTCGAGTTACCATTGTGGGAAGACATCAAATAAGGAACATGTGAAGAAACTGGAAGTGTGAGGCCCAAAGAAGGAAAGGCTGAAGAGACACATGAGCGCTGACTTCAGATATGTCAAAGACTGCCATGGGAAATGGCAAATTGTGTGTTGTCTGTCACAGTGGGCAGTGATCTGATCCATGGCCCATCTCTCAAGCTCCCTGGAAAGCCATGTCCCAAACACCAGCCAGTCTCAAACCACTTCATGGTGCTTGTCAATTTAAAAGATACTTTTATTCTTTTTTGGTATCACTATTATCACTGGGATATGAAAATCACTCACCATAATTAGAAGATAACCATACAAATAAAGACAATGACAATAAAACAGCTTTTTGCTGTTGGCCAAAGATTTTGGGACAGAAGTCTGCTGAGCTCTGTCTTTATTACAAAGGGAAATGAGTGTTAGAGAAGGTTAAAGATGCACTAGCAGCAAATTGAGACTTTTGCCTTAGCAGGAGAGTGTGAGTCAATGGTACCCCACGCCATGTCCTTGTGACTCTGAAAATCATCTCTTGGACCACTGTGTTGCACATCCCACACCTGGACAGGAATGGCTGCTGGAGGTGAAAAATGTTCGCAAGCGATCTGTAAAGTTATTCTAGTTTATAACCACAAGAAGGAAGACAAGAGTTCAACAGGAAAACCCATGTTATAATATATAAAGTTTAAGCTAATAAGTACGGTCTGCTGTACTATACAGCATAATGCCTATAGCTAACAAACACGGCATTGTATACTTAAAATTTGCCTAGGGTAGATTTTATGTTATATGCTTTTACCAAAAACAATTAATCATAGTAATAACAAAGAAGAAACTTTGGGAGTTGAGGGACCTGTTTAATGATTGGTTTCACAAGTGGGATTCACAGGTGATTTTCATAAACGTGTTGCAGTTATCCTGAAACTTATCAAGATGTATGCATTAAGTACGTACAGCTTTTCTTTCTTCTTTTCCTTTTTTTTTTTTGAGACAGAGTCTTGCTCTGTCGCCCAGGCTGGAGTGTAATAGTGCAATCTCGGCTCACTGCAACCTCCCCGTCCCAGGTTCAAGTAATTCTCCAGCCTGGGCCTCCCAAATAGCTGGTATTATAGGCACCCCCCCATCATGCCCGGCTAAGTATGTACAGCTTTTTTATGTCAATAAGACCTCAATAAAGTGGTTTTAAAAAAATAAGTAACATTGGCAACAATGGAAAAAGCATCTTTATAAATGCTAATGATACTTATATTTTTTAATGTCCTACAATTTACAAAGCACTTTCATTTACATCATTCCACCTAATCTGTTCAAAGTAATGACTATTCTGTCCTTGAGATAATTCAACAGAATCATCACTCAGGACAGATGATAGCCAAAGCCCTTTGCAACACCAGCAGTCTCAAAATGTGGGCTGCTTTACCACCTTGAATTTGAATTGCTAATTTTTAAAAGAAAGGGAATTTTAAATTAAAACTTTAACCTATGGTCAGTAAGAAGGCTGAATTGGATTTACTGAAGTAGAAAGCAATTTGATTTTAACTCAATGAAGATGAAGCACATCCAGGGGAAGTGAACACGGTAATCACTCTGGGTGTGTGTGTTAATATGACAACACATCATAGGAACGAAAGCACCGCCCTGCAGCTTATCAGGAACAGGAGGGCTCAGGAAAGATCATTGAAGGTAAGGAAGTATTTAAGCCCTGAGTCTGCAATTTAAAAAGAAGTAAACTCCAATGAAGTCAGACAGACTGTAAAGCTCAAGTGTGCAAATTAAACTTGTCTTCCTACCTCCCTTGGCAACCTTTGGACTGCCCCAGATTTATCCAAACTGAAAAGAATAAGACCTCTGTGGTCCTCTTGGGTACCTTAAAGTTAACGGAAATAATTTCACCAGTTCCTCCTTCTTTTAAGGGGTAGTAGATCCAAGCTGCTCTGTAAGGACTTCCTTCAGAATACAGGCTCTTGTCTGAAGGGCCAGGCTGTGCAAGGGGATCATAGCAGGGAGGCCAGCTGGTTTACCAGCTTTGAAGGTACCTTGTCTTAGCTACATTGTTTGACTATTCTCCTGAAAATGCATAAACACTTAAACACAAAGTCCAGGAAGCCCAGAGGGTTTGAGGCACTGCCATTTTTAACTGAAAGGGAAAGAACAAGGCCCTGTCTGAGAATTCCTAATCACCTCAGCAGCTTCCTCGTCTGCAGCCAGTCCTGACCTCTCCTCTCCAGACTCTGCAGGTTGCCAGTCCTTCTCGGAGCCCATTACGATGGGGTGAAGATGAACACCTTTTTCCTTCACTAAGAACCTTTTGTTGTATCCTTCAACCTGGCGAGGTCACAGATGTGTCTCGTATTGAAATGGCTGGGAGAGCCTATGCCATCTGAAGCGTATGTAGGGAGGGGTGGGCAGAGAGAAAGGGCAGCCACCTGGCCTGTCTCTATTTGCTTCTCTCAGCTTCTTTTGCATCATACCACTATTTGTTAAAAGATAACACTTCTATATAATGATAAATTAAAAAATGAGACTAGATATTTGCTAAGGGTTTCTTAGCAGACACTGATTGTCATATTTTATTTATGTGCCAGGGAGAAGTTCCCATGGCCCTTTAATTAGATTTGCTCTATAATTTGCCATATTTCTCTCAGAATTCCATCTGTCTCTTCTTATTATCCTAGTCTTTAAATCTTTCCCTGGAGAGATTAATTCAGTACTATGCTTTTCTTTTTTCTCTTTGAGACAAAAGCTACATGACACAAGATGGCAGACATTCTACAAGATACAAGAACAGCTCAAAATGGCTTTTGCTTTAATATGACATGAAAAGCTTGGGGTTGTAGTTATCAATAAACTCAACCTGAGTGAGCAGTGGATGTGATGTGGGTGCCAAAAAAATAAGCATTACCTTGGCTTGCACTGAAGAGATCTAGCATTTGGATTAAGGGAGGTAAAGACCTACTATTCCCTGTCCTACTAAGATTACATATGGACTATTCTTTTCCTTTATAAGCACTACCTTCTAAGAGAAAAGAGCCAGAAAGGCAATTAGTGTGGCATGGCCTTTAGTGGAAGTGAGAGTCCTCCCATACCCACAGAGGATGACGATGCAGCTGATGAAGTGCTGCTCTGAAACAATCTGGATGGTAGCAGTGGGAGGAAGAGATGCAAAGGCAAAGAGGAAACTTTGTAGAACTAGTTCAGAAATCATCATGAGGGAAAGGAAAACAGAAAACCTATTGTACCATTGGCCCTTGAACAACATGGGAATTAGGCATCAATCACCCGCACAGTTAAAATTCACTGTAACTTCTGACTCTTCAAAATCTTACCTACTAATAGGCTATTGTTGACCAGAAACCTTATTGATAACAGAAATGGTCAATTAACACATATTTTGTATGATATATGTATTATATTCTTAAAATTAAGGAAAGCTAGGGAAAAGAAAATATTATCAAGAAAATCATAAGGAAGAGAAAATGTATTTACCCTACTGTACTGTACTTATTGATACCGTAAGTTTACATTGTCTGCTTACAAACTGAATTATCTGTCTGAAATGGTGAGCAACCACAGTGCAGACCTCAATTTATAGTATATATCAAACAATTCAGCTTTTACTTGTAATGTCATGACTTTTCTCTGCTTTTTGGGAGCACTTCCAGCATCAGTAGTAGCACTTTGTATTAGTCCCGCCATGTCATTCAAAGTTTATAGTATTGCCCTAAACACAAAAAATATGTGAGAACTGAAAGAGATAAGTTTTATTGCAATATGCAATTTACTGGAGAGAGAAACTGCTCATGTGCAGACGGTTAGCATCACATGGCATTTTAAGTGGATACTTCCAACACGTGAGCTCACCACAATGGCAATGTAGCTGGCAATGCAGCAATTATTACAGTAGTACCTTATATATACAGTTAATTTTATGCAATTATGATTTAATAATGTATTTTATGTTGTTTCTATTTCTCTCCACTGCAAAGGACGCCATGTACAGTCTGTTTGCATATGTTTTGATACATTTTTACTTTTTAGAATAGATGTGTGCATTATTTTATGGTAGTAAATGATAAAATAGACTAGTATCTACATATATTTTATGCATTCATGACATACCTTTTTCTTAATTTTTTTTATATTTCTAGGATACATGGTCTGTCTGTGAGTTTTTTCAAGTTGCCACAAATCTCCAAAAATATTTCTAATATATTTACTGAAAAAAATTCATGTAGAAGTGGACTTTCACAGTTCAAACCCATGTTGTTCAAGGGTCAACTGCATTAGTCTCCTATTGCTGCCATAACAAATTACTATAAATTTAGTGGTTTCAAGCAACACAAATCTATTATTTTACAGTTCTGGAGGTCAAAGTGAGTCTCACTAGGCTAAAATGAAGGTGTCAGTGAACTCCTCGGCTTTGGTCCCTTTCTCCATTTTCAAAAGCAGTTGAGCATCTTCAAATCTCTCTCTGACTTTGACTCCTGCCTCCCTTTTTCCTTTATGAGCACCCTGTGATTAGACTGGGTTCACATGGATAGCAAAGATAGTCTCTCCATCTAAAGACCCTTAACTTAATCTCATCTGCAAAGTCCCTTTTTGTCATGCAAGGTAAAATATTCATAGGTTCCAGGATTGGGATGCAGACATCTTTGGGGAGTTATTATTCTGCCTACCACAACTATCATTAGATATGGGGGGATGTGGATAATGAAAGGCTTGAACTTAGATCTCAGGCAAGATTAAGTTCAAGGACTGATAGGTAAATATTGTAGATGTTTAAAATAAGCAGTGGAGTCGGGGAGATCTAGGTTCAAACCTTGATTCTTTCATGTGTGAGTTGGGTAATTTTGGCAAATTGCTTAATGTCTCTATCTCAGTTTCTTCATCTGAAAAACAGGGATAAGCATAGCTTCTCCTTAGACTGTTGTGATGGTCAAGCTAGATATACATAGATGGATGGATAGATAGATAGATAGATAGATAGATAGATAGATAGATAGATAGAGAGATAGAGAGATAGATAGATAAATAATAGATGTGGCATTAGCACATGAAACTGAAGCTCACAAAATTAAACAGTTTGGCCATATCTGTCTAACTTAATACCTATGATGCTTCTATTAGCTAATCCTTAGGATTAAGATCAGTATTTGGGCCTAATTTAGGCAGACATCTGTTAATTCATTAAAAAAATAAGATTCTGCATCTATATAACAATGCTCATTGTCAGAAACTTAATGGAGCATTAGCCTCCATGGAAATAAAGCTCTGGTTATGGAGGAGACCAAACAAATAGGCTAAATATAGCTACATGTGTCAAATAAAAAAGTATCAAATGTGATGTGCAAAATGAGTGCTATAGGTATATGCAACATATGGAGGGTAAAGGATGCAAGTTATTAATCTTAGCTCATAAAAAAGGCTTCCTAATGGCAATGGAGCTTGAAGGAAAGCATCAGATTTCAGGCAGGAGGGTGGAAAGTGATACAACCTAAGTGAGAATGTTCATTGCAAGTTGTAGGAGCAGGGTAACTGAAGTAAGAATTCACATAAAGTACAAGGGACTTAAATGCCAGCAGGAAACAAGAAGTAACTGAAGACTGCAGATGTCCAGGATGTCCACATCAAAGTGATGTGGAAATCATGGAAGAGGCTGGACTAGCTCACATACTGCATTATTCAGGCATTTGATTGCAGAGTTGTCTACTACTCCCTTCATTTCTGTCAACATTTGCTTTGTATATTGTGGAGCTCTTATGTTTGGTGCATGTATGTTTTGAATTGTTATATCTTCTAGGCAAATTGACCCTTTTATCAACATATAATGTCCTTTTATCTTGTAACAATTTGTGACTTAAATTCTATTTTATGATATTAGTGTAGATACTGAAGCTCTCTTTTTGTTATTATTTACATCTTGTTCTACACTTTCACTTTCAACCTTTAGATCTAAAGTGTTTTTAGATCTAAAGTGGGTCTCTCATAGCATGCAGTTAGATCATGTTTTTCTTTAATTCATTCTGCCAATCTATGCTTTTGATTGGATGTTTTTTGTTCGCTTGTTTGTTTGTTTCTTTTGTTTTGTTTTGTTTAAGATGGAGTCTTGATTACTAATATGGAAGGACTTACTTTTGCCATTTCCCTCCTTTATATCTTACAGTTTTTTTGCCCCTCATTTTCTCCACGACCAGTTTTCTTTGTTTTAGTTGACCTTTTTTTAATAGAGGCATATTTTGATGCCTTTCTCATTTCCTTTTGTGTACATTCTATAGGTATTTTCTTTGTGGCTACCGGGAATTACATATAATATCCTATAGTTATAACAATCTATTTTGAATTGATACAAACTTAACTTAGGCATACAACTTAAGCATACAAAATTTCTGCTTCTGTACAGCTCCATCCCCACCTTTATGTTATTGATGTCACAAATTATATCTTTACATATTGTGTACACATGAACATAGAGTATAATTATTTTGTATGCACTTATCTTTTAAATCTTTTAGAACCTACTATTGAACGTGGCTTTTTTAAAAAAATAAACTGGATTTTCACTTTATTGCTGTGGACATTTTACTGTTTCCCAGAGTTCCAGTAGGTTTTTTTTTCTTTAGACAGATTCTTACTCTGTCATCCAGGCTGGAGTGCAGTGGAGTGCAGATGCTGGATCTCAGCTCACTGCAACCTCAGCCTCCCAGGTTCAAGTGACTCTCATGCCTCAGCCTCCTGAGTAGCTGGTATTACAGGTGCAGGCCACCACACCCATTTTTGCATTTTTTATAGAGATGGGGTTTTGCCATGTTGCCCAGGTTGGTCTTGAATTCCTGACTGCAAGTTATCCACTGGCCTCATTCCCCCCAAAGTGCTGGGATTACAGGCGTGAGCCACCATGACTGGCCCAGTAGTTATTTTAAATATCTCAAGTTGTTTTGTTTTGTTTTTAATGTTTCTGTAGGTGAAAAAGGGCCTGGACCTTACTACTGTTTTGTTTTTAATGGTTCTGTAGGTGAAAAAGGGCCTGGACCTTACTACTCCACCAGTTTGCTGACTCCACTCCACTCAGGCATTTTAGAGCTGGAGTGCTGTAAAGTAAGGGAGCCCTGAAATCCCCTTCTCTACCCCTCAACTCTTAGCCCTGAGAATGTCTAGTAGGGGCCCCTAATCACAAGCATTGATTCAGATGGGAGCACTGTGAGAGCAGGCTTTATGCTGCTATTTCTTTTACTGGTTACTATGAATTTATTTTTAAACTTCCATAGTCTTCTTAAGTGTCTGTAATTTTTATATTATTTTAGTTCCATTTATCATTTTGTATATTTAGTTTATTTTCACCTTTTATTATTTGGAGTACAGAAAACTTCTATATTACGATTGTTTTGAATTTTAGATGTTTAGATGTCTTACTGAATTTGAGTCCTAAGTTTGCTTTCCCCTTCTTAATATTTTGATTGTCACTTATTTAACTCTTAATTTCACTTATTTAACTTATCTTTATTCCTTTGTAATATTTATGACTGTTTCATTTCAGTATTTTTTTTAGTTTATGTGTATTTATTAGCTTTTTTCCTAAGTTCTACCTTCTTTAATCTTCACCCATTGTGTTTCATTTATCACAGTTTATCCTTATATTATATTGAATGTTCTATATCATTCTTTTAAGCTGGTATTCTCATACTTATTTCTCTTTATGTTTGTGGTTTTTCAAATCTTTCACATCTATTTCTCACTTTTTAATCTTTAAGTCTATAGTTCACTTTTACCATATTTTTATATTTTACTTTTTTTTTTTTTTTTTTTTGAGATGGAGTCTGGCTGTGTTGCCCAGGCTGGAGTGCAGTGGCCGGATCTCAGCTCACTGCAAGCCCCGCCTCCCGGGTTCACGCCATTCTCCTGCCTCAGCCTCCCGAGTAGCTGGGACTACAGGCGCCCGCCACCTCGCCCAGCTAATTTTTTTTGTATTTTAGTAGAGACGGGGTTTCACCGTGTTAGCCAGGATGGTCTTGATCTCCTGAACTCGTGATCTGCCCGTCTCGGCCTCCCAAAGTGCTGGGATTACAGGCTTGAGCCACCGCGCCCGGCCTATATTTTACTTTTATGTTTTAACTGTTTTCTATTTCCTCAGTCTAGAGTAATGAATAGGGTTTCAGGCCCTGAGGCAAGGTAGTCTAGATTCAAATCCTGTCTCTACCAGTAACTAGCTATATGACCTTGGGCCAACTATTTAATCTCTCAGTGCTTCAATTTTCCATCTATAAAATGAGGACCACAATAGTTCCTAACTAACAGAATTAAGGGAGTTAATACACGGAAGACCCTTACAAGAGTCTGCTGCATGGGCACTGAGGCAGAGATTAACAGCTGTTCACCAGCCCATTTCCCTTTTCTTCTGGACACAGAGTTGGACTACATTTCCCAGCTTCCCTTGCAACTATGTGTGTCCATGTGACCAAGTCCTGGCCAATGAAGTTGTGAACAAAAAAAATGTCCACCACTTCTCGGCCTGCCTATAAAATTTTTTTTTGCAATTGTTATACTTTGCTTATTCTTCTGTCTACTGATTAGCTATGGATGCTCTGGAAGGCTTCAGATGCCACATGTTGAAAATGGAGGAGTTCTGTCCCATCTGAATTTCTGAATGACTACATGGAATAGACCCTTTCTCCACCATATCAACAACCCTGCCTGAAAAGGTAATTTACATGAGCAGATAACAAATTTTGAAAGTGATAAACCACTGAAAACTCCAGTTTTTTAATATTACAACAGCAGGTGTTAAGGAATATAGACATTGGTGCCTTGAAGTAGTGACTACGGAAAATAACAGGCACTAGCTTAGTAATCAAGCAGTGGGCAGCAAGGAAACCAAAATCAGAGGCTGGAAAGATGGAAACTCAGAATATGCAGTGGTAAAACCATCACCTACAATAACTGGAAAGGCAGACCAAGTTTGCAGCTCTAGGGAAATAAGTTGGAAAATAGAAAATTCCTAATAAAATGGAATAGTAAAGATAATATTAAAGTAATGTGAAAGAAAGAAATATGCTCAGTCAGGAATTTGTTGGTTTGCCAACGTCATTTTTACAGAATTAAAATAAACAATCGTGGATGGCCAATAAGGGAGCTCCAAGATGCCCAATTAAAAGCAGCTGTGATCTGTGGCACTCACAGAGAGGAATGAAAAGGAGCAAGTGAATTCAACACCTTCAACTGAAATATCCAGGTTCTCACACTGAGACTGACTAGGCAAACAACTTGATCCATAGAGAATGAAGAACAGGGGGGCGATGGCCCACCCAGGAAGTAGCACAGAACCAAAGGAACCCAGACCCCCAGCCAAGGGAAGTGGTAAGTGATTGTGCAGCCTCACCCAGGGAACCACGCTTCTCCCACAGATCTCTGCAACCTGCAGAACAGGAGATCTCCTCATGAGCCAATGCCACTAGGGCCTTGGGTCCAATACACAGAGCTATGTAGAGTCTCAGCAGAGCAGCTACTCACGCACACAGAGACGCAGGAGTTTTATATACTCTGGCCCCAGGATCCCCTGCACAGTGAGAAATCCTCCATACATATCCCTAAGAAGGAGGCTGAATCCAGTGAGCCAAGCAGCATTGTTCTGCAGGAACTACTTCCAAGCCACCTCACAAGTTAAGACCCACTGGCTTGGAATTCCAGCCAGCCAACAGCAACAGGCTGGAATCTGCCTGAGATAGGTCCGAGTTTCCAGGGAGAGGGGTAGCCACCATCTCTCTGGTCCAGTAGACTTGGCCTTTCCAGCCTGCCAGCTTTGGAGAATACAAATGGTCCCGATGAGGAAGGGGCCCCCATAACACAGCACAACTGCTTTGCCACACTGTGGCCAGACTGCTTCTTTAAGTGGGACCCCAATTCATTCCTCCTTACTGGGAGGGACCTCCCTGTGGGGGCTTCAGCCACTCCAACAAGGGTTCTATGATCTCTCCCTTGGATGGAGCTCCCAGGGGGAGGGGCGGCTGCCATCTCTTTGGTTCAGTGGACTCAACCATTCCAGCCTGCTGGCTTTGGAGAATGCAAACAGTCCAAATGAGGAAGGGTCTGCCACAATGCAGAACACCTCCTCAGACAAAAAGCAGCAAGACCCATCTTTAAGTGGGTCCCTGATACCATTCCACCTGACTGGGTGAGACCTCCAAACAGGGGTCTCCAGTCACCTCTTACACTTATGTTCTGGCCAGCAGTATCCCCCTGGGACAGAGCTTCCAGAGGAAGGAGCTGGCTGCCATCTTTGCTGTTTTGCAACCTTCACTGGTGATATCTCCAGGTATAGGAAAAACCAAGGCAACTAAGGTCTAGAGCAGACCCCCAGCAAACTGCAGCAGCCCTACAGTAGAGTGGCCTGACTATTAAAAGAAAAACAAACAGAAAACAACAACAAGAAAAACATCAACAAAAAGAATCCCACAAAACCCTATTGAAAGGCCAGCAACCTCAAAGATTGAAGGTAGAAAAACCCACAAAGATAAGCAAAGAATCAGTGCTGAAAACTCAAAAAGCTAGAGTGGCTATTCTTCTCCAAATGACAGTAACACCTCTCCAGCAAGGGAACAGAACTGGGCTAAGGCTGAGATGACTGAACTGACAGAAGTAGACTTCAGAAGGTGGGTAATAACAAACTTCACTGAGTTAAACGAAGATGTTGTAATCCAATGCAAAGAAGCTAAGAATCATGATAAAACAATACAGGAGCTGATAGCCAGAACAGCCAGTTTAGAAAGGAACATAACCAAGCTGACGGAGCTGAAAACACACAACATGAGAACCTTACAATGCAATCACAAGTATCATCAGCAGAACAGACCAAGTGGAGGAAAGAATCTCAGAGCTTAAAGACTACCTTTCTGAAATAAGACAGGCAGACAAGAATAGAGAAAAAAGAATGAAAAGGAATGAACAAAACCCCCAAGAAATATGGAATTATATGAAGAGACCGAACCTCCAACTGACTGGGATACCTGAAAGAGACAGGGAGAATGGAACCAAGTTGGAAATCACACTTTAGGATATCATTCAAGAGAACTTACCCAACCGAGCAAGATAGGCCAACATTCAAATTCAGGAAGTGCAGAGAACCCCAGTAGGATCCTCCATGAGAAGATCAACCCCAAGACACATAGTCATCAGATTCTCCAACGTTGAAATGAAAAAAAAAATGCTAAGGGCAGCCAGAGAGAAAGGCCATGTCACCTACAAAGGGAAGCCCATCAGACTAACTGAGGACCTCTTAATGGAAACCCTACAAGCCAGAAAAGATTGTGGGCCAATATTCTACATTCTTAAAAAAAAGAGTTTCTAACCCAAGATTTCATATCTGACCAAACTAGGGTTCATAAATTAAGCAGAAATAAGATCCTTTTCAGAGAAGCAAAGGCTGAGAGAATTCATCACCACCTGGAAGCACTAAATATGGAAAGGAAAAACTGTTACCAGTCACTACAAAAACACACTGAACTACACAGACCAGTGACACTATGAAGCAACTACATAAACAAGTCTGCAAAATAACCAGCTAGCATCACGATGACAGGATCAAATTCACATATAACAATACTAACCTGAAATATAAATAGGCTAGGCCAGGCACAGTGGCTCACACCTGTAATCCCAGTACTTTGGGAGGCTGAGGCAGGCAAATCACCTGAGGTCAAGAGTTCAAGACCAGCCTGGCCAACATGGTGAAACCCCATCTCTACTAAAAGATGGCAGGTGCCTGTAATCCCAGCTACTCAGGAGCCTGAGGCAGGAGAATTGCTTGAACTCAGTAGGCAGAGGTTGCAGTGAACCGGGACTGCACCATTGCACTCCAGCCTGGGTGACACATCTCAAAAAATATATAAAATACATATATATGTATGGAGTGAAACTCCATCTCAAAAAATATATAAAATACATATATAATATATGTTATATATATATGTTACATGATATATATCATATATGTGTTAGATATATGTTATATATGATATATATAAAGGGCTAAATGCCCCAATTAAAAGACATAGAATGGCAAGCTGGACAGAGCCAAGACCCACTGGTGTGCTGTCTTTAAGAGACCCATCTCACGTGCAAAGACATACACAGGCTCAAAATAAAGGGATGAAGGAAAATTTACCAAGCAAATGGAAAACAGAAAAAAGTAGAGGCTGCAATCCTAGTTTCTGACAAAACAGACTTTAAGCCAACAAAGATTAAAAAAGACAAAGAATGGCATTAATAATGGTAAAGAGTTCAATTCAACAAGAAGAGCTAACCATCCTAAATATATATGCATCCAATACAGGAGCACCCAGATTCATAAAGCAAGTTCTTCGAGAATGACAGACTTAGACTACTTAGACTCCCACACAATAATAGTGGGAGACTTTAACACCCCACTGACAATATTAGAAAAATCAAGACAGAAAATTAATAAAGATAGTAAGGACCCGAACTCAGCCCTGGATCAACTGGATCTGATAGACATCTACAGAATTATCCACCACAAAACAACAGAATATACATTCTTCTCATCAACACATGGCACTTACTCTAAAATTGATCACATAATTGGAAATAAAACACTCCTAAGCAAATGCAAAAGAGCTGAAACCATAACAAACAGTCTCTCAGACCACAGCACCATCAAATTAGAACTCAAGATTAAGAAATTCACCCAAAACCACACAACTACATGGAAACTGAACAACCTGCTTCTGAATGACTCTTGGGTAAATAATGAAATTAAGGCAGAAATTAATAAGTTCTTTGAAACTAATGAGAACAAAGAGACAATCTCTGGAGAACAAAGAGAGAATCTCTGGAACACAGGTAAAGTGGTGTTGAGAGGGAAATTTAGAGCATTAAATGCCCACATCAAAAGCTAGAAAGATCTCAAGTTAACAACCTAACATCTCAACTAGAGAACTGGAGAACCAAGAGCAAACAAACTCCAAAGGTAGAAGACAAGAAATAACGAAGATGAGGGCATAAGTGAAGAAGACAGAGACATGAAAAACCCTTCAAAAAAATCAACAAATGCAGAAGTTGTTTTTTTGAAAAAAAATAATAAAATAGATCACTTGCTAGACTAATAAAGAGGGAAAGAGTGAAGAATCAAATAAACACAATCGAAAATGTTAAGGGAGATGTCACCGCTAACCCCACAGAAATACAAATGACAATCAGAAAATACTGTAAACACCTCTATGCACATAGACTAAAAAATCTAGAAGAAATGGGTAAATTCCTGGACACATACACCCTCCCAAGACTGAACCAGGAAGAAATTGAATCCCTGAATAGACTGATAATGAGTTCTGAAATTGAGACAGTAATAAACAGCTTACCAACCAAAAAAAGCTCAGGAACAGATAGATTCACAGCTGAATTCTACCATAAGTACAAAGAAGGAGTATCATTTCTACTGAAACTATTCCAAAAAATTCAAAGGAGGGACTCATCCCCAATTTATTCTATGAGGCCAGCATCATCCTGATACCAAAACCTGGCAGAGATGCAACCAAAAAAAGAAAACCTCAGTCTAATATCCTTAACGAACATCAATGCAAAAATCTTCAATAAAATACTGACAAACTGAATGCAGCAGCACATCACAAAGCTTATCCACTAGAATCAAGTTGGCTTCATCTCCAGGATACAAAGTTGGTTCAACATATGCAAATCAACAAATGTGATTCATCACATAAACAGAGCAAAAGACAAAAACCACATGATTATCTCAGTATATGCAGAAAAGGCCTTTGATAAAATGCAGCATCCTTCATGTTAAAAATTCTCAATAAACTAGGTATTGAAGGAACATACCTCAAAATAATAAGAGCCATATATGACAAGCCCACAGCCAATATCATACTGAATGGGCAAAAGCTGGAAGCATTCCCCTTGAAAAACAGCACAAGACAAGATGTCCTCTCTTGCCACTCCTATTCAACATAGTATTGGAAGTTTTGGCCAGGGCAATCAGATAAGAGAACAAAATAAAGAGTATTCAAATGGGAAGAGGGGGAGTCAAATTATCTTTGTCTGCGGATGACATGATCCTATATCTAGAAAACCCATCATCTCAGTCCAAAAGCTTCTTAAGCTGATAAGCAACTTCAGCAGTCTCAGGATACAAAATCAATGTGCAAAAATTGCTAGCATTCCTATATACCAACAACAGGCAAGCAGACAGCCAAATCCTAAATGAACTCCCATTCACAATTACTACAAAAAGAATAAAATACCTAGGAATACAGCTAACAAGGGAAGTGAAGGACCTCTTCAAGGAGAACTACAAACCATTGCTCAAAGAAATCGTAGAGGACACAAACAAATGGAGAAACATTCCATGCTCATGAATAGGAAGAATCAGTATCATGAAAATAGCCATACTGCCCAAAGCAATTTACAGATTCAATGCTATTCACATTAAACTACCATTGACATTCTTCACAGAATTAGAAAAAACTATTTTAAAATTTATGTGGAACCAAAACATCCCAAATAACCAAGACAATCATAATCAAAAAGAACAAAGCTGGAGGCATCGTGTTACCCAACTTCAAACTATACTGCAAGGCTACAGTAACCAAAACAGCAGAGTATTGGTACAGGAACAGACACATAGACCAATGGAACAGAATACAGAACTCAGAAATAAGACCCAACACCTACAACCATCTGATCTTCAACAAACTAGACAAAAACAAGCAATAGGGAAAGCACTCCACATTTAATAAATGGTGCTGAGAGAACTGGCTAGCCATATGCAGAAAACTGAAACTGGACCCATCCCTTACACCATATGCAAAAATCAATTCAATATGGATTAAAGACTTAAGCATAAAACTCAAAACTATAAAAATGCTGCAAGACAGCCAAGGCAGTACCATTTAGGACATAGGCATGGACAAAGATTTCATGACGAAAACACCAAAGCAACTGCAACAAAAGCAAAAACTTACAAATGGGATCTAATTAAATTAAAGAGCTTCTGCACAGCAAAAGAAACTATCATCAGACACTTTTCAAAAGAAGACACACATCCGGCCAACAAACATATGACAAAAAAAACTGATCATTCAAGAAATGCAAATAAAAACGACAATAAGATGCCATCTAACACCAGTCAGAATGGCTATTACTAAGATGTCAAAAAACAACAGATGCTGGTGAGGTTATGGAGAAAAAGGAATGCTTTTACATTGTTGGTGAGAGTGTAAATTAGTTCAACCACTGTGGAAGACAGTGTGGTGATTCCCCAAAGACCTAGAGGTGCACCATTTGACTCAGCAATCCCATTATGGGGTACACACCAAAAAAATATATAAATCATTGTGTTATAAAGATACATGCACATGTATGTTCATTGCAGCATTTTTCACAATACCAAAGACATAAAATCAATTTAAACGCCTATCAATGATGGACTGGATAAAGAAATGTTGTACATATACAGTACATATACTACGCAGCCATAAAAAGGAACAAGATCATGTCCTTTGCAGGGATATGGATGGAGTTGGAAGCCATTATCCTCCAGAAACTAACACAGGAACAGAAAACCAAACAACGCACGTTCTCATTTTTAAGTGGGAACTAAATGATGAAAATACATGGACACATAGAGGGGAACAGCACACACTGGGAACTATCAGTGGGTGGTGGGTGGGAGGGAGAGCATCAGGAAGAATAGCTAATTGGTGCTGGGCTTAATACGTAGGTGATAGGATGATCTGTGCAGCAAACCACTATCGCACATATTTACTTGTGTAACAAACCTACACATCCTGCACATGTACCCATGAACTTAAAATAAAAGTTGAAGAAAAGAAAAAGAAAGAATGAACAATCCTAAAATTCATATAGAACCAAGAAAAGAGCACAAAGAGCCAAAGCAATCCTAAGCAAAAAGAACAAATCTGGATGCATCACAATACCTGACTTCAAATTATACTGCAAGGCTATTGTAACCAAATTAGCATGGTATTGGTATAAAAGTAGATATATAGACAAATAGAATATAATAGAGAACCCAGAAATAAAGCCAAATAGTTACAACCAACTGATCGACAACGAAGCATATACAAATATAAACTGAGGAAAGGATATGCTATTCAATAAATGGTGCTGAGAAAACTAGATAGCAACATGTAGAAGAATGAAACTGGATGTATATCTCTCACTTATACAAAAATCAACTCAAGATGGATTACAGACTTAAATCTAAGGCTTGAAACCATACAAATTCTAGAACAAAATCCAGGAAAAATTCTTTTAGATATTAGTCTAGGCAAAGAATTTATAACTAAGACCCCAAAAACAACCACCACAAAAATAAATAAATAAATAAATAGGACTTAATTAAACTAAAATGCTCTGCACAGCAAAAGAAATAATCATCAGAGTAAACGCACAACTCACAGAATGGGAGAAAATATTTGCAAACTATGCATCTGACAACAGACTAATACCCAGAATCTACAAATAACTCAAATCAGCGAGGGAAAAAAAATCCCATTAAAAAGTGGGCAAATGACATGAATATACATTTCTCAAAATAACATGTATAAATGGCCAAGAAGCATATGAAAAACTGCTCACCATCACTAATCATTAGGGAATGCAAATTAAAACCACAATGAGAAACCACCTTATCCCAGCCAGAATGGCCATTTATTTAAAAGGTAAAAAAACAAGAGATGTTGGCATGGATATGATGAAAAGGGAAAGTTTATATACTTCTGGTGGTAACATAAATCAGCATCACCTCTATGGAAAACAGTATGGAGATTTCTCCAAGAACTAAAAGTAGATCTACCATTCAATCCAGCAATCCCACTACTGGACTATGTACCCAAAGGAAAAGAAGTCATTATATCAAAAAAACCTACATTCATATGATTATCACAGCACAATTCACAATTGCAAAGCTATGGAATCAACCTAAGTGCCCATCAATCAATGACTGGATAAAGAAAATGTGGTATATATACACCATGGAATACTAGTTAGCCATAAAAAAGAATGAAATAATGTATTTTACAGCAACTCAGATGGAACTGAGTGCCATTATTCTAAGTGAAGTAACTCAGGAATGGAAAACCAAATACCATATTTTCTCATTTGTAAATGGGAGCTAAGCTATGGATACACAAAGGCACACAAAATGATATAATGGACTTTACAGACTCAGAATAGGGGAGTGTGGGAGGGGTGACTTAGAAAGTTACATATTGGGTACAACGTACACAACTTGGGTACACTAAAATTTCAGACTTCAGGACTATACAATTCATCCATGTAAGCAAAAACCACTTGTAATCCTAAAGCTATTAAAATGGTTTTTCTTTAAAAAAAAAAATTTGTTGGTTTGCAAGCATAAATGAAAGGGAATAGAGTCCAAACGTTTGTCCAGAAACTTCTGAGTGTAAAGCCTTGGAAAAAATGACTGCTTCTAAATTCTGAGGAGTAAGAAACAAGATTGAAAAGGCTTTTGAGTGACACAGGTCAAAAGATTCAGCCTAGTAGCAAAGAACTAATTAAGAATTTTGCCTTCCCATCTGACCTTGAAGGCCTCAAGGAAGTCACCATCTCATTGAGAGAAAAGGGTATTAGGGTAAGAAAGTAATATAATAATTCAAGCTTGGTAGTGATATCTAGGGGAAAAACTTTGGGATTTGCTATTGGCATAAAAAAACTTAAGGAAGAAAACAGAACAGAAACAAGTAATCCAAGCACAAAAAGAAAAACACTGCATGATCTCAATTATAGGTGTAATCTAAAAAAAGGTCTAACTCTGAAGTAGAGAATAGAATGGTGGTTAGCAGGGACTGGGGCAAGGGGAGAAGTGGATGGGAAGATGTTGGTCAAAGTATACAAAGCTTCAGTTAGAAGGAGTAAGTTCTTGAGATTTATTCCACAGCATGGTGACTATAGTTAATAATAATGCAATATATTTCAAAATTGCTAAGAATTTCACATTACACACACGCAAAAAAATTTCATACCACACACACGCATGTGAAGTGATGGATATGTTAATTCGCTTGGTTTAATCATTTCATAGTGAATACATATATGAAAGCTTCACATTGTACCCCATAAATATATAAATTATTATTTGTCAAAAATAAAATAATTTTTTTTTAAAAGAAAGAACAGAATCTTATCAGATTTTTGACAGAAATGTATGGCCAAGAAACCATGAGCCTGAACTAAAAATAAAATTGTTTAAAGGCATCTATTTGAGCCTTGAAACAACAGCAGGGCACTAAAGGGCTGCAAAGCTGTGTACCCTCCTAAGATGGCAGACTCCCCTGCAATCACTTCAAACGTAGCCATTGAGAATAAAGTGCAAGAAGGAACTTGCCAGGACAGAGCTGGGGCCATGGAGACCAACTGAGAAGGGATTGCCTTTCCCAGCAAAATCAAGGTCTAATCAGGAAAGTTCTCCCACCTTCTGGTTGAGAACCTCCACCTTGCCTAGCCAACTGGATTCCATTGTTGCTTTGGGCCTGTGATGACTGTGCTGCCCGCTCTTAACCCTGTTCTAAATGGGAGCTTCTAACGTTATGAGGCTTCCCTGCTTCGCCATTGAAAATTGGGAGGCGCTAGGGAGGCGGCAAATAATTTTATTCTCTTCTAGTTCATAAGTCATCAAACCACAAGGATCCTCATTTAGATGTGATGGAGAAGAGAGCACATCACCCAGAGATCCTGAACAGTGACTGAGCAAGGTGCCAGGGCTGAAGGGGACTTAGGGTTCCCCTCTCGGGGGGGTGTGTTGTGTGTGAGGGGAAAAACAAAACAGGAATTTGGTAAACAGTAGGGGAAGCTCTGTTAGAGACTGGCTAGTGTTCACCAAATGTACTTCCTTTCCTCCCACATACACAGATGAGTGACATTTCTCAGCCTCCTTTGCAGTTTTGTATGGCCATGTGACATTCTGGCCAATGGAATGTGGGCAGAAGCAGTATCTGCCACTTCCAGTTCTGATCCATTAAAACCTCCTGTGACACCTTCTTCACTCTTTCTTCCACTATCAGCCAGCTAGGTAGCAAGGGCCAAGGCAACCTTGCAAACCACATGCTAGAGAGAGTCTGAGTCCCTGCATGGCCTTGTGAGGCACAGCAGCCCCTCTATGCAAGCCTGGTACCTCAAGGTAACCATCAGCAAATGGAGAAAACCTAAATTTTACATTAGGAGAAATAAACTTCTGAGGTGTTAAGCCACTGAGATTTCAGAATATATGCTTTAGAACTAGCATCATCTTAAATATGAAAACTTAATACTGGCATGTTCTAAAGGTCAACAACTATGAACATTCCAATGTAATGTAACTAGATGAGTAAATTATGGTGTCAGCATGGAATACTGTGTAACCATTAGGCCAGGCACAGTGGCTCACACCTGTAATCCCAGCACTTTGGGAGGCCAAGATGGGCAGACCACCTGATGTCAGGAGTTCAAGACAAGCATGGCCAACATGGTGAAACCCCGTCTCTACTAAAAATACAAAAACTAGCCAGGTGTGGTGGCAGGCACCTGTAATCCTAGCTACTAGGGAGGTTGAGACAGAACAACAGCTTGAACCAGGTAGGCAGAGGTTGCAGTGAGCCAAGATCATGCCACTGCACTCCAGCCTGGGCAACAGAGCAAGACTCCATCTCAGAAAAAAAAAAAAAAGAAAGAAGAGTATAAAGTCATACTGGTTGACATGAAAACACATCTGTGCTACACTACTAAGTGGGAAAAAATTAGGTTAGAAAACAAGATGCAACATAATCCCATTTCAGTGAAGTGGGAAAAAATTAGGTTAGAAAACAAGATGCAACATAATCCCATTTCGGTAAAGTTGTATGGTTAGGTAATCCAGGTTCTGTGAACCTTCTAGAAGGATGTTCCCTAAATAATTAACAGTGAGGAATATGTGACTTCAGTAATCATTTCATCTTCTCCCATGCATTTTTCAGGCTTGTTTGACATATTACAATGCCTATATATTTTGTGTTTTATTTTTGTTTTTTGAGACGGAGTCTGGTTCTGTCGCCCGGGCTGCAGTGCAGTGACGCGATCTCAGCTCACTGCAAGATCTGCCTCCCGGGTTCACGCCATTCTCCTGCCTCAGCCTCCCCAATAGGTGGGACTACAGACGCCCACCACCACACTCGGCTAATTTTTTGTATTTTTAGTAGAGACAGGGTTTCACTGTGTTAGCCAGGATGGTCTTGATCTCCTGACCTTGTGATCCACCCGCCTCGGCCTCCCAAAGTGCTGGGATTACAGGCATGAGCCACCACTCGCAGCCCGATGCCTATGTTTTTAAATATAAAAACAACAAAGTTATGTTTAAGCAGTAAATGTGTTATTTTTCCTCCAGTTGACCCTGTAATGTCCATTTCCTTTAAGAGAGTTTCCCCATCAGTATTGAATATTCAATATTAAATATCCTGAAAGCATTACTTCAAGCAAGTTGGAAAACCTATGGGTAAGAAAATAAATAACACGATAATAACAATAATAACAATATAACATGATAATAACAATCTTATCTAGGCTCAGAGCACATCTGCACATTTCACAGTTATTCTTATTCATGTATAAGAAGTGACATGATGGATTCTGTTCCAAGATGGCCAAATAGGAACAGCTCCGGTCTGCAGCTCCCAACGTGATCAATGCAGAAGATGGTGATTTCTGCATTTCCAACTGAGGTACCTGTTCATCTCATTGGGACTGGTTGGACAGTGGGTGAAGCCCACAGAGGGCAAGCCAAAGCAGGGCGGGGCATCATCTCACCCAGGAAGCACAAGGGGTTGGGGGATTTCCCTTTCCTAGCCAAGGGAATCTGTGACAGATGGTACCTGGAAAATCGGGACACTCTCACCCAAATACTGTGCTTTTCCAATAGTCTTAGCAAATGGCACACCAGGAGATTATATCCTGTGCCTGGCTCAGTGGGTGCCATGCCCACAGAGCCTTGCTCACTGCTAGCGCAGCAGTCTGAGATCGACCTGCGAGGCAGCAGCCTGGCAGGGGGAGGGGCATCTGCCATTGCTGAGGCTTGAGTAGGTAAACAAAATAGCCGGGGAAGCTCAAACTGGGCAGAGCCCACTGCAGCTCTCCAAGGCCTGCTGCCTCTGTAGACCCCACCTCTGGGGGCAGGGCATAGCTGAACAAAAGGCAGCAGAAACTTCTGCAGACTTAAACGAACCTGACAGCTCTGAAGAGAGTGGTGGCTCTCCCAGCACGGTGTTTGAGTTCTGAGAACAGACAGACTGCCTCCTCAAGTGGGTCCCTGACCCCCATGTAGCCTAATTGAGAGACACCTCCCAGCAGGGGCTGACTGACACCTCGTATAGGTGGGTGCCCCTCTAGGGAAGCCTCCAGAGGAAGGATCAGACAGCAATATTTGCTGTTCTGCAATATTTGCTGTTCTGCAGCCTCCACTGGTGATACACAGGCAAACAGGGTCTGGAGTGGACTTCCAGCAAACTCCAACAGACCTACAGCTAAGAGACCTGACTGTTAGAAGGAAAACTAACAAACAGAAAGGAATGGCATCAACATCAACAAAAAGGACATCTACACCAAAACCCCATTTGTAGGTCACCACATCAAAGACCAAAGGTAGATCAAACCACAAAGATGGGGAGAAACCAGAGCAGAAAAGCTGAAAATTCTAAAAACCAGAGTGCCTCTTCTCTTCCAAAGGATCACAGCTCCTCACCAGCAATGAAACAAAGCTGGATGGAGAATAACTTTGACGAGCTGACACAAGTAGGCTTCAGAAGGTCGGTAATAACAAACTTCTCTGAGCTAAAGGAGGATGTTCGAACCCATTACTAGGAAGCTAAAAACCTTGAAAAAAGATCAGACAAATGGCTAACTAGAATAAACAGTGTAGAGAAGACCTTAAATGACCTAATGGAGCTGAAAACCATGGCACAAGAACTACATGACACATGCACAAGCTTCAATAGCTGATTTGATCAAGTGGAAGAAAGGGTATCAGTGATTGAAGATTGAATTAATGAAATAAAGCGAGAAGAGAAGTTTAGAGAAAACAAAGAGTAAAAAGAAATAAACAAAGCCTCCAAGAAATATGGGACTATGTGAAAAGACCAAATCTATGTTTGATTGGTGTAACTGAAAGTGACGGGGAGAATGGAACCAAGTTGGAAAACACTCTTCAGTATATTATCCAGGAGAACTTCCCCAACCTAGCAAGGCAGGCCAACATTCAAATTCCGGAAATACAGAGAACACCACAAAGACACTCCTCGAGAAGAGCAAACACAAGATACATAATTCTCAGATTCACCAAGGTTGAAATGAAGGAAAAAATGTTAAGTGAAGCCAGAGAGAAAGGTCGGGTTAACCACAAAGGGAAGTCTGATGACTAACAGTGGATCTCTCAGCAGAAACTCTACAAGTCAGAAGAGAGTGGAAGCCAACATTCAACATTCTTAAAGAAAAGAATTTTCAACCCAGAATTTCATATCCAGCCAAACTAAGCTTCATAAGTGAAGGAGAACTAAAATCCTTTACAGACAAGCAAATGCTCAGAGATTTTGTTACCACTAGGTCTGCCTTACAAGAGCTCCTGAAGGAAGCACTAAACATGGAAAGGAACAACTGGTACCAGCCACTGCAAAATCATGCCAAACTGTAAAGACTATCGATGCTAGGAAGAAACTGCATCAACTAACAGATAAAATAACCTGCTAACATCATAATGATGGGATCAAATTCACACATAACAATATTAACTTTAAATGTAAATAGGCTAAATGCCCCAATTAAAAGACACAGACTGGCAAATTGGACAAAGAGTCAAGACCCATCAGTGTGCTGTATTCAGGAGACCCATCTCACATGCAGAAACACACATAGGCTCAAAATAAAGGGATGGAGGAAGATCTACCAAGCAAATGGAAAGCAAAAAAAAGCAAGGGTTGCAATCCTAGTCTCTGATAAAACAGATTTTAAACCAACAAAGGTCAAAAGAGACAAAGAAGGCCATTACATAATGGTAAAGGGATGAATTCAACAAGAAGAACTAACTATCCTAAATATATATACACCCAATACAGGAGCACCCAGATTCATAAAGCAAGTCCTTAGAGGCCTACAAAGAGACTTAGACTCCCATATAATAATAATGGGAGATTTTAATACCCCACTGTCAGTATTAGACAGATCAATGAGACAGAAGGTTAACGAGGATCTCCAGGACTTGAACTCAGCTCTGCAACAAGCAGACCTAATAGACATCTACAGAACTCTCCACCCCAAATCAACAAAATATATATTCTTCTCAGCACCACATTGCACTTACTCCAAAATTGACCACATAATTGGAAGTAAAGCACTCTCAGCAAATGTAAAAGAACAGAAATCATAACAAACTGTCTCTCAGACCACAGTGCAATCAAAGTAGAACTCAGGATTAAGAAACTCACTCAAAACTGCACAACTACATGGAAACTGAACAACCTGCTCCTGAGTGACTACTGGGTAAATAACAAAATGAAGGCAGAAATAAAGATGTTCTTTGAAACCAGTGAGAACAAAGACACAACGTACCAGAATCTCTGGGACACATTTAAAGCAGTGTGTAGAGGGAAACTTATAGCACTAAATGCCCACAAGAGAAAGTGGCAAAGATCTAAAATTGACACCCTGACATCACAATGAAAATAAGTAGAGAAGCAAGAGCAAACACATTCAAAAGCTAGCAGAAGGCAAGAAATAACTAAGATCAGAGCACAACTGAAGGAGATAGATACACAAAAACCCTTCAAAAAAATCAGTGAATCCAGGAGCTGGTTTTTTGAAAAGATCAATAAAATTGATAGACCGCTGGCAAGACTAATAAAGAAGAAAAGAGGCCGGGCACAGTGGCTCACGCCTGTAATTCCAGCACTTTGGGAGGCCGAGACAGGCAGATCACGAGGTCAAGAGATAGAGACCATCCTGACTAACACAGTGAAACCCCGTCTCTACTAAAAATACAAAAAATTAGCCGGGTGTGGTGGCAGGTGCCTGTAGTCCCAGCTACTCGGGAGGCTGAGGCAGGAGAATGGCATGAACCCAGGAGGCAGAGCTTGCAGTGAGCCGAGATCGCACCACTGCACTCCAGCCTGGGCGACAGCGCGAGACTCCTTGTCAAAAAAAGAAAGAAAAGAAAAGAAAAGAAAGAAAGAAAGAAGGGAAGAAGGGAAGGAAGGAAGGAAGGAAGGAAGGAAGGAAGGAAGGAAGGAAGGAAGGAAGGAAGGAAGGAAGGAGAAAAGAGAGAAGAATAAAACAGATGCAATAAAAAATTATAAAGAGGATATCATCACCAATCCCACAGGAATACAAACTACTATCAGAGAATACTATAAACACCTCTACACAAATAAACTAGAAAATCTAGAAGAAATGGATAAATTCCTGGACACATACACCCTCCCAAGACTAAACCAGGAAGAAGTTGAATCTCTGAATAGAGCAATAACAGGCTCTGAAATTCAGGCAATAATTAATAGCCTACCAACCAAAAAAAGTCCAGGACCACATGGGTTCACAGACCAATTCTACCAGAGGTACAAACGGGAGCTGGTACCATTCCTTCTGAAACTATTCCAATCAATAGAAAAAGAGGGAATCCTCCCTAACTCATTTTATGAGGCCAGCATCATCCTGATACCAAAGCCTGGCGGAGACACAACAAAAAAAGAGACCAATATCCCTGTTGAACATCAGTGCAAAAATCCTCAATAAAATACTGGCAAATTGAATCCAGCAGCACATCAAAAAGCTTATCTACCATGATCAGGTCAGCTTCACCCCTGGGATGCAAGGCTGGTTCAAGATATGCAAATCAATAAATGTAATCCATCACATAAACAGAACCAACAACAAAAACCACATGATTATCTCAATTGATGCAGAAAAGGCCTTCGACAAAATTCAACAGCACTTCATACTAAAAACTCTCAATAAACTAAGTATTGATGGAACATATCTCAAAATAATAAGAGCTATTTCTGACAAACCCATCACCAATATCACACTGAATGAGCAAAAACTGGAAGCATTCCCTTTGAAAACTGGCACAAGACAGGGATACCCTCTCTCACCACTCCTATTCAACACAGATTGCAAGTTCTGGCCAGGGCAATCAGACAAGAGAAAGAAATAAAGAGTATTCAATTAGGAAAGGAGGAAGTCAAATTATCCCTGTTTGCAGATGACATGATTGTATATTTAGAAAACCCCATCGTCTCAACCCAAAATCTCCTTAAGCTGATAAGCAACTTCAGCAATGTTTCAGGATAAAAAAATCAATGTGCAAAAATCACAAGTGTTCCTATACACCAATAACAGACAGAGACCCAAATCATGAGCGAACTCCCATTCACAACTGCTACAAAGAGAATAAAATACCTAGAAATCCAACTTACAAAAGATGTAAAGGACTTCTTCCAGGAGAACTACAAACCACTGCTCAGCGAAATAAAAGAGGACACAAACAAATGGAAGAACATTCCATGCTCATGGATAGGAAGAATCAATATGGTGAAAATGACCATATTGCCCAAGGTAATTCATAGATTCAATGCCATCCCCATCAAGCTACCAATGACTTTTTTCACAGAATTGGAAAAAACTACTTTAAAATTAATAGGGAACCAAAAAACAGCCTGCATTGCCAAGACAATCCTAAGCAAAAAGAACAAAGCTATAGGCAGCACACTACCTGACTTCAAACTGTACTACAAAGCTACAGTAACCAAAACAGCATGGTACTGGTACCAAAACAGAGAGATAGACCAATGGAACAGAACAGAGCCCTCAGAAATAACACCACACATCTACAACCATCTGATCTTTGAAAAACCTGACAAGAACAAGCAATGGGGAAAGGATTCCCTATTAATAAATGGTGCTGGGAAAACTGGCTAGCCATATGTAGGAAACTGAAACTGGATCCCTTCCTTACACCTTATACAAAAATTAATTCAAGATGGATTAAATACTTAAATGTTAGACCTAAAACCATAAAAACCCTAGAAGAAAACCTAGGCAGTAACATTCAGGACATAGGCATAGGCAAGGACTTCATGACTAAAACACCAAAAGCAATGGCAACAAAAGCCAAAATAGATAAATAGGATCTAATTAAACTAAAGAGCTTCTGCGCAGCAAAAGAAACTACCATCAGTGTGAACAGGCAACCTACACAATGGGAGAAAATTTTTGCAATCTACCCATGTGATAAAGGGCTAATATCCAAAATCTACAAAGAACTTAAACAAATGTACAAGAAAAAAAAAATCAAAAAGTGGGCAAAGGATATGAACAGAAACTTCTCAAAAGAAGACATTTATGCAGCCAACAGACACATGAAAAAATGCTCATCATCACTGGCCATCAGAGAAATGCAAATCAAAACCACAATGAGATACCATCTCACACCAGTTAGAATTGTGATCATTAAAAAGTCAGGAAACAACAGATGCTGGAGAGGATGTGGAGAAATAGGAAAGTTTTACACTGTTGGTGGGAGTGTAAACTAGTTCAACCACTGTGTAAGACAGTGTGGCGATTCATCAAGGATCTAGAACTAGAAATACCATATGACCCAGCCATCCCATTACTGGGTATATACCCAAAGGATTATAAATCATGCTACTATAAAGACACATGCACATGTATGTTTACTGCGGCACTATTCACAATAGCAAAAACTTGGAACCAACCCAAATGTCCATCAATGATAGACTGGATTAAGAAAATGTGGCACATATACACCATGGAATACTATGCAGTCATAAAAAATGATGAGTTCATGTCCTTTTCAGGGACATGGATGAAGCTGGAAACCATCATTCTCAGCAAATTATTGCAAGGACAGAAAACCAAACACCACATGTTCTCACTCATAGGTGGGAAGTGAACAATGAAACACTTGGACATGGGGTGGGGAACATCACAAACAGGGGCCCGTCATAGGGTGGGGGAAGGGGGAGGGATAGCATTAGGAGAAATACCTAATGTAAATGACGAGTTAATGGGTGCAGCAAACCAACATGGCACATGTATACCTATGTAACAAACCTGTATGTTGTGCACATGTACCCTAGAACTTAAAGTATAATTTTTTAAAAAATGTTTTAAGCCAAAAAAAAAAGAAGTGACATGACATAAACTGCCCGGTCTCTGCCCTCCTAACCCTGGGACATCAGGCAGACCTTGAAAGCTGGATATTATCATTTGGGAGGTGAGGAGAAGGCAATGCAATGAAGGTCCCTGCTCTAAAGGCCCTGGTTTGACTTGTACAAGGAAGCAGTAAGGTGCAGAAAGGAGCTTCAGTGGGAGCTATGGCCAGGCTTTGAAATCCTCCCCACACCAGCATGATGACTGGTGTGTCTACCACTGAGCTCCCTGCCTTCCAGTTAGCCAGGGTGAAAAAATAACCAATCCTCTTCTGACACAGATCTCTCTGTTATTAGGATCACAGAAAAGGTGTCCATGGTGACGATCCTGCCTTTGGGGTTTAGATCATAGACGACTATACCTATGCTTAAATAGCTGTCATAAAAATAGAGTTTTGAGCAGAAATGTGGATCCAGAAAATAGATTTTTAGAAAAATTAAACTACCAATAATGTCCACAGTGAATAGAAAGAGGCTGGTGGCTGAAAATCTATTTAAAGGCTACTGCAACAATCCTGCATGCATGATGAAGATGGAAAGAGAAAGGAAGAATTTAGGGCGCAAACCCAGGCCCTAAGCATCCAACAGATTCACAGAGTCCATGTACTAAGTGCAGGGAAACTGAGACCACTCCAGGTATCTCAAGCAGAGGAAATTTAACATAGAGAATTGGTTACAAAGATACAGAAAGAACTAGAAGAGAACAAAGGAGAGGGAGAGGGCAGAAGTAAAAAGGAAAAGGGGGTCATAGCTAGACACCCATCATTAATGCTCCTAAACGATGTCCCTCGGCCTGCTTGGCCTGAGGAGGTTGTGCCAGTTGGCTCTGAAGCCACCAAGGAAGTGTTACATCAACTAAGACTGGAGCCCCAGTAAGGGGGTCACCTGCAGGGTTGCCGATGTTCCAACTCACCCCGTCCTTACTATCACTACAGCAACTGCTTGCAATGACCTCACAGTAAAACCCAGAATCAGGAAGTTTTTCTCTCTGTCTTACTGGTCTCCCACCAGTGCCTCCTATTAACAGAATTTAACAGCAAACAAGCTGGCGAGATAGCCTGGGACGTGTAGCTTTCCGGCTCCTAGCCCTAGCAGTAAAGAGCAAAGCACAGGAAGGTAAGTGAAAGGCCAGCCTACACTCTTACCCGTTTGTAACAAATGTCCATTGTGAAGGATATGTACAGGGCAATGGTGAGGAAGCAAGGTGATGGGGAGGGTAGGGGTTATAGTCCTTGCCTTCAAGGAAAATCCTAGAGATAATTTAGAATTGGGGCAATAGCAAAATTGCTCCTGTGACTGTATGGCAATCAGGTCATTGAAATTAAACGGAAATGACCAAGTTGGAGCCAGATAAAGCATGCCATGTGCCCTCTCCAGAATTCTCTGTCTGCTACACTAAAAATAACATCTTTCTCTTGTTGACAGAATTGCAGCTAGCACATATGGTACCATTGTGCAAATTTTTAAAAGGTATCTTCTCTGGGGTGCTAAAATATAAAAAGATGTCTTCTCAGGGAGGGTAAATTAGAAAAAGGTGGCACCTCTGAGCTGATGAATTAGAAAAAGGCTTGCCATCCTCAGCACCAGGGCTCCATTCACCCCTTGGCCAGTACCATTGTGTGGGATGTCACCTGCACAGTGGCAGGCTGCAGGCCACCTGTAATATGCTACTGTTTGCTAAGCCCTTTTATCTCTCATCTTACATGATCCTCACAATAGTCCCACAAAATAAGCATTATTACTTCCCATCTTACAGTCGTAAAGAATTAAATGGCTTATTCCCAGTCATATACTTAATAAGTGACACAGGAGCTGGTAGAAATGTGAAATCTAATAATAGCTCCTCAACAATAATATTGGGCGCCAACAGTGAGGCAGAAACTGTATGTACTTGAAACTCTACACATATGACCGCAGTCAATTCTCTTAACAGTACGAGGTTGCTAGTATTCTCTGCATTTCACTGGCCAATTTTTGACTGCTAGGAGAACAAGGACATCAGGGTCCCGGGGAAGCCCCCCACCCCGTGCAAACAGTGTGTGTGCCCAGTCCCCGAGCCACCATGAATGGCATTCTTTCATTTATTTTATTTTTTTTTTTTTTGTACTAGTTATTGCCTCACTCAAAGGAGGCCTAAACACAGTGAGATCTGAAGGGACAAGGAGACTGAATAGGAATATCTGAAGCTGGGATTTCCTGTGGGTTTTTCTACGAGTGAAACAAAAAGCTCCTTTGACTCTGGTTCCTTCGGGGTTCCAGGGAACAAGCTGGCATTATCTGTGCACTGAAGGGCCTTTGACTCCCACACTCACTGCAGACAATGCTAAAAGAACACCCAAAGGATTAGTGAAATGGCCTGCCAAGTCCCCAACTTTACAGAAGCTCTCCCTTGGTGGAAATAGCTCACAAGTGACAGCTCTGAAAATTTACAGAGAGCCGGCAAGGTTTGGTGGGAAGGCAATAGACCGAGTCCTCATCCTCTGCTGTCCCAGTGCATACTCAGGTTGGGTACATTTTCATAACGGTTTTATTAAATAGATTTTCACTGTGACTATTTCCTCCCTGGAGCTAAAACACCTGAGAAGCCAAGGAAGAAGGAAAACTGTGTTTAGAGAGAAAGGCAATGACAGACGCCCTGCTGAGCTGAACTTCTTTTAAGGTTAGAATGCCCTCTTTGGGTATGAAATTATAGCAGCAAGAGCAGGGAATTTTCTGAGCCAGAAGAAATTCAGAAACACCAAAATCCACACAATGTCCTAACGGAGAATTGTATAGAGCTTACATTTCATAGAGATGAAAATGTTATAGAGGCAAAACCAAAATTCAATTGCACAGTGAAAAAACAAAAGATTTACTGGGTCTAGAACTATAACTCCTATAACAGAGCCAACCTATATGTTTTGTTACACAGCCTTCACTGTCCATGATACATTTGGTATCAATCATCCACACCGAATCTTCTCATCACCAGCAGCACTAGAGATACTCAGAGCCCAAGACAGCATCCTACCCACCAAAAGAATAGCTCAAAAGAATTGTCATTGCTGGTTGGTATTTAATGGGGCACCTTGACAGTTTCAACCCTTTTCCTTCAGGCCTATCAGTGAAAGCAGTTGTCCAGTTCATCTTGTAAGACCAGCAGGGTCTCCAGAGCATGGACAGACTACAGGGTAGGTTATCATTTGTCCTAAGGCTACAAAATGTGGCATCACAGGATTCATCCAAAAGGCAGCATCGGGAGAGTCTATAATAGTCAGCCCTCCAAAGAGTGTAAGTCAAGCAGGAGAATCCAGGGGTCAGGCCAAGGATCAAAAACCAGGGAGGGGCCCAGCATGGTGGCTCATGCCTATAATCCCAGCACTTTAGGAGACAGAGGCAGGAGGCTTTCTTGAGCCCAGGAGTTCAAGACCATCCTGGGTAACATGGGAAGATCCTGTCTCTACAAAAAATAAATAAAAATAAAAATAGCCAGGTATTCTGACATGCTCCTATAGTCCCAGCTACTTGCAGGGCTGAGGTGGGAGGATCACTTGAGCCCAGTAAGTAGAGGCTGCAGTGAGCTGTGATCATGCCACTGCACTCCAGCATGGGCAACAGAGGGAGACCTTGTCTCAAAAAAAAAAAAAAAAAAAAAAAAAAAACAAAGAGGTCTAGTGAGCCCACAGTTTTGGCAGCTGAGTTCGGGAGGCACTCCCACTCAGAGCATACTGCTGTGCTGCTTTATGGAGAAGCCAGCCTGCACTCACACTCCAGGAATGTGCTGAAGCTGGGGGTGAACAATACAACCCCACGATGTCTTGTGCTTATCTTCCCCAAGACACTCTCCTGTTCATCTGTTCCTCCCTTATGCAGTGCTGTGCCTGGTGGCTCAGAGAGCAAACGCAGCATATCAGCAGCCTGTCTCAAGAAACAGAGGCAGTACAATAGTAACTGAGGCTAAGAACTGGAAATGGAGGAGGAGGGAAAGAGGGGAAGTGGAGGGAAAGTAGCAAAACAGCTATTAAGCACAAATCCATGATGCATCATCTCCAATTCCAAAATCCAAAATTCTCTGAGAACCTTAAGCTTTCTCTAATTCATCTGGCAGTAATCTGACCTGACTGAACTCACATGGTGGCAGAACCTCATGTGCACAGATGTGATGCAATTTGGAGTCTTTATTTATCCTACTCAGTGGGAACAAGCATCTGTTTTGCTGTAGAAACACTAATGTGATTCAGATAGCATTATATATCTGTAGAAACACCAACGTGAATCAGATAACATTAATCCACTTGGACCTGGATTAGGACAGGAGGGAGCCACAGATCACTGGACAAGCAATAAAGTCAACAGATTATAGGCAGGACTGGCTGCTGGGGACAACACAAGCAAGTTTATAGTAAAAGCAGTTCTCTACACATAAATGATGATAGGTTGTGACAAATACTGATCACATTGGACCTTCACTGCAACTCTGTAAATTGAGGGCTGATATTAAAATCCCCATTTTCACAAGGGAGGACACTGAGATCTAGAGACACTAGAGGACTTATGCAGGACCCTGACCCTCCTTCCACATCCACGTCCTTTCCACCTGGCCATTCAGCTGGTTGTGGTTAACTGTCACTTATCCACAACAATAACAAACAAGTTGAAGTATGTTGATCACAATTAAATGACGTTTGCCTTTGGGATGTACCTCTGTGCTTCCAGGAGAAGATGCATTTGTCCATTGTTTCAGGAATGCACCATACTTCATGATAAATGATAAACACAGGAGGTGTTGGGAGCACCAGAGGTGTAAGGGTTGGCTAGGGGGATGCTGCAGTGTCCCATGCTTCATCAGTCTCCTAAATCCACTCCAAATTAAAATCATGATGATGTGCTTTGCTATGGGGAATAGACATTTTTCTCTCATGAAACATGTAGATGGAGGCTCCTTTAGAGATTTTTGTCACTTTGGCGTGTTGATCTTGAACATGCACTCTACATGAAAAGTGTGCTTGTGAACCCAAGCAACATTAAGACAAGTGCCTTGTGCTCCTCTTTCTAACTCAACTGTTACCTAATCCTCTCCACGTGATGTTTCAAGAGCCACTCCTGGTTGAGGGCAATTCTACCTACTCCTGCATGTCATGGTGGCTATATTACACATGCTGTTTTAAAGCAATCCAGTTCAATAAGTCTTTATCGTTACTATAAGTCTAACATGAATTATAAGAAGGCAAATGAGACAAGGTTTGTCCTCAAGAAATTTACCCCAGACTAATACAAAGACATACCCGAAACAGTGGATTTCTCTCCACTAAATTCCTGGTGATTCACACCTTCCCTGCTCTGTGATAATTAATAATTATTCATTTTATTGGCAAAGGCAGTCTCCTAATTTGGATGTTGTCTTTCAAAAAGGATCTTTTACTCACTGAAAAAGAAAATAAGGAGGAAACACAGCAATAGGTAAAAAATAGGCTGCTATAAAAACAGACACATAGATCAATGAAACAGAATAAAAAACCCAGAAATAAACCTACATATTTACAACCAACTGATCTTTGACAACATTGACAAGAACATACACTGGGCAAAGGACACCCCTTTCAATAAATGATATTGGGAAACTGGATGGCCATATGCAGAAGAATGAAACTAGACCCCTATACCTCACCATAAACAAAAATCAACTAAAGATGAATTAAAGTCTTAAAAATAAGACCCAAAACTATAAAAATACTAGAAGAAAAGTAGGGAAAACTCTTTTGGACATTGGTCTATGCTAAGAATTCATGTGTAAGACCTCAAAAGCACAGGCAACAACAAAAAGAAAACATAAACAAATGGTACTTAGTTAAACTAAAAAGCTTCTGCAGAGCAAAGGAAATAATCAACAGACTTAAGAGACAACCTGCAGAATGTGAGAAAATATTTGCAAACTATGCATCCAACGATATCCAGAATATGCAAGGAACCCAAACAATTCAACAACAACAACAAAAATAATTCCATTAAAAAGTGGGAGAAGGACGTGAATAGACATTTTTCAAAAGAAGACATACAAATGGCCAACAGGTATATGAAAAAATGTTCAACATTACTAGTAATCAAAGAAATGCAAATTGAAATCACGAGATGCCATCCTATGCCAGTCAGAATGGCCATTATTAAAAAGTCAAAAAATAACAAATACTGAAGAGAATGCAGTGAAAACTGAAAAATATAACTATTGCTGGGAATATAAATTATTAAAACCTCTACGAAAAACAGTATGGAGATTTCTCAAAGAACTAAAACTAAACCTACCATTTAATACCGCAATCCTACTACTGCATATCTACCCAAAGGAAAAGAAATCAATGTATCAGAAAAATACCTGGACTCACATGTTTATCAAAGCAATATTCACAACAGCAAAGATATGGAATCAACCTACCTGTTCATCAACAGAGAACTGAATAAAGAAAATACAGTGGACATACAAAAGGGAAAACTATTCAGCCACAAAAAATGAAATCATGCCTTTTGCAACAACATGGATGGAACTGGAAGCCATTATCTTAAATGAAACAAGTCAGACACAGAAAGACAAATGTCACATGGTCTCACCTACAAGTGGGAGCTAAATCATGTCCACACATGGATACAGAAAGTGGAATAACAGACAGTGGAGACTCAGAAGGGTGATGATAGGAGGGGTGAAGGATGAGAAATTATTCAATGGGTACAATGTACATTATTTGGGTGATGGACATCCTAAAAGCTCTGACTTGACCATTAGGCCAACTATGCATGTAATGAAATTGCACTGTACCTCATAAATTTATATAAATAAAAAAACTAATCATTTGACCCAGCAATCCCATTACTGGGTATATACCCAAAAGACTGTAAATCATTCTACTATAAAGACACATGCACATGTATGTTTATTGCAGCACTATTTACAATAGCAAAGACTTGGAACCAACCCAAATACCCATCAATGATAGACTGGATAAAGAAAATGTGGCACATATACACCATGGAATACTATGCAGTCATAAAAAAAGATGAGTTCATGTCCTTTGCAGGGACATGGATGAAGCTGGAAACCATCATTGTCAGCAAAATAACACAGGAACAGGAAGCCAAACACCATACGTTCTCACTCATAAGTGGGAATTGAACAATGAGAACACATGGACACAGGAAGAGGAACATCACACACACACCGGGGCCTGTCAGGGGATGGAGGGCGAGGGGAGGGAGAGCATCAGGATAAATACCTAATGCATGCGGGACTTAAAACCTAGATGACAGGTTGACAGGTGCAGCAAACCACCACGGCACATGTATACCTATATAACAAATCGGCATGTTCTGCACATGTATCCCAGAACTTAAAGTAAAATTTAAAAAAACTTTTTAAAATAAAATTAAAAAGCAGAATAAAATTTTAAAGATAGTGTTGATATAAATTCACATCAGGATTAGCTGAAGGGAAAGTAACTCCCATAAGACATCTCATTCTGTTTCTGCTGAGCCTGTTCTGACTCCTTGAAATGAGAAAAACAGGGGTAATAATAATATAGTTTATCATTTATTACCTTATGCTTTTCAAAAAAAGTTTCAAAAAACTTTTACACACAATCAATATTTGAATGAATGCACTTAGATAATCCCAAATCACACAGTCAAGAAAATATATAAAAGTTAAATTCAAATGATAGAATTTGTCCATTTTTCCATTCAAATTACAATTTAAGTCAAGTAAAGAAAGACACACAAAAGCTGTATGATTAGGAGGGAGTGCAGTGCTCATCCTCCTGTCCCTAAGGCCGATTAGCCAGTTGGGTGAGAGATGAGATTATGAGTTCTGGGTCAGTGAGTCACTCCCTTTCACCGTGGCCCCCAGACACAAACAGCTGCAGGTCTCCCAAAGCGTGTGTCCACCCTACAGAGCTGCCACCATACGGAGGAGAAAATGTGGGTGAAAGTAAGCAACACCACAACCAAGAAATTAACTCAGTATTCTACAAATGAAGAACTACGTATCCCTTTCTGAATGAAGAGCAGCACATTTCACACACAGTGTGGAAATCAATATTGAGTACATTGTTTTCAAAATTGTCATACCTAGGAGTAAACCCAGCAATAGGTAAATTATGAATTAAAGGAGTCCTTCTTTCTTCCTCCATCTATCCATCCATCCAGCCTCTAAGGTATTTATTAGGTATCTACTAGGTGCCAGATACCTCTTAACGATTTTGGTACATCCTGATGTGCCCAATCATTCTGATGAAACAATATCAGAAACTTTATGATAATTAATTCTCTTTTTTCCATGGGACTATAGGCTTCTCAATGGTATAGACAATACTATCTATTTAAATTTATATGTCAATTTATATATATGCAAACATAAGTATATATACTTTTTTTATATTCAAGAGCTACCATAGTATCTGACTATATAGTGTATGCATCTCAATAAATATTTAAACTGAACTGAACTTCTGAAACTCTTGATTGGTTTCAAAAGATATAAAAATAATAGACTTGGTTAATTTATGCATTGGATTAATCCATCCTAAATATAATTAACAGTTTGGTCTAATCCAGTGAGAATAGAGTAAACCATAAGTGTACCACGTAGATGAGGGAGTAAGGAGATAAACCAGACGACTTCTTTCAGCTGAAGAAATCTACACTGGAGTCAGAAAAACACGTTATATCCATACCAAACTATAACAGAAGAAGGAGAGAACAGATGATTCCAGAGAACCAGGGAAGGCTGAGAAGCATTATTGATTTGCTAGATCATAAATGAGGGATGACATTTTGATGTGTTCAGATTGGGAGCAAGGAAGATGGGTTCTGTAATATTCTTGGTGGGCAGAATAATGTGCACAATAAAAAGGCCAGAGTGTCTGTTTTAGGTGTTTGAGGGCCAGTGTACGGAAGGCTTGAAAAGGGATGCTAAGAATTTGCTTGGGGGCAGATAATGAGTTTCTGAAATCCCTGTCCACAGAGGAACAATAACCCAATCAGATCTGTGCCTTGTGAGGACTGTCCTGGCAGCAGTGCGCAGGCCTGGCTGGACATAATGACACAATCCAGCAGAGACATAACGACACAATCCAGTATCAGAACTGGGCAGACACAGGAAGGCCTGGAACACCTTCTGAAGAGGCATCCTAGGTGTGGCTGTTAAGCTCTAAGGCCTAAGAATACCAGGCTCCCTTAGTTCTTCTCTCTAGACTGGATGGCCCTTGAGAACAATCTACATTTTTGTTTTGGGGGGTTTTGTTTGTTTGTTTGTTGTTTTTGTTTTTTTAGAGACAGGGTCTTGCTATGTTGTCCAGGCTGGAGTGCAGTGGCTATTCACAGGCACAAGCATAACGCACTGCAACCTTGAACTCCTGGCCTCAAGCAATCCTCCCACCCCAGCCTTCCAAGGAGCTGGGACTATAGGCATGCACCACCATGCCTGGCACTCTACATCTTTAAGTACCCTGCAATGCACAACACTGTGCTGTGTATACAGTCGGTGCCAGTAAGTGTTTGTGAATGAATAAATAAATACAATAGGAGAAATTAATGGATGAGTTAATGTCTCTAGGAGATAATTCTATAAGGAACACAAAATGATTAATAGAGTCGAGGTAATTTAAGGCCCCCAAATCTACTGTTTAAATTGAATACAGATGATCTATCCCCAAGGACAGTGTCTCACATTTCATTTTGCTTGGCCTGCAGCTATAATACAAAAACACTGGGGAAACATTAAGACTTGTACTGAAATATGCAAACTTTTTTTCTTCAGAAGATTTATGATCCCAAAACAGCTCTTGCAACTCTAAGTTTCCAGTGTAGCAGAAACATAAGAACCCCATTTTACCTCTGTATTTACTTTTTTTTTCACTTGACCACTGTAAAATAATCTTCGTTTTCCTATCAGTGTTGGAGTAAGATGAGGCATGCTTTCACTTATAAATGCAAAACACGCACATTCTCCTGTGTTAAAGATAAAGTCCAACAATCAATCTACTCACAGATCAGGAGATGACAGGTACAGGCCGGCCGCGGCGGCTCACTCCTAGTAATCCCAGCACTTCAAGAGGCCGAGGCAGGCAGATCACTTGAGGTCAGGAGTTCAAGAGCAGCCTGGCCAACATGGTGAAACTCTGTCTCTACTAAAAATACAAAAATTAGCTGTGCGTGGTGGGGTATGCCTGTAATCCCAGCTACTTGGGAAGCTGAGGCAGGAGAATTGCTTGAACCTGGGAGGAGGAGGTTGCAATGAGCCAGGACTGCACCACTGCACTCCAGCCTGGGTTACAGAGTGAGACTCCGTTTCAAAAAAAAAAAAAGATGACAGGTATGATAAAGAAAAGTTAGGTAGGTGTACATGTCACAAAATGCAATTTCAACTCAGATTCCACACTCAGGACACAACTTACTCATTAAACTTTAGATATTTCACCTTTCAACCTGTGAAAGCGATTAGTCTCCATGCAGGGCCACCTGTCAAATGCACGTTTCTATTCCTGGTAGATTTGTTCACCTGGGTGAACACAATTCTGTTAATGATTAATATCAATCCTAGACCTGTATAGCTCTGGGGAGTTAAAGTAGCTACTACATTCAGGCAGATAACTGCAAAGAAGTTATCTAGGCTTCCTGAAATGGAACCACCTGGGTGAGGGAAGGAAGCAAAATGTGAAAGCCCAATGAGCAGGGAATAGGAAATTTACACAGTAGCTCAAATCCTGCACAGTCCCAATCCTGCAGGACAATGACCACAGCATCTTAGCGCTGGAAGGGTTCCCATTCGTTATCCCATGCAGCCCCCTCCCCAGTGTAGAACCTCCATGACAGTCACCCTAGAGTCATCCAACACTGCCCTACATACTTCCAATGACAAAAAGCTCTCTGTCTTTCATGGTAGCCTATTCCATCAATGGATAACTATTTTTAGCAAGTTTTTTTTTTTTTTTTTATTTAGTCAAAATGTGATAGCTTTCTAAGGTGTGGCTCTCATGCTAATTCTAATTCTGAGCCAAGTAGGCACTCAATAAATGTCGAATAAACAAATAATGAATTCATGAACAATTTTTTTTTTTTTTTTACAGAGTCTCTCTCCATAGCCCAGGCTGGTGTACAGTGACATGATCTCAGCTCACTACAACCTCCGCCTCCCAGGTTCAAGCAATTCTCCAGCCTCAACATCCTGAGTAGCTGGGATTACAGGCTCAAGCTACCACACCCAGCTAATTTTTGTATTTTTACTAGAGACGGGGTTCCGCCATGTTGGCCAGGCTGGTCTCGAACTCCTGACCTCAGGTCATCTGCCCACCTCAGCCTCCCATACTGCTGGGATTACAGGCATGAGCCACCACACCCGGCCGAAAATCTAAGTTTTTAAGAGCCATTATGGCTCAAAAAAAAGGGATTCAGTTCAATTCATTTAATGTATCTTAAGCAGGGATGAATTACACAGAGCTATGAAATGAAACACAACTTAATGAAAACAGTTCTAAGTAAGCGAAGAGGAACCAGGTTCTAACAATCGCTCTGCTGCTGTTCCTCAGTGTTCTCACCTGTAAAATAAGGATGCCAGATTACATGATCTCTACTGATAGATTTACAACATTCAATATTCTACAATAAATATATGATTTATCTTCAGAGATTGCTGTTCCTCACCTCAAGAAGCTTACAGTCTTATTTACATTTCTCTGAGAGTTCAAAATCTGAACTCTGAAAAATAAAGGATAAAATTCCATTCACGACAGGCAAATGTTGTGGCTGAACGGGTAGAATTTTATCCACTTTTTTTTATGATGAGCAAGCACAAGGCCATGTGGCTGGAAAATTAAGCTGAAGTTGACATGAGAAAAATCATGTGGGGCTACTTATTTCAATCACAGTCAGGCATCACTTATTGACAGGGACAGGTTCTGAGAAATGTGTCATCAGGTCATTTTGTCATGCAAACATCGTAGAGTGTACTCACAGAAACCTAGATGGTATAGGCCATGACACACCCAAGCTATACTGTATAGCCTATTGTTCCTAGGCTACAAACCTGTGCAGTATGTTGCTGTACTGCACACTATAGGCAGTTGTAACACAATGGTAAGTACTTTTCCATCTAAACATATCTAAACATAGACAAGATACAGTAAAAATACACTATAAAAGATGAAAAATGGTCACCTGTATAGGAGGCTTATCATGCATGGAGGACTGGAAGTTGCTCTGGGTGAGTCAGTGAGTGAGTGGTGAGTGCATGCGAGGGCCGAGGACATAATTTTATGCTACCGTATTTATAAACACCGTACACTTAGGCTATACTAAATTCATTTAAATTTTTTTCTTCAACAATAAATTATCTTTAGTGTACCGTAACTTTTTTTTACTTTATATATAATTTTTTAATTTTTTTTAACTTTTTGACTTTTTTATAATGACACGTAGCTTAAAACACAAATACATTGTGCAGCTGTACAAAACTATTTTTTCTCTATATCCTTATTCTATAAGCTCCTGTTTTTAATTTTTATTTTTTTACTTTTCAAACTTTTTGTTAAAAACTAAGACACAAACACGCACATTAGCCTGGGCCTACCCAGGGTCAGGATCATCACCATCCCTGCCTTCCACCTCTACACCTTGTCCCATTGGAAAGTCTTCAAGGCAAAAACATGCATGGAGCCATCATCTCCTATGACACCAATGCCTTCTCCTGGATACCTCCTGAAGGACCTGCCTGAGGCTGGTTTACAGTTAACTTTTTTTTACTAAGTAGAAGTCCACAAAATAACAACAAAATGTATAGTAAATACTAGGCAATAGGAAATTGTCAGAGCACTCTCACATATGTGACATTGACCAAAACGTCATTATGCGAGGCATAACTGCACTTATTTTGAGACTCCATCTCTACATACATAGTTCTCAGTAGCATCATTTGTTAAATAAGGATGCCGACATCTTACCTGCCAGAACACAAGGAGTTTAGCCAATTGCTGTTTTGAAGCTTCATCTGAAAATAAGTTCTGTGATTCTGTTTATAAGTCAGTGACCAGTGACCCTGGTGACTGGAGGGAGCCCACAATGTCTAGCATCCATTTCTGAATCATGACAAAAAGCAAGTGGCCAAAGGGGAAATGGGGCAGGGAAAGGAAGCAGATACAGGACCAGTACTCATAAAAGAGGCTGTACGCACCATGTTAGTCCCTGCCTACCTTCTACAGCTAAATGTCAGTATTTCATTCATTGCCCAGCCACAGTTCTCTCTTCCTGCTTCTACTTGGTATGAACATTTGAAAGCTGATTGCAAAGTCTTGGCTCAAGAGAAGCAGCCGGTGAACTCTGGTTTTGAAAGAAAAAATGGATTCTGAATGGCTAAAGCATCTGGAATTTTAAAAATTACGTGATTGTTGCACAGAAGTCATTCATTAAGGAATTTTTACCACAAAGTCATTAAAGTTAGGAACTAACAACGGAAGACTCTTCGAGGCTAAAAGTCTTGTATGACTAAATGGTGCTGACTGAAAAATGGCTCTTCACCGGTGGTTCCAGCTGTGCCAGGAGGGGACCCTCCTCAACCCAGGGTGGCTGCCCAGGGAATCTCTGGAAGCAGTGGGGTCTGCTTGGGTTGCATGAGAACACAGCATATAAAATGAATCACCATCATTATTATCAAAAGAATGATTGTGGCCAGATGCAATGGTTCACATCTGTAATCCTACTACTTTGGGAGGTCAAGGCTGGAGAGTTGCTTGAGGTCAGGAGTTCAATCTGGCCAACATAAGGAGACCCCATCTTTTTTAATTAAAAAAAAGAAAAAAAAAAAAAAGAATGAATCTAATTCTGGTCTAATGACCCTAACCTAAAATAGGTTAATTTTTGTACTCAGAAAAATAGGTATATTTTTGTACTCAGAAACTTTGTGTGCTGGTCTTTAAATCTTGTTTAAAGGGCCGGGTGTGGTCTCAGAAACTTTGTGCACTGGTCTTTAAGTCTTGTTTAAAGGGCGGGGCGCAGTGGCTCATGCCTGTAATCCCAGCATTTTGGGAGGCTGAGGCAGGCAGATCACAAGGTCAGGAAATCGAGACCATGCTGGCCAATATGGTGAAACACCGTCTCTATTAAAAATACAAAAATTAGCTGGACATGGTGGTGGGCACCTGTAATCCCAGCGACTCCAGAGGCTGAGGCAGGAGAATCCCTTAAACCCAGGAGGCGGAGCTTGCAAGTGAGCCGAGATCGTGCCACTGCACTCCAGCCTGGGGACAGAACGAGACTTGTTTAAAACTTGTCTAAAGTTCACCATTGTACCGTCTCTTTGTTCTGAAGGTCCTGCATCAAACTTTAATCAAAACCACAATACAATTCAAACATCAACAATTTAGTCTCTAATCCTTCGCCAATCAAAATTTTTAGATTTAAAAAAAAAGAAAAAGTTTTAATGAGCATAATAAATTGGCTTTTTTTCTACATTAATGTCATAATGTTTGAGCAATTAGCAAGTACTATTTTTGTCATTTAACAAAAAACAACAATAGTTTGCATCTCACTTTTGAAATAGACACAAATGGATGCATGCAGCATAGAAATGGGTTACAAGGACAGAGACACCAAGCTATTTGTCTACCTTGGTGAGATTACAGTCGTTTTTAGTGTTCACTTACTTGTTTGTAATTTTCTGTGCTTCCTGTAATGAGCATGCATTGCTTTTGGAAACACAAAAACCAATAAGATAAACAATTTAGGAAACAAATAAACTAGGAATTGTTTGTGCAGCACAGAAACAGAGCCTTCACGCTCCTCTCAGAAGTTTCTGCTTTCTTCTGGAGGCATCTTGGGTGGGCAATGAACTTCCTGCAGAAAAGTCCTGGGGCCCAGTCCTGCAAAGTAGCCATGACACCCAAAGCCTCGATTTCTGTTTACGCCTCATGTGCTATCCTAAGGGTTCTGGCAAATGAGTGTTGAAACAAAACAATTCAGATACCACTTTGAGATTTGCGATGAGATCTTGCAACCTGTTCTTTCAATGTTTTAATAACTTTTCTGCAAATTGTCATCTTTTGTTTTACAAGAAGACAAAGTATATTTTATAAAACAAGGCTGAAGGAAATTAAAATTATGCCAAAGCCTCTTTTGCCAGGACTAACAATTCACTCTTACATTTCGGGTCTACAGATATGCAGGATGGAGCTTGGGCCTGGTGGCTCATGCCTGTAATCCTAGCGCTTTGGGAGGCCAAAGTGGGAGGAATGATTGAAGCCAGGAGGTGGAGACCAGCCTGAGCAACATAGCAAGACTCCGTCTCTAAAAAAAATAATTAGGTGGGCATGGTGGCATGCACCTGTAATCCCAACTACTCAGAAAGCTGGAACAGGAGGATCACTTGAGCCCAGGAGTTCAAGGCTACAGTGAGCCATGATTGTGCCACTGCACTCCATCCTGGGTGACAGCGCAAGACCCTGTCTCTTAAAGAAAAAAAAAATTACCTAAATTCTAATACAGGTCTGTCCTGAATCACAGCTCCACGCTATAATTTCAGTTTGGCAAGTCGCCAAGAACACAGTTGTGAGTAGCCCCCACGCCGGGGTTCTAATCCTGGCTTTACACTTAAGAGCTCTGTGAGCTTGGGAACCAAGCAGGGTGACCCTGAACCTCAGCTTTGCCACAGGGAAATGAGGACTGTAATCCCAGTCCCATAAAGATGTGGGGAGGATTTCATCAAAGGAATTCATAATAAAATGTCTGGCACATTTTAAGTTCTAAAAACCTGCAGATGTTACCATTCCCTCCTAGTACTATCATGTTTTATTTGTGCATAGTGACTCATACTCCACAAGGTGCTTTCAGATCTTTTGCCCCATTTGATCCTCAGGCAATGTGATCATTACAAAAGGCAGTAATTACTACCCCCATTTTTCTTTTATCTTTTTTGTAAACAGATGAGAAAACAGGCTCAAAGTCAAAGAGCCCGAAAAGCGGGTGTCTTGTCCAGGGCTCTTTTTGCTCTGTGGCACGGAACTGAACCTCAGAGGACTTCATGTACCATGCCCAGGACAAGAAAACTACATTTATTTTTAAATGCCCTACCATTCCTACGTTAATCAAATCAAACTGGTATTCTCACATTACTCGTAATGATTTAGATTTTGCCTAGGAAAAATGGCAACTAAGGTTTTTTGAGATACTAGGTATCTCAGGCATTGGGCAAGGTGCTTCACTTCCACCATCACAGTTAAACCGTATAACAACCCTATGAAGTAGGTACTGTCATAGTCTCCTGCATGTCCAGGATTGACATGCAGGCAGATTTTCTCCAAACTCCAGTTCCTATGGTCCTAGTGCTGTCCAATTCAAATTTGTCCAGTCGATGATAACACTTTGCAAACTGATTTCCCATATAACAAACCTAGCAACACAGGGAGGCCAGGTTATGAGTGTTCTCTTTTACATTTCAGGAGACTGAGGCTCTGAGAGGTTAAACGACTGACCCAGCCCTGTCCTCACCCAGCAAGGGCACATGGCAGCACTCCCTAACTCCAAATCTCACTGTCTTTGGAAAACCTCACATTTTAAGAGTCAGAAGGTAGAAGTGCTGTCATTGTTGAAAAACAACCATCCACTCAGTGGTCATCACTAAGAGTTGACAGCGAGACCCGCGCTCCAGGCGGTGGAAACGGAGCAGTCTCCGGCTTGGGCCGTGGCGGTTACAGTAGCCAAGTAGGAAGTGGGCGGTGCACTGATTTCAGAGCAGCCCCTAGGGAAGGCAAAGGCACCAGTTCCTGGTTCGGCTCCCAGCCTCCTCCCTCCAGGTCCCCGAAGGGGTGGAACCCGAGATCCAGTTGGGTCTTGGGGTTAGGCGGGCGGGATGTCCCCTGTCCCGAGAGGGCGCCGGCTGGGGCGCACTGCAACG